>NC_067472.1:183998172-184645972 GCF_947179515.1 Apodemus sylvaticus
GCGGGCCAGGGCTGCGCGGGCAGTTAGGACTCTCCTGTCAGCAGCTCCCCTCAGTCCACTGAAGGCTGGGTTGGGTGAGGCAGAGAACTTGACCACTTCATTTTCATATTCATCCAGTAGGCGGACCCGAAGCCGGTAGATGGCAGCCGCAGTTCTCACGGGCGCCCCACCTGTAAGGTAGGAGTGCATCCTCAGGTCCCTGCCACCCAGCCAGCTGTCTGGGTTGAAGGGAGGGAGGCTGAGGGCCGCCCTTTCTTGCACCTATCCACTTAAGAGCATCTAGGCAGCTGGGCGTGGTGGCGCATGCCTGTAATCCCAGCACTTGGGAGGCAGAGGCAGGTGGATCTCTGAGTTTGAGGCCAGCCTGGTCTACAGAGTGAGTTCCAGGACAGCCAGGGCTACACAGAGAAACCCTGTCTCGAAAAAAACCAAAAACCAAAAACCAAAAAAAAAAAAAAAAAAAAAAAAAAAAGATCATCTAGGTTCTTAAGAGCCTGAGGGTTGGGGCGGAGCTAAATCATGTGGGAGGAGCCAAGCCTGAGGAAAGGGTCCCAGGAAGGCTTTGTTAATGGAAAGTGGAACTACTACGGAGTTCTAGGAAGGAATTACACCTAGGCAGGAACGTGATGACCTGAAGAAGGAACCCCAGAGCCCAAGAGAAGAGAGCAAAATGCTTTTCAGGAGATTGTGGTGCCTGTAGGCAGGACTTCAGCTCCATCACCCTCTGTGAGCATCAGTTCTTGGGTCGGTGTTGCCAACTCATCAGAAGCCTTGACAATCCCCAAGACTTTAGGGTTGGCTCTGAGTGGAACGATCGCATGGAGTCAGTCAGTGGGCTTGTGTGCATGACGCCTGCCTGCATGGGACTACAGGAAGGGGCTCTCGGGGCTCAACAGGGCTCCCCCTTCCCTAGCTCTGCCGCCGCAGTAAGTACCTCCCGGGAAAGCGGAGTCCAATCCAGTGGACCGGATGGGGCAAGCCTGAGCTATCCCGGCAGCCCACTCTAGCTACCATTGCTGTGGCTCCGGGTGGCCCCCTCGGTCTTCACCCACCAGTCAGCTACGCAGATCTCAATCTGGGCACTGTCCAGCAGCTCCGGCCATACCCCTTCCTTCACCAGGTCTACAAGCTGCCTCTTGAAGCACCACCTGAGAGGGAGATGCTGGGGCTGAGGCACAGTCCTAAAACGACCTCCGCGGAGCTTGTCCTGATTGCTGTGCTCACGGTAGCAACTCACCATGCTTTTCAGGACCAGAAGGTGTATGGGGGATGATACATCGCTTACACCCAGTCCCATTTCACCCTGCTCTGATCTTCATGCTAGTCTCCATGTTGGAGGGCCCCACACATTAGGCACCTGAGCAGGGAATTCTTGTTTTAAAAGATTTATTTATTTGTTTGTTTGTTTGTTTGTTTATATTATGTGTGAGTACACTGTAGCTGTCTTCAGACGCCCCAGAAGAGGGCATTAGATCTCATTACAGATGGTTGTGAGCCACCATGTGATTGCTGGGATTTGAACTCAGAACCTTCAGAAGAACAGTCAGTGCTCTTAACCATCGAGTCATCTCTCCAGCGCCTGGGCACTGGGGAATTCTAGAGCCTCTTAAAAACCATCCTGGGTGCCCAAAAGATAACATAAATGCTTGTTGGTGGAAGTGAGCGATGTCGGGACAAACCAAAGTATGCATGGGAACTTCATAAATGATAGAGGGAATGGACATGGTAGTGGGGCCTGTACTGCCAGTACATGGGAAGTAGAGGCAGGAGGATCAGAAATTCAAGGCCAGATTGTTGGATCACCCATACAAAGAGTTAGAAGTCAGCCTGGCCAATATGAGACACTGTTTAAGGAGAAAAAAAAATCAGAAAATTTGGAGCCAGATTATCTGGGTTCAAATCCCAACTCTACCAGTTACTTTTTTATTTGTATATATTTATTTATTTTAACACAGGATCTCGCTTTGTGGTTCCGACTGACCTGGAACTCGTTATGTAGAACAAGCTGGCCTCAAACTCACAGAGATCCGCCTGCCTCTGCCTCCTCCTGAGTGCTGGGCTTAAAGGCTTGTGCTACTACCAGTCACTGTATCTTAGATATTAGTTTTCCTCTATGCTTTAGTTTCTCTTTATAAGTGAAGGAGATAAGTGATGGATTTAGCAGATTTAGGGGCATGGTCCAATGCCTGTCATTCCTGGAGACCTGGGTCTCATCCCTAGTATCACAGAGACCACCAGCACCAGCACCAGTACCAAATAATGACCAGAGTCAGGTGTGGTGTGGGAGCACATACCTGGAATCCCAGCATGCTGGAGGTCAGGGGTTAGGGGGTAAAATGCCCGCCTTGCGATGAAGACCTGAATTCCATCCCCAATAGTTACATAAAAAGCCCCAGTTCCGGGGATCTAATGCCTTCTTCTGGTCTCTTTGGGTGCCTGTACTCACATGCAAAACTCACTTCTGCACACATACACATAATTAAAAAAATAATTAAAATATTTGTTAAATGAAGGAAGGAGGGAAAAGGAGAGTGAAACTAGGACTGGCAGCCTGAAGTAGCACCCTCCCCTTGGATCTACCCCCCCAGGCATTAGGGGGCCACTCACTCAAAAGAAGTCACGAAGCAGGTCTGGGAAGGAGCCCCTGGCACCAGCGTCCAATTCTTTTCCACAGCCCAGCCGTTCCCGCCGTGCTCCACTTCCCACCCTCTGAAGCCCTCTGTGGAATATAACGTGTCCGAGTATACAGCATTTACCCACTGGGGCAGAGGCCTCCCAGTTTGCCCATCAGCTCCTCCCCAGTACATTTCAATCTGGCGATTTCTTACTGATCCTGTCTTCCAAGTACCTGTAATCCTGGCCCCATCGAGCCTGCCACCCAACTTGCTTCTGCTTTCAGCTTTGTCAGACTCCCAAGTCCTCCCTTGGTCCCATCTCCATCCTTCTGCCTTGCCCCGCCCATTGGCTCCGGTGGCTGATGTGCGCCTTCCACCCTTGCTCAATCCGCAACCTTTTAGCTCTGTCCTAAGCCACGCCCTCTAAGCCGGCTTTTCTTTCCCTCGCTGCCTCTAAGCCCCGCCCCTGTCTGGGTCTCTGGGCTTTAGGTCCCGCCTTCTAGGCGTTAGACTCCGCCCTCTACAGGTAGGCGGGGCCTACAGATTGCACATTCCACAATCCAAGTGCCAGGCTCCTCCCACCAACCAGAAGGCCGCGCCTCCGGGTGACAGGCCCTGCCCTCCGGTTGAGGTTGCTGCCCAGCGGCGCTCGCAGGCAGAAGCGGGCCAGAGGGCAGAATGGGAACTCGATGTGGCGGTCGCTGTCGTCGGCGGGACAGCGCTGGTGCAAGGCGTAGAGGGCTCTGCCCTCCACGCTGCGGTCGCGAGCCATCTGTAGAAGTCATATACTTAGGCCATCTACCAGGTCGCGCCAGGCCCGGCACACTGGCCGGCAGCGGGTCAGTAACGCGCGAGGAGGCACGTGGCACAGCACCTGCACCAGCAGCTCAGGGGGCAGCTTGGTCGGAGCCATGCGTGGAACGTCGGTCACCTGCCGTCATGAGGGCCTGGCTCCCATGTCCCGCCAGAGGCGTCCTCTGGGTGAAGAGGGGTTGGTGGGTCAGCCTCCCAAGGTCACAGACGGGGTCCGGATGCCTGACAGCATAGAGAATGTAGTGCACACCTGCACACCGGTTCCTGGGGGCTGGGGGGTGGGACAAAGACCAATCTAATCTAATTATCTAAATTATCCAAGTTAAATAATTGCCTAAAGACAAATCTAATCTAATCCCAGCCTGGCGTGGTGGAGCGCTTGCCTGCCTGTAATGACAGCACCCTGGAGGCAGAGGCCGGAGGATTGCCACGAATTTGAGCCTAGCCTGTCCCACAGATTAAGACCTTTAAAAAACAACAAAGGTCAATGAGGAAAAACCATTTCTGCCCAGCTTGTGCCATCCACTTGGGCCTTGGAATTCACTTTCTATCTCATCACTTTCTTCCTGAATTTACCTAGAATCCGAGTCTCCACTTAGGCGCCTTCCAGACCAGTAGTGTCCTTGCCCCTCCTAGCTGCATTCAGACCATTCCGTCTCAAGCCTCCACCAGGCCCCATCTGAAGATCTCAGTCAGGAGGGTAGTGAGTCCACCGCCCACCCTATTCTGGTGCAAGGCCAATCATTTCCTTGACTCTGCCATTTTCTCCAGTGTCTTGGAGACTCACAACCCTTTGAGGTCACCTTGGTCTCTTATGTTCCTCTACCCATTCTGCTGCCCCTCGCTCTTTCCGTGCCTAGCTTCAATTCCGTGGCTGACCACGCACTCTCAGACCCTTTAGTTTCTCCTCACACCTAGGGTTGTGTGAATTCCAGCTCTGAGTTCCCCTGTGCCTGTACCCACAGGAACAATACAGCCTTGCATGGCAGCCTCATGTCTCTGTGAAGCAAGCCCCTGAAGTGGAAATTTCTGGTTTCTTCAGAGATTCAGTTGTGTCATGTGACTTTTTTCTGGAAACCGTTTTATGAGAGGACGTTTTTGCTGAAGCAGACACGTGGATGTTTCGTTGAGAACAGACATGTTTTTCTGGAAGCTGCCTGGACCTGTGATGTTTTGCCAGAGCAGACACTGAGGGAACACATGATGTCTGGGAAGGGTATAAGTATAACCCACCCGACGGTGGATGGCGCTGAGTGGCATTGGTTCACCTTGTTTGTCATGGCTTCATAGAGAGATGAACCAAAGACCTTCTGGTGGCTTCTTGCCACTTCCTTGTGCTGGAGCCGCACTGGCAGAGCCTGGTGGTTTCTTCTGGATCAAACTGCCATTGCTGACTCATGGGTAGTGTTTGCAAGTGGGCTGTGCTACTGCTGCTGATGAGTCCAGTATCCTGACAACAAAGATCGGAATCACCCCAAAGAACTATTTCTAAACAGGTCCACATCCTTCTTCACCCTATTCACTTTTCTTTTCCACTACCCCTGGTGGGTGGTGGGCTAGCAGGGAGGTTAACATGTTTAAGAACCCTTAGTAAAGTAGGTTTTGAAAAATATAAGCCTACAAGCCCCACCTCCATCACTCTCTTCAGTGCTACCTGGGAACCGGATTTTCTCATATTTACTCTTTCCTCTATCCCTCCTCCCTCCTTCTCCTCCTCCTCCTCCTCCTCTTCCTCCTCCTCCTCCTCCTCCTCCTCCTCCTTCTTCTTCTTCTTCTTCTTCTTCTTCTTCTTCTTCTCTCTCTCTCTCTCTCTCTCTCTCTCTCTCTCTCTCTCTCTCTCTCCTTCCTCCTTCCTCCTTCCTTCCCTCTCGCCCTTTCTCTTTCCTGTGATGTCAAGGCTGTTGTCCTTAAGCCCAGGACTCCCCCTTTTCTTCCCAAGTGTTAGCCATGTCTATACCATTTTTGTAAGGCTTCTCCATTTTGGTTAAACAATGACAATTCCCAAACTAAAGTAATTTGGTCCCTAGAACAATTCTGGCTTATATTTTGTTTGTTTTGTGGTTTCTGTTTTGTTTTGTTTTTGTGACAGGGTCTCACTATTCCGCCGTAGCTGGAACACACCATGTAGAACAGATTGGCCTTGAACTCACAGAGATTCCCCCTGCCTCTGCTTTGGGATTCGAGGTGTGAACCACCATGCCCGGCTGTTTTTCTAGATTCTTTACTTCCCCATTGGTCTCCTACTCCGTCCCTAATGACTGGCCATGAGATAATTTTTTGGATCAGTTGATTCTTTTTAACTGACCACTCACTGCTTAGCCCTAGCAATGGCTAACTGCAGGCCAAAAGGGAAATCTTTGACAACTAGTCGCCTTTCCTGTTACCTAACCTTTTAGCCATTCCAGCCTGTAAGTGGACTTGGGATTACTGGCTTCTGGCACTGAGACGGCCCTCCATTCGCCTTGTCTTAAATGTAGCCTTCCTTTACACAAATCCAGACATGGCCGTGCCGGGTTCCCTCTTACTCTCTTAGACTGTTTCCTGTCTTGCTGCTCTTCCTTCCTCCTTCCTCTCTCTCCCCACACCCCCAACTCCCACGGTGCTGAGGGTGTAATTCTGGGCCTTGTGTGCACTAGGCAATTATTCTATCATCGACTTGCACTGGTGAATCCTAGGTAGCAGCTCTACAATCGAGCCGGGCCACGTTCCTTTTGCCTCTTTAGAGTAAAACTTGCCCTTTATCCCACTTAGTCGTTGTAGTGGCTCTTCCTGGTTGTCAGCTGTATCTGGAATGAACTATAGTTCAGAATCGGAAGGATCACCTGTGATCCTAATCTGGAGGCTGGGAGATACAAGTTTCTGATCATGGAGATCTTGAGGCACAGTGGCTATGAATCCCAGAAGATTAAGACGGGGAGATCTCTGAGTTCAGTGTCATCTGGGACAAAGCAAGTCCTAGATCTAGGCATGGTGGCACACACCTTTAATCTGGGCCATACCTTCTGTTGGAGACCTCCTACATAAGGACACTGGAAGAGGGAAGACTCAATCTCTCTTCTTCACCTGCTTGCTTTTGGGACTGAGAACTGCAAGATCCTTGGACTTCCATTCACAGATCCTGCTGATCACTGTTGGGAGTCGGACTACAGGCTGTAAGTCACCAACAAATTCCCTAACTATATAGAGACTACCCATAAGTTCTGTGACTCTAGAGAACCCTGACTAATACAGCCGTGCACAGTAGTTCATGTATCCATGATTCCAGAGCATTCTAAGTTCTAGATCAGCCCAGTGAATGCCTCTAAAATCAAGATCTAAGAACAAAAAGTCCATATTCGCCTAAACCTGTGGTTTCTGCCCTCTCACTATCCCCTGAATCTTTCCATTTCCTCCCTTGCCTTCCACCCCCAAGACAGGATTTCATGTAGCCCAGGATACCCTCATGTAGTCCAGGATACTCTCAAACTTGCTATGTAGGTAAGGCTGACCTTGAA
Organism: Apodemus sylvaticus; assembly: GCF_947179515.1. Taxonomy (NCBI): domain Eukaryota; kingdom Metazoa; phylum Chordata; class Mammalia; order Rodentia; family Muridae; genus Apodemus; species Apodemus sylvaticus. The sequence goes on from NC_067472.1 coordinate 184,005,095, forward strand.
CTCCTAGCCTTCACCTCCCACGTGCTGGTGTCACAGGTGTGTATCACCATGTCCAGACGGTGAACCTTTTCTAAGCAGCTGTAACATCAAGGTCATCAATGACTGTCATGGTACAAAGCTAGCAGTTCTCAGCTGGGGCCATCAGCAACATTTTGCTGCTGTTACCTCGTTCCTAGGAACCTTCTCCCCATTCTAGGCTTCTATCGGGATTCCTCCTTTGGTGGCTGCCCTGATGGCCTGTCAGAAATGACCTTTGAACCTTAGTTCTCATCAGCCATCACCTGCACCCACCACCATCTCCTTGCTTTGTGCGTCCTTCCTCGTAAGCAATCAGGTAGGAGAAACACTTGGGTCAGGTGATGTCCTGTGCAGCTCAGAACCCGCCACGACTCCCCGTTCTCAAGCTAAGGCAGATTCCTCTCTGAGGGCCGTAAGGTTCCTCACTATCTGCCCACTGTCTCTCTGTCCTCCTCTCCCTCACTCTGACTCAGTCACACAGGCCCCACACCTCATGCCTTAGGTTTGGCTGTCCCTCCGTTGGGGATATGCACACCTCCGTATGCCCTTAAAGTACTCACTTAAAGGTGGCCACACCTCTGAGCCCTTCCCTGGATGTCTCCTTTATAAGGCCTCACTACCAAACTTCTCCCCCTTAAACTTTTCTCTAAAAAAAATTCTTTTTCCTGCCAAATGTGGTGGCCCACACCTTTAATCTCAGTGCTCCTGAGGTGAGGTAGACAGATCTCTGTGATCTTGAGCATTCTTGATGTACACAGTGGGTTCCAGACCAGTCAAGGTTACACAGTGAGGGCTGGTCTCCAGAAGAAGAGGAGGAAGAGGAAAGACAGACAAACGGGGCTGGACCAATGGACGAGGGGTCAAGAGCGCTTGCTTCTCTTGTAGAGGCCTGATTGCCTCTCCCAGCACCTACATGTGGGTCGCAACTGCTCTAACTCCAGTTTCAGGGAATCTGACACCCTCTCCTAGCTTCTGAGGGCACCAGGTGTACATGCATTACACAGGCACACACCCCTACGCATAAGATAAATAAAGATATATTTTAAAAGTACAAGTAGGGCTTGAGAGATGGCTCAGCGGTTAAGAGCATTGACTGCTCTTCCAAAGGTCCTGAGTTCAAATCCCAGCAACCACATGGTGGCTCACAACTGTCCGTAACAATATCTGACTCCCTCTTCTGGAGTGTCTGAAGACAGCTACAGTGTACTTACATATAATAAATAATAAATAAATAATTTTTTTAAAAAAAAGTACAAGTAGTTAAAAATTAAAACAAAGAGTTGAGGTCATCTCTTGGGCTGGATCCCTGGATGGACAGACTGGACCTAGATGGACAGACAAGCATTTTCCTCATTTGCATGATGCCTGGGTTGTATCCTTATTAAGAAAGGGAGATGGTGAGGAAGGTCTCTCTGTGGGGATGCGCGTGGTACCTCACTCCCACAGTCTGGAGGCTAAATGTCAGTCACTGGCTGAGACCGGTTTGGGTGGGAGAAATCAGATACGGCCTGCTAGCTACTCAGCTCCTGGTAAGAGAGTCTGAGCTGCATGTTTGTTGGTTGGTTATCTCTGGTTGGCATGGTAACTGGGATGCTGCTAACATTCCATCTGCAAGGGCCCCTGACTGTACATTCCAAAAAAGACTATGACAGTACTTCCTATCTAACACGTAGCTCCTCCATACTTCTGCGAGTCACAAGGCCTCTGTCACTCGAGAAGTGGCACTGCCAAGGGATTTTCCAGGTGGCAGTCTAAAAATGTCTCTGTCTCCCTGTAGAGTCACGATCCTTCTCGGGAGTCCTAGAGCGTTGCTAAGTAGTTAACAACTGGCTCGGTGTGGCTTGGGGGTGGGAAGACTAATGTTTATAGCCTTGGTTACTGCCTGGGGTGTGAATCACACAACCACACGGCCCAGCTGAGGCCCCAGAGCTGCGAACACGCAGTTTATCCGCTTGAGCTGGCGCAAGCGGGCCCCAGCACATCCTTGCAGATGTTAGCGCTGACGCTTCAGATGGCCACTTGGGGGCGCTGTGCTGAAGACTGCAGGGATGGGCCAGCTGGTTTAGCATTCCCAACATGTGTACCAAGGTAGAAGTCATCATTGGGTGACCCAGACTCCTCTTCCATTTACAGCAATGACATATGAGACCCCTGAGTGTGGGCCAGTTGGCCGAGACCAGTTAGTTCCCAGAGCACCGGATGAAAACAAAATAATTATGCGAACATCTATCTTTGTTCTCCCACTCCAAATCCAAGGGTTTTTCTTTTTCTTTTTTTCTTTTTTAAGGGGTGTGTGCGTGCGTGCATGCCTGCCTGCCTGTCTGTCTGCCTGGGTGCCTCTGTGTGTGTGTGTGTGGTGTGTGTGGTGTGTGTGTGTGTGTTACTGTGTAGCCCTGGCTGCCCTGAAACTTGCTAAATATACAAGGCTGGGCTTGAACTTACAGAGATCCACCTGCTTCTGCCTTGGGACTTCTGGGATCAAAAAGACATGTGCTTGGCTTTTTAAAAGTGTTTTGTTTGTTTGTTTGTTTTTTATAATTACATCAATTTCAATTCTGTTCTTTCACCATGTGGATCATTGGGGATCGAACTCAGGTCATCACGTGTGTCACCAAGAGCCTTTACCCATGTCACTTGCCCTCAAGTATTCGATGGTAGTTTTTATTTTTGTTGATGCTGTTATACAGGGTCTCACTCTAGTGCAAGTCGGATTAGAACATGCCTTAGCCTTAGGCGTTCTAGGACCACAGCACTGAACTGCTGTAGAACATGTCAATGAACCATTATAGAACTGAAATCAGGTTTGTTAATAGTTTTATTTTTTCCTCTCATGGCTGCCACGAAGCTACAGGTTTCCAGTAGGGGGCGCTGGAGGAGCGTGGCAGGCGGTCGGGCTTCTCTGTGGCAGGCTCTTCCTGCAGGCTCTGACGCATCTGTGGCATCACCAGGATTCTCCAGCGCCTGGCTCGTACCTCGTGGGGCTGACACCACCATCTCGCTCCAGACACTTCCCTGTGTGTGGTTTTGTCTGGCATCCTACTGGATACGTACGCCCGGTAAATCCAATTCCAGCCTGGGGCTGCTGTCTTTTTTAATTGTTCTTCCTTTTGATTTCTTTTTTCTGTTCGTTTAAATGTTTATCTTTAACACTTGCTTATATAGTGTTGTGTGCATGTAGATGGACTTAAGCTACAGCACGTGTGTGGCAATCAGAGGAAAGTTTGTAGACTCAGTCGATCCTTCTACCCGGTAGTTTCTGAGGATGAACTCAGGGTGTGCCTTCCCGCCCCCCGCGCCCCCCCCCCCCCCAGCTATCTCAGTGGCTCTTCTTGGTGTTTTTGAAACAGGTTCTAGGCAGTCAAGGCTGGCCTTGAACTTCTATCTCCCAAGTGTTGGGATTACGGCCGCATGATACCTCATTCGACCCTGTATGTGCTCATTTTTCTCTGCCTCCATAATTTCCTCTCCCCTCCATCCCTCCCTCCTTCCTTAGTAATGGTCTCCCTATGTTGCTCAGGCTGGACTTGAACCACTGGGCTTAAATTACCCTCTTGACTCAGTTCCCCAGGTAGCAGAGAATACAGACATGCACTTAGGCACACACACACACAATAAAATGATGTTTTAAAACTAATTATTTTATGTAAGTAAATGTTTTGACTGCATGAATTAATAAGTGCACACATTTGTGTCTGGTGCCTGAGACACAAGTCATCTGAGGGCATTGGATTCTCCAGAACAGGAGTTAAGAATGTTTGTGACTGTGTAAGTCCTAAACAAGTGCTATTAACTGTTGAGTCATCTTCCCAGTTCCCAAAATGACATAATGATATTTTAACTGTGTGCGTGTGTGCGTGCGTGTGTGCATGTGTGTGTGTACTGTATGTATGTGCGTGCGTGTGTACTGTGTGCATGTGTGCGTGTGTGCGTGCGTGTGCATGTGTGTGTACTGTGTGTATGTGCGTGTGTGTGTACTGTGTGTATGTGTGTGCGTGCACGTGCATGCGTGTGCATGTGTGCATGTGTGTGTGTGTGCGCGCGTGCGTGTGCGTGTGTACTGTGTGTATGTGTGTGTATGTGTGCGCACATGTGTGCGCGCGCGTGCATGTGTGTGTACTGTGTATGTGTGTGTATGTGTGTGTGCGTGCATGTGCATGTGTGTGTACTGTGTGTATGTGTGTGTGTGTGCACGTGTGTGTGCACGTGCATGTGTGTGTGTACTGTGTGTGTGTGCGTGCATGTGCATGTGTGTGTACTGTGTGTATGTGTGTGTGTGCACGTGTGTGTGCACGTGCATGTGTGTGTACTGTGTGTGTGTGCGCGCGTGCATGTGTGTGCATGTGTGTGTGTGTGTGTGTGTAAGCATATGCATGCACATATAGAGGTCAGAGGACAGCTTTTGAGAGCTGGTTCTCTCCTGCATCATGGGCTCTGAGATGAAACTCAGGCTTGGTGGCAAGTATCTTTACACGCTGAAATGTAATGGGAGTTTTGGTTTCTTTGAAGGACACAGAAACATTATGGGAATATGGTTTCCTTTAACTCCCAGATGTGGGACATGGCGCTGCTTCAGACTGTCCGCAGCGGCTGACAGTGATTTGCCTCGTGCTCGAGCAGGGGCATGATTTTGCCAGCTGCAGATAGTTTCTGTGAGTGTGTGACATTTGGAATTTTGGGGAATTTTCAGAGTGTGTATGAAAAGCTGGGGAGTGGGGTGCTGGAGAGATGGCTCAGCAGTTACGAACACTGACTGGTCTTCCAGAGGTCCAGAGTTCAAATCCCAGCAACCACATGGTGGCTCACAACCATCATAATGAGATTACCAACAATGAGATGCCCACTTCTGGTGTGTCTGAAGGCAATTACAGTGTACTTACATATAATAAAGAAACCTTTGTTTGTTTGTTTTGAGACAGAGTTTCTCTGTGTAGCCCTGTCTGTCCTGGAACTCACTTTGTAGACCAGGTTGGCCTCGAACTCAGAAATCCGCCTGCCTCTGCCTCCCAAGTGCTGGGATTAAAGGCGTGCGTCACTACCACCCAGCATCTTTTAAAAGAAAGTTAGGGCCCTGAGAGAAGGGGTGGGTTTGCTATTGGTTGTTGTTGTTTACTGTTTGCTAAGTAGTTGTGAGCAAACAAGACAACAAGAAACTAGACAGCCTGACAGTGAAGATCAAATTGTCCCAAGGAAGTCAGCCCCTAGTCAGCAGGAATCAGTGTAAGGATAAGTGCTCCTTTCCTTTCTATCCTTTTATCCCTCTCCTGTTTAGTGAGAGGGGTTGAAAGGTAGACAAGAGTGGAAGAAAGAACTCACAAAGTAGCTAAAGACAGGCTACACCGAAACATCTTGCCAGCATGTTTGTTTTCTCTGTTTAGGATTGGTTTTCCTGAGACAGAGTCTTGCTATGCTGGTCTTACGTCCTGAGCCTCCCAAGTGTGGAGATCACACGTGTGTGTGCCCTTGGACTCAAGAGATCCGCCTGCCTCTGCCTCCCAAGGGCTGGGATCAAAGGCGTGCGTGATCCTTGTGTGGCTCCTGGTACTCTTCATAGCTCGGAGACATCATCAATCATGGTTCCAGTGACTAAGTGATGCCAGGTTCCTGACTGGTCTCTGATTGACATGTACCACTCCCTGAATCTGGCTTCCTCCTTCAGAATGAACAGCTGACAGCCGCTCATCCACGTGGTTGGATGGTGCCATCGGTTCCACCCCCTTTTCTTGCTGAGTCCTCTGCCAGCGACCAGACAAACCCCAATCTGTTTTATCCACTCATCTTGATGGACACCTGAGCTGCTTCCCATTTGGAGCTGTTCTGAATGAAACTGCTGTGATTGTTCATGTATGAAGTGTTCATGTATGAAGGTCTATGTGGGCCCGGGTTGCATTCCCTTGAGTAAATACCTAGGAATGAAATTATTGAGTCATAAAGTAGGTATGTATTTCACTGTACAACAAAACACTCATGAGGGTTGGAGAGATGGCTCAGTAGGTAAGCAGGTAAGCGCACTGGCTGTTCTTCCACAGGATCTGGGTTCAATTCCCAGCACCCACGTGCTAATGCACAACCACCTGGATGTCCTAAATTCGATTTGTAGACCAGGCTGGCCTAGAACTCACTTGCCTCTGCCTCCCAAATGCTGGGATGAAAGGTGTGCGTCACCAAACCTGACCTGTTTTGCATTCTTTAATGTTTTCATATCCCTGGCTGGCTTGGAGCTCCTGCATAGACTAGGAACTTGGAATTTAAGGTGCATGTCAGCAAACAGTACTCTATAATATACCTGGAAACTTTGTTTTCAAGCTGTGGGTACTATAGCATTGTGCTTAGAGCTCCACCAACCCAGTAACAATCTAGGACTTCCTAGGATGGTATCCCACCCTAAACTTTCCACTCACCATTGTCTGCTGGGGAAGATTCCAGAGGCTTTCCTTCCATATGCTGACTATGGAAATGTGTGTGTGTGTGTATGTGTGTGTTTCTGCTTGGCCTGTAGCTATGAAACTCATTCTGGGACCAGTCCTGCCCTGGCTAACGTCCCCAGCAACTCAATAAACCCTTGCATCACACATAGCCCCTCACCTTAGAAGTTTCTATGTGCTTTGCTGTGCTGGGGAGGCAGCCCAGGACCTTGTGCCTGCTGGGACAGCCAGACCATGGACTCCAGCCACACCCCCAGCCTCCCAAGAATTTTGATTGAACAGAAAAGTCTAAGAAAATCAAAACCATGACTGCGGGTTTTTGTTTGTTTGTTTGTTTGTTTCACAAACTGCAAGAGAAAGGAATAAGGGTAATTTTGGTTCCTGCAGAAACAAAACCAAACAAAAAAATGTAGTCCTCCATCTTGGCAGTATTAGACAATACCAATCACATATATAATCACATAATAAAAAAAAAATCACAGGGGCCAGTACTGGGCAGTGGTGGCCTTTTCTACAAATGGTGATGAGACAGTTGGAAATAACTTTATTTATTTGTTATTTTTTTTAGAGAATAATTTTTCTTTTAATTTAGATTTATTTATTTATTTTATATGAGTACTCTGTCTCTGTCTTCGAACACCCCAGAAGAGGGCTTCGGATCCCATTACAGATGGTTGTGAGCCACCATGTGGTTGCTGGGATTTGAACTCAGGACCTCTGGAAGAGCAGTCAGTGCTCTTAACCGCTGAACCATCTCTCCAGCCCTATTTGTTATTTTCAAGTCAGGGTTTCTCTGTGTAGCCCTCGCTGTCCTGGAACTCACCCTGTAGACCAGGCTGGCCTCCACCTCGGAGATCTGCCTGCCTCAGTCTCCTGAGTGCTGGGATTAAAGGCATGTGCCACCACCAGCTGGCTAGAAATGACTTTAATTTTAAAATTTTTATTTTATGTGTATGAATGTCCCTGCATGTTTATCTGTGCACCATAACTATGCAGTACCCATGAATGCCAGAAGAGGGCGATGTAACCCCAGGGCCGGAATTTTAGATGGTTGTGAGCTGCCCGGTGGGTGCTGGAAGTTGAACCAGGGCCCGCTAGAGAAGCCACCAGTGCTCTAAACCGCGTGGCTATTTCGCCAGCCCCAAGGAACCTTTAGAAGATTAGGCTCACTGGAAGAAGTGCCTCACAGTGGGTGGGCTTTGAGGTTTTATAGATTTTTTTTTCACTTCCTGTTTTCTCTGCTTCTTGTGTGGATGAGATATGTGACCAGGCAGCTTTTCCGCTGGGTGCCGTGCCCACCCCCCCACCCCCCGCTCCGCCCTGCTTTCCCCCCCACTCCCCCCCTGCTCCCCCCTGTTTGCTTGCACCTGTGACCCCAACACTCTAGAACCTTACGTTGTGGGCCCCAACCACAAAATTATTTCATTGCTACTTCATAACTATAATTTTGCCCCTGTTATCAATCATAATGTAAATATGTGATATGTGACTCCCAAGGGGGTTCAACCTGTGGGTTGAGAACCTCTGCTTTAGAGGTAAAGGCAGGAGGATCATACATCCAAGGCCATTTTTGGTTACGGAGTTAGAGGCCAGCCAGTCTCATAATAAATAAATAAATATATGCACTTTAAAAATAAAAAATGTCCGGACTCCTAAAGCGTCTGGCTTCCGGTGCTGGTGTGTTGGAGGCTGTGGTGTCTAATAATTGCTGACCGTAACAGCTGTGGACAAAGCGCATGCGTCCGGGGCCCTTGGCAATGGCTGGGTGCAGTTGTGAAGGCCTCACTGTGATGATGCTGAGAGCCAGGCTGTGGGCTCCACGGGGCAGCCTTGATGCAAGCCGGGGAGGAGTGTGGGCCGAGACCCGTGTGGGAAACAGAGCTGACACAGAGGGTCTGTCTTACAGCCTCACAGGGCCTCTGCTGCATTAAAAAAAAGACAGAGAATAGGCTCAGTTCAAAAAAGAAAATATCTAGGTCACTTGGGGACCAAGTGAGACTGCGCATGCGCGGGGTTGGGGGGGGGAGGGCGGGGAGAGACATAGGAAGAAAGAAAGTGTGAAAGAAGGCGGGGCACGGGCAGCAGGGTTGAGCACTCCTAGCACTCTGGGATTGATCCCCAGCACTGCATAAGCCAGGCAGAGAAGTGCAGGCATATGATCCCAGCACTCAGAGCAAGGAGGGTCACAAGTTCAAAGACATCCTAAGCCACAAAGCAAATCTGGCCTGCTTAAAACCAAAAAACAAGAGTGGGGGCTGGGGCTGGAGCTCAGTAGAGGGTTTGCCTCCCAGGCCCTAGGTAACCTCCAATATGGCCAAAAAGGAAGGAAAATAAAGATCAGAGAGAACCCAAGAACAATCAGCAGTCTTGAGAGCTGAAGAGGCTGCTGTAGTTAAGAAAATGTCTTTGCTAGGAGAATGCAGCACTGCGTCCAGAGAACACAGTGGGTGTCCTTTACTCCGGGACACCTCTGGAAATTCTCACAGAGCCCAACAACCCCATGATGGAGATGCTGTTTTCCACCAAGGGAAACTGACGTTTGGAAGGGCAGAAGATATGCTCTGCTCTTTCAACAAGTAACCTGTAAAGCAAGGGCAAGGCACGGGTATGGGAAACTTGCAAATTGAATGGGGGGTACTTTGGGGGCGTGGACATGTTTGAGCCAAGGGTTCTCTGCATAGCCCTGGCTGTCCTAGAACTCACTGTGTAGATCAGGCTGGCCTGGAACTCTGAGAGGCCCCCCTGCCTCTGCCTTCCAGTGCTGCGATAAAAGATGTGCACCACCCAGGCAGGGTTTCTCTGTGTAGCCCTGGCTGTCCTGGAACTCACTCTGTAGACCAGGCTGGCCTCGAACTCAGAAATCTGCCTGCCTCTGCCTCCCAAGTGCTGGGATTAAAGGAGTGTGCCACCACTGCCAGACTCCAGGTTCTATTTTTATTTTGAGACAAGATCTTACTGTGTACTGAGGCCGACCTTGATCTCTTGCCCTAACCCCCAGAGTGCTAGGGTTACAGGCACACACCACTATCCCCAGTTTCAGATCTGATGAGTTCTGATAGGGGATTCGAAAACAGGGCAGCATGTGTTTGGCAGGCTTTGTAAGAGGCCAACACAGAAACAGAATTGGGGGAAAGCTGACCAGCTAAATCCGGTTGTGCCCGGTTTCCTTCTGCGGGAAATGGAAAGGACTGTCTTTACTGCTGATGCTGACTCGTGTGGACCGCTTTCAGGGATCTGGGATTTACTGCCACAGATGTGTTAGGCAAGCACTCTACCACTGAGCCACGCCCCCAGCCCCTCACTGGGGGATCCTAGGCAGGGGCTCTACCACTGAGCCACGCCCCCAGCCCCTCACTGGGGGATCCTAGGCAGGGGCTCTACCACTGAGCCACGCCCCCAGCCCCTCACTGGGGGATTCTAGGCAGGGGCTCTACCACTGAGCCACGCCCCCAGCCCCTCACTGGGGGATCCTAGGCAGGGGCTCTACCACTGAGCCACGCCCCCAGCCCCTCACTGGGGGATCCTAGGCAGGGGCTCTACCACTGAGCCACGCCCCCAGCCCCTCACTGGGGGATCCTAGGCAGGGGCTCTACCACTGAGCCACGCCCCCAGCCCCTCCCTGGGGGATTCTAGGCAGGGGCTCTACCACTGAGCCACGCCCCCAGCCCCTCCCTGGGGGATTCTAGGCAGGGGCTCTACCACTGAGCCACGCCCCCAGCCCCTCCCTGGGGGATTCTAGGCAGATATTCTACTTCTGACCTCCTCCTCCAGTTCAGAAATACAATTTTTAAAAATTAATAAAGTAGCAAGAAAGAAGCTAGGAGTAATGTTCTGCTGATAGGAAAGGGCAGAACTTGTGGAACTGACACAGCCGTTTCCTGTTTCATCTAAGGGTTCAGTGGTTACAGTGTGGTTATTAAGAGAGAACAATGTAAGAATTTGTTTAAAGAAACGGAGCTGGGAAGTCGGCTCCATGCTTAAGAGCTCCTGCTGCTCCCGCTGGGACCTAGGTCAGTTCCTAGCTCCCACATTCAGCAGCTCACAGCTGCCTGCAAGGGGACCCAGCGCGTTCTTTAGGTCTCCGTGAGCGCCTGCATGGGAGCGCACCCCTAATACACATACACATCCAGAAAAATAAAATAAAACACCCCTCCCCCAGCCCACGCCTCCAGCCCCTCCCCTGCTCTTCTGCCACATCTGTGTAGCCCTGGCTGTCCTGGAACTCAACGCATTAACAGCATGCACTACCATTGCCTGCCTAATTTCAGCACTTAGGAGGTGGAGGCAGGAGGATTTCAGTATATTTGAGACCACTGTAAGGCTACATACACAGGTGTACGGGATAATGTGTGAATCCACATCTCAAAAAAAGAAAAAGAAAAACCCCAAACAAATAAAAAAGATTTCGAATTAGCTACCCACAGAGCACAAAGCAGAATTAGCCGTGTGTGTGTGTGTGTGTGTGTGTGTGTGTGTGTGTGCAGCAGCCGGAAGTCCAGCTTTAGCGCCCCGCCCCACACTCTCCAGCTGTTTTCTGTTGGCGCTCACGAATCAGGCTAACCTGATAGTTAGTAAGCCCCAGAGACATCCCGCCCCCTTCCTTCCCAGCCTCCCCAGAGCTGGGTTTACCTGCGTGCTCATCTCTCTCTGGCTTTTTCGGTGGGCGCTGGGGATCTGAGCTCAGGCCCCTGTGTTTGTCAGGCAAATGCTTTATGGATTTGGCCATCTCCCCAGACGTACAAATTAGCCATATTTTGAAAAGTAACTTCATTGCAATTTCAACTGGCTGTCTAGGAGGTGGGTTCGCCTTTAAGGAACCCTTTGCCTTCAAACAAATTCTGTCCCTCCGACTGGTTTATTTGTTGCAAACACCCTTGGGACATGTAGACAATTTGTCTTAGGTTTTCTAGAGCTGTGAAAGGACACCATCAGCACCTTTGGGTGAAAAGGGTTTATTTTAGCATTTAGCCTGTAGTTCGTTATCCAGACCTGGAGGCAGGCGCTGAGGCAGAGGCCACCGAGGGGTGCTGCTTCCTGGCTTGCTCCTGATTGCTTGCTTAGCTTGCTTTCTTATAGAACCCAGGACCAGCAGCACGGGGATGGCCCCACCCACAAGAAAGGACTGGGCTCTCTCACATCAATCATTAAGTAAGAAAATGGACTACGTGCCAAACTGATGGAGGTATCTGTTCAGCTGTGGTACCCTCTCCTAAGTGATTTTAGCCGGTGTCAATTTGACATAAAACTAATCAGCACACAATCGTTGTTTAAAATCAGATTTGTACAGAGGCGGGCAGATCTCTGACTTCGAGGCCATCCTTGTCTACAGAACGAGTTACAGGACTGCCCAGGCTACTTATTGACACAAAACAAAACACTAAAATCAGCTTTGTGTTATTTATATTTCCAAGACAGCGAGTGGAATAAACTGAAGAAACGAAAGGCCTAACCTCAGAAGAACAAATGCTACACGGAGAGGGGTAAACACGGCTGAGACGCATCAATGTAGCTAAGTCAGGAAACAGCCTGAGACTCTCAGGTGCTCCTTCTGCCAAGGGGCTGCCAGCGACTGATCCAGCCGCGGCCTCCCGGCCTACCGTGAGAACACATGTTGGTCTGGGCAGGCTATCTTTTTTTCTTTTTGGTTGGCTATTTTGGGGTGTCAAGGATAGAGCTGCGAGAGTGGGTGTTTGGGAGAACCGTTTCCTTTTTCTTTATAAATTTGAATTTAAATTAAAAAAATCAGATGTTATTGTTGCGTGTGTGTTTGATGCGTATGTGTGTTAGCGTGCAGAGGTCAGAGGACAACATGTGGGAGTCCATTCTCGCCTTTAACACTGAGTGCCGAATGTTTTTTTTGTTTGTTTGTTTGTTTTTGTTTTTTTGAGACAGGGTTTCTCTGTGTAGCCCTGGCTGTCCTGGAACTCACTCTGTAGACCAAGCTGGCCTCGAACTCAGAAATCCGCCTGCCTCTGCCTTCCAAGTGCTGGGATTACAGGTGTGTGCCACCACCACCTGGCATGCTGAGCGTTGTTATGAGACTTGCCCCAGCAGGCGCATTTTTCTGCCACCATCGGCCCAGTAGACCTAGTTCCATAAAAACAATGTATATATGAAACTTGGGAATGAAGCCCATTATTTTGTATGCTATCTTAAATATTAATTAATAAAAATAGTAGGGTGTGGTGGCTCACGGTTTTAATCCCAGCACTCAAGAGAAAGAGGCAGGAGGATCTCTGAGTACAAGGCCAGCCTGGTCTACATAGCAAGGCCAGTCGGAGGTACAAAAGAAAAGAAAAAGAAAAACTAGACACACACACACACACACACACAGTCTTGTCAGTGGGACTTGTAGCTTCACAACTAGCTCAGTGTAAGAGGGCACTGCATAACGGAAGAGTCTGGGCCAGGATGCGCGGAGTCCCGGAGACCCGGGCGGAGTCCCGGAGACCCGGGCTGGGGTGGGGACACAGAGCCAGTGGAGAGACGCCTCCAGTCTCCAGATTGCTCCAGCTGCTGGTATGGACACGACCCCTCGAGTCCCATCCTGGGTCCGAACGTGTCCCGGAGCTCACCTGGCGGCCTGCTCGGAGGCGGCGAGGAAGATCCGATCCCTGCCCGGCGCCTGGAGGCAGTCGAAGAGTAACCCCGGGTCCGGGAGCCCCAAGATCTGGGATCCGAGTGGACCCTGTTCTCCTAAGCTCAGGATCCCCGGGGCAGCGTTCCAGCCTGAGTGAGGCCGGCCCAGGGCCGCCGAGCTAGACTGCCTGTCCCTAACGTGGCTGCCAACCCCCTGGTGCGCAACCCTGGCACCTCCCCTGCCTCCAACCCTCGGACCTGCCACGCCCCCCTCTTCCACCCCAGGCAGCTTTTCCTAGCACCGTCGCCAGTGTAAGTTCTCGGGTCTCTAGAGAAGAGCTCAGCTGTGGCTCTGACCGCGGATTTGAAACCGGAGGATGAAAGCAGAGACAGCAGAACCGTTCAACACGCAGGCTCCACAGCAATCGCCACTCAGCTGATCCAGATGTTCAACCCCTCCCCTCCAGGAAGAGCAGAGTCCTCCTGGTCTATGAAGTCCCCCATGACTATGCTTCCTTTAATTTATGTATTTACTGACGCATATATTCACCATTACCACCACCCCACCTACCAACCTCCCCCCTCCCCACGCCCGGGCCATGTAGCTGTCCAGGAACGCTATGTAGATCAAGATGGTCTGGAATTCACAGAGATCCACCTGCCTCTGCCTCTTGAGTGACAGGCTCCAAGGCAGACACCAGCACCTCTCGGCTATTGTTATTATTTTAGATTTATTATTTATTTCCATTTTATGTGTGTACTGGCCGGTTTTGTGTGTTAACTTGACACAACTTAGAGTCATGGGGAGGAAGGAGCCTCTATTGAGAAAATGCCTCCATGAGACTCAGCTGTGGGGCATTTTCTCTATTAGTGACTGACAGGGGAGGGTCCAGGCCGTGGTGGGCGGTGCCGGCCCTGGGCAGGCGGTCCTGGGTTTTGTCAGAAAGCAGGCTGAGCAAGCCATGAGGAGCAAGCCAGGAAGCAGCACCCCTCGGTGGCCTCTGCATCAGCTCCTGCCTCCAGGTCCTGCCCTGACTTCTTTCAATAATGAACAGCAATATGGAAGCATAAGCTAAATAAACCCTTTCCTCCCCAACTTGCTTTTTGGTCATGGTGTTTCATCTTAGCAATAGAAACCCTAACCAAGACAATGTGTGTGGGTGTTGCCTTCCTGTGCTTATGTGGACCGCGTGCATGCAGTATCCACAGAGGCAGTCAGGGGTGCTGTGAGCTCTGGAGTTACAAATGGCTGGGAGCTATTGCGGGAACCAGACCCCGGTTCTCTGGAAGAGCAGTCAGTGCTCTTAACCACTGAGCCATCTGACCAGTCTTTTCCGGTGTCTGTTAATCACTTTTCATTATTTATTTTTGTACTTATTTATTTTTTATGTTTTTTTATTGTGTGTGGGTGCGACACGTGCTTGTGAGTGTCGTTGCATGTGTGGAGGTCAGAGGTCATCTTTTAAAAATTGTTTTTTTTCCTTCAGCGGTGGGTTCTGGGGGTTGAACTCGGAGTCAGGCAGCCTTGCTTATGACAAGCTCCTTCCTACACGGAGCCATCTTGCTAGGCCTACATTTTATTTTTCTGGGACAGGGTCTCTCATATAACCTGGAAGCCCCAGGGATCCTTTTGTCTTTCACTCTGTCGGGTCGTGGTTACTGATGTAGGCTACACTTTGCTATTTATGTGGGCGCTGGGGAGCCAAACTAAGATACTCATCCCTGTGCCGCAAGCCCTTTACCCACTGAGCTGCCATCTTAGCCTCTTTGGTTTTTTAAGATTTATTTATTTATTATATGTGAGTACAATGTAGCTGTCTTCAGACACCAGAAGAGGGCTTCAGATCTCTTTACAAATGGTTGTGAGCCACCATGTGGGTGCTGGGATTTGAACTCATGACCTTTGGAATAGCAGTCAGTGCTTTTACCCCCTGAGCCATTATCTCTCCAGCCCCCCATCTTAGCCTCTTATTCATTTTTATTTTGAAACACTTTTCACTCTCAGTAGCCCGGGCTAGCCTTGAACTCACCATCTTCCTGCTTCTGTCTTCAGAGCACTGTGATTTTGGGTTTCTGCCACCATGCTGAGTTTGTGAGTGTGTTTTTAAGGATATTCACGGAGGTTGTGCCTGTGGCTCCCTCAGTGTGGGAAGCTTTAGGGAAGAAAGTCACGGCTGTCATTTAGAGGTGAGTTTTGATGGGATTAAGTGGGTTAAAATTCATTTGTCTGCAAGCACTAGAAACCCACTGTAGCTAGTGTAAGGGAGAAGAGGAATACAGCCCGGTGAAAGTTAGGAAGTGCTCCCAGCAGCATGGGGGTGCTCCCAGCAGCATGGGGGTGGTGCTCCACACTCACGGCATTAAGTTATAAATAGGCTCAAGCAGCTGCGGGGTGGTGCTGCGTGCCTGCAATCCCACCACTGTGAAAACGGAGGCGAAAGGATGGTGAATTTGAAGGCCAGCCGAGGCTACGCACGGAGTTTCAAGCCAGCCTGTATTCTGTGAAACCTTACCTTGTCAATCAAGTTCTTGGCTAGTTCTTGCACAAGGCACGGGGTTCCGTCCCCAGCCCTGCATTGACTTAACCCAGGGTGCTGGTGTGCTAGAGTGTAGTAGCCCCAAGCACTAGGGAGGGCTAGGACGGATGGGCTCTGTAGCTGGAAACGATACAGGGACGGTTTCCCCTCCAGGCCTCTTGTCTGTGGAGCAAAGTGTGTGGCGTTATCATAAACAACACATAAGAGAAACCCTTGCGACCAGGGTGGTTCATACGGACTCCAGCGAGAGTGCTTGGTGACAGGAACACTGTGAAGTCAGGGAAAGCAGAAGTGAGCTGTAGGGAAGACATCTGGACTCTGAGAGCAAAGGGTCGAAAAAAGAAAAAGAAGTAGAAGGCAGGCATGTGGCACATTTCTCATATACAAACCCTGGGGTCCCCCCCATCCCCGACACTGAATAAACAGGCCCTGGTGGCTCTCAGATTGCAGAGCTCAGAAGGTAGAGGCAGCAGCACGGGGTCAAGTGTGAGGTCAGCCTGCTACGTAAGACCTCACCCCGCAGAAAGCACAACAGAAGAAACGGGAAAAGTTACCTCACCCTTTGGCCTTCCCCAGTCTAACAAGAGAGGCAGTCTCCAGGGTGATGGCGGACGATGACCAAAGAGACACAGGAGATACTCCAACTAGTGGAGAGTGGTCAGAAAGACAAATGTCACCCTACATGCTCAGGGACCCTTTATGTATGCACACATGTATGTATGTATGTGTGCATGTGTGTATGCATGCATGTATGTATGTATGTATGCATGTATTGCCACCACCAGGGATTGTCCCTATTTGGATGAACTCGATTTTGAGACAGGGTCTCACTATGTACCCGTGACTGACCTGGAACTCCCTATATAAACCGGGCTGGCTTTGAACTCACAGAGATCCACTGCCTCCCTAGTACCTGGATCAAAGGTTCTCGCCACCACACCCTTCTCATTGAGACAAACTCTTTTTCTCCCCCAAGGTAATAACATTTTTTTGTAATTTATTTGGGGATTTCATACAATGCACCTGATCACGCTCACTCCCCATTCTTCCCAGGTTCACACTTCCACCCAAATACACCATGTGCTCACTGGTGCGGGGTCAAACTCCCAGCAGCCAGCCCCACCCCACCCTGTCTCATCCCGCCACACCCCACCAAAAGCCATCAACTGTGAAGAACTACACTTCAGCATCTTTATGACAATTTTTCATTAGTTAATTAACAAATTCACTTTACATCCCAATCACAGCCCCCTCCTCCCAGTGCTCCCTCACACGGCTCCTTCCCCGCACCGGGCCCCTTCACCTCTGAGAGGGGGGAGTTTCCTCCCAGGGAACTTGGCATCTCAAGTACAACCTCTCCCACTGGTGCCAGACAAGACAGTCCAGTTAGGGGAGCAGAACCCACAGCAGCCAACGCCGTCAGGGTGTGCCCCCATTTCAGTTGCTGGGAACCCACATGAAGGCCAAGCTGCACATCTGCGCATGTGCGGGGGGCCTGGGTCCAGCCCGTGTATGCTCTTTGGTTGGCGGCTCAGACTCTGAGAGCCCCAAGGGTCCAGGTGAGTTGCTTCTGTTGGTCGTCCTGTGGAGTTCCCAACCCCTCCGGGCCCCTCAATCCTTTATCACGATCTTTAAGGCCTTTCTTCAATAGCTTCCTGTCTGGACTGTTTCTTTTGGGGGGAGGCAGAGTGGGGAGAGGTTGTCACAGAAGACTTCAATGTTTCTTGTTCTCAGTTCTGAGTCTGCAGTCATTGAGTCCATTCCACTGCAAAGGAAGCTTCCTTGCCCACAGCAGTTGGAGGCTGAATAGCAGCACGGCCTCTGGTGGCCAGATGAACTCTCACGGGCAGGACCCTCCTGGTAAACAACAATCCAGAGACAAAATTACTAAAAATAAATAAATAAATAAATATTTAAAAATAATTATCCCATCCTCCTTTAAAAAAAAAAGACATCTTTGATTTTTATTTGTGTCTCTGTGTGTCCAAATGTGTGTGTGCCCACAGAGGCTGGAAAGGGAAGCCAGTCAGACCATCTGGAGCTGCAGTTACAGGCAGTCGGGTGCCGGGAACGAGGTCTTGTTTTCTGCAAGAGCAGCAGGTGCTCTTGACTGCGGAGCCAGCTAACTCTTCAGTCCCCTATCCCATTTTGTCGGTCAGAAATCAGGATTTAGAGTAGATCCGAAAGAATTAAAGAAAGAAAACTCTAAAAGGAATCTATAAATAGGCGGAGTCAGGGGTTGGAGTCGCTTAAACTGTTTTGAACCGTTTTATTTGGGGGTGGGTATACACACCATGGTTCTAGTGGGGAGATCAGAAGTTAACTGGGGGTTAGTTCTCTCCTTTGACTGTGTGGATGTTGGGGATCGAACTTGGGTCTTCAGCCTTGTCAGCAAGCATCCTTACCGACTAAGCCATCTTGGTGGCCCAGAATTGGCCTCTTTTGATGCTGTCAATGAAGCCCTGCCACCTCCACCTTCCTCCCTGGGGAGGAAAACCGTGGTTACCTTCGCTTTTTCCTCAGTGGCTGTTTCTTTCTTCCCCTCTTTCTCCTCTTTCTTTCTCTGTTGAAAGAAGTCTCCTATAACCCAGATAGGTTACACAATGGTGCACACTCAGCCACTCTGAAGATCCTGAGGTTGAGAAGTTGTTAGAGGTCACACACACACACACCCAACCCCCCACATCCCCCCCCCCTGCATACCCATGTCTCAGGTGTCCGTGGTCTCCTGTTGTTACTTTGGGGTGCTGGGGATGCCAGCCATAGCTTTTGAGGAAGCAAAAGGAGATTATCCCCTGCCACCTGCCCCCCTTTTCCCTTTTTCTTTTGAATGTGTGTGTATGCGGGAGGGGGAGGGGCTGGAGAGATAGCTCAGCAGTTAAAGGCAATGGTTGCTTACCAGCCTCCACAAGGCTGCTAACGACCCTGCCTGTAACTTTCAGAGAGCTGATGCCCTCTTCTGACCACTGTGGGTACTGCATGCACATGGTGCGCGCGCGCGCACACACACACACACACACACACACACACACAGGCAAAGCATCCATACACATACAGTAAATAAATCTAAAATAATTTTGAAAGAATTTATGAATATATATGTGCAGGTACATTTGGGTGCAGGTGTTCTCAGAAGCTAGAAGGCCCAGAGTTTAAAGAATGAAAGTTGTCTCTCTTAGCTACCAAGGTTCTACATACAAGTATTAATTCTACCTATAAACCTAGGAAATTGTAACATCCACTTTCAAGGCTTGTTTGATTAATGTTCTGCCAAATCCAGTTTCAACAACTCCACAGCCCACTTAGAGTGGAAGTTAATTACATTCTCTAAATATTCTGCTTTTACAAATTCAAACCGTTCGATTTTCTTCAGAAGCTCAATAGAAGCACAACTGGCCGCAGCACTTAGCGCTTGTAATAGATTATATACATCGAGCTCTTTACATCCCAGGACCACAGACTTGGGAGGAAGTACTCCTTCGTGCCCTGTAGTTCAGTGAACAATCTCGGATCTGAAACAACACATTGCTCAGTGACATGATTTAGGTTGGACGCATTTGTCCACTTTTTAAATACTGCATTCTTTTACCATTAAATGAAATCAGACGGGGGGTGGGGTGGCGAGATGGCTCAGCGGTTAACAGTGTTTGCTGCTCTCGTTGAGGACCCATGTTCAGTTCCCAGCACCTGCATCCGGTGGCTCACAACTTCCTGGAACTCAGCTCTGGGAGACACCCTCTTCTGGCCCCCAGGGGGCCACACACATCTCACACACACACACACACACACACACACACACACACACGCACACAATGGTGAAAATAGCTGGGTGTGAAGGTTCATGGCTTTACTCCGTTCCGGGTCAACCTGGTCTACATAATGAGTTCTGGGCCAGCCAGGGCTGTATAGTGAGACTCTGCCTCAAAAAAAAAATCTTAATAAATATTAAATGCTAACTAAATTATCCCCTGGTGGTTCATTCTCCTCTTATCTCCATTCTCCTGCCCCTTGAAATTTGATTAGAATATAATTACATAATTTCCCTCTCCTCCCATGCGCCATTTCCCCTTCTTACACCCACGTTCGTGGTCCCTTTCGTCTTTCGCCATTGCCCTACAGAGCCATACAAATGAATCACCATATAAATCCAACCTGTAGAGTCCATTCACAGTTCCTGCATACACATGCACACACACACTGGATAACCAACCAGGGGATCCCCTCCCACGCACAGCACCCCCATGGAAAATTAATTCTCCGTCTCTCCCCAGTCCTTAATTACCTGTAGCTCTTTTTTTGAGATTTATTTATTGTGTATACAGCAACCTACCTGCATGTATGCCTGCAGGACAGAAGAGGGCACCAGATCCCATTACAGATGGTTGTGAGCCACCATGTGGTTACTGGGATTTGAACGCAGGACCTCAGGAAGAGCAATCAGTGCTCTTAACCGCTGAGCCATCTCTCCAGCCCTACCTGTACCTCTTTATCTGTGTATTTGTGAGATTTCCTACATCTGTAGGATACCAACTGGTGTTGGAATTGTTCAGGTCTTGTTTAGGCTGCTGTATCCTGGGTGTGGCTTCTTTGTTGCAGCAAGAAGAAACAATGTCATAGCTGACCTCCTGGTCCTTTCACTGTTGGTCTTTCCACTTCCTATTCCAAGATGTGGCTTAGCCTTAGGGGTAGGAATTGTCTTGTAACTGTATCTATTGGAACTGACTTCTAGGAAATGAGTTATTTTATGCATCTGACAACAATGTGGCTTTCTGTCTGTCTTTCTGTTTCTTTTCTTTTCTTTTCTTTCTTTCTTTCTTTCTTTCTTTCTTTCTTTCTTTCTTTCTTTCTTTCTGTTTCTTTTCTTTTCTTTTCTTTCTTTCTTTCTTTTTTGCTACAGGGTATAACAATACAGCTATGGCTGGCCTGGAACTCACAGAAATCTTCTTCCCTCTGCTCCCTGTTCTGGAACTAAAGATGTGCACTACAGTACAATGCCTAGGTGATTGTTTTATTTTGTTTGTTCCCCCTTACCTTTTTTTCCTTTCCTTGTGCAGATTAGGTTGGCTACAAGCTTGGAATCCTCCTGCCTTTATCTTCTGAGTTCTGGGGTCATAGGCACATGCTACTCTGCCTGGCTCCAATTATTTATTTATTTTTAAAATTATTTTGAGATTTATTTATTTATTTAATCCGTGTGTGTGTGTGTGTGTGTGTGTGTCTGTGCGTGTGCGCACACGCGCGCGCGCGCGCACCTGTGCACACTATAACATGTGTGGGTGGTCAGCGGACAATCTTTAAGGCATCTGTTCTCTCCTCGTATAGATTCCGGGTGTGGCTCTCAGGTCATCAGCCTTGGTGGTGAGCAGCTTAACCCTTCGAGTGGCCCTGCCCAGTGATCCTTAGATAATTATATAGAAGTGTCAGTTCTGTAGGGTTGCCCCTCCCCCTTCATTCTTACGTTCATGATGAACCTTCCTTGTCATGAAAAGATGCTTATAAAGGGCTGGAATGTAGTTCCATTTGCCGAGTGCCTTTCCAACATGCCTGAATTGAAGCACTGGCAAAAACCCAAAGTGGTGGTCTGTGCCTGTAACATGAGCATTCAGAGGGTACAGGCATGTGGCCGGAGAGATGGCTCAGCGGTTAAGAGCACTGACTGCTCTTCCAAAGGTCCTGAGTTCAAATCCCAGTAACCACATGGTGGCTCACAAGCATCTATAATGAGATTTAATGCCCTCTTCTGGTGTGTTTGAAGACTGCTACAGTGTATTCACTTATAATAACAAATAAATCTTTGGGCTGGAGCGTGCAGAGGTCCTGAGTTCAATTCCCAGCAACCACATGATAGCTCACAACCATATACATATACAGTGTACTCATATACATAAAATAGATAAATTTAAAAAAAGGTAGAGGGGGGCAGGTCAGAAGATTAGGGTTATTTTCAACTGCATAGTTAAGAATAATTGAAAGTCAATCTGGCTGACTGGCTGACAGGAGAGCTTATCCTCCTAGGAAAACTGTCACACCTGGGCATGGAGGTGAGCATCTGTTAACATAGCACTTGGGTCTGGCCAGCCTGGGCTATATAGCAAGACTCTCTCAAGGACAGACAGACATACCCCACAATCATGTGTGCTCACACACACTGGCTGTGCATCTGAGGGTGATGATGTGACACCAGTTATAAGCAAACCTTCCTGAGCCTTTATCAGCAGTCACCCCAAAACCTGGTCTTGTGGTATATAAGGGCCTGCATCTTAGGCCTGCATCTTAGTCATAGTAACTCATTTCTCCAACCAGTGACTAGTGTTGGGTTCTGCCTGGGCAGCCCGCATTGGTGTGGGCTGGTGTGACCACACCCAGCTCTCCTCTGCATTCTGTGATCCTGCTTAGCCAAAGCCCTCCCCCCTCCACCCCCAACACAGAAATGTGCTGATGTCTCGAAAGCCCTCTGCCTGGCTTTCCCCACTCCAGGCTGAAATTGGAGATCATGATGGACATCTTGGAGGGTCCCTTGGGAATGGGAATTGTTGTGAATGTGACAGATCATTTATCAGTATCTGTTGCCAGAGGTCACAGTCTGAACTTCCCCAGCTCAACACTTTCCTTTTATTCCTCTATACTGGAAATATAATTTGGGGCCTGGCACGTGCTTTATCAGCAGGCCCTCCAGCATAGGCAGCAGCTCTACCACTGAGCCACGCCCCTCACCCCTCACTGGGGGATTCTAGGCAGGGGCTCTACCACTGAGCCACGCCCCCAGCCCCTCACTGGGGGATTCTAGGCAGGGGCTCTACTACTGAGCCATACACCCAGCCCCTCACTGGGGGATTCTAGGCAAGTATTCTAGGGTGAGCTAACGCATAATTGCCCTCTGACCTCTGCATGCCTAAGATGGTGAATATAATATTCTCTCTCTGAGTTTACCAGGGGACACAGCTTTGTCTTACTGTACATACACCCAAAACTACTTCAGGCTAAACCAGCCTTTCCATTCTTCGACTCAAACATAAGGAGACTATAACTGAATATCATCTGTCTGACTATAATATCTGAATAGTTAGGGGAAGATTTATCTCATTTTTCAGAGAGTGGAGGCAGGAGTCTGAAATTACTAGGTACATAGTTTCAAGATGGGTGTGTGAGCACAGGACATGCAGCTAATGGAGACAAGTTGCCAAGTACATTATTAGGAAAGGAAAGTGGGTCTGGAGAGATGGCTCAGCGGTTAAGAGTTCTGACTGCTCTTCCCAAGGTCCTGAGTTCAAATCCCAGCAACTACATGGTGGCTTACAACCATCTATAATGAGATCCGATGCCCTCTTCTAGTGTGTCTGAAGTGTACTCATAAATAAAACAAAATCTTAAAAAAAAAAAAAAAAAAGAAGGAGAGTGCCCAGGCCAAGTGGTGTCCTAGGTCGCTAAACTATTCCCTATGCTTGCTTACCTCCGTTTGACTTGATCATAGCGGGGAAAGACTATACATTCATTTGAAGCCAAATTTGGCTTTTAAAAGTATTTTTCACTGTTGTTTGTTACAGGCTTTCAGTGCAGCCTTGGCCGGCCTGAAACTCAGAGCCCCGCCTGTCTTTGCCTCTCATGTGCTGGGGTTAAAGCCTGTGTGTGTTACCAGGTCTGGCGCACTCTTGGAATGGTTATTTTTGATCATTTCCTGGATCACAGTGTAAAAAAAATCAAATATAAATGATTTCTATCAAGTACTATGAAACTTGAGTTTAGGACAAGGAATTCGAAAATGCCCCCAACACCTTGTAAGCCTTTTTTTGTGTGTGTGTGGCTTTTTTTTTTTTGTTTGTTTTTTTCGAGACAGGGTTTCTCTGTGTAGCCCTGGCTGTCCTGGAACTCACTTTGTAGACCAGGCTGGCCTCGAACTCAGAAATCCGCCTGCCTCTGCCTCCTAAGTGCTCGGACTAAAGGCGTGCACCACCACTGCTCGGCCCTCCCTTATAAGACTTTTATGCTAATATTTTAACCCCACCACCCAGTGAGGCCTTCATCTACATGCAGGCTTCTTTCTCCTCATTCCGGGGGTCTGATGGTCAGGAGCAGAGACCCCCTTTCCCCTTCCTTCATTTTCTGTGTGCCAATTCTTTCCGGGCAAGCCTTTGAATTAAGACTGTTAAGTGGGACCTCGGCCAACAGGGTGACCCAGCCACCACCTGAATTAGAATACAAGCAGATGCACTTCCTGTTTCTGTGTCTTTGACCCTTCTGAGCATTTACTCTTGATCAAGAGTAAAATTTACCTTGTAGAAGACACACTTCACTTCAAGTGATATTCTCTGTAAAAAAATAAATCCCTTTTTCCTGCTCCCGGAATGATGACTCTGAGGCTAATCATTTATTCATAAATGCCAAAGCCGTAAGCCCCGCCTAGCCCATAACTTATTTAACCCATTTGAAGTATTCTATGTCTCCCACTGGATTAGTTACCTCTCCTTGGCTTCACGTGTCCCAGGTCCCGGGCGAATGTCTCCTTTTATTCCATCCTGAGTTCATCTGTGTGGCTGGCTACCTCTGCTCAGCTTCTGGCATTTTCTCTGTTCCCAGGAACCTCCCGTTACCCGAACTGAACTCATCTGCCTGCCGCTCAGCAACCTCTCCTTCAGTCCTGCCATGCTTCATCCTTAGAATCTTCAGCCGGGCGGTGGTGGCGCACGCCTGTAATCCCAGCACTTGGGAGGCAGAGGCAGGAGGATTTCTGAGTTCGAGGCCAGCCCGGTCTTCAGAGTGAGTTCTAGGACAGCCAGGGCTACACAGAAAAACCTTGTCTTGGAAGAAAAAAAGAAAAAAAGAAAAAAAAATCTTCCTTCAGTGTCTCTCCCATTGTCTCCCCTTTTATTCTCCTACTATTTCCCAGAATCCTCTCTCTTCCTGCCAGTGTCCCACCTGTTGCCTACATGAGATTCTTTCTACAGTTCTCTTACTTTATTACCCTAAACTTCTTTCTTTCATTTTTTAAGATTTCTTGATTTATCATATGTAAGTACACTGTAGCTGTCTTCACTTTTTCTTGTTCCAGCCCCTCTCAGTCTGGCCCAAAGATTTAGTTATGTGAGTACACTGTCGCTGTCTTCAGACACTCCAGAAGAGGGCATCTCTTTAAGGATAGTTGTGAGCCACCATGTGGTTGCTGGGATTTGAACTCAGGACCTTTGGAAGAGCAGTCAGTGCTCTTAACCACTGAGCCATCTCTCCAGCCCCTTTGGTCTCTCTTACAAGGAGAAACCATTTTGTAAAGCCCATTCATTTTGGTTGGACGTTGACAGTCCCTGAAGCTACAGTAATTTGCCTTCCACAACTAAAGTAACTCTTTTTTCCAGATTTTTTCCCCTCCTTACTCTTAGCTGATGCAGAGACAGTCTGATATCCCGGACTGTGGGCATTCATCAATTACAAGGTCTAGAACCTCTTTTTCCTCTGTAACCCATAGGAAGGAACCCAAATTTTGGCACATGGGCCTGAACTGTCCTCAAAGCCCGTCAAGCTGCTGCCATCTATGGCTTTAACGACTTCTGGAATAACTAAATCTCTTGGGGTTGGAGAGATGGATCAGAGGCTAGCAGCCCTGGCTACTCTTCCAGAGGATTGGAGCTAAGTTCCTAGCACCCATAGGGTGACTCACAACTGTTTTTAACTGCAGTTCTAGGAGATCTGACGCCCTCTTCTGGCCTCTACAGGTACTGCACACACATGGTTCACAGACATACATGCAGACAAAACACACACACATTGTCTTAGAATTTTATTGCTGTGAACAGACACCATGACCAAGGCAACTCTTGTAAAGACAACATTTAATTGGGGCTGGCTTACAGGTTCAGAGGTTCAGTCCATTATCATCAAGGCAGGAACATGGCAGCATCCAGGCAGGCATGGTACAGGAGGAGCTGAGAGTTCTCCATCTTCATCTGAAGGCTGTTAGTGGAAAACTCACTTCTAGGAAGTTAGGATGAGGGTCTTAAAGCCCACACTCAGAGTGACACACCTACTCCAACAAGGCCACACCTTCAAACAGTGTCACTTCCTGGGCCAAGCATATTCAAACCATGACACACATATAATAAAAACCAAACAATTATTTATAAATAAATAAATCTCCCACTCAGAAAACCTGGTGGTGCCGAGGTGGTTCAGTGATTAAAACTGAGTGCTGTTCTTACAGAGGACTTGAGTTCTGTCTCTAGCACTCGGGAGGCAGAGGAAGGAGGTTCAGAGGTTCAAGGCCACAGCTGGCTAGACAGAGAGCTTGAGGTCGGCCTAGGCTACATGAGGTCTTGTCTCAAAAATGGAAGCAAAGACCTGAAGCAAGCTGGGCACGTGTTGCTTAGAATGCTACCATCCGGGGAGCACAGGAGAAGGATTGTAACGAGTCCCAGGCCAGCCATACCATAGGAAGACCCTGTCTTGATTTAAAGAAAAAAATGTCAAAATAGTGGCTGTCAAAATGGCGCGGTGGGTGAAGGTGCTTCCCACCAAATCACAGAACCCGAGTTTGATCCCTAGGGTCTAGGATCTATATCGTGCAAAGAACTGACTCCTGCAAGTTGCCCTCTGATCTCTCCATGCTTCCTGTGGTATATGTGCACCACCACCAAGCACACAAAGGCACACACACACACACACACACACACACACGTGGAACCGCGTAAGGCAGTCTGTGGCCTGGTTGAGCAAGGCTTACTCTGGAGACCCAGTAGAACATTCTACAAGGGACAGAACCAGTGAGCCATGCTCCCAGACTGCTGACTCCTCAACTCCATAACCCTGTGGCCATCAGTCACGTATGGCCACACCCCAGGCCCCTAGTGTTCTGGCTGGACTCCACCCCTACAGTCACCAGGGTACAGCCAGGTTTTCCTTGTCCCACAGTTACCTGGCAACAGCCAGGTAGCCCAGCCCACTTTAAAAGAAGGCTTCTTGCCCCGCCTCACTCTCTTGTGTTCTCTCTCCCTTGCTCTTTGTTCCCCTGTTCTCCCCATTCTTCCCCCTTTCCACATGGTCACGTCACCTCCCAGCCATCTTCTCTTTCTCTCTTTACTGCGTTACCTCCTTTTCTCTTCCTACTTTTCTATAATAAAGTTTTGAAACTATAGATTGTCTCTTCTTACCAAAACCCACCGCGTAGGAGCATTACCAGCATTACCAGCCCCAGGAAAGGACCCAGCCAGGGCACCCCCTTCTGAGCAAGGACCCCCCCCCCCACTTCCCACTCACCCGCCCTCCCTCCCCTGGTGTGGGGGAGGGGAAGGGGGAGGGGAGGGCACCCGCCTTCTCTATGGTGGGTATGCGGCCCTGCCTGTTTTTCACACACGCGCGCGCGCGCGCGCACACACACACACACACACACACACACACACACACACACACACGAGCAGCTGTATAGTGAGTTCCAGGTGAGCCAGGGATATATAGTGAGACCCTGTCTTAAAACCACAACAACAATCACATGAAGCATCTAAAAAGACCAAAACAAAGAAAAAGATATGAACCAGTTTAGGCAAAATAATCAGTTTATTACAGTGCGATTGGCAGATAGATATTGCCAGTGTATTATTCTCTCATTGTTTGAGAAAATGAAAAATAACTTTAAATATTACACAATTATAGGCATCTTTGAGGATCAGGGCCTGGACTCTAGGCACTTCTAACTGTCTGGAGAAAATCTGTGGGCAGATATACCCTAGGACACCCTTCAATGCAGAGGCCTGGTTGTAGCCAAGAGAGCTTTGGTTCCTTACCCAGGAAGCTGGAATTTCGCTAGCCATAAATCCTCAGTCCAGTCGTAAGTAGACGGCGTCAAGGAAGGGACAGAGAAAGTCCCTGAGGCAGAAATAGGACATAACCAGAGAGGACGCTGGGAAGTTCCTCAGATGGTAGAATGTTTGCCTGGCATGCACAAAACCCTGGGCTCATCTCCAGCACTGCACAAACTGAGTGGTGTGGGTGTGCCATCGTCCCAGCACATGAGCGTTAAGGGCAGGAGGGGTGTAGCCAGCCGGGGTGCCCTGTCTCAAAAAAGGGTGGGGTATCAATATCGGGGACAGGCCAAAGAGGGTGATCGAACTGAAATAGAGGCAGCTTGTGACCCGAGACCAGCATGCACCGGGCACCCAGGCACCCAGGCACCCAGGCACCTATGCATCTGGGCACCCAGGCACCCAGGCACCCAGGCACCTATGCACCGGGCACCCAGGCACCCAGGCACCCAGGCACCTATGCATCTGGGCACCCAGGCACCCATGCTGTAAAGCAGCAGCAACAGGTGGATCTGACAGAGGACTTCAATGTTCCAGACTCTGAGGACAAGACCAAACAGGACCCTTCACTGGATCCCAGAGTTCCCTGTGCCAGGGAGGTACAGTGCTTGACTCAGGAGGGATTCCAGCCAACAGCTCCACGAAGGCACGGTCAGATTGTCTTGCCAAAACGGCAGCCTTTTGACTAGGACTGACAGACTCGTACGATCACGCTGGAGTTCGTCACTCTGGCCCCATAGTGGCCAGCCCAGAACTGTGTGTCCTGGCCCCAGTGTTCAAAAGACACGAAACGTACTCCCCTCCTGATGTTGGAGAACACGTGGGTGACCTGGGGGTAGAAGGAGTCAGTCAGCCTTGTGTCACAGCCCTTCTGTCAGCCAGTCTGTGATTTCCCAGACGATGGCCCTTCTGAAACCTTGCCATGTTCTCATTAGCAGGTAGAATCTGAGGCTAGGTATGGGGACAAGCTCCTGCCATCACTGGGTTGGGGGACTGAGGTGAGAGGAAGGAAAGTTAGCTCAGGCTACACAGTCCTCAACAGTTGGGTAACTGTTAGTAAGTAACAGTTAGTAAGAAATGTTTCAAAGAGAAAGGAACAAACAAAACACCCCTCCCAATAAAAGAGGTTTTGTTTTTGTTTTTGTTTTCTGAGACAGGGTTTCTCTGTGTAGCCCTGGCTGTCCTGGAACTCAGAAATCCACCTGCCTCTGCTTCCCAAGTGCTGGGACAAAAGGCGTGCGCCAGTGCCACCCAGCTTAAAAGAAGTTTTATCACCAAGAATGTGGCAGGAATTCTGAGTGGAGCTGGGCTATACACATCTGCAGTTATCCCCAGCATTCGGGAGACAGAAGTGAGAACCAGGAACTCAAGGCTAGCCTCAGCTATACAATGAGTTGGAGACCAGCCTGGGCTACATGAGACCTTGTCTCAAAAAAAAAAAAAAAAAAAAAAAAGGTGAGCTGGAGTAGGTCTTGTCACGTGACTCCCCAAGCAAGGTCAGGACACACCAAAGAGCTGGAGCTAATTTCTCTTGGCTCCCTTAGCTCTAGCCAGTGTGGAAGAAGTCTGTCCAGTGGCGGCCATGATGTGAGGAATCTCAGTGTAGACTGGCCTAGAGATCACACGCAGGAGCTCTGAATCCAAATCAACAGTGATTTCTCATATCATGGGCACTCCAGGGTGGGCAGTTGTGATCACCCACCACCACCATCCTGCCCTTCAGCTATTGTTTGCAGAGCAGAGACCTCAACCAGAACCAGCTTTCTCCGTGTACTGACTCTGATGACATAAGAGGGCGGGGCCAGGGAACCCGCTCAGTCGATAAAGGGCCTGGTGTACAAATATGAGGAACCCAAGTTAAGATCCCCGGCATCCAAGCTGGCTGTGGTGATACGGATATCTGTGACTCCAGTGCCGGGGCAGACACAGTGGATCCTCAGAACGCACTGGTCAGTCAGTCAGCCAATCGATGAACTCCTCGTTCAGTGAGAGACACTGTCTCAAAACTGGGGTGGAGCATAAAAGAGAAAGATATGCCGGCCAGTGGTGGCGCACGCCTTTAATCCCAGCACTAGGGAGGCAGAGGCAGGCGGATTTCTGGGTTCGAGGCCAGCCTGGTCTACAGAGTGAGTTCCAGGACAGCCAGGACTGTCTCAAAAAAAAAAAAAAAGAAAAAAGAAAAAAAGAAAGAAAGAAAGAAAGATATATGGCACAGGTCTCTGCCTTCCACATGCACAGGCAGAGCCCCATATACATATAGAACACACACACACACACAAATTTAAAACTAAAGATGGAAGGACTGGAGAGATGGCTCAGCGGTTAAGAGCACTGGCTGCTCTTCCAGAGGTCCTGAGTTCAAATCCCAGTAACTACATGGCAGCTCACAACTGTCTATAAAGGTAGTCCCATGGGATCTGATGCCCTTTTCCGGTGTTCATACATGCAGACAAAATAAGACATAAATAAATTAATCTAAAAATGACTGCTGTTGACCATATGTGGAGGTGATGAGGAGGGCGATGGGGCCATGGGAAGTTCGCACCGACCAATCCCTACCCAGTGAGAAGCCCTTCTTTGGTGAGAGGCTCACCTGTAGGTAGACATCATTGTTCCATTGCTCTATGGGGTCTGGCACGGCTGAGAACTTATCTATGACGTTCTGGTGAGCATCAAGAAGTGTGACAAAGAGACGGTACTTACAGCCACTGTCATGTCGAGCTCCCCACCTGTGGGAAGGGGGGTCTTCTTAATGCATCACATACCTCTTTGGGGGAGGGGGGCCTAGCCTCCCTAGAGTGGGGTACATATTAAGTTCCTCACAAGGGTCTTGAGGGGCTGTCAAGATGGCTAAGTCAGTGAAGGCCTTGCTGCACAAGAATGAGACAGCCTGGGTTTGAACCCCAGAACTCATGGAAGGATCTGAGTGTTGCTGGGTGTGGTGGCAGAGGCAAGTGGATCTCTGTGAGTTCGAGGCCAGTCTGGCCTGAAGAGAGTTCCAGGTCAGTCAGGATTACATAGCAAGACCCTGTCTCAAAAAAAAAAAAAAAAAAAAAAAAAAAAAAGCCAGGGATAGTGTAGTGATACTGGCTTCTCACCCAAGCAGGCAGAGTCAGGCGGCCCAGGCATGAAATCCCCGTTGTTTCAGAGGCTGATGTAGGACTAGCTCAAGTACAAGGCCAGCCCGCCTTGGTGAGACTCTGCCTCAAAATAAAAAAAGAGACCTGGACTGTGAGGTCTAGCAGTGGAGGCTTTCCCTAGCATGTGCGAGGCCCTGGGTTCGATCCTCAGTTCCTGTACTTGTCTCTGCCCCAGTAAAATGCACTCAAATGATCTCTGGCCCTTGCAAAGCCATGTCTGCCTGGTGTGTCTTTTTTGGAGACCCAGGTTATGACTAAATAGTCTACCATATTGACTGAGGACAGGGCCTGGCCATGTCCACAGATAGGCACAGGCCAAACTTGGTCACTTTAGAAAGAGCCACAGTGTAATTCAGGGTTGTGAGCTAGCGTCAGCTGGCCTGGAGGCTGTGGTTAACCACAGAGGCAAGCAGCTAACTGGGCAGTCAATCCAGGAAGCCCCAATAAAAACACTGTCCAGAGAGACGACACTCTGACAGGATCAGGTGGGAAACACGTCTCACTCCATGGAGCCCACCCTGGCTTTCAGCTCGCCTACGCCATCCTGGGATTCACATAATCCTTTGCTTCAGCCTCCCAAGTGCTGGGATCACAAGTGTGAGCCATGGGCTCCAGTGCTTACTCACGGGCTTTTCCTGTCCCCAGACTCACCAGTCAGACACGGCAATCTCCACACCGCCGCTGTCCAGCAGCTCTGGCCACAGACCCTTCTCCACCAGGTCCACGACCTGCTTCTTGCGACACCAGCTAAGAAAGTGAGACAGCGGTTGGTCCTTGGTCCCTGAGAACCCGCGGGCCTCTCTTCAAGGGCTCTGGCCCTTGTTGGGGGGGGGGGGCAGGGGGGGCAGGGAGGGCGGGACGGGGAGGGCTTCACCTGAAGGAAGTCACGAAGCAGGTCTGTGAAGGGGCCCCAGGGACAGGTTTCCTGTTCTTCTCCACCACCCATCCATCCCCACCGTGTCGCACCATCCACTTGCGCAGGCCTTCTGTAGAGAAAAAAAAAAACAGAGGCGGTAACCGCAGTGCGAGGGATGCGGAGGCTTTAGGGTCGCCGCCGAATTCAAGCCACACCGCACTGCACCTCAAGTTTGAAACGAATTAGAAACCTGAGCAGACAGGACAGCTCAGTGGGAAAACTTTAGTCTAACTAACCATCAGACTTCATGCAAAACTACAAGGAGAGAATTGATACAAAGTTGGCCGCTGCCCACTCACCACCTACCTGTATACCACGAGGCTTGAGCCCTTTAATACACACAAAAAATAATTTTAAAAATTAAAAGTTTATGTCTGCATAATGTGTACATGCCTGGTACCTTCAGAGGGCCGGAAGAAAGGGTGGCCTTCCTGAGACTGGAGCTATAGATGGTTGTGTCTGGATCAAAAGCGTGCGCCACCACTGCCCGGTGATGGCTGTGTTTGGAACTGAGCTCAGGTCCTTTGGAAGAGCAGCCAGCGCTCTTAGCCGCTGAGCCATCTTTCCAGCCCGCAAAAACAAAATACAAAACAACAACAACAAAACAGAAACAAAAAAAAAAAATACTAAGAAAATTTAAAAGCTTGGAACTGCTCTTCTAGAGGACCTGAGGTCAGTCCCCAGCTTCCAACCCAGAAGGCTTAGCCTGAAACTCCAGTCCCAGGGAATCTGTTTTGACCTTTGAACAAGCACACATATACATTAATAAAAATAAGTTGTTAAAATGTAGAAGCCAATCAAACAAAAGATATTTCTGCATTGACTTTAATTGCTCATTGGTGCCTCTCTGTCTCTGATAGAGGATATGAAGTTTGGTCCCCTCCGAAGCTCCCTTATGTGGGTCAGGTGCTTCCAGCCACTCTAACTGGGTCAAGTGTGACCCCGCGTCTAGCCCCTCCCTCTGCTTCATCTGTAGACCCGCCTCTGGGTTTACCTCTAGGCCCCGCCCATTACGTATCTCCTGACCCCGCCCTTAATCCCTTTCGGTGGATTCCTTACTGGCTCGGTTCATTAGCATTCTTGGGGCCCCGCCCCTCGGCCTTCCCCAGCCCCCGCCCCCGCAGCATCTCACCTTGGCCACAGGGGTTGCTGAGGAGGTTGCGTCCTAGTGGTCTCAGCGCGCAGAACTGGCCCAGCGGGCAGGGCGTGTCTCCGCGGGCGGGGGGCAGGCAGCGGCGGGCTAGCGTCTGCAGGGCGCGGCCCGCGGCGCTGTGGTCTCGCGCCAGCAGCTGCAGCCACAGGGCCTGGCCGTCCACCAGGGCGCGCCAGGCGCGGCACACTCGGCGGCAGTGCCTCAGCAGCGTGCGCGGGGGCACGTGGCTCAGTACCAGCAGGAGCAGCTCCGGGGGCAGGCGGCTCAGGTCCAGGGCCTCCTGGGGGTCGGGCTCCGGCGTCGGGACCTGGGTCCTGGATGTCCAGGCACCCATGGTTCCTGCGCCCCGCTTGGCTGGGACTGCAGGAGAGGAGGAGTCAGACGTCAGTGATCAGCAGCCTGCGCTGGCCGGCTTTGCAGCCATCCACTCCGAGACTAACAGCCCCGAAGCTATCCGCTGCCTCCCACGTCCCTCGCTGCCTCGCTGTCCCCAAAGCCTCCCCTCCTCCCAGCCCGCTGGTGCTCACCGGCACCCCTGCCAGCTCCCCTCCGCGGCCTGGAGGACCGCATAGCCATAGTTCTGCCTAAAGCTCTCAGGCGAAACCTCTCTGAGATTCATGGAATGTCCAACCTTTTGGTTCCAGACCCCACCTCCTTCCGGCTTAGGACAAGTAGACAGCTTAGGAATCCACCAGGGGACACAGACTAGACCAGGGATCTGGCACGACAGTCCTAGCGGTTCCGCTACACTTGGAGTGACCCTAAATCCGCAGCGGACGCCTGGCATCCGGTAACAACTATTATTTCGAGTAAGCATCCCAGTGGAAGGCTCCACCCCTAAACGCCTTAAACAGTACTGTAAGCTTTAATCCCAGACACAGTCATCCGCGATTTACAGGAAAAAGTAGGCTCTAGAGGATAAAAATGACCCCACTAACCGAAAGCATCAACTAAAGCTTTCTGTTTCGACCTTCGTCAAGTTAGCACTTCTCTGTCTTCATGACTCAGAAAATGAACCGAGCATGACCTTTCTAAGCGACTGCACAGCTAGTAGGTATAGTGAGTGGATCTAGCTCCAGAATTTTGTTTGTCTGTTTGTTTGTTTGTTTTGAGACACTGTCTCACTTTGTAGGGCTGACTAGCCTGGAACTCACTGTGTAGGCAAACTGAGAGATCTGCCTGCCTCTGCCTCCTGAGTGCTGGGATTAAAGGCGTGTGCCACCGTAACCAGCTCTTAAAAATATATATATATTTTTTCCTTTTTCGAGACAGGGTTTCTCTGTGTAGCCCTGGCTGTCCTGGAACTCACTCTGTAGACCAGGCTGGCCTCGAACTCAGAAACCCGCCTGCCTCTGCCTTCCAAGTGCTGGGATTACAGGCATGCGCCACCACTGCCCAGCCTTAAAAATACTTCTTAAATTTTGTTTTATGTGTGTGGATACTTGCCTGCGTTTATGTCTCCACTACGTTTGGGCCTGGTGCTTGGGGAGGTCAGAGTGGGGGTTTGCAGGATTCCCTGGAGCTGGGGTTACAGATGGTCGTGAGCACCTGTGTGAATGCTAGTTAAACCCAGGTCCTTTTGGGAAATCAGCCATCTATCTATCTCTCCAGCCCTATTTTGCAACTGAGACTTGGGTAGGGCCCATGCTGTCCTTGAATTCTCTAAGTAGCTAAACGTGACGCTGAGTCTCTACCTCTGGAGAACTAGGATTACAGGCAAGTGTCACCACACCCTGTTTGCAGATCTTTTGTTTTAACCTGTATGTTAGCTCTATCCAGTGAGTCATAGACAGACTACTAAATGTCGACAAAGAGAACTGGACCTGAGTTCTTGTGCACACTGAGCTTGGTTTATAGAGGGAGACACAGAACCAATAAAATAGGCAGACATGATAGGCATCCTGTGTGTGTGTGCGCGCGTGTCTGTGGGCATTGTCTCTCTCTGTGTGTGTTTGTGTCTTAATGTGTGGTGTGTCTGTGTATGTGACTGTCTCTCTTGAGCAGCTAATTAAAAACTCTTACCTGGGCATGGTGTGGATTCCAAGTATTTGGGGGTCTGAGGCAAGAAAGCCTTACATTATATTCCAGGACTGCCTGGACCATTTAGTGAGAGCCTATCTCAAAATAAAAAGTAAAAAGGGAGCTGAAGAGATGGCTCAATGGTTACGGGCACTGGCTGCTCTTCCAGAGGTCCTGAGTTCAAGTCCCAGTACCCGCATGATGGCTCACAACCATCTGTAATGTGATCTGGTGGGCAGGGGAGCACGCGTATGTTATTTTAAAAAAGTAAAAAGAGTCCGGCGGTGGTAGTGCATGCCTCTGGGAGGCACCAGCACTCTGGGAGGCAGAGGCAGGCAGATTTCTGAGTTCGAGGCCAGCCTGGTCTACAGAGTGAGTTCCAGGACAGCCAGGGCAATACAGAGAAACTCTGTCTTTAAAAAACCAAATCAAAAAAAAAAAAAAAACCTAAACAAAAAAAAAAAGAAAAGAAAAAGAGACCTAGATGTACAAATCAGAGGTAGAACACTTCAGTAGCATGGGAAAAGCCCTGGGTTCAATCTTCAGGATGAGACAAACAAACAAGAAAACTGGTCAGGTCTGTGTGTGGTGGTGCACACCTTTATTCTCAGCGCTATGGAGGCAGAGGCAGGTGGATCTCGTTGAGTTCGAGGCCAGCCTGGTCTACAGAGTGAGTTCCAGGAGATCCAGGGCTACACAGAAAGACCCTGTTTGTCTTAGTTTGGGTTTTATTGCTGTAAAACAGCAGTTTTACAGACACCATGACCAAGGCAACTCTTATAAGGACAACATTGGATTGGGGCTGGCTTACAGGTTCACAAGCTCAGTCCATTATCATCAAGGCAGGAGCACGGCAGCAGCGTCCAGGCAGGCATGGGGCGGGAGGCGCTGACAGTTCCACCTCTTGTTCCAAAGGCAGCTGGGAGAAGACTGGATTCCAGGCAGCTATGGGAAGGGTCTTTTGTTTTGTTTTTTGGATTTGGTTTTTTCAAGACAGGGTTTCTCTGTGTAGCTCTGGCTGTCCGGGAACTCACTCTGTAGACCAGGCTGGCCTCAAACTCAGAAATCCAATCTGCCTGCCTCTGCCTCCCAGAGTGCTGGGATTACAGGCATGCGCCACCACCTCCTAGCAGGACTAGGGTCTTAAAGTCCATGCCCATAGTGGCACACCTATTCCTCCTAAAAGTGCCACTGTCTTGAGAGAGAGAGAGAGAGAGAGAGAGAGAGAGAGAGAGAGAGAGAGATAGATAACCTAGTAACTGCCAACCCTCTCTGTAAATATGGAAAAGAGTGTCATGGGTTAATTAGTGAAAGAACATTTCCACACTGTCTTAGGATTCTCTAGAGCCACAGAACTTATGGAAATGTATTGTAATGACTTACAGTCTGTAGTCCAACTAACCTAACAATGGGCAGCCGTGAATGGGAAGTCCAAGAATCCAGCAGTTGCTCAGTCCCACGAGGCTGGTTGTTTCAGCTGGTCGTCTGTAAAAGCAGGTTCCAACAGACGTGGTGGCAAGTACGTGCAAGCGGTTGATGAAGAGTGAATCTTCCTTCTTCCATCGTCCTTATGTAGGTCTCCAGCAGAAGGTGTGGCCCAGATTAAGGTTTGTGTGCCACCAAGCCTGAATTTAAAACTTGCTTTGTCCCAGCTGACCTTGAATTTAGAGATCCGCTTGCTTCAGTCTCCTGGGATTAAAGGCATGTGCTACCTTGCCTGGGCCTAAGCTTTTCATGGCCGCTATGCCTCACGATCTCCATGCCAAGATCCAGGTCAGGAACCTGTCTTCCAGCCTCAAGATCTGGATCACAGGTGTGCCCTCCAATTCTGGATTGTAGTTCATTCTAGTTGTAATCAAGTTGACAAGCAGGAATAGCCATCACAATCCACCCCTTGTCAAGTTGACACAAATCATATCTCATGTCAAAATGAAACAATAACCAGGTCATAAATACGCCTAACATGATATAGCTATACTTTGTACAATCACAAACACATTGTAAATTTAGAATAGGCCAATGTCCCCTGGGAACATTCTTTTAGTATGTCAACTTAATTACTAATTGATAGTCTCTCAGCTATGTTAAATAAATTAGACATAAGCACAGATATCTATACAAATGTGTTCTTAACAAAATGAAAGAGAAGCATTCATACCATTTATAATCCTCATTTCTGCAACTGGTCACACGGCCTTAGATGGTATTTACAACTACCTCCCTCTGCCACCCATTTTTCATTTTCTCCAGCCCCTGCAAGCACCTTGGCTCTTTTCCTGGAGGAGTGACCTTCACTCCTGTTGGGTCTGTGCCCTTTGTCATCCTGCTTGGATTAGGCTGTTGTAGTTTCCGGCTGACTTTAATCACAGTACCTCGTAGCACTAAGAGACGCCCTAAAGGATCTCCTGCACTCCAGACATGATCCTTCTTACTTCCATTGTGGAGAGGCAATCCAACTTCCCCATGGTAATCTGGATCTATCACCCCTCCTAACACTGCTATTCCTTTCTTAGCCTGTTGGTTTAAGGGCATTAGAAGCCCCAAATGGCCAGGGGAAGTCTGGGCTTCCAGTTCAGTGGAACGTTTGCTGTGGCTCCTGGCAGGAGCACTCCCTGCTCTGGAACCAAAACTTCTCTGCCAGCAGAACTTAGGTTGTAGGGTCAGGAAGCAAAAATGTTCCTAGAGGGTCTCTAGGAGTGATCGTGGGTGGAACTATTCCCTTTACCACACTGACTCAAAGCATATACTGC
Source organism: Apodemus sylvaticus (assembly GCF_947179515.1). NCBI lineage: Eukaryota > Metazoa > Chordata > Mammalia > Rodentia > Muridae > Apodemus > Apodemus sylvaticus. The sequence continues at coordinate 184,042,412 of NC_067472.1, forward strand.
CTTCTGAAGAGCTTTGCCCCAGCCGTCCATGCACTGACACCTAATTGGCTCTGTAACTGAGTTTCAAAGGCCATTCCATCTTTTTTTGTTGTTTTTTGTTTTTGTTTTTGTTTTTGCTTTTTTTGTTTGTTTGTTTTTTGTTTTTTGTTTTTTTCAAGAGAGGGTTTCTCTGTGTAGCCCTGGCTGTCCTGGAATTCACTCTGTAGATCAGGCTGGCCTCAAACTCAGAAATCCACCTCCCTCTGCCTCCCAAGTGTTGGGATCAAAGGTGTGTGCTACACACTGCCCAGCCCATTCCATCTTTCTATCAGATCAGCTGCTTCAGGATGGTGGGGAAGATGGTAAGACCAGTGGATTCCATGATCATGGGCCAACTGTTGTACTTTTCTGACTGTGAAATGAGTTCCTTGGTCAGAAGCAATAACATGTGGAATACCAAGATTATGGATAAGGAATTCTGTGAGTCCACAGATGGTGGTTGTGATAGTTTGAATATGCTTGGCCCAGGAAGCAGTACTATTTGGAGGTGTGGCTTTGTTGGAGTAGGTATGTTACTCTGAGTGTGGGCTTCAACAACCCCTAGCTGCCTGGAAGCCAGTATTCTGCTAGCAGCCTTCAGGTGAAGATGCAGAACTCTCAGCTCCTCCTGTACCACGCCTGCCTGGATGCTGCCATGTTCTCGCCTTGATGATAATGGACTGAACCTCTGAACCTGTAAGGCAGACCCAATTAAATGTTGACCTCGGTCATTGTTTCTGTTCACAGCAGTGAAACCCTAAGACAGTTGTTTTGGTAGAAACATTACATGCAGGAAAGGCAAATCCATAACCAGAATAAGTATCTACTCCTGTAAGAACAAAACATTGTCCTTTCCACGGAGGAAGTGGTCCAATGTAGTCAACCCGCTGCCAGGTTGCCAATTGGTTACCTCAGGAACAGTGCCATATCTGGGGCTCAGTGTTGGTTTCTGCTGTTGGCAGATCTGGTGCTCAGCTGCAGCTGTAGCCAGGTCAGCCTTGGTGAGTGGAAGTCCGTGTTGCTGAGCCCAAGCATAACCTCCATCTCAGCCACCATGGCCACTTTGTTCATGTGCCCACTGGGCAATGACAGGGATGGCTGGGGACAGAGGCTGACTGTCCACAGAACGGGTCATTCTATCCACTTGATTATTGAACTCCTCCTCAGCTGAAGTCACCTTTTGGTGAGCATGGGACCCAAATATCTTCACATCCTTTACCCATTTGGAGAGATCTATCCACATACTTCTTCCCCAGATGGCTTTCTCACCAATTTTCCAATCATGATCTTCCCATGTCCCTGACCATCCAGCCAATCCATTGGCTACAGCCCATGAGTCAGTGAACAATCGTACAGCTGGCCATTTCTTCCTCCAAACAAACTGTAATACCATGTGTACTGCCCGAAGTTCTGCCCACTGTGAAGATTTTCCTTCACCTGTATCCTTCAGGGTTGTCCCAGAAAGGGGTTGTAATGCTGCAGCTGTCCACTTCTGGGTGGTGCCTGCATAGCGTGCACAGCCATCAGTAAACCAGGTCCTAGTCTTCTCTTCTTCAGTCAGCTGGTCATAGGGAACACCCCATGAGGCTATGGGTGCATGCTTGGCAGCAGATGGCATTGTAACAGGAGTAGAAACCATAGGCATCTGAGCAACTTCTTCATGTAACTTGCTTGTGCATTGAGGACCTGCTCTGGCCCGATCACGTATATACCACTTCCATTTGATAATAGACTGCTGTTGTGCACACCCTACTTTATGACTTGGAGGGTCTGATAACACCCAGCTCATGGGCAGTTCAGGTTGCATAGTAACTTGGTGTCCTATTGTCAAACGTTCAGTTTCCACTAAGGTCCAATAGCAGGCCAAGAGCTGTTTTTCAAAGGGAGAGTATTTGTATGCAGATGATGATAGAGTTTTGCTCTAAAATTCCAAAGGTCTCTTCTGTGATTCACCTACAGGGGCCTGCCAGAGGCTCCAAACAGCATCTCTGTCACCGACACCTCAAGTACCATTGGGTCTGCTGGATCACATGGTCCAGGTAGAGCAGCCTGAACCTATTGAAGAGCCTTTTCCTGTTCCTGGTCCCACACAAAGCTAGCATTCTCCGAGTCACTTGGTAAATGCCCCCCCCCCCCCCCCCAGTGACACACCCTAGTGAGGAATGTGCTCTCTGCAGAACACAAACAGACTCTCTAAATAGACCCACTAAAGAATCCAAAGACCAAATAGACCCACTAAACGTTGTGCTTCCTTCTTGGTGGTAGGAGGGGCCAAGTGCTATAACCCATCTTTCACCTTAGAAGGACTATCTCTGCATGCCCCATACCATTGACTTCTAAGAATTTCACTGAGGTAGATGGTCCTTGAATTTTGGTGGTTAGCTTTCTTTCCCATCCTCTGATACACATATGTGTTACATCCTCTGTTACACATAGTGGTTGCTACTTCCTGTTCACTTGGTCCAATCAGCATATCTTAATCAATATAGTGCACCAATGTGATATTTTGTGGAAGAGACAAATAATCAAGGTCCTTTCTAACTAAGTTATAACACAGGCTAGGAGAGTTAATATATTCTTGAGGCAAAACTGTAGAGGTATACTGCTGGCCTTGCCAACTGAAAGCAAATTGCTTCTGGTGGTCCTTATGGACAGGTACTGAGAAGAAGGCATTTGCCAGGTCAATAGCTGCATACCAGGTTCCAGGAGATGTGTTAATTTGCACAAGTAATGAAACTACATCTGGTATAGCAGCTGCAATTGGTGTTACTACCTGATTTAATTTTCGATAGTCAGCTGTCATCCTCCATGATCCATCTGTCTTCTGCACTGGCCAGATGGGAGAGTTAAAGGGAGATGTGGTGGGAACCACCACCCCTGCATCTTTCAAGTCCTCATTTGTGGCAGTAATTTCTGCAATTCCTACAGAAATATGATACTGTTTTTGTTTCACTATTTTCTTTGGCAGAAGCAACTCTGAAGCCCTTCCAACCATAATAGCCCTCACTCTACAGGTCAGGGAACCAATGTGAGAATTCTGCCAACTGCTAAGTATATCTATCTCCATTATACATTCTGCATCTGGGAAATGACCACAGGATATGTTCAGGGACCTGGTAGACCTTCTGTGAGTTGGACATCAGGCCTTAATCACCTGTCCTCCATAAGCCCCTACTCTAACTGGAAGGCCACAGTGTTGGGATTTCCTGGGATCAGCATCAGTCGGAACCAGTATCCAACAGACCCTGGAAGGTCTGGTTGTTTCCTTTCCTCTGGTGTACAGTTACTCTTGTAAAAGGCCGTAGGTCCCTCTGGGGAAGAATTGGAGAAAGGCTAACAGCAAAACTTTTAGGTGTTTTTATCAAGATCCTACCTCAGGGTAACCTGGCCACCCCTTCATTCAAGGGGTTCTGAGTCTACAAACTGGCCCAAGTCTGAAAATTGATTCACTGGTTAAGATTCCCTTCTGTCAACATCCAATGTAGCCTTTCATTTGTTTGAAAATGTTTCTGCTTGTACAGATCAAACAGATATGCAGTAGGCTTCCTATTATTTCATGCCTGGAAACGCCATGACTGATTAGCCAATACCAAGGTCCATACGAGTCAACCATTATAAATTTCACCTCTCCTGTGCTGACCATTACAGGCTATAAATGTTTTGTCTATACTGTCCATTATAACATCTACAATCTTGTCGCCTTGTCTCTGACGATTCAATGCTGCCACCTGGCCCCTGCTACCTCAGGGTCCAATTAAACCCACTGCATTTAATTCATCTAATTGAACAGCAGCATCTCCAACCCTAAGGTCTGGCACAAGGAAAAGGGCAAGATTAAATTCTTTAAATGTGCTGGTGCCCCTGTCACCAGTTTGCGTCTTATAGGACTGGTGAAGGGCATATCTTCTGGACCTTCCCACTGTGGAGGATTAGGTTTTACGAGACGTATCCACTCCAGCGTTGCAATTTCCCTGAGCCTTAAAAATCCTTTCATCAACACTAAGCCAAGGGATATCAGGCATCTCCAACTCCTTTTCAGTAGGCCATCTTTTGATAAATGCTTCAGCCAACCGTTCAAACAAACTTCTGACAACTTTCTAAACTGGAATGATCCATTCCCACACATATTCCCCAGACTTTTTTTTTTTTTTTTTTGGTTTTTGGTTTTTGGTTTTTTCGAGACGGGGTTTCTCTGTGTAGCCTTAGCTGTCCTGGAACTCACTCTGTAGACCAGGCTGGCCTCGAACTCAGAAATCCACTTGCCTCTGCCTCCCAAGTGTTGTTTTTGGTTTTTTCGAGACAGGGTTTCTCTGTGTAGCCTTGGCTGTCCTGGAACTCACTCTGTAGACCAGGCTGGCCTTGAACTCAGAAATCCACCTGCCTCTGCCTCCCAAGTGCTGGGATTACAGGCCACCACCTGCTTGGCTTTCCCAGACTTCTGCTTGAATGAATTAGCAAACTCATTAAGCCCCTTAGTAGTGTAGCAAATTTCCTCATGAACTACACTTTCTCCCTCCCCTCTAGGGGCCTGCTTTGCCTTGAGTCTGGTTATAGGTCTAGAAGAAATGAATGGTGGGCCTTGAGGAACATCAATATTGTATTGTCCAGTATTTTCTTCGAAAAAGTCACTGCTAGTTTATCAGACTCTGAGGGATTGATTTTCCTCATGTGGGGAAGGCATTATTTCAAGGAGTGGGACTGAGGGTACTACTTCTTTAGGTGAGGTAAACCCTTAAAAGTCTGAAGATTCAAAGTTCTCAGCTTCAACAGGGTCCTCCCACACATTCAGTCCCAAGTTATAGGATCCCATTCTTTGCCAATTAATGCCTTACTGTACCTGCTGACACCCTCTGAGGCTGAGACTTGAATTTTCGCTGTGATTCAGCCAACCTTATAATGAGGGCTTCAGTTTGATTTCCTGCAACTCAGCTCTATGGCTGCTGGAGAGAAGATTCTCTTCAAGGGCCCCCTTTGAAGCCTTTCTCTGCATCTGGAGCTGCTCCATTTCCTCACACAGCTCCTTCCTTCCCTTTATTAACTTGTCCAGAGACGCTGAGAACAATAGGCCAGCACAATTGTTTTTCTTATCTTCCCCCAAACTGTAGAAGCCTTTGTATATCGGGTCACCTAATTCGTCGCCAGTCACAATTGATGGATCAAGATAATCAAAGGCTTTCGCTTCTTTAAGTTTGAAATATAGCTTCCAATGTGGGTCTTCTATGTACTCTGAGCTCCCAGGAGAGAGAGTGTCTGGAGAGATTTCAGTAGTTGAAGGTGCTGGCAAATTATTGAACCAATTCCAGATTCTAGGCTTACACCATGTTTCTCCTGTGCCTTTCAGGGTGACAGCCTGGTTGGCAGTTTGATCCCAAAGAAGCCTTTCTTTCTACCTGCGCAGTGGTGGAGCAGTTTCACTGAGCCCCAAGGACAAGCTTGCAGAGGCTGGAGGACAGCTCGTGGGAGTTGATTCTTTCTCTCTCTCTCTTTTTTTTAAAGATTTATTTATTATATGTAAGAACATTGAAGCTGTCTTCAGACACCAGAAGAGGACGTCAGATCTCATTATGGATGGTTAGGCCACCATGTGGTTGCTGGGATTTGAACTCAGGACCTTTGGAAGAGCAGTCAGTGCTCTTAATCACTGAGCCATCTCTTCAGCCCAGGAGTTGATTCTTTTTTTTGTTGTTGTTTTTGTTCTTGTTTTTTTTCCAGACAGGGTTTCTCTGTGTAGCCCTGGCTGTCCTGGAACTCACTCTGTAGACTGGGCTGGCCTCGAACTCAGAAATCTGCCTGTGTCTGCCTCCTAAGTGCTGGGATTAAAGGTGTGTGCCACCACTGCCTGGGGCAGGAGTTGATTCTTGCCTTCTACATTTATGTGGGACCGGGACTGGCATTCAGGTCATCGGGTGTGGCAACAAGCACCTTTACCCACACACCCTTTATTTACTGGTTTCCTTAATCTATACATTGTCAAATACTACTGAGACACTCAAAAGCATTCAAAAGAGGTGAGCGTGCCAGCCACGCAGAGTGGACAGCTAACCTCCCGAGAGGCTGACGTCTTGGTGCGCATCTGCAAACCCAGCACCCTGGTGGTAGAAGCAGGAGGATCAGAAGTTAATCTACTGTTCTGGATCTATAATCGAAGGCCATCTTGGGCTACAGGAAACCCCATCTTAAGAAAATGGGGAGGTGGAGAGATGGGTCATTGGTTAAGAGCATAGATTTCACTGCACAGGTCTGAAGTTGAGTTCCCAGCTTCCATGCCAATCTCTAGGGACCCTTGACTCTGGCTCCTGGGGGTTCAACACCCTTGTCTGGCCTCTTTAGCCACTGCACTCACATGCACACGCACACATAATTAAAGATAAGATGAATCTGAGCTACTCATGGTGGCTCAGGTCTTTGATTCTAGTACTCAATCAGAGGCAAGGCAGGGGCAGGGGCGGGGCAGGGGCAGGGGCAGGGGCAGGGGCAGGGGTAGGGGCAGATCTCTGAGTTTGAGGTCAACCTGGTCTACACAGTGAGTTCAGGACACCCAAAGCTACTCTGAGACTCTGACTCAAAAAAAAAAAAATCTTAAAATTTTTATATGAAATAAAACAGAAAGTAACAAAGTATTAACACAAATCCGTTCCCCTTTCTAGTCCCCAGTTTTCTTCTCAGAAGCAATCCTTGTCAGTTCCTGGAATGACGTTGGGGCTGTACTCTGGGAAAAATGTCTGTATAGATCATGAATCTAACGAGTACAGTCTGGTATGGTGGCTCCCACCTGGAATGGAATCCCAGCCCTCCAGAAGATGAAGCAGGAGAATTTCGGGTTCAGCCTGTCTGGAGTTCAGAGAGAGTTTTAGGGCAACCTGGGCTATGGTGCATCAAAACAAAACAAAACAAATGAGAAAGAAACAAAACAAGAACTGAAACAAACAGAACAAAAAGAAAAGAAGAAATAGCCATTTGGGAAATTTGGGGGATCTCAGGAGGCCATGATATGGTGAGGGTGACTTGGGAGGTCACGCATACAAAGAAAGCCTTGGCTAAAAGACTGACACTGTTTGTCAGAGGACAGACTGATCTAGTTTAAAGATTTATCGGCTTTTACTTGTCAAGCCCAATAACACCTCACTCTACAATGCAGAGTGGGCTGAGCAGAGTTGGAGGAGGCTGGAGAACACTGAACAGAGAACTGAAAACAGACAGGTCGCTTCACAAAGCTTTCCAGGAAACGATTAAGCTATTATTTCTCACCAGACTTGAGGGCGACTTTTAACTTAAGAGACTTAGAACTTTAGCCTCGCTGGGCGGTGGTGGCACACGCCTGTAAATCCCAGCACTCTGGGAGGCAGAAGCAGGCAGATTTCTGAGTTCAGGGTCAGCCTGGTCTACAGAGTGAGTTCCAGGACAGCCAGGGCTACACAGAGAAACCCTGTCTCAAAAAAACCAAATCCAAAAAAAAAAAAAAAAAAAAGAATGTTAGCCTTAATGACTCCAGTGTGGTTTTGTGTATAGGGCCTAGCTACTTCAGAGCTCAGCCCAAACTGTCTGTCTGTCTGTCATCTAGCTACCTTTTAAGATATTTTAAGGTTAATTCATTCTTGCTGTGTGGTGAGTATGCGCGCACTACGTGCATGCCCAGAGCCTGCAGAGGCCAGACTTACTGCCCTGCGAGCTGGATCCCCCGGAACGCGTTGGAGTTCCAGACAGTTGTGAGCTGCTGTGTTGGTGCTGAGAATGGCAGAGTGCTTGCCTAGCATTCAAGGTCTGGGGGGGGGGGGGGGCGGGGGTCGGAGAGATGGCTCAGTGGTTAAGAGCACCGATTGCTCTTCCAGAGTTCAAATCCCAGCAACCACATGGTGGCTCACAACCATCTTCTTCTTCTTCTTTTTTTTTTTTTTTTTTTTTAAGATTTATTTATTATTATATGTAAGTACACTGTAGCTGTCTTCACACACCACAAGAGGGAGTCAGATCTCATTACAGATGGTTGTGAGCCACCATGTGGTTGCTGGGATTTGAACTCAGAATCTTCTGAAAAACAGTCAGTGCTCTTAACCACTGAGCCATCTCTCCTGCCCACTCACAACCGTCCTTAATGAGATCTGACGCCCTCTTCTGGTGTGTCTGAACACAGCTACAGTGTACTTACATATAATAAATACTTTTTTTAAAAAAATGAAAAAGAAGAAGGTCTGGGACCATTTTCCAGCACCATGTGGGCATGATGGTGTATGCCTATAACTGCAGCTCTGAGGAGATTGGAGTCAATAGAATCACAGATTCAAGGCCATCCTTAGCTATGTAGGGAATTCTAGGCTAGTTTAGGTTTCTTGAGACCCTGTCTCTAAATCAAAACAAACCAGAAAAACATCTAGTGGGTGCAAAACCTCGATTCTCACAAGAGGCGGCTCATTTTGGAGCAAATATGAGCGTCCATGGCCAGGAACACAGATTCAGACCCAGGTCTTCCTAAATGCCATGTTCTCTCGTGCCAGCCCCTGTCCTGAACTCATGCTGTAGACCAGGCTGGCTTCAAACTCAGCGATCCCCCTGCCTCTGCCTCCCAAGTGCTGGGTGGGAGGCAGAGCAACGCCTGAATCTTCCATGAAGTTTTATAAAAAGAAAACCATATATCCAGACACCTCTAAAATACCTGGATGGACAGACATATCAGGGAAGCCAAGCTCGGACAAGTGGGGGATCTCAGGCCTCAGACGCTGTCTGAAGTCTTAGCATTTTGGTTGGTGGGAGTTAGTGTTCGGTGCCACATTCCAAAAGGCTTACCTAACAGCCACACAGACTTTAGGTCACCCGGGGTGATGCCCCTAAGTGGCCATGAAGGTTAAGATTTGCTCAAGATACCTAGTTCTGGACTTGCAACAGTTTAACCCCTCCAGTACCACTGGATCAGCCTGCGGTCCAGCAGGTGTGGAGGAATCCCACAATCTGAAACAAAATGAGATGGCTACAGAGGCTGGAGGCTGAATGTCTGATACGCAGTGAGTTCCAGGCAGGCCAAAGCTGCCAGGAGACTCCCTCTCAAAAAAGACCAAACGAAAACAAGATTGGGAGCAGTTGAGGCAAATCAGTAGAGTTAATATAATATGATTAACAGATATGTGTTCCTGAAATAATATTTTCTCAGTGTCTCTTAAAATGAAAACCATTTGTAAAGATTTGGGTCTGGGTAATTTCAGTATGTGATGATTTTTTTTTATTTGCAATTTTAAGAAATAAGTTGAAAATAAAGCTATTTTTAGCAACAAAGTTTAATAGTAAATAATATCAGCATTTAAGAAGCAGAGGCAGATGGATGTCTGTGGGTTCAAGGCAGTCTGGTCTACAAAGTGAGGTTCACGCCAGCCAGGGCTACATAGCGAGACCATAATAGTAGGGGAGTGGTGATGTGTGTATGTCTTTAATCCTGGCACTCTGGAGGCAGAGGCAGGCAAATCTCTGAGTTTGAGGCCAGACTGGTCTATAGAGAGAGTTCAAGGACAGCCAGGGCTACACAGAGAAACCCTGTCTGGAAAAACAAATAACAACGACAACAAAAAAATTCTCTCTCTGTATGGGTATGTGCATCTGCAATGCAGTTCCTGAAGAGGCCAGAAGAGGGAGCTAGAGTTCCTGAGGCTGGAGTTGCAGGTGGCTGTGAGTCACTTGTCACCGAATCCAAGCTCAGGTCCCCTGTGAGAGCGACACTCAATTTTCACTGCTGAGCCATGTCTTTAGCTCCCAAAATGAAAAATGTTTTAAAACACTCAACAATTACAGGGGCCCTTGAGGACCATGACTGTGCTTAAGGTACCTCCTCCTCCTCCTCCTCCTCCTCCTCCTCCTCCTCCTCCTCCTCCTTCTTCTTCTTCCTCTTCCTCTTCTTCTCTCTCTCTCTTTCTCTCCCCCCCCCCGTGCACCCCCCCCCCGCCCCCAGACGTCCCTTTGGACAGATTTATCCTGAGTTGACCTAGCTGACTGTCAGTGACAGACTTTCGACAGGAGTGCATCACCAAGGAACCGGGGATATCCCGGAAGCAGAAACGGGGGTGACGAGGGCCCATGTTGGGCACAGGGAGGCAAGGTCTTGAGAGGAACCAAAGGCAGCTGGTAGGGAGGGGATTTCTCCATTCCCTAGTAGGTAGATCTTCCCAAAACTAAACACAGGGTCAAGCAGGATTGTCCACTGCCGGATGAATGGAAGAGGAAGAGTTTCCAGGAGGTGGGACACAGATCTATTGCACACACATGTGGGGTCTGAATAGGACTCTCCTGGTTTTAAACAGATGGTCTCCCTATGTAGCTAAAATGGCCAGGAATCCCCAGTACTTCTACTCCATGGCCTAAGAGCTGGGACTACAGGTATCTGCCATCACACCGCTGGACCCTTGATTTTAATGGGTACTCTGTGGACCTTTGTAATATCCCTGGATATTGTAGAGAAAAATTTGGCCGACACTGATTCCCATCTCCCCTCTACCCCCTAATCCCCACTCCCTGCTGTCAGGGATTGCACTCAGGTCCTTGTTCATACCGGATAAGGGAAGGACCACTCCTGTCCTAGACTCACCAGTCAGAGACAGCAAATCTCCAGGCCACCACCATGCAGCAGCTCTGGCCACAGACCCTTCTCCACCTGATCCACAGCCTGCTTCTTGTGACACCAGCTGGGAAGGTTGGAGAGGGGTCATGAGACCAGGCAGGCCTCTCTCTCTCTCTCTCTCTCTCTCTCTCTCTCTCTCTCTCTCTCTCTGTCTCTCTTATAAAGATTTATTTCTTCTTTTATGTATATGAGTACACTGTTGCTGTCTTGAAACACCAGAAAAGGGCATCATCAAATCTCATTATGGATCGTTGTGAGCCACCATATGGTTGCTGGGACTTGAACTCAGGACCTTTGGGAGAGCAGTCAGTGCTCTTAACCACTGAGATATCGCTCCAGCCCCCAGGTAGGCCTTTCTCAACAAGAGCTCTGGCCATTGGGGAAGAGGGCTTTTCACCTGAAGGAAGACACGAAGCAGGTCTGTGAGGGTGCTGGCACCACCTCTACATTTCCCTCTACCAGCCTTCTCCCCTACCATCTTGTAAGATCCATTCTTCTCAGCCTTCTGTTATATAGTGAGACTTAAGCCAGGTAAATCTGTAGCATGTAGAAAGCTGAGGCAGTGGGATTGCTGTGAATTCAAGGTCTTCTAGGGGCTACAATGTGAGACTGTCTCTAAAGAAAAGAAAATAAAAGAGCCTTATAGGAATTCCAGCAATCTCCCTGCAGCTCCTAGATGGCTCCTCCCAAACCTTCCCCCCTTGGTCCTATAACACTGCCCCAGATCTTAGCACAACTAACTCCCTGGTGGAAGTACCATTCAGGCTGCAAAACTCAGGATGTAGACAGTGCCATCTGCCAAAAATGAAAACACAGACCTAAACTATCAAAATCCACGGTTCTGGGAAAGTATGAACCTTGTGTTTTTGGCTTCTGTAGTTCTGCTTCTGATTAACTGGTGTTGTTCGCTGAAGTATGTGAACCTGGGAAATGGTTTTTGTACTTGAAAGTTTACCCGGAGGGGGCTGGAGAGATGGCTCAGCAGTTAAGAGCACTGACTGCTCTTCCGAAGGTCCTGAGTTCAAATCCCAGCAAAGACATGGTGGCTCACAACCATCTGTACAGCTACAGTGTACTCTCATGTACATAAAATAAATAAATAAATCTTTTTTTTTTAAAAGCTCACCTCAAGAAAGACTTGGGGCCTCACTGGGACCTGGAACACCCACTGCAGATTTTCAGGACCCACAGTGTCGGGAGTGCCAGCAAGTTTCCAGAACCCCTTGGGCCACCTCCAGCCCAGCCCGTCCGCTCACCTGGGTTACCGATGCCTGTTTGGGTCGTTTACTAGCCTAGGTCATTCGGCCTTTGTTCTCCGTTTCCTGTTTAAGAAAGTGAAGAATGTAGAAAAGATAGCAGGCAGTAAAAGATTTTATCTAGAACTTCTCTAGTGGGACCTGTAGAGGCATTGCTTGCTAGGGGTCTATAGCATGGGTGGGTTTTTGTTTTGTTTTTGGCTTTTGGGGGGCGGGGCTCAGGACATCTGCCTTTTCCCCCAGGCGTGGATTGTAGGTTTTAGGATTTTGATCATATGCCTGCTTAGTCACGTCTAGGCATGGGCTGACCAATAGAGGTTTGTCTCTCCTCGTGTACCCAGAACTGGTTCAGGCCGGCTGGGCTCATGCTCTTTAACTAGATCTGTTTGATTGGCATTACTCACACAGGAGTTGCTGGGGAAGAATTGGGTTCCACTTTTCCAGGAACGGGTTGTGTGTAGGTGTGCACAGAGTCGGGGTGGAGTATCCCCGAATTGCTAAACTATCTCTCTAATCTGTTGCTAGACTATCTCTGTCTATGTCAAGAGCACCTGTGCGGGCTCCCCTCTGAGAGGCCTGAGTATCACCAGCCCTCGTGGTAGTGAGAGCAGGAATTAGATCTGTCCCGAGAGCAGGCAGTCAGGACAGCACCAGAGACCTCACTTTCGACTGTTGCAGCCAAGGACACTGACTTTCTAAAAACAACAGAGACAGGGCGACCTACGCCCACTCAGTCCCTCCTCCTCTCCCATAGCCTTTTCTTATCTAGATATGTTTTGTCTGCATGTCTGTCTGTCTGTCTGTCTGTCTGTCTCTGTGAGGGTGTCAGATTCCCCTGGAACTGAAGTTACAGACAGCTGCCGGCTGTCACGTGGGTGCTGGGAACTAAATCCGGGTCCTTTGTAAGAGCAGCCAATGCTCTTAACCGCCGAGCCTTCTCTCCAGCCCCTCACAGCCCTTTCTTAAAACACCAAACAAAAAGTGCGAAACACTTTTGGGACATTCCCTATCGGGCTGCTCTGCTAACCTGAGTCGTTACTTCGGGTTACCTCGCTACGCTCCCTGGACTCTGTCTTGGTCCCTCCTACCTCCCACCCCCCATACATCTTGCACCTTACCCCCCATCCTCCCACCCCCGTGCTCCTCCCAACCCCGCCATTCAATAAACCCCCGTTACTTTTGCACTCGCCCGTTGATTACGTTAAGGTTCATTCCCAGGACCCATGAGACAAGAACTTGGTGTTAGCCTTGGACATCGGGAGTTCTGGCGACCCTTAATCCCAGCACCCTTGGACCAATACTAAGCTCTCCTGATGTATTGACCCGACTCCAATGAATTTAGATCACTGGAGTCTCGTTTGGGCGGCCCATTCGAGAACTCTTCGGAACCGGGAGTGCCTCATCTAACGGCCTTGCCCGGCCCTCTCTTTCATTGGCTATCTCTGTTTAACTAAAATGGACACTCAGGTCTGACCCAGGGTGATGTTCTAGCTTTTAAGAAAAACCCAACAAACCCTAATTCTTTTTCCAAGGCAGCTTGGGCTGTGACTTTGGTTTCGATCATCCCGTGGGGTGGTTTTCAGAGAAAAGGACCAATCCGACTTACCGATGGGGCCTGGCCGTCCCACAGGCCCCGGAAGTTCTACTTTCGCTTTCTCTCTCTCTTTCTCTCTCTCTCTCTCTCTTCTTTCCCAGACAGGGTTTCTCTGTGTAGCCCTGGCTGTCTTGGAACTCTCTCTGTAGACCAGGTTGGCTTCGAACTCAGAAATACACCTGCCTCTGCCTCCCAAGTGCTGGGACTAAAGGCGTGCGCCGCCACTACCACCCGGCTTACTTTCGCTTTCTTGAAGACACTTTTTCTTCGTGGTTTTTTTTTTGTTTGTTTGTTTGTTTGTTCTTTGTTTTTTGTTTTATTTTTCCTCCAAAAAAGGATCCCTGAGTCGGATACCATATCATTTACAGCTTATGACACAGATGGCCAGACTTCAGAGCATCCCTAACTGGGCACCTCATCATGAACCACATACGTAATGGTTCAAACCTTTTGAGTCAGACTGAGCACTAGCACATGACTTAGTTTGCATTCAGAGGGAAAAGGGGCACTGGGAAGGTGTCTACAAGATCTAGAACCCCGGGAAGAAATTGGACTTCTCAGTGAGTTTATTCTTGGGAACTTTCTCAGCCTCATAATCAGTCTGTATCCCTGCAATCTGTCAGCTTCATCTATGCCCCAGTCAACCGCTGCCCCCACCTTCCCTCCCCCACCCCCCAACCTGGAGGACCGTGGGCTATACTGATAAGAACAATTTAATAAGGAGACCTGCGTCTGATTGCTTTTGCCAGCATGTATATATGAGCACCACGCACACGCAGTGCTCTTGGTGGCCAGAAGAGGGCGTCAGATCTCTTGGAACTGGAGTTAGCAGCCCTGTGCAAGAGCAGCCCGTGCTCTTAACCATGTGCCAGCCCTGCAGGACCTATCGTCTATTCTGTGAGAGCACACTTGTTCTTCTTTCTGCAGGATGGGGAAGGGGTGTGCGCACACGGATCACAAGCAGCCCAGCACACTGCTAATGCGTTGTTCTGAATTAATCCTCTGGTTGGCAGCCCTATTGAGTTACTCTCAACTTAAAAGATTCAATTCCCGATTTTTGCCTACGTGTTAGGGGTGGGGACCCATTTGTTTTCACACTCTTGGTCATCATAGCAGGACTCTCCCATAAGTCACCAAATTAGCTGAATCTCACGATTGTTTTGGAATTCTAGGGCAAAACAAAAAACAAAACAAAACAAAACAAACAAACAAACAAACAAAAAAACCCTCGTCGTGTGGACACTCCCTTTCCTGAACAGAGCACTTCCCGTGGCCTTTAGGACTTTTCTGACTTGGTTCCTGGGTTAAAGCTTGTCTCTTGCCTCTGTTTTTAAAAACGCTCTCTGATAGCTCACAACTGTAAAGTTTGGTTTCAGGGATTCGGATATCACACAGACATTCGTGCCCACAAAACACCACGACACAGAAATTACAAATAAATTGGTCATTTAAAATGATTTAAAAATGCCAGGCAGCAGTGGCACACCATCCTTAATTCCAGTTCCAGGGGATTCGAACCCCCTTCGACCTTGTCATACCAGGTTCAGTGGGGAGATTGAATTTGACCTTGCATTGGGACTGGGCCTTGGACTGTGTTTAAGGATAGCAGGATGGGGCTCCCACACTTAAACTAGTAGCTTTTAGAAAAGATACATTAGATGCACTGTGTCAACTTCAGAGGCTGCTACCAGGGCACTGGATATAAAATCCCAACCTAGGCACAACTAAACTAAAAACATACTAAGAGCATGAACTAAAACATACCTCTTTTGTTTTACTTTCTTTTCTTTTTAAAAATTATACGTGTGTGTATTATCTTGCCTGCATGTATGTCTGTGTGCCACATGTATGTCTGGAGGCCAGAAGAGGGCATTGGCTCTCCAGAAACTGGAATTACAGATGGCGCCAGGCACCGTGTGGGTATGGGAATTGAACCTGGGTCCTCTAGGAGAGTAGCCATTGCTCTTAACCACTGTGTTGTCTCTCCAGCCCATAAGTATTTTCTTTATAAAATGCCTAGCCTTAAGTATTCTGCTGTTTCAAGAGAAAATAGACTCAGAGATTCTTCCAGTCAGAAGATCAGGAAAGGATTTCTGTGGGAGGCGTGCCACAGAGGGCTGGCTCTCGGGGGTGTTGGCCACTGTGCAGCTGGTTAAGGGCTCTCTACCCAGGTGGAGCTGGGATTCTTGATTATGCTGCAGAAATAGAATTTCAAAATCAACCGCCAAGAAGTAAAGTTGAAGTGTATCAGGAAGTTGGGGGCTAGGGGTGCGTGTGTCACTGTTGTGGGGTATCCATCAGAGACAAGTCTAAGCCAGTAGAAAGTCTTTATTAGGTGCGACTACACCGAGTGTTTGGGATCCCAGCGTAGCACCGAGTCTTTCTCGGGATGAGCTTTTAACCACAAAATCACAACCAGGGTTGACATACATAAGTTATCACAGACAGTCAGCCAGAGGCAGAGCTACAGAAGCAGAAAAACAAGGTTTGGACGTTTAGAGACTTTCGTGAACTGCAGACTTGGATACATTAGGCCTTTGTTTTCGTTTGGCAGTGCTGCTGCCTGTGTGCGCAGGTTTACAGCCTGAATGGTACTTCCATCATGGAGGCCGTTGTGGGGGCTGTTACAACACTAGTCCTGGGGAGAGAAGGCAGCCTTCAGGGTATGTGTATGTGCGTGTGCATGTGCATGTGAAAAAAAACAAGGATATCCCCCCTGGGTGTGGTGGCGCACGCCTGTAATCCCAGCACTTGGGAGGCAGAAGCAGGTTGATTTCTGAGTTCGAGGCCAGCCTGGTCTACAGAGTGAGTTCCAGGACAGCCAGGGCTACACAGTGAAACCCTGTCTCGAAAAAACGAAAAACAAACTAAACCAACAACCAAAAATAAAATAAAATAAAAATTAAAAATTAAAAAATAAATCAAAAACCCCCAAGGATATTAGCTCTGAGTGCCTTGAGGTATAAGGATGCTGGGATGTGTGTGGAAGTTTGAATATCTGTTTTTTCATGGCCAGACAGTGGTGGCACATGCTTTTAATCCCAGCACTTGGGAGGCAGAGGCAGGTGGATCTCTATGAGTTCTGGAATAGCATGGGCTACACAGAGAGACCCTGTCTTGAAAAAAGAAACAAGCCAGGCAATGGTGGCACACACCTGTAATCCCAGCACTCTGGGCGGCAGAGGCAGGTGGATTTCTGAGCCAGCCTGGTCTACAGAGTGAGTTCCAGGACAGCCAGGGCTATACAGAGAAACCTTGTCTTGAAAAAACCAAATCCAAAAAACCAAAAACAACAACCCCCCCCAAAAAACAGCAACAAAAACAAACAAACAAGCAGAAAAGAGCATTCCCCCAGAGACTTACTTGAGTACTTGGTCCTCGCTGGTAGGACATTTAGGAGGCGTGCCTTTGTTAGAGGAAGTATTGTTGCTGGAGGCAATATTAGCGGGTTTAAAAGGCAGACACCATTTCCTGTTTGAGATGGGAGCTCTCAGTTCCTGCTGCCATGACAGACTCTTGCTCTTCAGGAACCATGAGCCCAGATGAGCCCTTTCTTCAATACTTTGCCTTGGGCCCTGGTGTTTTATTATAGTAACAAAAAAGTAACTAATCCAGGGCGACCCTCTCCAAGCCTAGACCCTATTTTTAAAAAGGAGGGTGGGGCATGAACCTCTGATTCTGGCCCTCAGGATCATAGAGAATGGAGGCTAGCCTGGGAAACACAGCAAGATGCCCCCTCAATCTAAAAAACAAAAAATCCAAGATTGACTCTAGGTATTTTTTTTAGGTTTTTTGAGACAGTGTTTCACTATGTAGCTCTGTCCGTCCTGGACTTTACTGCAGAGTTGAGGCTAGCTGCAAACTCATTGCTGCCTCCCAAGTGCTAGAACTAAAGGTGTGCCACTACCACACCCAACTTACTTATAAGTTACACTTTATGAATTTGAGTGTGTGAGTGTGTGTACATATGTGAGTGTGTATGTGAGTGATTGTGTGTAGTGTGTGTGATTGTGGTGTGTGTGTACATATGTGAATGTGTGACTGTGTTTGAGTGTGTGTACATGTGTGAGTGACTGTGTGTGTGTGTATGACCGTGTCTTTGTGTGTGTGTACACACGTGCACGTGTGCTCAAGAACCATAGTGCATATGTGGAGGTCAGAGGACAATTTGGGGACTTTTGGAAGACTCTCCCCTTCCACCATGTGGGTGCATACAAGGAATGAAACTCAGGCCATCAGGTTTGTCAGCAAGCACCTTTACATGCTGAACCATCTTCATGGCCCAAGACAAGTTTTAAAGATGAAAACAGCGGCCCAGGGGCTGAAGGGATACGGCAGTGGTAGAGCGGGTACCTGGTGTGTGGGAGGCAGTGGTTTCCATGCTCAGCACTGCAGTCATCATCATCATCATCAACAACAACAATGACCACTGTAGGTACCGAGACCTGCGAGGCTTGTGACATCATACAAGCGACAACTAAGACAATGTATAGGTTTGTTGCCAAAGCAACAGCTGCCTTTTACCCAGAATTCCATAGCCCACCTTTACCTGTAACTAGGTCATCACCCCTATATAACCAGGCAGCGTTTCTCCCTCGTCCTTTTTCTCTCCTTTTTCTTTTCTCTCTCTCTCTTTCCTTCCTGCCCGCTACCCCTTCCCCATCTTAAATAAAGTCCCACATAGAACTGTTTGGCCTGGTGTATCTCATTGCGGCCCACATCTCCACCGAATCCCCGCAGCCGCGCACGAGCCAGCGCGGGGAGCAGACAGGACATTTTGCACAGAAACCAACATTTTGGCGAGCTAGCCAGGAGATCCTACCTATGGCTGCTACGCTGCTGCACTCCCTCCCGCCCGCGCCGCCACTGCCGGCGCTGCCGCCCGCACAAGCTGCTGCGCAACCCGAGACTCACGGGCTCCATCACCTGGGACAGCGCTACGGCTTGCCACGTGGGTTGCTTCCGGGCCACTAGACCAAACAGTTCCACGCTCCGGATATCATATCGGATTGCACTCCTTTAGTGAACACCATCAGTTTAATCGGTGAGGTGCTTCGGTTGGCTGGGGGGAATCTTAACTGCAGAAGGGATCTGGCCAACCTTTTCTGGAGCTAGGTGCCTCCCCAGCTAACACTCGTGTTAGGACACTCAACCTCAGGTGTATCCTAAACCGGAAGTGATCCTGAATTCCCCCCTCCTCGTTGACTTTTACAGTCGCAGACCAAATCCTGGACCAGGCAGGACGCTTCCTCTGGCTTTTAAAGCCCCAGCTCCTAAAGGCCCTCACGAAGGTCTGGGCTCTTTGGCTTAGCTGCATTTCTGTTGTTGCTACACTCTTCAGGATGCTGAATTTGTAGCCAACAACATCCCCACCCACCTGATGGGTAATAGAGTGTCTTCGTTGGTTCCTCCAGGCACCCCACTGGGATGTCTCCTGGAAGATATCAAGTCTCTGAAACTAACGCACGATTTGAGGCGGTCAAAACTAATAAACCTCTGTAATAAGGTCTGGACTCAATATAAGCTAGATAATAAATCCAAATGGCCACCTAATGGCACCCTAGATCCAATTGTTTTAAGGGATCTTAATACATACTGTCAGTAATCCAGTAAATGGGACCAAATTCTATATGTTCAGGCTTTTATCTATCTCCGGTTCTAAGCCTTCTCTTTGCGCTGCCTGCTCCCCATCTCAGCTTCTCCTAGCCATGAAACCTACTCACCCTCCGCTAGATGGCATTACTTTTGACCCCGCTGACGAACCGCCACTGTCCACTCGCCACAGACATGTTGAGACTACAAAATCTCAAACCGCAGCCTCAGTCTCTCCTTCTCACCAGGTCTCAGAGTCTACCAACCCGACCTCCCCAGATGCCTCCTCTCCCTCTGTGCCAGCTAAAGGTCACCACAGACGCCTTGAACTGGTGCCAACCTTTACCCCTCCGATTACGCGTTCTAAGGCTATAGCCAAACCCCCACAGATAACAGTCTTTCCAAATAGGGTCAGGTAACTGCTCCATAGCCGGATGTCAGGAACCGATCCAAATCACGATCATCCCTGTATCTGTTATCCCATCTAAATATTATGATCTCTATACTTGCTTTCTCTTTGACCAGACAGAAGATTACTGTAAAAAATGGCCAGACGAATATGGGGGCTGCCCATATTGGTCTTGTCAGATACATATGCTAGGATCATGGGTCAATCATTTCTTCTATCAACACCGCAAGACACTTTTCTTCTATATACAAGACCCGTGGGATTCCAGGTAGGAAACAGGAGTTGTTGGTAAACTATCGTAAAAACAGCCCAGTTCCCCAGTAAGTACCATCCATATTCAGAGAAAGTATATCTCAATCGCCCAACCCCTAGATATTGGAAAAGTAGGGGAAAATTAAACACTCCTCTGAGGTCCTTGATTCTTTGACAGCACCCCTCATAAATGGCACTAACTTGTCATTTCGCCTGCTGCTTCAAACCTTGACCTCAGCATACCAGCTCCTTAATGTCACCAGGCCTGGTCGCTTTAAAGATTGTTGGTTATGTGTACCCCCAGGGACTGACTCAAAACTGTCACTTACAGCTTCTCCGGTGATACTGCCAGATAACCTCACCTCACCTTTTGTTAGCTGTCCTGACTCCGATGTCACCATGACTCCGTACCTTACCTCTGTCCCTCTCTTTGGCATGGCAAACTGTTTTAAGAACTCTGGGATACGTTCTGTAGGAACACTAAGCTCCCTAGACTGTAATAAAATCGCAAGCCTTGATATATCATCTCTGTCACAATGCCCTGCAATCCAGAACACGTCAATTCTTTGTGGCACTCAGGTATATCATCGCCTACCTGCCAGCTGGTCAGGAGTTTGCACGTTGGGACTCCTTTTCCCTGAGCTGGGAGTGATCCAGGGAAATGAGCCCCTGCCAATCCCAGTTGTAGATATGATAGCTGCTCGACACGAGAGGGCAGTTCAGATCGTGCCACTCTTAGTCGCTACAGGAATAGACATAGGTGTTGGTACTGGTGTGGCAGGAATAACGACTTCTCTGGACCAATACAATACATTCACTTCCCAGTTTAAAAGTGACCTTCAGGGAATGACTGAAACTGTGCTTACTATCCAGAAGCAGATCGATTCTTTGGCAGCCGTGGTGCTTCAGAACCGACGGGGCCTAGATGTTTTGACAGCTAAAGAAGGTGGTCTTTGCCTGTTCCTCCAAGAAGAATGCTGTTTCTATGTCAACCAATCTGGGATAGTGAGAAACAAAATCCAGGAACTCCAGACAGACATAAAGAACTTCAGAGATCGTGAGACCTCCATCTCTGACATTTTCGAAAACCCTATATGGAAATGGATACTCCCATTTGTAACGCCTTTTCTAGTCATCTTCCTGGTGTTATTGTTTGCTCCCTGCCTAATTAATCTTGTTTCTACATTCCTCCAATGGCAAATGCAAAAAATTTGTAACCAAACTATTAATCAGCTTCTGTTACAGAATTACCAGCCGTTGCCCACAGAAGAGCCCCCGTCCCCAGATGTACCTGATGCCAACATGTACCAGGTGGACCCTGATGATGAAAGTCAGCTACACCCCGAAATTGACAACACCCCTAGACAGCAGGAAGTAGTTTAAGAGACACGGCGCCCTCACTCCTTTTCATCATTGGGTCGCCCCCCTTTTTTTCTTTTCCTTTTCTTTTTAATGGAAGAAATGCAGGAATGTAGGTACCTAGACCTGCGAGGCTTGTGACATCATACAAGCGACAATTAAGACAATGTATAGGTCTGTTGCCAAGGCAACAGCTGCCGTTTACCCAGAATTCCATAGCCTACCTTTACCTGTAATTACGTCACCACCAGTATATAACCAGGCAGTGCTTCTTCCCCCCTCCTCTTTTTCTCTTTTTTCTTTTCTCTTTCTCTCTTTTCTTCCTGCCCGCTACCCCTTCCCCATCTTAAACAAAGTCCCACGTGGAACTGTTTGGCCTGGTGTATCTCATTGTGGCCCATGTCTCCACTGCATCCCCAGCGCAGCGAACAGACAGGACATTTTGCGCAGAAACCAACAATCATCATCATCATCATCATCAACAACAACAACAATGACCACCTGATGGGCCCCCCACAGAGGGGCTTTTGAAGAAGGACTGGGTGAGGCGAAGAAGGGAGGACAGCATGGAGCCTCCTCCCCAGAAGTCCTCCTATCCTCAGCCCGCAGGCTCCTGTCACTTGGAATATCCAAACAGAACACCAGCAGCTTCCGGAGGTGTGGCGGCCATGGCGAGCTGATTCACGGCGGGTACCGCAAGCAACCGCATCGACCCACTGTACCCATCCTCTCAGAGACAGCACTCAAAAGCAATTCCATTGCTTACAAAACACCGGTAATTCCTCAGCTATGAGTGTGGTGATCATAAAGATCATAAAGAGAAAGAAGTCTAGAGAATGTGGTATATGGTGGCGTGGGGGAAGGGGGCGCCCCAGCAGGCCCACGCCGAGGCATCCCTTCCCCCGAGTGACACACACTGACATAGTATAGAATGGAGTCTATTCAGGGCATGGGATGGGAGTTAGGGGGGTAGTGGAGGCCGACAAAGGCAGAGAGAGGGAGAGTAGAGAAGCAGAGGCCACCATGACCATGTGGAGAGAGGGGGGAGGGGAGGAGAGCCCGAGAGTGATAAGAGAGAGGCTGAGAGAGAGAGAGAGAGAGAGAGAGAGAGAGAGAGAGGTTAAGGGAGAGATGAGAGGCAAGAGAAGCAAGAGGGAGAGGAGGGGCTGAGCAGCCCTTCTATAGCAGACCAGGCCCACCTGGCTGTTGCCAGAAAATGGTGGGGAGGGGCGTACCTGGCTATTGCCAGGCAATTTTTTTCCCCCTGAGACAGGGTTTCTCTGTGTAGCCCTGGCTGTCCTGGAACTCACTCTGTAAACCAGGGTGGTCTCAAACTCTGAAATCTGCCTGCCTCTGCCTCCTGGGTGCTGGGATTACAGGCATGCGCCACCACCGCCCTGTGTTGTCAGGTAATTGTGGGGTGGAGCTTAGACAGAATCCTAACAATGATTTTACGGGATTTCATTTGTTTGTTTGTTTGTTTGTTTGTTTGTTGAGGCAGGGTTTGTTTGTGTAGCTCTGACTCTCCTAAAATTCAGTTTGTAGACCAGGCTGGCCTTGAACTCAGAGTTCTACCTCCCTCTGTCTCCTGAGTGCTAGGATTAAAGGTGTGCGCCACCGCTGTCCAAAGGGAGACTCTCTTTTTTGGAAGTGTATATGGAATTATCTTGGGAGCAAGGGGCATTTCTGAGATTACTTTAAACCAACCCAGTGGGTGGGGCTCAGTGGTTAAGACCACCGCTCTTCCAGAGGCCCTGGGTTCCCAGCTCCCACATAGCAGCTCACAATCATCTATAATTCCAGTTCCGGGGGATCTGATACTCTTTTCTGGCATCTGTAAGTATCAGGCATGTGTGTGTACACATGCATACATGCAGACAAGACAAGCATACACATAAAATAAAATTAAAATAAAAAAAACCATGTTGGGTTAAATGGGGGGGGGGGTCCCGAGTCCACTCGGGGCTCAGACCGCTCAGGAGGCAGGACGCTGGGAAGTCTGTGCTTAGCCCACACCGGGTGGATGTCGGGGGCTATATGAAGCCACTGGACACCGCTCTGGGGATGGGGGAGCGCAGTCTGAGCTCCCAGGGACTGCAGGAGCTAGCTCACGGTTCCGGGGCCTGAAGGAGTGGGGGGGGGGGGAGGGGGGGCTGTCTGGTTCTCAGGATTTTGAAGCCCCCAGGCACTACTGGATGGCTTGGAAGAGCTGAGAGTGGAGTGGGGGCCTATGGGCTGGAGGTCGTGCCTATGCTGGAGGCCGGCCGTGCCTGGGAGCCCTAGAGGCCTGCTGTGGGAGATTAGATGGGCGGCTCTTTAGGTGAAGACCTGTTGCATTGCTCCCCATGTGGATCCTGATGAAAAGAGACATTCCATGATTTTAAGGCATTTATTGTCATGGCTGAGAGTGGTGATGAGTAAAACCGTACCCCACTTTCTCAGGGGGGCCTGAGATTAAATACCTTGTGCAGGGAGCAGTGTCTGGGAAGGGGAGTTTATTGGCTAAGCCTCCAGGCCTTGAGGTACCTCATTATAATGGAGATCTGTCTTGAGGCTAGGTGACCTGTAGTCATGACCTCTACCTGTGGAGGGGCTTGGGGCGTTGCCCTTACATGACTGATGGGCACAAACCTATGGAGGGCTGTGGCTTTGTGCCAGGAGCCAGGGGCCCAGGAATGTGGCAAAATGCAGACCGTCCCCTGCAGGGTCACCGGGCTTTCAAACCTGTGCTCCACCAGAGGCCAGGCTGCCTATCACGGTCCTACAAACCCAGTGGGGCACTGGTGGGAATACAGATTACAAACAATATCAGCGCCGGGCGGTGGTGGCGCACGCCTGTAATCCCAGCACTCTGGGAGACAGAGGCAGGCGGATTTCTGAGTTTGAGGACAGCCTGGTCTACACAGTGAGTTCCAGGACAGCCAGGGCTACACAGAGAAACCCTGTCTCAAAAAACCAAATCCGGGCTGGAGAGATAGCTCAGTGGTTAAGAGCACTTGCTGCTCTTGCGAGAACTAAAGGACCTGAGTTTGTTTCAAGCATTCATATCTGGAGGCTGAAAACTGCCTGCTACTGTACTTCCAGACATCATCTCCTGGCCCCTGAGGGCAACTACACTTCTATGCACGTACCTACACACACACACACACACACACACACACACACACACACGCACGCACGTGCACGCGCGCTTGCAGATAGACACACAATTAAAAATAAAATTAAAATCTTTTTTTTTCCCGAGACAGGGTTTCTCTGTGTAGCCCTGGCTGTCCTGGAACTCGCTCTGTAGACCAGGCTGGCCTCGAACTCAGAAATCTGCCTGCCTCTGCCTTCCAACTGCTGGGATTAAAGGCATGTGCCACCACTGCCCTGCTAAAAGAAAAATCTT
Organism: Apodemus sylvaticus; assembly: GCF_947179515.1. Lineage (NCBI taxonomy): Eukaryota > Metazoa > Chordata > Mammalia > Rodentia > Muridae > Apodemus > Apodemus sylvaticus. The sequence continues at coordinate 184,066,880 of NC_067472.1, forward strand.
TAAAGGGTAAGATAAACACAACAGATCACACATGATATAGAAAGATAAAATTATAGCAAATTTAATCTCAAGGACTGGAGCTTGGCTCAGTGGTAGAGCCCCTGCCTAGAATCCCCCAGGGAGGGCCTGGGGGCGTGGCTCAGTGGTAGAGCCCCTGCCTAGAATCCCCCAGGGAGGGGCTGGGGTGTGGCTCAGTGGTAGAGTCCCTGCCTAGAATCCCCCAGGGAGGGCCTGGGGGCGTGGCTCAGTGGTAGAGCCCCTGCCTAGAATCCCCCAGGGAGGGGCTGGGGTGTGGCTCAGTGGTAGAGCCCCTGCCTAGAATCCCCCAGGGAGGGCCTGGGGGCGTGGCTCAGTGGTAGAGCCCCTGCCTAGAATCCCCCAGGGAGGGGCTGGGGTGTGGCTCAGTGGTAGAGCCCCTGCCTAGAATCCCCCAGGGAGGGGCTGGGGCGTGGTTCAGTGGTAGAGCCCCGCCTAGAATCCCCCAGTGAGGGGCTGGGGGCGTGGCTCAGTGGTAGAGCCCCTGCCTAGAATCCCCCAGGGAGGGCCTGGGGGCGTGGCTCAGTGGTAGAGCCCCTGCCTAGAATCCCCCAGGGAGGGGCTGGGGTGTGGCTCAGTGGTAGAGCCCCTGCCTAGAATCCCCCAGGGAGGGGCTGGGGCGTGGTTCAGTGGTAGAGCCCCGCCTAGAATCCCCCAGTGAGGGGCTGGGGGCGTGGCTCAGTGGTAGAGCCCCTGCCTAGAATCCCCCAGGGAGGGCCTGGGGGCGTGGCTCAGTGGTAGAGCCCCTGCCTAGAATCCCCCAGGGAGGGGCTGGGGTGTGGCTCAGTGGTAGAGCCCCTGCCTAGAATCCCCCAGGGAGGGGCTGGGGCGTGGTTCAGTGGTAGAGCCCCGCCTAGAATCCCCCAGAGAGGGGCTGGGGTGTGGCTCAGTGGTAGAGCCCCTGCCTAGAATCCCCCAGGGAGGGGCTGGGGCATTGCTCAGTGGTAGAAAGCTTGCTTAGCATTCTGGAGTGTTGGGAGCCTTGCTGATTCAAAGGTTTTTCTAGAACTCTGATATGTGGAGCCGGGAACCAGGAATATGCCTGCCAGCAATGGCCTGGCCCCAGTGCCTTGTGGGACCTGCAGTTTTAGATCCTGGACACCCTTTAGGTTATGGCTCAGTGCCAAGGCCGCTGCGGTGTGCTTGTGACGTCCTGGGTTCCTCTTGTGCAACGTGCCTTGATTGGTTTCCCGCTGGCTTCTTCCACAGTGTGACAGTTTTCTGCTGACCTGTCCACTCCCTCTCGCCAGCAGTGTGTAAGACGCTGTATTGCTTCATAAACCTGCTGCGTGAGTCATCAGTTCAGGCCCGGGTCCGATCCCTGCTTTCTGTCGTGCTCACTTCGTCCTCCCTGATCCTCCCCTCCACATCCCGCCTTTTGTACCCTTTTATTCCCGGAGGATCAGGTTACTGGAGTTCCTTGGTCTCATCGGCCCCTACTGCTAACAACAACGCAAACAGAATTTCCAGCTTAATTGTCTTTAGTTGGAAGGTCAGCGCTGGGCAGGATGAGTGTCCTCATGAGCTGAGCCGGGAGTCAGCGAGATGGCTCACTGGGTAAAGGGGCTTGCAGCCAATCCTGACAACCTCAGTCTGATCTCTGGGATCCACATGGGACTCCTGTGGTAGAGGAAGAGATCCAACTGCCAGGTGTACTACGACCTCCACAGGTATGCGGTGGTGTCTGTGCACACATACATATATAGCACCCCACCCCTTCCCTACACTAAGTAAATAAACATAATAGAAATAATAAACATTGCCTGGCGGTGGTGGTACACACCTGTAATCCCGGCACTCTGGGAGGCAGAGGCAGGCGGATTTCTGAGTTCGAGGCCAGCCTGGTCTACAGAGTGAGTTCCAGGACAGCCAGGGCTACACAGAAAAGAAAAAAAAAAAAAAAACCAAAAGAAAAAAAAGAAAAAAGGAAATAATAAACGTTAGAAAAGAAATCGGTGGACGCCAGCTAGTGGCTGGCGGCTCATGCTTTTAATCCCAGCACTCAGGAGGCAGAGGCAAATGGATCACTCAGTTTGAGGCCAGCCTGGTCTACAGAGTGAATTCTAGGACAGCCAGGGCTACACAGAAAAACCTTGTCTTGAAAAAAAAAGGTGTGTATGTTGGGGGGGGGGCAGGGGACTGGAAAGATGGCTCAGCGGTTAAGAGCACTGATTGCTCTACCTAAGGTCCTGAGTTCAAATCCCAGCAACCACATGGTGGCTCACAACCATCTGTAACGCCCTCTTCTGGCGTGTCTGAAGACAGCTACAGTGTACCTACATATAATAATAAATAAATCTTTAGGCCAAAGAGAGCGGGGCCGAGCGGGAGCAAGCAGAGGTCCTGAGTTCAAATCCCAGCAACCACATGGTGGCTCACAACCATCAAGCTACAGTGTGCTCATATACATAAAATAATAAATCAATCTTTTTAAAAAAAGAAAAAAAAGGTTAATGGATTCAAAGTTCACAGTTACTTTTCATATAAAAATAAAAACAGGGCTGGATAGCTCGCTCAGGGGTTAACAGGGCCATGAACCCAGCACCCGTGTCAGGCAGCTCACAAGGGCATATAATTCTGTCTCTGGACGCTCTCTCTCTCTCTCTCCCCACACACAAACTCCACTTACTTTTGTCTATTAAATTTTTGTGTGTGTGGGAGTTTCGAGACAGGGTTTCTCCATGTGGCCCTGGCTGTCCTAGAACTCACTCTGTAGACCAGGCTGGCCTCAAACACAGAAATCCACCTGCCTCTGCCTCCCAAGTGCTGGGATAAAGGCGTGCGCCGCCACCACCACCCTGCGAAATTTTTTAAAATTTATTTTACATCCCTAACACAGCCTCTCCCTCCTCCCTTCCCAGTCCGCCCTACAAATCCCTCCCCCTATTACCCCCACCGCTTCTCAGACAAGGGGAGTCCCCCTTGGGTGCCACCCTACCCTGGGGCATCTAGTGGCAACAGGACTAGGCACATCCTCTCTGGCAGAGGCGGTCCAGGCACTGGGAAAGGGGCTTCAGTGGAGGGAACTGAGATGGAGACAGCTGCCGCTCCACTTGTTAGGGGCCCACAGAACACCAAGCTGGACTTTTGCTACAGATCACACAAACTCTCTTCCCCCCCTCTCTCTCTCACACACACACACCACATACACACACACTCACACAACTAAAAACATATTTTTTTTTTGTAAGCAAAAGATCTGGCCCGTCTGGGAATGCAGTCTTTCTCTCTCCTGGTTCCTTGAACAAACCAAATCAGTTTATGTTTCAGGACAGGGAGTGCCATGTTTGGTTGACCAGCTGGTCCTGATGGCAGAAGTGGATGCGAACCAGCCACCTCGCGGACACCCGTAAATCTGATTTGACAGTTCCAAGAAACATACACGAAACGGTGATTAGCTTCCTTAATCACCAGGAAAACACAAATTGAAACTATTACGCACGCCCCAGATGTGAAAACAAACAAATAGCTTTTATTGCTGCGGCGAGATGAGACACTCACCCTCCCCTGATTGGCGCACGTGAGTGGGGGCTGGAGTCGCTGGCTTGCAACATTGTCAGGCAGTTCTGAACTGCAGCTGAGCCAGCGCTCCGGCTCTGCCGTGACCTGCAGTTGTGCGGTCACATGCTCAGAGACACTCGTGCATGTGTGCATATCATGATCCTAGATCGCTCGCCGCAGTCTTAGTTTTCACGGGCTGAAATGAAACAAACCAATGTCTGCCCACGGTGATGGTAAATCAATACTCCACAAACCACAAGACCTCGAGGACCTGACAAATACAACGTAGAAGGAGCTCAGACAACTAAGGTTAAGGAGATAAGCCAGACACGACAGAGCAAGGGAGACACAGTTCAGGACAGATGGTGCTCTTCTATGTTGGGAAGTGGAGGTTTACTATGGAGTCCTGGCTGGCCTGGAACTCACTTGCTGCGTGTGGTGCTGGAGGTGGAGCCCTGGGCTTGGCGCATGCGTGGCAAGCACTCTACCAACAGAGCCTGGTCCACAGCCCTGCCTCTTGTGTTTCCGGTTCCCCCTAATAGATACCAGGAAACACAACTATGCTCCATCCACATATCCACAGTCTAGACTTCAGTGATTCCAGGTGTGTGGTGACTCTCCCACACGGTCTATCATTCTTCAACCAGCTCCTGCTGGGTGTCCTCTAATTCAGTTCAGTCCTTACATCATCTGCCTTGGAAATAAAGCCTTTGGACGCAAGACTGTCCTCTGTCACAGACGGCCATAACAAGCCCTGATGCGGTGAGGGCTTTGCATCAATTGGCTATAAGTTGAGGCTGTCATGCACCTTTCTTGGGTTCTATTAATTTTGTAGGTTAGCTCACAGACCTCGGGAAACTTTAGTTTACCCTTCCTTCCCTTTGTGTCTTCTTTCTTTTTTAAGATTTATTTATTATTATATGTAAATACACTGTAATTGTCTTCAGACACCCTAGAAGAGGGTGTCAGATCTCATTACGGGTGGTTGAGAGCCACCATGTGGTTGCTGGGATTTGAACTCAGGACCTTCGGAAGAACAGTCAGCGCTCTTAACCGCTGAGCCATCTCTCCTGCCCCCTCTGTGTCTTTTTGTTTGTTTGTTTTTGTTTTTTTGGATTTGTTTTTTTTCGAGACAGAGTTTCTCTGTATAGCCCTGACTGTGGTGGAACTCACTCTGTAGACCAGGCTGGCCTCGAACTCAGAAATCCGCCTGCCTCTGCCTCCCAGAGTGCTGGGATTACAGGCGTGCGCCACCACTGCCCAGCTCCCTCTGTGTCTTCTTAAAAAAAGTATTTGTTACTTCTTCTATTGTCATCATCATCATCATCATTAATGTGTGTGAGGTACATGTAGAATGTGTGTGTGTCTGTGTGTACAGGCGTGTGTTACTGCAGGCACGCCTGTGCTCCAGCACGCACGTCAGTGGACATCTTTCAGGAACTGGTTCTCTCTTCCTACCACGGGTTCTGAGAACCCAGGGTGTGAGCTCAGACTCTCAGACCTGCGTGGAGGACACCTATACCTGCTGAACCACATCACTGGCCTTCCTCCTCCTCCTCCTTTCTCTCCTTCCCTCCCCCATCCCTCCCTCTTTCTTTTTCTCTCCTCCTTCTCCCCCCCTTCCTTTCTGAGTCAGGGTATCCCTTCATAGCCCAAGCTGGCCTTGAACATGAGGCAATCCTGTCACAGCATCCTGAGTGCTGGGATCACACCTTAAATGGTTTCTGAGCTTTGTTTTATATAAAATTCACACCTATACTGTCAATATTGGTTTTGTGTGTTTTTAAAACATTCATTTAAAAATATTCTTTATTATTATTTATTGATGTGTGCACATGTGTCTGTGTCCTAGGAGGCCAGAGCGCTGTGCACCACGGAAGCTGGAGTTTCTGGCAACGGAGAGCTCTCGGATATAGGTGCAGACCCTGTGAAGGAACAACACATTCTCTTAGACACTGAGGCATGCTAACATGTATGAGTGTTTGTCTCTATGTATGTAGGTGTACCATGTGCTCGGAGGCCAGAAGAGGGGGCCAGGTCCCCCGGAACTGAAGTTACTGACAGTCCATAGCACACTCGGGGAACTGCTGTACAGGACCACATTCCTGAGCCGCACGGTGGCCATCTTCAGGAGTCCTGCCTGCAAGAGAAGATCGCAGCTGGGTTTATTGATTGACTGTTGGTGTTCTCTCATAGAAGGAGGGGATGGGGAGCATCATGGGACCCTCACCTGAGTATCCAGTCTGAGCATAGGTGCATGCAATTCTGCCCTATTGAATGTGGTCTTGGGATCTTGGGGTAAGGGCTACAGGATATGTGTGGAAGGTGTTTGGTTCTCCCCTCCTACCCACAGACTGAGGTGCATATTTTACAAATCAAAGCAGACCTGGCCTCCAGGTTCTCCCAGCATCCCTTAGCCCCTGCCTGGCATACCCTGCCCCAACCATGAACTATGCAGCCCAGGGCTGGGCTGCCCCTTCCTTCAGAAGCTCCTCCCTATATAATCCAGACCCCTGCCCCCCTTTCTCTCTCTGTCTCTCTTCCTCCTCTCTCCCCCTTTCCCTCCTCTTCTTTTCTCTGCCTCCTTCTCTTCTCTCCTCTCTCTTTGAGCTTCACACCGCACCACCTATGGTGGCTTCCCAACCTTTAATCCTTGGGGCCAATGACTTGCCAATAAACCTGCCTTTAATCTAATGTAATCTGGCTTGAACTGGTTCATTTGACTGACTGAGAAACAACCTATCAGGAATGAGCTGGGGGAAGCAGCTCCATCTATGCGGCCAGCCGTAGGAAGTCACATTCTATGTCAATTGCAAGCCTTCCAGTGTGGCTGCTTAGGGGCCACCCATGTTCCTGTCCGTGACCCTGGCCCACTGTTCTCTGATGAAGCCTAATAAACAAACCTGTGGGTTCCCTCAGAGTGAACTCTGAAGAACGCTACCTTGGCGTGGAGACCTAGGAGGAGAGCTTAACAGAACCAATCCATGGGCTGGAGAGACGGCTAGGTCGGCTCAGTCGAGAGCACTTGTTTCTTTTGCAGAGGACCTGGGTTTGATTCCCAGCACCCACCCATCACTCCAGCTCCAGGGGATCTAATTCCCTCTCTGACCTCTGTGGAACCCAGTTTCTCTGCAAGAGCAACAAGTGCTTCTAACCACTGAGCCGCCTCTCCAGATTAATCTTAGGTTTATAACAGAAAACACGTCCCTCTAGCTGGCTGAATGCTCACAGGTACAATATGGTAAAAAAAATCGTTAGAAGTATATATATATATATATATATATTTCACTTTATATATATATTTCACTTTATATATATATATATATATATATTTGGCTTTCTGAGACAGGGTCTCATGTGTAGCCCAGGTTGCCTTCAAATCTGAAACATAACTGAGGTTGACCTTGAACACCTGACCCTCCACCTTCACATCCTAAGTGCTAGGACCACTCATGTGCCACACTGCTTCATTTACACAGCGCTGAGGAGCAAAGCCAGAGCTTCCTGCAGGCTAGGCACGTCCTCTACCAGCTGGGTATGTTATTTTATATATGAATGTACAATGTTCACATCTATAAATGACATCCACAATTTGTCTAAAGAATAGATATACACTTATATAGGGCTCCTAAAAGTAGATCCTTTTTAAAAATGAGTCTGTTTGTTTGTTTGTGTGTATGTGTGAGTGTATTCCTCTGGATGTATCTGCCTGGCGTGTCTGCGGAGGTCAGAGAACAACCCTTGGGAGTTTGTTTTCTCTCTCAGCACTGCGTGGATTCCAAGGATGGAATTCAGCTCTCAGACATTTGAGGCAAGCTCCTTATTGGCCGTCTTGACAATCTTAAAAATAAGTTTTGCAAGAAAAGACCTATATGTAATTAGATTAACATTGATCAATATGCTATTTATTAGGCCTTTTTGTAGATATTTACAGTTGTAGGATATTTGATCACACTGTGAACCTCAAGGTTGTGTTATTTACTGAACATACCTCTTTATAGTTGTGGTGTGGCTCAGCCTTAGCACACATCTTTAATCCCTCTGGCTGGAATACAGATACACCCTTAGTACACATCTTTAACCCTAAACCATGAAGCTTAGTTTGTAGAAGAAGCACCATGAAAGTGAGTCTAATTGAGTGGCAGACAAAGTGATGAATCAGAGAAAGATTTGACAGAACAGGCTCTGTCCAGCTCTCACGAGCAGAGACAGGAGAGGGAAGCTATGTAAGAGAGCAGAGCAGAGATGGAGAGAGAGTAGGGGGGCAGCTTGACTGGGACAGTTGTGCAGAGGCAGGCTGCAGAGAGAAAAAGCTCAACACAGCATGGGCCAGAGAATGAGAAGGAGCGATTCAGTCAGAAGCTGCGAGAAGCCAGATTGAACCAGTCAGCTGGGAGAGGAGTTTGAGCCAGAACGGCTGAGTTGAATCTGCCAGCCCGAGATCAGAAAGAGCCGGAAAGGGTGAGCTTGCCCAGCAGCAAGTCTCAGGTTGAAAACATTCTAGGCCTAGATGAGACTGTACGGAGGCTAGAAGCTTCCAGGACTAGGTTAGCAGACAGAGGGGGTTAAGGGAGGGTGGGAAGTGGGGGATGGGGAGTGGGGGATGAGGGTGGGTTGAGGATGGAGGGTGGGTGGGTGTCTCCTCCCATGTTTACAGCTCTTTTAGACAACATTCAATGAAGAACTCTCTCACATGGTATTTAAAGAAACACTTTACTCAAGGTGAACAACAACTATACAAACCTTGGAAGGTGGGAAGGGGTCTTAGTGTGAGGTTTCATTGGCTGAGGTTTAAGGTTCTGGGGACACCTCGTTTGCATAAAGAGGCATACCAGGAAGTTGAACCTGCAGTGGCATTCCTCAGGTCGAGTATGGGGTTGGGCTCCCCAGATGGTAGAGAAGAGGAAGCCCTGCTGGGAAAGGGACTCCTCCATTTTGGCCGAGCTCAGGGGAGCCGTCTGGACACAGGAAACGTTGTCCTTCCTCAGCAGTGTTTCCAGCACTGACATGGTGGCCTGGGCCTGCCTCACACCCCTGGACCTGGCCTTCCCCCCAGGGTGGGACAGTATTCTTCTTGTCAGGGTGCTTCATTACAGAGACAAGGAACACACATGCAGCCTGGAGAGGACGTGGCTCTCAGGAAGGCCTCCAGAGCCTGGTGCTCAGTGGCTAAGAGCGGTTGCTGTTCTCCCGAGAGATCTGCTTTGGTTCCCAGTGCCCACATGACGCTGCTCACCACTGACTGTAACTCCAGCTGCAAGAGATCTAACGCTCTCTCTAGCCTTCTGTTTACGGATGCATACACAAACACAAACACATACACAAACACACAGACATGCACGGATTCACACGAACACACAAACATACACAGAGCACAAATAAACACACACACACAGATACACACACAAAAAAACTTTTTTAAAAGAAGGTTATCAGCAGATATAGGCTAATATTTCTAGAACTTTGAGCCAAAATAAAATCGCTTCGTGTGCATGCTTTTTGGTTTTATTTTCCTCCCTGAGACATATACCAGGCTGACCATCAACTTGCTGTGTATTCAAAGATGACCTTGATCCTATGTTGAGATTACAAGTGTATGCTACCACACCTGGCTTCTGCTGTGCTGGGTATGGAACCCAGAGCCTTGGGAAGTCTAGGCAGGCTGTCAACTGAACTACATTCTTAAGCCTGGTGTGTGTGTGTATGTGTGTATGTGTGTGTGTACCATGTATCTGTGTGTTCATATATGAGTGTGTGCAAGTGTGTGTACCATGACACATAAAGAGATCAGAAGATAACCACAGGTGTTGGTCCTCACCTGCCACCTTGTTTGACACATGATCTTTCTGTCGTTACCACTGCTGTGTAGGCTGGGCTGGCTGACCCCATGAGCTTTCTGGGGATTTCCTGTCTCTGCCTTCCATCTCATCACAAGAACACTGGGGTACAGATTTGCAACACCACATTTATCTTTACCTGAGTCCTGGAGATTTGAACCGAGGTCCTCAGACTTGCAATTTACTCACTGAGCCTCAGACCCATTTCCTCTGTATGACACATGTTCTCGGGTATTTCCATGTAACAGCACAAAACAGGCTAATCCAGAGAAGGAGCCAAAATCTCGGTCCCCATGGTGTGAGCCAGTGCTGTTATCCAAGACCCTGCGATCAAAGGTCATAGTGAGCACACCTGTAATCCGAGCCCTTGGGAGACTGAGGCAGAAGTGTGAGTTCAAGACCGGCATAGGCTACATAGTGACTTTGAAGAGAGCCTTGGCTATATAGTAACAAGAAAAAAAATAAAACTGGAGACAATAGCACACACCTGTAATCCCAGCGTGTGGGAAGAGGAGGCGGATCACAGAAGTTTGAGGCCAGCCTGGGTGTAGAATGCTACTTTGTCTCAAAAGATTAAAAAAAAATTGCTGGGAGGGGTGGCACATGTTTTTAATCCCAGCACTTTGACAGGACAGAGGCAGGTGGATCTCTATGAGTTCAAGGCAAGTTTGATCTAGGGATTGCCAGGCAACCCAGAGCTACAGTGAGATCCCGTCTCAAAAAAAAAAAAAAAAAAAAAAAAAAAAAAAAAAAAAAAAAGATGGGGGCGGGGCACTGGAGAAGTTAAGCTGGGACCAAGAGGACCTTAATCCTGAATCACACTTGTGGCATAGACCACACACACATATAGATAAAAATAGAATAAACCTTAAAAAATACATAAATGAAAATAAAAAAACTAAGGCCATGCGATTAATACCTTCAGAGAGCTCTGCAGAGGGCAGCTGGGCGGTAGCTGGCTGGTGGCCTGTAGCCCCGGTATTTCCCAACAAGAGATGCTATCGCCTGCTATCGCCGCCAGCTGCCCATTATCTTATTGTCTCCTTCCCTCTGCTAAGGCCATCAATCAATGCACACATCCCAAGGAATGAGGGCGTGGCAGGTGTTCGGACAGCAGGTGTCCCCCATCTTGCCTTGTTCTTCAGTGTGCTGCTAACTAGATGCGCTCCAAGCCTACACCCACCATCCTTCCGCTCCACGCACTGCCCGCACCCTCCAGAATGGTTTCTAAGGGATCCCATTGGCTAGAACATGGCGCTTGCCTGTTCCGGAGCTGGGCATGCTCAGTGGGAAAATAACTGAAGGGGTGTGGGACGTCCTCCACTCTCTGCTCCAAACTGAGGACTGGGAGTCATTGTAGGGCATTCCAACGGCTTTCTCACAAGGTTTTCTGTAACGCTGGATCCCCACTGAAGCTGACTCTTCAATCTCAGTTCACTGACTTCATGTGTGGACCCTGGCAGTGTTTGCTTCCTGCTTTGACAACCTCTAGCACCGACAGAGAACCTCCGGCCTCCATGTGAACCCACGCCTGTGATTTCCAACACTGGGCCGGCTGAGGAAATGGGTGGCAGTGAGTTCAAGAACAGCGGAGCTACTCAGCAACTTCCCTGTCTCCAAAAGAGACACTCTGTGGAGAAAAGGGAAACCTCAGAACACTCAGTGACCACACACACACACACACACACACACACACACACAGCAAACAATGGTAACAATTAGACAATGGGATGGGAGCATGGCTCAGCTGTAGGGCAGTTACCTGGAATCTCCCAGTGAGGGACTGACTCGCGGTTGAGCCCTTACCTAGAATCCCCCAGTGAGGGGCTGGGGGCGTGGCTCAGTGGTAGAGCCCCTGCCTAGAATCCCCAGTGAGAGGCTGAGGCGTGGGTCGTTGGTAGAGCCCCTGCCTAGAATCCCCCAGTAAGGGTCTGGGGGCGCTCAGAGGTAGAGCCCCTCCCTAGAATCCCCAGTGAGAGGCTGGGGCATGGCTCAGAGGTAGAGCCCCTCCCTAGAATCCCCAGTGAGAAGCTGGGGCGTGGCTCAGAGGTAGAGCCCCTGCCTAGAATCCCCCAGTGAGGGTCTGGGGGGGCTCAGAGGTAGAGCCCTGCCTAGAATCCCCCAGTGAGGGGCAGGGGCGTGACTCGGTGGTAGAGCCCCTGCCTAGAATTCCCCCACCCATCTGAAAAGTTGGGGGCGTGGCTCAGTGTTAGAACACCTGCCTAGCCTGCAGGAGGCCCTGGGCTCCAATTCCAGCAACACACACTCACACATACACAAAAACAACCCTTACGGAACGTAACTGACAGGTAAGCATGATGACAACTCTAATTGCTGCTTTGTGTCTGCAGGCTGTGACTGGTTAGTGCCCCTTGTGCCACGGCACACATGTGCCAATGCAGAGGACAGCTTGCAAGAGTTGCTTTTGTCTTTTCGCCTGTGGGCCCTAGGGTTTAAACTCAGGTTGCCAGGCTGAACTGCCTCACCAGCACCTGTCTGTCTGTCAGTCTGTCTGATCTATCTGTCTGTCTGTCTGCCTGCCTGCCTGCCTGCCTATCTTACATGTCAGAGGAGGCCATTGGGGACTAAAAGATCTCAAGTTCCAAGCCAGCCCAGGGTATATAATGAGATTCTGTCTAAACAGAAAAGAGATTAATCCCAGAGAGAGGCAGGCCAGTCTCTATGAGTTCAAGGCCGATCTGGTCTACTTAGTGATATCCATCCAGGTCAGCCAAGGCTACATAGTGAAATTTTGTTTCAAAACAAAACAACACCAACCAAAAAAAAAAAAAAAAAAAAAAAAAAAAAACCAATCAAGCAGTCAACCAGCCAAACAAACAAAAACCCAGTAAGATGGATCTTTTTAAAAGAAGTTTTATTTATCATTTTATGCATATGAGTACACTGTACCTGTTATTAGACACACCAGTAGAGGGCATCAGATTCCATTACAGATGGTTGTGAGCCACCATGTGGGTGCTGGGAATTGAACCCAGGTCCTCTGGAAGAGCAGTCAGTGCTCTTAACCACTGAGCCATCCAGCCCTGAAATAAATCTTTAAAAGAAGAAAGGCAGATAGATGATCATGCTGAAAGCTGTGGTTAGGAGAGTCTGATGGAGTTGGTGGCTTTTTTTAGAAAACAGATCTGTGCTGGTTTGTTTTGGGGTTTTGTCAACTTTACACAAACTAGAGTCATTGGAGAATTGTTTTTAATCCGACTAGCCTGTAGGCAGGTCCGTGGGAGCATCTTCTTGATCAAGGACCGAGCCCAGCCCTCTGTGGGTGGTTCCACCCCTGGACAGGTGGTCCTGGGTTATGAAGAAGGCAGGCTTAACCTGCCCGTGGGAGCCAGCCAGTAAGCAGTGCTCCTCCATCAGCCGCCACCTTCCAGTGCCTGCGCAGAGTTCCTGCCTTGGCTTTTCTCAGTGATGGGCTATGATCAGGACGTAGGAGCCAAATAAACGCCCTCCTCCACACGGCGCTTTTGGTCCTGGTGTCTGTCTTAGCAATAGAAAGCCAAGAAGGGCCGGGTGGTGGTGGCACACGCCTGTAATCCCAGCACTTGGGAGGCAGAGGCAGGCAGATTTCTGAGTTCGAGGCCAGCCTGGTCTACAGAGTGAGTTTCAGGACAGCCAGGGTTACACAGAGATACCCTGTCTCGGGAAAAAACCACAAATCCAAAACCAAACCAAACCAAACCAAAACAAACAAACAAACAAAAAAGGAAGCCATGAAAGACAGCCTGTCAGGGACCCGACCTGGTTCTGAACTCACTGTGGAGCTGAGGATGACCTCGCACTCCTGGATGTCCTGTCCTCATTTCTCCTGTCCTGGGATCAGAGGAATGCAGTACTCCATCAAATGAGTTACCTCCCCAGACATCTGAGCAATGATTAGGGGGCTGGGGGGAAGAAGGCAGAGCACTGGGACCTAAGGTGAGTGCTTGCTTCCTCACGGGAGGATGGCTAGCGCGAAGGCCTTGTGGTGCTAACACAATATACCTTAGGCCAGTGGGTCTCGATCTTCGCAGGGGTCCCTTGTCAGACATCCTGCATGTCAGGTATTTACATTATGATTCGTGACAGTAGCAAAATTACAGTTGTAAAGTAGCAACAAAGATAATGTTATGGTTGGGGGGGGGGTCGCCACAACAGGAAGAACTGTGTTAAAAGGTCACGGCATTAGGGAGGTTGAGAACCACTCATTGCCTGAGGCTGTCACAAGACTGGTGACTAATGGGGCAGGTAGAGAGGTCACTGGGTCAGAGAGATGACAGGGTAGATCATGAGGGATCCTGTGGACCACGGCTAGAGCTTTGCCTTTTGCTCGGAGCCCAATGACAGGCCATGGGGGCTCTGAGCTAGTAGCCCCATGCAGATGTGCCCGAGTTCGTCACAAGTGGGTGCGGTAGACCTCCCTGGTCCCCATGGCGATGACGGTGAGCAGGCTGGGAGAGGCGTCACGATGGAAGGAGAGGCCAGCAGGTGCCAGGTAGGTCTGAGGAAGAGTTGGCTCTCAGTTGATAGTGGGCATGACAAAGGCTTGGCCTGAAAACCTGGCCGGACCAGGTGGGGTTCAGTCCGTAATGGGGTTTCCTCAACCAACCGTGCCGAGAGCTATGCTGTTCCAAAGCCTCTGAATCATAGGGTTGCCACGGGGTGGCAGGCACCTGAAGGTGACTAGTTCTAGGTGTGCCCCCAAACCAAGGCAGTAGTTTCTTTTGTCCTTTGCATACGTCTCTGGAGGATGACATGACGGCACCCAGGCTAGGTGTGGGCATAGATTGCTGATCTGAGCAAGGCAAACACACGAGATGAAGCCCTCAGGCCTCAGAGGCCAGCTTCAGGCCTCCGTGTCCTTAAAGAGGAAGGACCTGTGAGCACACAGGTGGCCGGGGGTAATGAAGTAGCGCCCCACTCCGGACCCACAGGTGGTGTTGAGGTGGGTGCTGGCTACACTGGGACCACAGGCTTCCTTGGCTTATTCCTCTTGCGTCCACTTCCACTTCATCTCCCCCTCCATCTCTCCACCCCCCACCCCATCCCCAAACCCAACAGTCCAACGTTTAAGAGGGGGGACACTCCCCAACCTTCAATAGCAGTCGTCTTAGAGACCCATCCCAGGAGCGGGCACTGCCTCCTGCCTCCTCCCTCCAGCCTGTCTGTTAAAGGCCTCCACGGTTTGTGTGATTTGCCCTGTAAGAGTCTGAAGGCTGCGGGCTTCATTATCACACATCTTCAGTGTGATAATGTTGTGAGAGGCGTTTGTGAGTCTCATCCCGTCTTCTGGCTTCCTGTATTTAAATGCACTTTCTCTCTCTTGCACGAGTGGCCACCATCATGGTGCCATCTGGTGAGGGCTGCCTCACCGGATGACCGTGATGACCGTGCTGCTCTGCAGGGCTGCCTCACCGGACAGCCATGCTGTTTGGATTTTTCACGCTTTTTTTCTTTGCACAGCCTTGGGGATTTCATTACAGTAACCGACAACGTCCACATTCAGTCCCACTCGATCCCTGTGTAGAGAAAGTACTCGCTTGTAATTACCCGAGTCTGTACTGACCATCTTACTCAAACACATTTAAAACATTTACAGAGAGGTGGGAGGAGGAGATGGGTGTCAGGTGAGGACACTTGTCACAGACAGAGCTTGATGGCCTGAGATGGCTGGAGTTCAGTCCCTTAGCCCCCACGGTGGAATGAGAGAACCAACTCCCACAAGTTATCCTCTGACCGCCATGTGTACACTGTGTATATGCACACACACACACAAACACACACACACACATACACACATATACCATGGTACATGCACACAAACACACACATACATAAACACACACACATACACAAACACATACAAACACACACACAAGCACACACACACATATACACATACACCATGGAACACACACACATGCTCTATTGTATACATAAATAATTGTATATACAAACGTACATACATACACACATGTCCTATCATGTTACATATGTAACTGTGCACATACACACACACCATCATATAAACTATCATACACACAAACATACACATATACCATGGTACATGCACACAAATACACACATACACATATATAAACACACACACATACACACACAAACACATTACAAACACACCCACACAAACACACACAAACACACACACATATACACATACACCATGGTACACACACACATGCTCTATTGTATACATAAATAATTGTATATGCAAACGTACATACATGCACACATGTCCCATCATGCTACATACACACACACACCAGCATATAAACCATCATACACACAAACATACACCCCATTATGTACATATATAATTGTGCACATATACATACACACACACACAGATGTTACATAAATGTAATAGTAATCTTTTTCCAGTGAAGCAACTCATCTACTGGGTAAAACAAGGCAACTCACCCATGGCTCACCACTTTGGTACTTGAGTCACAAGGACACCACGCTGTTCCTGTATTTCTGTCTATGACTGCATTCACAGCACTCAGGAAAAGTCTGACCCTAGCAGCCCTTTAGAATCTTACAATTTAACATTTTTCATTAAAAATACTTCCAGTTGATTCTAAGAGCTGGGGAAGGAATAATTTTTTAAAACCTTTGTTTATAAAGATTTATTTATTTACATTTTATATGTATGAATGAGTCTTGCATGTATGTCTGTGTATCTCATGCATGCAGTACCCAAGGGGGACAGAGGGGGCACTGGACCCCTAGAAACTGGAGTTACAGATGGTTCTAAGTCACCTTGCAGGTGCTAGGGATAGAACCCAGGTCCTCAGGAAGAGTGCTCTTAACCACCGAACCACCTCTCCTGCCCTAGTGTTGCAGATCTTTCCTATCCGTTCACACTGAGGCAGTGAGAAGCCAGTGATTGGAGGGGAGAGAGGAGGAGGAGCTAAGAGAAGGGAGGGGCGGAGAGAGAGGAGAGGCTGGGGAGATGAGATATGGAGCAGAGAGGGAGGCTCGGATATCCAGATGGCCTCAGACGTATTTCTGGTGCTTTGGAGAGGTTAGAAATACTGGGATAAGACTTATCATTGTAAGTTGGCATCATGTATTGGGAGTTTGATATACATAAATATATTTGGTTAAGTATCCAAGTTTAAGAGTCATGCTTTACCAGATACTTGGAAAGAGTGGTGCAGAGGCCTGGCGGGATGGAACTCTTTATTAAATAATTGTGCTTATGTGTATGTGTGTGCCTGCTTGGTAGGGTGTGTGCTATGTGAATGCAAGCCTCCAAAGAGGTTAGAAAAGACATCAACTCTTCTACAACTGAGGGGTGTACTTCTAGATGGTTTTTTGATCCCCAAGTAGTGGGTGCTGGGCGCTGACTTTGGGTCCTCTGCGAGAGCAGTACGCACTTTAACCACTGATCCATCTCTCCAAACCTCACTATGTAAAACTTTTAAATTTTTATTTATTTTTATCAATGTGAGTGTGTGTGTGTGTGTGTGTGTGTGTGTGTGTGTGTGTGTGTAGAAAACAACTCTGTCAACCTTTCTCTTTTTCCACTGCATTCTTCTTGCCTAGTCTCCGTGAGCTCCCACCACCCCTGCCCGCCCCAACCCCTCACTTTTTCTCATTTCTTCTTCATTCCAGAAGGGCATGATCTTGATCTAAAAGCAATTCACATGTGGGTATATTATATTATCCATAAATCTCTCTTCAGAATAATGAAAGAACATAAAAAACAATTATTATGACATAAATCCATGATGATAAAAATCAAAACAGCAGTGGATGGTGAGAAGACTGTCTATAAAGGACGCAAAGGAACTTTCTGGAATGGTGGAAGCCATCTCTCCCTGAAATGGGGTGGTGTTTGGTTGTCACGGCCCATCAGCTGGCACAGTTAAGGTAGGTGGATTTTATTGCAATTCAACAGTAAATTATACCTTACACAGGTGGAATCAAACATACACTTAAAAATATCTGTACAGAAACTTAAAAATGTATTTGGCCATTTAATCTCTAATCTCAGCACTTGGGAGGTGGAGGTAGGAAGATCAGGAGTTCAATTTCAAGGTCATTTTCAGCGAATTTGAGACCCGCCTGAGCTACATGAGACTCTGACTCAAAAAATGAAATAAAGAAACAAATGACATGTGTAAGTTTGGCTCTGTTAAGGCCTGGAATGGATATAATAGAATCGGACTGGCATTCAAACAAAACTCAGGGCCAGTAAGATGGCTTAGAGGGAAGGTGCTTCCTACCAAGACTAATGTCCTGAGCTTGGTCCCCAGGGCTCACACGGAGGAAGTTGTCCTCTGACATCCACACACCTGCCAAGGCACACATGCCTTCTCTACACACAAAATAAATGAATGTAAAACCAAAAATCAGAGGGCCAGCAACATGACTCAGTGGGGAAAGATTCCTTCCACCAATCATGACAGCCTGAGTTCAGTCTCACATAGAAAGATAGAAAGAACTAGTTGTCCTCTGAACTCTACCAGTATGCATGCACACACACACACACACACACACACACACATGCACACACACACACACATGCATTCATCCACTCACATATGCATGAGTGAATGTATGCATGCACACACTCATGTATGTACACAGTTCACACCCCCTATGCATGCACACACATAAACATACATACACACAAGCATGTATACATGCATGCACACACATTTGCACTCATGCACACACATAGTCAAGTGCACACATGTGTACATACACATGCACACATACTCGAGTGCACACATGTGTACATATGCATGCACACATACATGCACATACTAAATAAAGTGCAGTGAAAACAAAACACCAGCCACGAAATGGAAGAGATCATTGTGTGTGTGCACGTGTGCATGGATGTGTGCACCTGAGGAGGCCTGAGGTTGGGTGCCTTCCTGAATCGTGCTGCACCTTATATGTTGAGGCTGTGTCTCTTACTTGAGCCCACAATCATCGATTAGGCTAGTCCAGCCAGCTTGCTCCGGCGATCCTCCACCTCTGCCAGCTTACTAGGGTTGAAACTGCCATGCCAACCCAGCTTCCTCCGTGGTTGCTAAGGATCGAAACTCTGGCTCTCACGCTCATCGAAACATTTTCCCAGGAACAAGTTTGAGAGTGTGCACACACACGCATCCAAGTACACATGGGCGTGTGTGAGCACACACGTGGCAGCCAGAAACCAGTGCTTCCTATCTTCGATCATTCTCCACCTTATTTTTTGTTTGGACCTAATCTCTCACCAAAACTTCCTGTGTGGTTAGACGGGCACCGCTGAGCTCCAGGCTCCAACTCCCTCTGTACCCACTGTTTTAATTGCACACGTGTGTGCCAGGCCCAGCTTTTCTGTACCCACTGTTTGAATTGCACACGTGTGTGCCAGGCCCAACTTTTCTGTGGGTGCAGGAGATGGAATTTAGGACCCCAAGCTTGCACAGCAAGCACTTCACTGACTGAGCCATTCATTCATTCATTCATTCATTCATTCATCCCTCCATTCATTCATCTTCATCCATGTATCCATTCATTCATCCATCCTTTGTTTTTTTAACAACATAGCATATGGGATTGGATTGTCATGGTTTGTACCTGAAAAGCTTGCCCGTCAGGAGCTTGTGTGTACAAGAGGATTAAGTGTGTGGTACAGGGACTTCTAGTGACAGAAATGACAGGCTGGGTAAGGGATTAAGTCCTCATCATTCATACCGAGAAGGTCAGAGGTATTTTTAAATTTGATTCATCCCAGAATTAACTCTAACAAACAAATGTTAAAGTATGAACTATACCAGGCGTGCCGTGCGTATGTGGCGAGACCAAAGCAGGAGGATTGCCAGGAATTCAAAGCTAGCCTGAGCTACAACGTGAGACCTGCCTCATAGAACAAGAGATACAAATCACATTAAACACCAGCTCCCAAGCTGCTGAACTCCAGTTGCAGGGATCTGACTCCTTCTCTGGCTCCTCAGGGCTCCCAGAGCTACCTGATGTACCAAGCCATGCAGGCACACACATATCCACAATAATAATAATAACAATAACAACAACAACAACAACAATAATAATAATAAAAAGTCCAGCATAGTGGCACACAACTCGAATCCTAGCAATCGGGAGGCAGAGGCAGGTGGACTCTGCGAGTTTAGTCTACAGAGTGAGTTCTAGGCTGTTTAGGACTACACATTGAGATGTGGTTTCATTTGAATAAGTAAATAATTTTTTTGTTGTTGTTTTGTTTTATTTTGCTTTGCTTTAATGGATCTAGGCAGTTGGGCAGTAGTGGTACAAGTCCTTAATCCCAGGCATATCTCCGTGAGTTCGAGTCCCGTCTGTTCTACAAAGCAAGTTTCAGGACAGCCAAGGCTACACAGAGAAACCCTGTCTCAAAAAAATGGGTCTTGGGATGTGAAGCTGTTATAATCGTTTGCTGTGTAAACTTGGGGTCCTGAATTCAAATCCCCAGCACCCAGTAAAAAGCTTGGGTGACGACGTGTGTTTACCCCCCCCCCCACCGCTGAGGGGGAGGAAAGTGTGCGTGACAGACATCCCGGAAGCTTAAAGGGGAACCAGCCTAGAGGAAACGGGGAGCTTTGTGTCCAGGGAGGGATCCTATCTCAAAGCACTTAGAGGAGCTCACTGATGCCTCTCCTGGCCTCTGCATGTGCACACACACGTGCACACAGACACAAGGATTCCAAAGTGCGTGGAAGACAATGGGGTGTGACGTAGTAAAACAAACACGGATTAGAGCCACAGAGGCAGACATGGCGCTGCACACTGGGGAGGGGGGGCAGGCCTGCGAGGCTTAGGGCTGCCTGAGCAATTTGCCAAGACCCTGTTGCAGGATATCTGATCACATCGTGAACCCCAAGCACGTGAACTGGACAAACCTTGTCATGGTGTCCCTCAATCCTACCATGCACCTTTAATCCAAAGAACTTTCTGTAAACAGGATTAAATAAAGTCAACCCTAGGTCAAGAGGCAGAGCAGTCCAACCAGTTGACATAGAGTGAACCTAAGAAAACAGAAAGGAGGGCCATTGATTTGGAAGGTATTTAAGACAGCGTGGAGAAGGAGAAGGATCGGTTTCCTTCTGGGACATCAGTGGAGTAGGAAGGTCAGCTGGGTGCTTTCTCTGCCGCTCGGAGCTGGCGGGTTTTCACCCCAGCTGGCTCCCGAGTCTTCATTGGCAAAATCAAATGGCTGGGATTGTTTTAGGTTTTTAAAAACAAGAACCCCTCTGAAAATAAAGTTAGCTTAGTGGTTAAGTGAGTTTGCAAGACCCTAGGTCCTGTCCCTGGTAGCATCCATGAGTGTACACACACACACACACACATACACAAAAACACACAAACACACATACACATACATATATACACACATGCACACACATACATAAACACACATCCACACAAATACACATACATGCATGCACGCGCACACACATACACATAATGCATGTATGCGTCCACACACATACACACGCACATGGACATATATGCACACACACATGCACACACATACACACACACACACACACTAGATTGGCGATGATTTCATACTAGCTCAGACCTCAGGACATGCCTTGTGCTGGTGACACAAATGCGTGTAATTTCTCTGGGGGACAGTTTGTGACATCATCAGCTACTGAATCTGTGTCAGAAATGCATGCAACTGACTGGCCCAGGACTTTACCTCTAGGACAGGTACGCCTGTGTGCAGTTACAAAAGATGTCACAAGGTTCTTCAGAGCCACACTGTGTGTGTCACAGCAAATGATAATGAGTGAACAGAAAGACCATCAGTAGGGGGCTTGTCACACAAGGTGAGGACAGAGGACAAACAAGAGGGTTCAGCCAGTGAGGGTGCTTGCAGCCAAGCCTAAAGACCGAGGTCAATCCCCGGGACCCATACGGTAGAAGGAGAGAACTACCTCACTCCCAAAAGTTTTCCTCTGGCCTTCACACATGTGCCAGAGAACACACCTGGCATCCCACGCATGCACATAAAATACAGTTTTAAACATGTAATAGAGCCGGGTGTTGGTGGCGCACGGCTGTAATCCCAGCACTCTGGGAGGCAGAGGCAGGCAGATTTCTGAGTTCAAGGCCAGCCTGGTCTACAGAGTGAGTTCCAGGACAGCCAGGGCTACACAGAGAAACCCTGTCTCAAAAAAACAAAAACAAACAAACAAAAAAAACCCACCCAAAAAACAAAAAACAACAAAACAAAACAAAACAAACAAACAAACAAACAAACAAAAAACCCCATGTAATAGATGTAAAGGAGACAGGGATGGCTGGGGTGCAGGGTGAGTCAGCGGCACGCATCTGCTCAGACTCCACTAGCAGTAGAATGTTTGCCTAGAACTCAGAAGTAGAGGCTTGGGGTAGGGAAGGAGGTGGCATGCCAGATCCTGGATTTAATCCCCATTACAATGACTTAAAATACTAATCTCCCAACATAAACACAAAACCCACATGGTATTTCTAATCCAGCTTATTGTACGGCCTGGAAAAGCAAATCCTTCAACAGCCACAGGCATTTTACCACGGCAACCAGAAGTGACTAATACAAGCCCTTTGGTCCTACACACCAACAAACTGCCAGGCTCAAGCCGGTGTGCTGGCACAGGGTGTGCTGGAGCAGGGTGTGCTGGCGCAGGGTGTGCTGGCGCAGGGTGTGCTGGCCCACACCTTTAGTCCCAGCACTCGGGAGGGAGGCAGAGAGGTATCCCTGTGAGTTTGAGGTCAGCCTGGCTGAACTCGCTCTGTAGGCCAGCCTGGCCTTACACTCACAGAGATCTGCCTCCATAGTCCTGGGACTAAGGGTGTGCACCATCACCACCCAGCTACAATCAGTCAGTCAATCAATCAATCAATCAATCAATCAATCAACCAACCAACCAATCAATCAATCAATGATTTAAAAAAATAAAAAATTAAATCCTGATTTCCCTACCTCACTATTTCCTCCTTTACTTACCTCAAAAGAATCTCTTTCTTACAGTGGCTCAGCTTGTCCTGTTTTCTAATGTCTGGGATCCATCTGACATCAGGTTCCCTCAGACTGCCTCCACAGTTGATCTGACATATGTGACTCTGTCCTCACCTCTGACCAGGTCCCCTCTTCCACTCTCCCTTGGATCCTGGATCCCAGAGACCCACCAGGGAAGGAGGAAACAGACTCCTGCAAGTTGTCCTCTGACATCTACGTGCGTAGTATTTCAATGCTCCACCTCCCCATAGTAAACAAATCAATAAATGTATTTTTTAAAAAGTGAAAAGTTTAGGGATCTTAGAACAGGAAGAGTATTAACTTTTAGGGGAGGTATTAGCTATTTTTTGTGGCTGGGCTAAAACACTATGACCATGACAACGTATAAAAGAGCATTGAATTAATTAGTTTATGGTTTCAGAGGGTTACAGTCCCTGACGGCAGAGAAAAGGCATGGCTACAAGAAACAGCTCAGGGCTCACATCGTGGTCTGCGAGCAGGAGGCAGAAACACCACACTGAGGATGCAGGAGACTTTTGTTGAAACCTCTAAAGCCCACCCACACACCTCCAATAAAGCCACGCCTCCTAACCCTTCCCAAACTACTCCACCAACTGGGGACCTAGTTGTCATACATATGTGAGCCAGTGGAGGCCATTCTCATCCGTGAAAATAACAATAGTAATAAGCAAAGGACCCAGAAACAGAATGGTCATCTAGGTGTCTTGGCGTACATGTAATCTTACCTTAGAAGAGGCAGAGGTGAGAGAACGCTTCATTTTAGGCCACCTTGGGCTACACAGCAAGACACTGTGGAAAACAAACAGAAGCAGAATGTTTTGCCTCTCTCAAGAACAATACTTCAAATGAGAAAGCCAGGTGCTCTATCAAGGCCCAGCCCTCACTGGGGGATTCTAGGCAGGGGCTCTACCACTGAGCCACGCCCCCAGCCCCTCACTGGGGGATCCTAGGCAGGGGCTCTACCACTGAACCACGCCCCAGACCCTCACTGGGGGATTCTAGGCAGGGGGTCTACTACTGAGCCACGCCCCAGCCCCTCACTGGGGGATCCTAGGCAGGGGCTCTACCACTGAACCACGCCCCAGACCCTCACTGGGGGATTCTAGGCAGGGGGTCTACTACTGAGCCACGCCCCAGCCCCTCACTGGGGGATCCTAGGCAGGGGCTCTACCACTGAGCCACACCTCCAGCCCCTCACTGGGGGATTCTAGGCAGGGGGTCTACTACTGAGCCACGCCCCAGCCCCTCACAGGGGGATTCTAGGCAGGACCTCTACCACTGAGCCACACCTCCAGCCCCTCACTGGGGGATTCTAGGCAGGGGCTCTACCACTGAGCCACACCTCCAGCCCCTCACTGGGGGATTCTAGGCAGGGGGTCTACTACTGAGCCACATCCCCAACCTCTCACTGGGGGATTCTAGGCATCTGTCAAAATTCTCTAACAAAACTGGTTTCTATCAACAAAAGTAGAACATGGAAGCCTTTTCAAGTGCGCAAGAATTCCCATGAAGCATTTCCCAAGAAACAGGATGAGCTGGGCTCAGGCCACAGTAGACTCAGCACAGGAGATGTGAGAGGAATTTCCAGGATGAGGTAAGGGCAGATTCCTGCATGGTAGCTGGGGCATCAAGGTCGTGGGGCAAGAGATGTAAAGACGTGACTCCTGAGCTGACTGAGATACCTGGGCTGCAGTCACCGGTGTGCTAACTTCCAAGCTCAGGTCCCTAGCCTAGCACAGCAAGTGCTCCTTACCTGTTGAGCTGTTTCCTTGACCCTGACGAGATTTATTTGATTTTTAAAATTAATGCTAGGCATAGTAATACACACCTTTAATCCCAGTACTCATAAGGTGGGCATGGGATCTCTGTGAGTTTGAGGCCAGCCTGGGCTACATAGTGACAACCAGAGTTCCACAGTAAAAACTTATGTCAAAAATATTTTCATTTGGGCTGGAGAGGTGCCTTACCAGTTAGAGCACTGACTGCTCTTTCAGAGGTTCTGAGTTCAATTCCCAGCAACCACGTGGTGGCTCACAACCATCTGTAAGGAGATCTGATGCCCTCTTCTGGTGCATCTGAAGACAGCAACCGTGTACTCATATACATAAAATAAAAATAAATCTTTAAAAAAACATATTGTCGTTTATGTGTTTTATCCGTGTCTTGTGGGCATGTATGGAATGCGCCACATATGTGCCTGCCTGTTGTCGCAGAAGCCAGAAGATCATATCAGATCCTTCTCCAAGTGGAGTTACTATGTAGGTGCTAGAAACTGAACCTCAGGTTGGTGTGCTCAACTGCTGAGAGCCATCTCTCCAGCCCCTAAGAACCCCTTTTTCCAAAGGTCATGTTTACTCTTTACCTTTGCCTCTCATTGGTTGACTTGAAA
Source organism: Apodemus sylvaticus (assembly GCF_947179515.1). Taxonomy (NCBI): domain Eukaryota; kingdom Metazoa; phylum Chordata; class Mammalia; order Rodentia; family Muridae; genus Apodemus; species Apodemus sylvaticus. Next base: position 184,091,667 of record NC_067472.1, read on the forward strand.
ACCCTCTCTCACTCTCTGGCCTCACTCCAGTGGGGAATGTGGCCAGTGTTAGCTGTTACAACAAACATCTGGACCTGGAAGGCAACACTGGACTTGAGGCCTGACTTCCGGTGTGCAGCAGCAGCAGCAGATGTGTGCACAGCAGATGTGTGAACAGCATCTAACATTTGTTTAAAATTTATTTGTTTAGTGAGTTATGTGTAGCAAGCACACATCAGGGGACAGGGGGCTAGAAATGTTCTCTTCTCTTGTGTCTCAGTTTCCTCTTCTGAAAAATGGGGGTGTGAGGACAGACAAGGCCCGTGTACCGTCATGCATAGTGGCCACTTAGTGTGAGGAGGCCGGTGACCTCCTCAAGGGGGCTGTGTGGAGTGGGGGGACTGACTGAGCCCACTCCAGGAGCCCCCGTAGTTAAGTGAGTGATTCAGGCTTCCTTTCGGGTATGATTGGGGCAGGTGATGACGTGCTTCAAGAGGTGAGCTGTGTCCTTGGCACGCCCCTCACTTCCGCTGGCTCACCAGGTCCCTTGATGCGTGATAGCACGCACAGTCATGATGAAATCAAACCCTGTTTAGGAAGAGGGGAAGTGGGTCTCCATCTTCTTCCTGATCCCAGTCTTCAATTCCTGTCCCTGGGGCCCTTCGGAAGATGAGCTGGCACTTGGGTGTGGGCGTTGGCTCTGCTGACCAGTGCCAAGGAAGGTGACATCAAGAGAGCACAGGGACAGAATAGGCTCACTGTGGCAGTAGACATTAGGTGACATGCACCTGTGTGGCCATTCACAAATCCCTGATGCGTGCACTCTGTGTGACAGACAGACAGAAATCCCAGCCTTCCTGCCTGTGACAGTCAGTGGGGGAAGCCCATCAACAGATCAACAAGCAAGAATGACTGTCCCACAGAAGTGACAGAGGCCCTAAGAAATGTCAGACACAGCAAACTTATGGTAGAAGGCGGTAAGCAATGGCCCGTAGGCCAAACCCAACAGATGACATCTTTCTAGAAGGCTTATTAACCCACGGACTATGACATTTAAGGTTTTTTTTTTTTAATATATATATATCGCTCTCTTCAGACACACCAGAGAGGACATCAGATCCTGTTACAGATGTTTGTGACCCACCATGTGGTTGCTGGGAATTGAACTCAGGATCTCCGGAAGGAAGAGCAGTCAGTGTTCTTAACTGCTGAGCCATCTCTCCAACCCTGACATTTAAGCTTTTGCTGTTTCTGAGACAGCGTCTAGAGTGGTCTCAACCCTGCTCTGGAGCCAGCGATGACCTTGAATTTATGATTCTCCTGCCTCTGCCTCCTTTGTGCTGAGATTACAGGCACGTGCCGACATCCCAGATTGCTAAAGTAGACGTTTCTAAACTTAAATTGATATAAGTGTCTAGCGTGGCGGAATGCCATGCTGGGATTAAGTCAAGAATTCCTTAGAGTCTCTCCCAGGTGCATGACCGACTCTGTGCGTTGCAATCAGAAAGAGTGCCAGCATTTTCCAGCTGCTTGCTGGCAAAAACAGGTTTACTGAATCATGCGCTCACATCCCTGCTGGTGTCACCAGTTCTCATAAATGTTTACATTTTGATCTGCTCCCAGACGTGACGAAGCGCAAAGCTCCAATCACATTTTTCAACACGAGCACCACGGATGCCCAACCGGAAAGGGCTGGAGGGTCAGGAATCCCTAGCCGTCCTCCGCAGCTCTGTGAGCCTGTGGCCAGCCCAGGCCACCTGAGATCACGTCTCAGAGCAAACAGGAGCTGAGATGGCTCAGCACTAAGGATACATGCTGCTCTGTTAGAGGGATGAAAGAGTTTAAATCCTAGTGTTCACAGCAGGCAGCTAGCTCACAAACTCCCATAACTATACCACCAAGGGATGGAACACGCGCTTCTAGTCGACACGCGACCCACGCACATATGGGGAGCATACGCATATCCACATGCGCATAAATAAAATAAAAGTTCAACACTGAGTTCAGCAAAACTATTTTGTACCCAGAACACTCAACACACACTGAGAAATCTTTTTCTATGCTGGATTTGCTGTGACTGTGACCATGCCGTCACACAGATATTAAATATTTTTTCCCCAATAGTTTGTGAGGAACGTTTCAACCAAGGACAAAACCACAAAGGGCTTTTTACAAGGAACACACACACACACACACACACACTCTCTCTCTCACAGAACATTTGGATTCTGCTCTCTGCGACTTATTCCCGGTTTTTCTCGCACCAACTGATACTCTGAGCACCCAACAGTCCAGCATATTTGATCATGATGAATTGTAAAACCCTGATAGCATCTTCAAGGAGTCGGGCGTGGCAGCACATACCTATAACTCCAGTACTAGGAGGCCAAGTCAGGAAGATGGTCAGTTCAAGGCCAGCCTGGGCTACAATAGAGAGATCCTATTTCTAGCAAAACAAAACTAGCTGGGCAGTGGTGGCTCACACCTTTAATGCCAGCACTTGGGAAGCAGAGGCAGGTTTGAGACCAGCCTGGTCTACACGGCGAATTCCAGAACAGCCAGGGCTACACAGAGAAACTCTGTCTCAAACAAAACAAAACAAACATACAATATCAATAGCAAAGAGCCAAACAAAAATAAATAAACTAACCAACAAAATCTAACACTAGACCTGGCAGCCAGCCTTCTGCTAATCCTAGCTATGGCAACATACTCAAAACTAAAATTTACAAAATGAGCACAGTGATATGTCTCCATATCATATGAGGGGCTGGGGGCGTGGCTCAGTGGTAGAGCCCCTGCCTAGAATCCCCCAATGAGGGGCTGGGGGCGTGGCTCAGTGGTAGAGCCCCTGCCTAGAATCCCCCAGTGAGGGGCTGAGGGTGTGGCTCAGTGGTAGAGCCCCTGCCTAGAATCCCCCAGTGAGGGGGCTGGGGGCGTGGCTCAGTGGTAGAGCCCCTGCCTAGAATCCCCCAGTGAGGGGCTGGGGGCGTGGCTCAGTGGTAGAGCCCCTGCCTAGAATCCCCCAGTGAGGGGCTGGGGGTGAGGCTCAGTGGTAGAGCGGTTGTCTAATTTGTTCAAGGGCCTGGTTTCCACGCCTAGTAGCACAACAACGAAATGTTTCAAAGACTCAGTTTCATATGAAGCATGGATTTTAGCTGGTTTTTCTTGACCCATTCACTCATCCATCCTCCCTTCAGCTCTCTAAAATATCTAAAGTCCAAATACAGCTGCGTGAGTATCCCTAATTTTGTCAGGAAACTGAGGCACAGACAGGCAAAGGAACTGCTAAGTTATTTGGAGTTGGACTTGAACCTGGACCATTAGCCTCCAAAGCCCTGACTTCCCGACAGTGCGTGCTACCTTCTTCTCCACGTGGCAAAGGGAGCCATGCGATGGGCTTTGGAGCCAGGATAGAAGAATGCTTAGAAGAGACCTGTACTGGCTGGTTGTGTGTGCCAAACTGACACAGGCTGGAGTTATCTCAGACAAAGGAGCTTCAGTTGGGCAAGTACCTCCATGAGATCCAGCTGTGGGGCATTTTCTCAATTAGTGATCAAGGAGGGAGGGCCTCTTGTGGGTGTTAGCATCCCTGGGCTGGTAGTCTTGGGTTCTATAAGAGAGCAGGCTGAGCAAGCCAGGGGAAGCAAGCCAGTAAGGAACATCCCTCCATGTCCTCTGCATCAGCTCCTGCTTCCTGACCTGCTTGAGTTCCAGTCCTGACTTCCTTTAGTGATGAACTGCAATGTGGAAGTGTAGGCTCAATAAACCCTTTCCTCCCCAACTTGCTTCTTGGTCATGATGTTTGTGCAGGAATAGAAACCTTGACTAAGACAAGACCCCAACATAAAGAAACAAACAAACAAAGGACAACAAAGCCACCGTGCCATCGCATGACCAAGGACTAACCCAAAGTTTGTCCATGCTACTGATGAATGCAGAGGGATTAAATGAAATTTTGGAATAATTACAGCTATTATTTACCAAACTCGTTCTTTGTGCCCCACCCCATATTAGCTACATGGGAAGTATGTGTCCGAGGCCTATGCAGGGAGGCCCTGCTCTCCCCAGGCGGGAAACCAGGGCACTGAGCCTTAGAGAAGGCAGGCCGCCCAGCCAAGGGACAGCAAAGCAAGATCTAGACTCAGAGCTGCCCCTTTGCCTGCGCCATCTGCCTTCTCTGATTCTTTCTATTTCTTCTAGATAGAAACAATACTGTGTTCATAACGGAAGAACACTTGTTTTTAGAAAAGGAAGTCTTGGGAGACGACGGTTCAGTGGGGAAAGTTTGCCATGCAAACCCTTAAGACCTGAGCATCTGTCCGTGGAATCGTGTCAAAAGCCAGATGTTCTGGAATCTGTAATGCCAGCACTCCCAGGGCGAGCTGGAAGGCGGAGCCAGGAAAATCACCCAGAAGCTCCAGGGGCAGCTGGCTGGTGGTTGGTCGTGCTAGCAGTGTAAACAGGGTGTGGGTCAGGACATGCCCCAAAAGCCTCAGATGGCCACAGCTGGGACCTGCATGGAGGCAATGCATGCAAATGAAGAAAACGGAAAAAGAAGCTTTTAAAAAGTGTCTCTATTATTATCACTTTATTAGATACACGCATCACACTCTGTCACTCTGATAAAATTATAATCTGTCTCATACACCACCCACAGATCAACCCTGGACAGATGGCCCGAACAAGATACAAATCGATAAGGCTGTCGGCAAACAACTTAAAAGAGCAAGCTTCAGCGTACAGACCTCCCTCCCCCCAGGACCTTCTGCATGCTAGCCAGTTCATCTATCCCTGAACTACAACCCTCAGCCTTTTACCTTAAATGCAATTCACTTCATTTTTATGTAATTCCTCCATCCCCCTTCCCCCTCCCTTTTTCATTAATTCTGAGGTTTTGCTAAGTTGTCCAGACTGGCCAGGGGCATTCTGTACTCCTCTCAGGCATGGAATTTTTGACCTTCTTGTCTGAGTGTGCCAAGTAGCTGGGACCCAAACCATCAGACCTAACTCAGCAAAAAGAGTCTGATTTGTTTTATGACAGGGTTTCATTACATATTCTAGGCTAGCCCAGGACTCACTGTGTAGACTAGGTTGGCTCAGAACTCACAGAGATCCACCTATTTCTGCCTCTGGAGTGCTGAAATCAAAGACATGTATCCTCTCTCTCTCTCTCTCTCTCTCTCTCTCTCTCTCTCTCTCTCTCTCTCTCTCTCTCGTTTCACTTCGCAGCTCTGGCTGGCCTGGAGCTCAATATGTAGACTGGATTTGCTCACCGAGATTCATCTGCCTTCTGAGTGCTGAAATGAAAGGTGTGTACTATTATGCCTGGACAGAAATATTTCTGAATAATATCGTTGGCCAGGCATGGTGGTGCACACCTGTAATACCAATGCTTGGGAGGTGACGGTGGCACCTGCCTTTAGTCCTTCCTGGCCCTTGGAAGGCAAAGACAGACAGATGTCTGAGTTTGAGGCCAGTCTGGTCTATAGAGCGAGTACCAGGATAGCCAGGGCTACACACACCCTGTCTCAAAAAAAAAAAAAATTACAAGGTCCTCTTCAGCTACATATCAAGTTTGAGGCTAGCCTAAACTATGAGGATTCATCTCAAAAGGAGCCTCCTTCCTCCAAAAAAATGATTGTTGTTTTAAAAGGAGAACATTCGTAATGCAAAAATAAAAAAATGACTGCATTAAAAAAATACTTTTTGTCACTAAAAAAGATTCCATTGAGGATGGATAAGACGGCTCAGTGGGTAAGGATGATTGCCACCCAGTTTGATGACCCAAGTTCGATCCCCAGAAATCATACAGTAAAGGAGAGAACTGGCTTCTACAAGCTGTCCTTTAATCTCTACATACACTCCATATCACTTGAGCCCACTCACAAATGTGTACACACACACACACACACACACAGACACACACACAAATACAAACATTGAGAGTGTGGGAAACAAACTATAGATCAGGAGGGGTTTTTCATTTGGTTGTTTTTTTTTTTTTTTTTGTGGCTATCCTGGGACTCACTCTGTAGACCAGGCTGGCCATAAACTCACAGAGATCCACCTGCCTCTGTCTCTGCTGGAGTGCTGGGATTAACGATGTGTGCCAGCCAGCAATACACAGCTGAGTGGGTTTATAATACATAAAACGGACAAAGGGCTCAAGTCTGGTTTATCAGAAGAGCAAATCAATTTGAAAATGAATAACCTGATAGAAAACGGGATAAGACACTTGAACAGGAACGTAGCAAAAAGGACAACCAAAGGGCCAGGTACAAACAAAAAGGTCCCTAATTGGATTGCTCATCAGGAAAATGCAAATCAAGGCTGTAATGAGCTACTACTACACACCCAATAGAATGACTAAAAATAAATTTCCTGACGATGCCAAGTGTTGGCAAGGATCTGGAGCAATGGAAATGCTCCAACATGAATGGTAGGAAGTGAAGAGGTGACTACAACTGCTTTGGGAAAATGTCTGTTAATACTGATGTAACATAAAGGTACACACACACATACACACACACATCATATACATTATATATATACACATACACATGCACATATACATATATACATCAGACATACACATATATACATGCACATAACACGTACATATATATCACATACATTATACATATACAATACACATGCACACAACATATACATTATACATATACATATATACATACACATATACACACATACATACATCACATATATTATACATATACACATATAAATTCATATGCATATATATAGGCATTATACATACACATATGCATATACATATATGTATATACATATACACCATATACATTATACATTTACATACACATAGACATATCCATAGACATTTACATATGCATATAGGTCATATACATTATACACATACATACACACATACACATACATAGTATACATATACATACAAGCCATATGATCCAGCCATTCTACTCTTTGCCCTATACCTAAAAGAAATGTGTATATATGTTCACCTACAAAACATAAACAAGAATGTTCAAAGCAGTCCTACTTGTAAGAGCCAAAGTCATGAATGTATAAACTCGCATTTTCACTGGCCGCTGGCAGCTAAATCACGCTGCACTCATTCAATGCGATACTTCTTTGGCAACAAGAGGGAATGGATTGCTTCTGTCTGCCCAGCCCAGATAAATTTCACAATGATCTCACACACACACACACACACACACACAAACACAGAGAGAGAGAGAGAGAGCACAAGATTCCTCTGCTAGTGTCACGGTGCACAGAGAGGCAAAATGAAACCATTGTCCAAGGAGATGCCCTCAGGTAGTAAAGTCAAGGACAGGTCAAAGTGAGCACAGTGACTTCTTTTGTGCAGAGAAAGGTGTACGCAGGGAGGGCGTGTGGGGGAGGAAGCTGATAAGATCTTACTGCCACCCCCACGGAGGGCAGTGAGGACACAGGGATGATGTTAAGTAAAGCCCTCTGTGTTTTTCATGTGCTTTTCTATTTGTGTGAAATAGTCCATCAGGATTTTAAAGCGACATAGGAAAGCAGACTCATTACGTCTTATCTTCCAAACTGTGCCGACCACATATTTTGGATATCACGGTAGTTGGATGGGACTCTATGTAGGACACAGGCTCTGTGCCAGTCATGGTTCTTGTGTGTGTGTATGTGTGTGTGTGTGTGTGTGTTTTGAGACAGGGTTTCTCTGTGTAGCCCTGACTGCCCTGGAACTCACTCTGTAGACCAGGCTAACCTTGAACTGAGAAATCCGCCTGCCTCTGCCTTCCAAATGCTGGGATTAAAGGCGTGCGCCACCACTGCCTGGCTGCCAGGCATGGTTCTGCACGGTTCCTATCTGATCTAAGTTGATCCTGTGCGACAACCCCAGGTACTAACTATTGTCATCCCCTTTAACAGATGGGGAAACTGATGCCTTACCAATGATTGATGCACTAGCTAGATTTCGACCCAGGACAGTTGGGCCCACAGTAGATGCTCTGTGCTTGCCCTGAAGTTTTCAGCTACACAGGAGCTCTGAGTACATGCCTGCCCACCACAGCAGGCTACTCCCCCCTTCCTCTCCTTCTTCCCTCCTTCCTTCCTTCCCTCCTTCCTTCCTTCCTTTTGTTTTGTTGTTTTTTTGGGGGTGTATTTTTTTTCTGAGACAGGGTTTCTCTGTGTAGCCCTGACTGTCCTAGAACTCACTCTCTAGACCAGGCTGGCCTCGAACTCAGAAATCTGCCTGTCTCTGCCTCCCAAGTGCTGGGATCAAAGGCATGCGCCACCACTGCCCAGCTTCCCTTTCCTTTCCTTTCTTCCTTTGAGACTCTAGTCTAGAGTGACCTGGACCTCTCTATGTCACCAAACCTGACCTTAAACTGTTAATAGCAGCAGTCCTCCTGCCTCAGACTTCTAAATGCTGGGATTATATCCTCAGACCTATCTCCACATATGTGGTTTCTCTTTCATTTTTTTAAAGCTCTATCTATCTATCTATCTATCTATCTATCTATCTATCTATCTATCTGTCTGGTGGGGCTGGGGTGTGACTGTGGGAGTGTGGGTACCACAGTGTGTGTCCATGAGGGCGTTGGGGGTGGAACGCAGCTTGGCATCAAGTGCCTCGACCTGTGGAGCAGCACAGCAGCGCTTGAGTGGAAATTTGAAGGTGGACACAGCACTTGCAATTCCTGCACATCCTGCTTGCACATCCTGCTACCTGCAGGAGGGCAGCAGGAGGTCATTACCTGGCCTGGGCCTGGTCCCAGGAGAACCCACAGCATGCTTCCAAATCCCATTACAGTCCTGCTGGGAACCCAAAACACTCATCACTTCTAGACCAGGAGAAGCCTCTCCCCACCAGGACCCTGTTACCTGTCGGTCATCTCTCCCAGTGAAGCTGCCACTCAGAGCTCAAAGGTCCCTTCTCCCTTCAAGGCCACCAGAGGCTGCCTATGCTGCCTAGGTGACAGACCTTTCCTAGCAAGGTTTTCATCTTCGGGGGAAAAAACAACAACAACAACAACAAACAAAATGGAAGACAAAGCTTTTAGGTTACCTGGGATTTTTTTGGTTCTGATGCTAGACTTGACATTTAATGAACTATGGAGTCAGCACTGCCTGGTGTGGTGGTGCATGCAATCTCAGCACGCAGGAGGAGAAGGATTGCAGAAAAGGCTGGAGACTAGCCTGGGATACATAGTAAATTCCAGTCCAGCCTGGACTACATTTCAACACCTCTCAATTAAAAAAAAAAATTCCACGCATGCGAACCCACGAAAATACAAACAAATTCACATATATACAATTAAATTGATGTAATAAAGAAATTGAAACAGACAAACAAACAAACCAACAAGCCAGGCATTGTGGCATGTGCCTGTAATCCTAGCGTTTGATAGGCTAAGTCAAGAAGATCAGGAGTTCCAGGCTGTCTATCCCCAGCTACCAAGTGAGTTCTAGGCTAGTCCCGATTACATAAAACCCTGTTTTCAAATAAACAAATGAAGACACACGTGTGTTTCCGTATGACACACTTGCTTTGAAAATATCTGGCTGTCTGTACCTTGGTGGGCTTTGCTTCTTTTGTAGCTCTGTGTGTTTATCCTATGCATGTAGGAACAGGATCAGCCAGGAGCCCCTGTAGTTTGCAGCAAGCGCCCTTTGCATGAAACCGGCTAAGAAGCTTCTGTTCTGGAAGGTCACCAGGAAAAAATAACAAGGAGAGGTTTTGATTGTGGCTGTCAGAGTAGGTGAGCCAGAAGCTGAAACTGATAGAGTTGTCTGTGGTGTTTTGCTTTAAGATAGGATCTTGCTAGGGAGGCCAGGAGTCCGAGACCAGCTCCTGGCCTCCCGGTCTAGCCTCCTACAGACTGGGATTCAGGGGCTGTATCACTACGACCAAGTGATTTATTTATTTTATTTTTGAAACAAGCTCTCACCCATCACTCTGTAGTCCTGGAACTCACTGCAGAGCAGGCTAGCTGGCTTTGAACTCACAAGGACCCTCTGCCTCCGGTGTGCTGGAGATAAACCTCGTGCCACACTAGTCCTAGACCCCAGTGATTTATCATTATTACGTTTTAAACTGTAATGAAGATTCTGGGAAGGGTAGGGAGTTCAAAAGTCCTAAAGACTGGGGACTCCCGTCCCGGAGTCCGGCTCCACACCCTCCACCTCCAAAGACCCAGACACTGTTTACAAAGCCAAGCCTCAGAGTCATCGCACAGAAAAAGGGGTGTAAGACAGAAAACCTCTTTTGCTGCCAAGAATGTGTCCGCGGCGGATCTGGGAAACCCAAAGAAAGCACTTTGCTGAAGGCCTCTTCAGCATCTAGACTGCTCAAATTCCGCTTGTTCCCACCTAGATTCGGGGGACGGGGTGGAGGGGGCTGGGGAGGGGAGGCGGGCTCTGGACTTGAACTTGGTTCTTAGGGTAGCACTCCGGGGTAGCGCCAGCCATCTCCTCCTTTTTACAGGTGAGAAAACAGGCTGCAGCGAGATTGAGCAACTGCGCCTAGGGCGCCGGGCTCACAAACGCCATTGTCATAAGGGCCTTTGGAGTTTGTGTTTTCCAGTATGCCCAGCGGGGGTCTGAGGGGGTGTCCCGGCTTTGGGAAGCAGGAAGGAGCTGAGAGGAAGGTGTGAGGGCTCGACGGGAATGGATGGGAACCCCGGGGTCGTGGCCTCCCTTGGGACTAAGGATGGGTTTCTGTCACCAGTGAGGCTCGGCAGCTGGGGCGGTGGGACATCTGGGGACAGGGCAGCCTTACCTGTCCCGGAGCAAACCTGTTGTCTGGTTCGAAGGTGGCGGAGTCCCATACTTTGCTGGGTCCCCTCTTTCTGCGCCCCACCCTGAGGGGGGCGTGAGGGTGGGCGTGGGGCGCCAGGGACCGGCCGGACCTGTGGGACTCGGGGCTCGGGCTGTCTGGGGAGCCCGTCACCTGAAGCAGCCGGCTCTTCCGGGGCTGGGACACCTGTGGGCGGCGGGAGCCTGTGTCCCTGCAAGCTCATAAATACTGCAGCGCATCGGTGGCCGAGAGGACCGTGAGGGCGGCTGGCGCGCCCCTGAGGGTGAGCCGGGGTCCCCTTCCCGATTGCGCCCCCCACCCCACGCCCCAGCTCTCGGCCTCCGGTGGGTGGACGGTTCCTTCAGACCCGAGGCACTTGCCCAGGTCCCGAGGGCAGGTGGCCTGAGCTGAGGAGAACCCGGGGTTCAGGCACATGCAGGTTCAGGGCTGGGGAGGCAGCTGGGCTGAGGATGGAGCCCCTGGAGGAGAGAGACCTGAAGGCAAGATGGGATGGATGCTGGGAAGAGGAATGAGGAGCCGCTCCAGGCAGGTGGAGCCGGAGTTGTCTGGTCCTGAGGAATACGTGGAAATCTGAGGATGAACTGGAGAGGCTGAGGGTACAGTGGGATGCTAAGAATTTGGGGGAATAGATCGATGAGGAAGGCAGAGATGTTGGGGATGGCGTCGTCAAAGACATCCGCGCACCCCCACCCCGCCCCCAGCCCCCGCCCGGGGACAGGAGCCTGGGCCGGAAGGGTTCAAACTCAGCTGCATTTCATCCCCGTCGTGCCATTGAGTCACACTAGGTTGCTCAGTTTCCTATATGTGACTAGGTTGGTGATGTCTGTCGCCACCACCTCACAGGAATGCTGCGAGGCCTCCTGGCATTAATCTATGCAAAGTGCTGGGCAGCGCGGCTCAGAAACCTCATTAGCTATTCTCTCACCAGCATCTCCTTCGCCACGCCCCTCAGAGACGTTTCTGTCATTCAGCCTTCTTCCCCCGCGGACATCCTGACAGACGACGGACAGACGGCCCTGCCTGGCATCGGTCCATTCTCCATCCTCTGTGGGACCCACCAACGGAGTCTGGTCACATCCCTGCGTCCCACCCCGCTTCCCACCGTCTCCTACCATGAGCCCCTTTCATGGAGGCTGGTTCTTCTTGTGTCTGCTCCTGCTTTTCTCTGTGGAAGTCCAGGGGACCCCAGAGTATCCTCGTGTTACACCAGAGCAAGTCCATCTGTCCTACCTGGGTGAGTGTCCTCGACCCCTCACCTCACTCTGCTGCTCCTTCTTCAGCCCTGAGGTCCTCTGCTGGGTGAAGGGCTCAGGAGAAGGCCAGGCTGGTGACTTGCCCTTCCAGCCTCAGTGGTGTGCCTCTGTGAAATGGGGTGTCAGTAGGCTCGCGTCCCCTTGTGTGGGTATGCGATGAGGGTAATCAGCTCATCACAAGCTACTGTGCTCCAGCTCTGAAGGACTGTCCTCCATCTCTGCCTTGCTATCTTATCTCAGGGCCTGGCATGTTATCACACTGACTTCTGAAACCAATTGTGGAAGAAGAATCCAGTAAATGATGGCGGGACGGAGGGGCAGGGCCACCTCTTTCTCCATCCCTCTTTTCTCTTTCTAGCAGAAGAAGGGTCCTTTCCCTCTCCTCTGGGTTTTGGAAATAGGTTCATGTAGCCCAAGCTAGCCTCAACTTTGCTTTGTAACCCAGGTTGACCTTGAGTTCCTAAACCTCCTGCTTCTATCTCCCAAGTGTTTGTTTTACACTTTTAGAAGTTTCTCACACTTGTAGCCCAGGATAGCCTGAAAGTCTCCCTGTACCTTCAGTGTTAGCCTGCAACTGGGGTTGCAGGAGTGAATGAACTACTGTCTGCTTTTTTCTTTTTCTTTTTCTTTTTCTTTTTCTTCTTTTCTCTCTCTCTCTCTCTCTCTCTCTCTCTCTCTCTCTCTCTCTCTCTCTCTCTCTCTCTCTCTCCTTTTTGAGACTAGGCCTTAGGGATTGAACCCAGGGCCTTGTGCGTGTGGGGCAAGCACTCCACCAAACTAAACTACACTCAGGCCATTTTTTTAAAAAGATTTATTTATTATTATTATATGTAAATACACTGTCTCTGTTTTCAGACACCCCAGAAGAGGGCATCAGATCCCATTACAGATGGTTGTGAGCCACCATGTGGTTGCTGGGAATTGAACTCAGGACCTTCAGGAGAGCAGTTGGTGCTCTTAACCGCTGAGTCATCTCTCCAGCTCAGGGCATTTTGAAAACATCTTGTCTATTAAGATAGAGTCTCCATCTGTAGCTCAGGCTAGCCTTGAATTCTCAATCCTCCTGTCTCAACCTTCCAAATTTTGGGATTTCAGGCATGAACCACTACTTCAGGATGGGAAGATCTTTTATTTATTAAGAGGTGATGGGAACAGGGTGAGGCGACTCTAATCCCAGGACTCAGAATATGAAGGCAATAGAATCAGGAGTTCAAGACCAGCTTTGGCTAATGAGAAAATCTGAAGTCAGCCTGGCCTACCAGAGACCCTGCCTCAGAATAAATGAATAGATAGGTAGGTAGGTAGGTACATACATACATACATGCATAGATGATACATACATACATACATAGATGATACATACATAGATACATACATACATAGATGATACATACATAGATACATAGATACATAAATACATAGATAGATAGATACATAGATAGATAGATAGATAGATAGATAGATAGATAGATACACAGACAGACAGACAGACAGAGGCAGCGGATGTATTAGCTCATTCCTCTATTCCCAACACTTGAGAAGTAGAAGCAGGTGGATTAGTTCAAAGCCAGCCTTGACTACCTAGTGAGCTTCAGGCTAGCCTGGGCTATATGAGATCCTGTCAAGAAAGAAAAGGAGGTGATGGGGCATATAGACTCTCTGTGTCCAGAGTGCCTGGGTTCAGGTCCCAGGTTTGTCACTCCATCTGACAAGGTGCACGGCCCCGAGGGCCAGTGGGGTACCAGGACCTTGGGGTGGGTGGGCGTTATGGGTTGCTGGTTGCTCTCTGTGGAGCCACAGGACTGAGCTCCGGGTGTGGAAGGGACGCTCCCACCCACTTTTGTATTAAAAGCGAGTATGCTGCCACAGATAACCACCAACCTGAGGGAGCTTTGGCTCATGTGTGGGGCTTCGTTTATGTGTGTGCTGATCTGTTTTGACTCAAAAAAAAAAAAAATCAAGACGGTGAGTTTCACAACATTTTCTTTAGAGATTTTATTAAATTACATGCATTTATTTATTTCATTTGTGTGTATATGCATGTGTATACCTACTGTGTGTGTATCTGTGTGTGTGTGTGTGTGTGTGTGTGTGTGTGTGACTGGTCAGAACTAGAGTCTCCATGTGAGAGAGAACGTGGGCTGCTTGCTGCTCTTCATCCCGAGCATCCTCTCCTCCTCTTACACTGCTTCCTCACTTCCCCGTCTCTCTTCTACTTTTGTGTTTTAAGATTTTATATATATGATATATGATGATGTATGATATAATGATTATTATATAGAATATAAGCTGTAGAATATTTTATATAGAATATATATACACAATAATATAGAAAATGTATATCATACAATATATGCATAATTTATAATAATAAAGTAGTATATATAATTAATATATATTTAACTCTGGATTCTACATATGAGAGGAAGTGTGATATTTTTCTGTCTCTCTCTCTCTCTGTCTTTATCTCTCTCTCTCTCTCTCTCTGATAAGTATGATAAGTATGGAGATATATATATATAATCTCACATCTCCATACTTATCATGTTAAAAATGAAAACCTAGGCCAAATATAATGCTATACACTTTTAATCCCAGCACTCAGGAGGCAGAGGAACCCAGATCTCTGAGTTTGAGGCCAGTCTGTTCTACATAGGAGGTTCCAAGCCAGCCAGGGCTGCATAGTGAGACTCTATCTTAAGAAAAGAAAGGGGCTGGAGAGATGGTTCAGCGGGTAACAGCACTGGCTGCTCTCCCAGAGGTCCTGAGTTCAATTCCCTGCAACCACATGGTGGCTCACCATGTGAATCTGATGCCCTCTTCTGGTGTGTCTGAAGACAGCTACACTTGAGGAGGGGGAGGAGGAGGAGGAGGAGGAGGAGGAGGAGGAGGAGGAGGAGGAGGAGGAGGAGGAGGAGGAGAGAAAACCAGCAGTTAGAGATAGCCCTGTAATCCCAGGACTCAGGAGGTGGAGGCAGGAGGATCGGGAGCGCCTGTGGTACTGAGCTGAAGACTAGACCAGGTTAGGCTGGGCCACGGGAGATCCTGCCCAGGAAGAGAAAGGACAGGGTTGGGGGAGCAGACAGACAGCTTGGCTTGGAGTTGAGTGGTGGAGTTCCTGACTGACAAATGTGACTGCTTGGGGCTCACCCCCAGCACTGGCAAAACCAGCTCCACATAGGAGAAATCAGCAGAACTCAGTGTAAATGACATTTGTATTGAATGAGAACGATTTCTTTGTTGTTGTTGTTTTGTTTTTGTTTTTGTTTTTTATTTTGGTTTTTTTGAGACAGGGTTTCTCTGTGTAGCCCTGGCTGTCCTGGAACTCACTCTGTAGACCAGGCTGGCCTCGAACTCAGAAATCCGCCTGCCTCTGCCTCCCAAGTGCTGGGATCACAGGCGTGTGCCACCACCGCCCAGTGAGAATGATTTCTACCAAAGAAGAAAGTTAATGAAGAATGCCATTGTTTCATGTTTAAAAATATGTTGTTGTTGTTGTTGTTGTTTTATTATCATCATCATGGGGTGGGGCCGAGGACAACTTGACAGAGTCGGTTCTCTCCTTCCTCTATGTGGGTCCTGGAGACTGGACTCCGGGCGGCAGGCTTGGCGGCAGGCATCTTTATCCACTGAGCCATCTGACCAGACCATAGTTTTAAATCTCCTTAAGTTTTTAAAGACTTTATTGCTCTGTGTGTGTGTGTGCGTACATGAGTGCATGTGTGTGTGTGTGGTGTGTGTGTGTGTGGTGTGTGTGTGTGTGCGCGCGTGCGTGAGTGCATGCGTGTGTGTGTGTGTGTGTGTGTGTGTGTGTGTGTGTGTGTGTGAAGAGAATCATAATGACTTGCGTGCTTTCAAGTCTCTCTCACTGGCTCCCTCCGTTCACCGTGTGGTTTCTGCGGCTCCACCGTGCCGCTCAGCTCAGCGCGGCAGCAGGCGACTTTAGCATTGGGCTGGCTCTTTAATGTCAGCCAGACTTTCTGCTGTATTTGTCTCCTGTTCAGTCTGTCTGGACCCACTGCTCTGGGTATATCGAGGACGGAAATGTCGTAGTTTGTGACAGTTGTGGCTTTTTTCTTGAAACTACACCAAAATGTGATTAAATGCTTGTTTCTGGTCGGCCCAAAAGGTACAACTTTTAACTTTGAAGTAATTTGAGACTTCTGGAGGAATTCCTGTGGTGGTAAAGCCCCGTGGGCCCTGCTGCACGTGCCTGCAGTCACAGTACTCTGAAGACTGAGGCAGGAGGTCACCGAGCTCAAGACCAGCCTAGCCTTGTCTCAAAAATGATAATAGTATTTAACCACAGCACCTGAGAGGTAGAGGCAGATGGATCTATGAGTCTGAGGTCAGCGTGGTCTATACAGTGTGGTCCAGGCTACGCAGGGCTACATAGTGAGACCCTGTCTCAATATACATAATTAATAATAACAGTAATATAGAGAGACTCACTCCACTGAGGTAGAGTCTAGCCATAGGTCATTCAACCTGGAATAATGATAATATTAACAGAGTCTACTATCTTTATTTAAAGATTTTAATTTAATTTATTTTTTCATGTTAGTTTTTTTTCTTTCAAAAATTTGGGCATGCTATATTTTGGATTCCAAAAATATATTTTGGATTCTGATTTATTTATTTATTTATTTATTGCTGTTTTGAGATACTCTTACTATGCAGCCCTAGCTGGCCTGTGAGTCACTATGTAGACCAGTCTGCCCTCAAACTCATAGAAATCTGCCTGCTTCTGTTCCCCAGGGGCTGGGATCAAAGGTCATGCTTTGTTGAATTCCTTATTTTTTTTTTTATAATTTAGTTTTTTACTGTTATGCGTATGAGTGTTTTACTTGTGTGTCTGTATGCCATGAGTCATCTCTGTGGAGGCCAGCAGAGGGCATCTGAGTTCCCACGCGTCAGCATGTGGGTGCTGCCAACTGAACCCAGGTCCTCTGGAAGAGCAGCGGTTCTCTTAACCACTGAGCCAATGCCCCAGGCCTCTGATAGCTTTTTACATCTGACATCTTAGAGACAGCATCTCATGCAGTTCACACTGGCTTTGAACTCTCTGTGCAGCCAAGAAAGGTAGCATCATAAGCAACAATGGTAGAATTATTTAAAGTTGAGGTGGCTGGAGAGATGGTTTAGTGGCTAAGAGCACTGGCTGTTCTTTCAGAGGACCTGGGTTCAGTTCTCAAGACCCACACACCAGTTCACAACCATCTGTAACTCCAGGTCCAGGGGACCCAGCACCCTCTTCTGACCTCTGTGAGGTCTCGGGCATGCATGTGCAACAGCGACGTACACACATGCCAACACTGACACACATACACAACACTGACACATATACACAACACTGACACATACACACAAGGTAAATATGAAAAAGAAAAATGTTAATTTTTTGACAGCTCAGTTATAGCTCTGTGGGTGGAACAGTTTCTCAGTCTGCACAGAGCCCAATGAAAAGAAGAAATAGAGCCAGGCATGGTTATGTGCACCCAAGTAATCCCAGCTACTCTGAGGCTGAGGCAGGAGACTTGCTAAACTCAGGAGCATGAAATCAGATTAGCTTCAAAGAAACCCCTGTAAAAACAAAAGGGAATCCGGTGTGGTAACACTGTGAGTTCCATCCAAGGCTACTGAATAAGCCCCTAACCCTAACAAAACAAGGCAAACACTGAAGGTGGAAATGGACACTGGGGACAATTCTGGTTAAACCTCAAGCCTCACTCAAATGTCCCCAGGTCACCACTAAGTTTAGTCACAACCCAGGATCTTATCTC
The DNA here is from genome assembly GCF_947179515.1 of Apodemus sylvaticus. NCBI lineage: Eukaryota > Metazoa > Chordata > Mammalia > Rodentia > Muridae > Apodemus > Apodemus sylvaticus. The sequence goes on from NC_067472.1 coordinate 184,109,495, forward strand.
CTATTGCTGCTTTGCCTGGATTTATGGCCCAGGCTGACCTCAAACTAGAAATCCTCCTGCCTCAGTTTCCTGAGTGCTGGGACTGCAAGGCCACACACCATCACACCCAGCACTTAAAACTGTTTTTTCTTTTGTGACTTTTGTATTTTCTGAGTATTGGTCAGTTATTTTGTAAAGTATCACTATGTTAGGTCTCTTTGCTATTGTTTCAAGGTTAGTACTAAGGTTGCATTTGTGGCAAGAAGATTGTGGCTGTGACTTTGTGTCCCTCTCTCTCCGCATGTGGTACCAGAGGGTCTGTGGTGTAGACCAGCCTATTGCTGCTGGACCCTGATTCATTGGCTGCTTGAGCCTATGCCTGCTGGGTCTATACACTGGAAAGCCTTTATTTGTTCCTTTGTAGCTAATGAATAGCTTGGGGAGAGATTGCTCAAGAAGATGCAAGTCCTGTTTCTCCACAAATTTTCACCCACTAGTTTTAGCATCCATCAGCGGCTCCTGCCTGCAGAAATTCTTAGTGCTGTGCCTGCCTAATTGGGACTTTTTAATTTTTTTATTCCCTCTTTCCATATATATGTATGATTAAAAAGAAAACTCCACCTCCCACATGCTTGCCAAGGGCTGTGCTATTGAGCTATCAGCCCCTCACTGGGGGATTCTAGGCAGGGCTCTACCCTGAGCCACGCCCCCAGCCCCTCACTGGGGATTCTAGGCAGGGCTCTACCCTGAGCCACGCCCCCAGCCCCTCACTGGGGGATTCTAGGCAGGGCTCTACCCTGAGCCACGCCCCCAGCCCCTCACTGGAGGATTCTAGGCAGGGCTCTACCCTGAGCCACGCCCCCAGCCCCTCACTGGAGGATTCTAGGCAGGGCTCTACCCTGAGCCACGCCCCCAGCCCCTCACTGGGGGATTCTAGGCAGGGCTCTACCCTGAGCCACGCCCCCAGCCCCTCACTGGGGGATTCTAGGCAGGGCTCTACCCTGAGCCACGCCCCCAGCCCCTCACTGGGGGATTCTAGGCAGGGGCTCTACCCTGAGCCACGCCCCCAGCCCCTCACTGGGGGATTCTAGGCAGGGGCTCTACCCTGAGCCACGCCCCCAGCCCCTCACTGGGGGGGGGATTCTAGGCAGGGGCTCTACCCTGAGCCATGACTCCAGTTGTTCTTTCCATCTAATTAAAATTTTAGTGTTAGGAAGAGCTGTCCCTCCCTCCTGCCTATTTCATTCATTCCTTTAGACAATTATTTCATTCCGCCACAGATTTGTGAATATTTCTTTAATTCTCTGGGTGAAAATCCAGTACTATCATTGCTTATTGCTGTTCACAATGCCCCAGATTTGGTCTCTTGGAATTTGTTTGCATTGGCTTGGGGTGTGTGTGTGTGTGTGTGTGTGTGTGCTGCAGATACCAGTGGTAGAACACTTGCTTAATACATCCGACACTGTGAGTTAGTTCCCTCTGTGCTTGAAAAGAAAACTCCTGCTCCCTGCCTCACTTTGAGGAGAACGATTGCCTAGCTGACTGCACTTCCGTAGCCTGTTGTCACCAGCCTCGCGAATCCATCAAGGCGCTGTTTACCGTGCAGTTTTGTTTCCCACTCTCTTCAGTGTGTCGATGTTATTTGTAGCCATATGCTTGTGTAAAGGAGTATATGTGTGTTTGTGTGTGTGTGTGTGTGTGTGTGTGTGTGTGTGTGTGAGAGAGAGAGAGAGAGAGAGAGAGAGAGCGCGCCCTTCTGTGCGGCCTCAGTACGGGTGAGCAGTGGCCTCGGAGCCCTACATTCCCGTGTGTCTTTATGGTTTTTGTCTCGGACCCTCACTCACCCCGTAGTCCAGGCTGATCTCAGACTCGTGAGCCTCCTGTGTCAGCTTCCCGAGTGGACGGCTCACAAGTGCGCACCACCATGTCCAGCTCACATAGATCTCTCCTCCTCCCTCCCTCTCAGCCCTTCCCTTCCTTCCTTCTCCCTCCTCCCCTCTCTCCCTCCTTTCCTGCCTTCCTCTCTCCCCCCTCTCTCCTTCTCTCACTTCCTTCCTTTCTACCCTGCCAGCTGGGCAGTGGTGGCGCACGCCTGTAATCCCAGCACTTGGGAGGCAGAGGCAGGAGGATTTCTGAGTTCGAGGCCAGCCTGGTCTACAGAGTGAGTTCCAGGACAGCCAGGGCTACACAGAGAAACCCTGTCTCGAAAAACCAAATCCAAAAACAAACAAACAAACAAACAAACAAACAAAAAAGAAAGAAAGAAAGAAAGAAATTGGCCTGCTTTTGCCTCCCAAGCGCCACCGCCGACCAGCTCTCTCCTTCCCCCACTTCTTCCCTCCCTTTTCTCCTCCCTCTCTCCTTCTCTCCACTTCTGTCACTTCCTCTCTCCTTCCTTTTCTCTCTTCCTCCCCACTCCCACCTCCTTCCTCTTTCTTGTGGTCAGGCTGTCCCTGCTTTGCCAGGGCTGGCCTCACACCAGCCGTCCTCCAGGCTGCCTCCCACGGCCTGGCTCACGGATGTGCTTCCCATCAGTCGCCCGTTCTTTCGGACTTCTGGTAGCCGAATCCATGTCCTTAATGTTACAGTTTCCCTTGATATCTTTACTTCTTCTTGTTCCATTTGTTGTTTGGAGATAGCTGCCCTGGAACTCACTGTGTGGCCTGGCCTGGCTTTGAACTTACGGAATTACAGGCCTCCTCCCCACCCCAGCTCTGTGTGGTATTTTGTTTATTACTCGTGTGTGCCTGGGGGGGGGGGGGATGCACCTGTGTGGAGATGAGAGGAGAGCTTGCAAGAGTTGATGTCTCTCCTTCCACCTTGGGCTCCCAGGGTTGAACTCAAGTGCTTGGGCTTCACAGCGAGTGTTTAGACCAACTGAGCTTTACAGGGTTTCTCTGTGTAACCCTGGCTGTCCTGGAACTCACCTGTGGACCAGGCTGGCCTCGAACTCACAGAGATCCTCCTGCCTCTGCCTCAGGAGTGCTGGAATTAAAGGCATACAATAACTCTTTTTTTAGAAAAAGAATTATTTATTTACTTTTTGTGAGTACACTCTCACTATCTTCAGATACACCAGAAGAGGGCGTCAGACCTCATTACAGATGGTTGTGAGCCACCATGTGGTTGCTGGGATTTGAACTCAGGACCTCCGGAAGAGCAGTCAGTGCCCTTAACCACTGAGCCATCTCTCCAGCCCCTGTGTTGCTTGATTCTTGATTTGAGAATCTGAGTTGCATGTTCTTCTTCTGAAGCCTCTCTTAGTCTTAAGAGTTCTTTTACTTTTTAATAATATCTATGTTTGTCTTGCAAAAGGAAGGAAGGAAGGAAGGAAGGAAGGAAGGAAGGAAGGAAGGAAGGAAGGAAGGAAGGAAGGAAGGAAGGAAGCATATATAGAGAGAAGCCAGGTGTGATGGTATGTACCTTTCTTTAATCTAGCACAGAGGGAACAAGGACAGATGGATTTTTAATTTAAGTCCAGCCTGGTCTACCTAGCAAGTTTTAGGCCAGTGAAGGTTGAACAGTGAGAGATGGTCAAGAAGAAGAAGGAGGAGGAGGAGGAGGAGGAGGAGGAGGAGGAGGAGGAGAGAGAGAGAGAGAGAGAGAGAGAGAGAGAGAGAGAGAGAGAGAGAGAGAGAGAGAGAATATGAATTAAAGAACCTGACCTGTGCTACAAAAAGCCACCGTGGTAGAGCCAGGCATAGTGACTGACGGCTGTCACCCGAGTGGAGGCAGTTCCAATGGCAGTTCAAGGCCATTCTGGACAACATAGCAGTTGCCAAGCTAACCTGGCAAGGAAGGAGCCCCTGTCCTTCCCTGCAGACAGTGAATTTCACCTTTCCTGCTGCCCCTCAGCTGCCCTCTGTCCTCCATTGTTGACCTGACCCCAGATCCCTGTCTGGAGCTCTCGGATGATGTCATGACAGTGCAATGCTGGCTGCAGGCCAACACCGCAGAGAAGAAAAGAGGGACATTGACTCAGCCCGTAAACCCCAATGCGTGGGACATTGTCGCAAGTTCTTTGCCTAAGGTTGTCCCTCCTAGTCACCAAAGATGGCTGCCAGGGCATTCTGAGGATGCCAAACCTTGGAAGTTCCAGTCATCCCCACCCCCACACAAAGGCACAAAACCGTAATAGTGTTTGCACAGAGGCTCTGGCCCACTGTAAGTCACCTCTTGGTGACTCGGTGCTCAACACAGTAGACTGGGAAGTGGCTATTGATGACTCGGTGCTCAACAGGGTAGACTGGAAAGCAGCTATTGCATTGTGATGTTTCTTTGTTTGGCCTTAATTAGTTCATATTAATTATACATCATAAGCTTCATAATGACACTTTCTTTTTTCTTTCCCTTTCTTTTCATTTATCTATTTTGGTGTGTGTGTGTGTTTAAGATTTATTTCTTTATTTTATGTATGTGAGTACACTGTAGCTGTCTTCAGACACACCAGAAGAGGGCATCAGATCCCATTACAGATGGTTGTGAGCCACCATGTGGTTGCTGGGAACAGAACTCTGGTCCTCTGGAAGAGCAGCCAGTGCTTCAAAGTCCTGAGCCGTCTCTCCAGGCCCCTGCTTTGGTTTTTTGAAACATGGTCTCCCTGTGTAGCTCTGGCTGTTCTGGAATTCCATCATAGACCACATTGGCCTTAAAGTTCGAGATCCACCTGCCTGTGCTCCGAGTGCTGGGACTATAGGCGTGTGTCGCTTATAATGCCATTTCATGCACGTGTACAATGTATTTGGATCACACTCACCCACCACTCTCCATCTCCTGTTCTATCCCCACCTCCGCTGGTCCCCGTCCTCTTCCAAGTAGTCTTTCTCCTATCTTTATGTCTTTTGGACATTTGTGTGTGTATGAACATGTGTGTGTGCATGTGTGTGTGTTAGTGTGTATTCACAAGTGTGTGCATATCTCTATGTGCACCTGTGTGTGCACATGCATGTGTGTGTGCACATGTTTGTGTGTGCATGAATGTTGTTTGTGTGTGTGTGTGTGTGTGTCTGACCCTGCGAGTTTCTTTAGGGTCGTTGGCCCCTGGCTCCGCCCAGGAGCATGGGTGAAGGGTTATTTGCAGGAGCGTGAGAAGAATGTAGATCTTTAGGGACAGGTTTGGCCTGAGGGTGAGGCCCTCTCTCCTTCATGTTTGATTCTTTTTCTTTTTCTTTTTTTTTTCTTTTTCTTTTTCCTTTTTTAAGTTTTAAACAGAGCCTTGCTATGGAGCCCAGGTTAGCTCAGAATTTGTTATATAGTCAAGGCTGACCTAGAAATTCCAATTCTCCTGCCTCAGTCTCCTGAGAACTGTTAGGTGATGCTGGATTTGGACCAAGAGCTTTGTGCCTTCCTCTTTCAGGATTAAAAATCACCCAGCTGAAAGGACAACTTTTGTAAGCCATGTAGACCTTGGGGATGGAACTCAGGTCATAAGGATTGAGCCATTTTGATAACCTGTTTCTCTCCTGAGGATTTTCAACTCATAGTTGGTTGACTTCCAGGACCTGGAACCTAGGCTACAACCTGTCAATTGTATTTGTACACATCCATGTGTCCACACAACCTTGTAGGATAAATAACCCTATTCCGTTTCACAGAAGGGGAAACTGAGGCTGTGGGGAGGGGCGCGAAGCCACTCCCAAGGGAAGCCAGCTTGGACATAGCAGAGGGGCTGGACTGAACGGCAGCTTCTAAGTGTCACCCGGTTCCTGCTGTTCAGGCTCCTCTCTGGTTCCTCTCTCCCCAGGCGAGCCAGGCACCATGACTGTGACCTGGACCACGTGGGCTCCAGCCCGGTCTGAGGTGCAGTTCGGCATGCAGCTGTCTGGTGCGCTCCCATTCCGTGCCCATGGCGCAGCCAGCGCCTTCGTGGACGGAGGAGTTCTGCGGCGCAAGCTCTACATCCACCGTGTGACGCTGCGGAAGCTGCTGCCGGGAGCCCAGTACGGTGAGAGGACTGGGGGTGGGCAAGAGGGAGAATGTTCTAGAAGTCTTTGAGACCTGTGGCTGAGGCTGGGCTGGCGGCTCATCTGTGTGGGACAAGGGATATGAGACCCTTGACTAGGTGACACAGGCACTTGGGAGGAGGCAGGAAGATTCGAAATTCCAGGTTATCCTGCACTACATAAAAAGTTAGGGATTAGCCTGGGCTACCTGAGATGTCTTTGATGGTGATGATGATGATGATGACGACGCCCCTTGTGTTTCCTCCCTCTCCAGCGGCCTGAGTGTAGGGCCTTGTGGGAAGGTCCTGCTCCCTGCCTCCCCACCTGACAGAGGTCTGTTTTCTTTCTTCCCTCAGTTTACCGTTGTGGCAGCTCTCAGGGCTGGAGCCGACGGTTCCGATTTACAGCCTTGAAGAATGGAGTCCACTGGAGCCCCCGCCTGGCTGTGTTTGGGGACATGGGGGCTGACAACCCGAAGGCCCTGCCCAGGCTACGGAGGGACACGCAGCAGGGCATGTTTGATGCCGTTCTCCATGTGGGTGAGGCACCGGCGAGGGTGCGCCTGAGGCTGGCGGGCTGGGCGCCCATCATCCTTGTGCTCAAGCTGGGGCTGGGGTGGCTCTGAAGGGACAGGGCTAGGGACTGAGGGTGGGAGCCAAGGCTGGTCCCGGATGTGAGGTCCCTAGAGAGTCCAGCATTGACTTTCTATTTTTTATTATTGTTTTTAGAGGTGAGGCTCATTCAGAATACACAGAAATGTTATAATAAATTAAGATGAGTAGGCATGCTAACGAGTCTGTAATCCCAGCAGTGGATATGCTGAGGCAGGAGAGTTGCCCAGAATTTAATGCTAGTCTGAACAGCTTAGTAAGAGCTTTAAAACAAAACAAAACAAAACAAAACAAAACAAAAACAAAAACAAAACCAAGGGCTTTAGAACATAATTCAGTGGCAGAGCCCCTGCCTAGAATCCCCCAGTGAGGGGCTGGGGCGTGGCTCAGTGGCAGAGCCCCTGCCTAGAATCCCCCAGTGAGGGGCTGGGGCGTGGCTCAGTGGCAGAGCCCCTGCCTAGAATCCCCCAGGGAGGGGCTGGGGGCGTGGCTCAGTGGTAGAGCCCCTGCCTAGAATCCCCCAGTGAGGGGCTGGGGCGTGGCTCAGTGGCAGAGCCCCTGCCTAGAATCCCCCAGTGAGGGGCGGGGGTGTGGCTCAGTGGTAGAGCCCCTGCCTAGAATCCCCCAGTGAGGGGCTGGGGCGTGGCTCAGTGGCAGAGCCCCTGCCTAGAATCCCCCAGTGAGGGGGCTGGGAGCGTGGCTCAGAACTGAAGCATCTTTGCCTAACATTCAGAATATCCTGGGCTCAATCTCTAGCAATTAAAAAAAAAAAAAGTCAAACAAAATCGGCACCAAACTAGACTTAGCCGTTTTGTTCAGGCTGCTCCTAGGAGCGGGTGTGAGGTAGGGATCAGGACCCCCGAGGTCTCACTCTCTCCCGTTCCTTCTCTCCCCCAGGGGACTTTGCATACAACATGGACCAGGACAATGCTCGCGTTGGGGACAGGTTCATGAGGCTCATTGAGCCGGTCGCTGCCAGCCTGCCGTACATGACGTGCCCTGGGAATCACGAACAGCGCTAGTGAGTGTGGAAGGCTGCACAGGAGCGCAGAGGCCTGATTAGTGAAAACAATCAAGTCCTCCCTAGAGTCTCACTTAAATCCTTATGCTGCAGTGCCTCTTCTGTGGTAGAAAATCGGGAGCCAGGCTGTGGCTTGAAAGTTTAGAGGCAGGAAAAGTCGGCTGCATCCAGGCCCTTACCCCTTGTTCTGTATATTTCCTTTTTTCCAGCAATTTCTCTAACTACAAGGCTCGCTTTAGCATGCCGGGGGACAATGAAGGCTTGTGGTACAGGTAACGAGGAGGGGTCTGGGGTATTGGACTGACGATCCAATCTGAAGGATGGATGATGCAGAGTCTTCTGATCGCGACTCTCGCCCTTTGACCCCTGTAGCTGGGACCTGGGTCCTGCCCATATCATCTCGTTCTCCACGGAGGTGTACTTCTTCCTGCACTATGGTCGTCACCTGGTTGAGAAGCAGTTCCGTTGGCTGGAGAAGGACCTCCAGGTAGGCCCAGGTGTGAGCCCCGCCCTGCTCTCTCCGCCTGTCGCCTCCCTCACTCTGGTCTCCTTCTCTAGAAAGCCAATAGGAATCGGGAGGCCCGGCCGTGGATCATCACGATGGGTCATCGGCCTATGTACTGTTCCAACGCGGACCTGGATGACTGCACAAGGCACGAAAGCAGGGTGAGGCCCCTCTCCCGGGCAGCGGCGGTGGGACTGGGAGTGGGAGGGTAGGGGAGGGGGGTGGGCCCAGGCTTCTCCTCACCTCCCGGCTCGCTCATCCCACCAGGTCCGCAAAGGCCTCCAGGGCAAGCTGTTTGGGCTAGAGGACCTTTTCCACAAATACGGTGAGTGACCCTGAGGGGTCCCCCGGCCCCACCTCTCTCCACCCAGGAGCCAGCCTGCTCACGGCTCTTTCCGCCTTAGGTGTCGACCTGGAGTTCTGGGCTCACGAACACTCCTACGAACGACTGTGGCCGATTTACAACTACCAGGTGAGGCCCGACGAGGACTCAGGGCCAGGAGGCCGATGCTCATGCGGTCAGACCCTCCCCAGGGCCTGACCGTCCGCCACCCACCCCCACTCTGTCTCTTCCTCTAGGTATTTAATGGCAGCCTGGAGAGGCCCTACACCAACCCTCGAGGCCCCGTTCACATCATTACGGGATCTGCGGTGAGCAGGTGGGAAGGGCCTAGTCTAGGCGTGCAAGGCATGATGGTAGCAATCGCCATGGCGTGCTGAGCTGGGATACTGGGTGTTGCTGATGGCGGGTCCATCAGACAGAGCAGGCACCAAGGCTCCGTTAGGGAACGCGATGGGAAAAAAACAGTGGTTGGAAGCCCTGTGTGGTACATGCTGGTGTTACGTGCTGCTAACTCTAACATTCAGGAGACGGAGGCCAGGGGATTGCTCTGAGTTTAAGGCCACGTGGTGAATTCTGGGCTAGCCTGGGCTACAGTGTGAGACTTTATCTCAAATAAACTAAACAGGACCAGAAAGATGTCTCAGTGAGTAATTGTACTCGGTGTCACACCTGATGGCCTGAGTTCAATTCCCAGGACTCAAATGTGGAAAGAATAACACATAGACACACACACACACTCACACACACACAACAGCAACAACAACAACAACAATAATAAATCCAAAACCACAAAACAAAGCGAGCCATCATGGCTGCCTGTACTCTTGGGAAGTAGAAGCGGGAGGGACAGGAATTCAGGGACGTCCCTGCTACAGAGAAAATTTGACACCATGGGACTTACATGAGACCCAGGACAATGAGCCGGAGAGAGGCTCGGTGGTTGAGAGTGCCTGCTGCTCTGTAGAGGACCAGGGTTCGATTCCCCGTACTTACTTCAGGCAGTTGTGAGCTGACTAAGACATACACATATGAGACAGAGACAGAGAGACAGAGAGACAGAGACAGAGAGACAGAGACAGAGAGACAGGCAGGGGCCAAGCTAGCAAACAATTTGTGTTTTGGGGTTCATTCACTGTAAAGCCCATTCTTTCTTTCTTTCTCTTTCTTTCTTTCTTTCTTTCTTTCTTTCTTTCTTTCTTTCTTTCTTTCTTTCTTTCTTTCTTTCTTTCTTTCTTTCTTTCTCTTTCTTTCTTTCTTTCTTTCTTTCTTTCTTTCTTTCTTTCTTTCTTTCTTTCTTTCTTTCTTTCTTTGGTTTCTCTGTATAGCCCTGGCTGTCCTGGAACTCACTCTGTAGACCAGGCTGGCCTTGAACTCAGAAATCTGCTTGCCTCTGCCTCCCAAGTGCTGGGATTACAGGTGTGCACCACCACTACCTGGCAATCTTGAGCTTTTTAAATGACATATTTATTTATATTATTTTATGTGTATGTGTGTTTTGCCTGCATATGTGTGTGTGTATCCCATGAGTATACAATATCTGAGGGTGTCGGATCCTCTGAAACTAGAGTTACAGACTGCTGGGAGCTGCCGTGTGTGTGTGTGTGTGTGTGTGTGTGTGTGTGTGTGTTGGAAACAAAACCCAGGTCCTCTGCTGCAAGGGCAGCCAGTACTCTTAACCACCAAGCCCCTGACCATGAACTTCTGATCCTCTTGCCTCCACCTCTGATGTGCTGCAATTACAAGGCACGGCAATTACCACCATGTCTGGTTTTATGGTGTGCTGGGGTTGAACGTGGGATGCTGTATATGTTGGGTGAGCATTTCATCCCCTGCCCGTTTTTTTTTCCGGTCTCTGTTTTTTCATTTATTTATTTTTGTGTGGGGGTGCACAAGTGTCGGGGTTCACGTGTGGAAATCAGAGGACACCGTGCTAGAGTGGTTCTCTGCTTTCACCACGCAGTCTCTGGGGACCAAACTTAGGTTGTTAGGCTTGGAAGTAAGTACCTTGATCTGCTGGGCCATCTCGCCAGTTTGCAGTTTATTTTCAAGACAGGGTCTCACTCTGTAATCCAGGCTGGTCAGGACCAGACTATGTAGACCAGGCTGGCCTTGAACTTGGTGATCCTCCTGTAACAACCTCCCAACTGCTGCCATTGATGGCTTATAGGCAAACTGTAACTGACATTTTCTTGGAATGTGTTTTTTTGCTCTGTGTGTGTGTGTGTGTGTGTGTGTGTGTGTGTGTGTGTGCGCACGCACGCGCGCGCGCGTCCTGCACGTGTCTGACTGTCTGGCTTCCACAGGGTTGTGAAGAGCTGCTGACGCCCTTTGTCAGGAGACCCAGACCGTGGAGCGCGGTGCGTGTGAAGGAGTACGGCTACACTCGGATGCACATCCTGAACGGCACCCACATGCACATCCAGCAGGTGTCCGATGACCAGGTCTGTTGGGGGCTCACTGCGTAACCAGCCGCACAGCTTAGCACAGGGTGTGTGGAACAGAGTGGTTAAAATCACGCTGCTCATCGGAGCATGACCTTTAATTCCAGAGCTCAAGAGGCAGAGGCAGGAAGGTCTGTGAGTTAAAGGCCAACCTGGTCTACAGAGCAAGTTGCATGAGAGCCTGGACTACACAGAGAAACCCTGTTTTGGAAACAAAACAAATCAATAAACTGGGTATGGTGGTGCATAGCTAAAATCTTGAGAAACTGAGGCAGAGGAACTGGGATCATAGCTCAGAGGTAGAGCCTCTGCCTAGAATCCCCCAGTGAGGGGCTGGGGGCGTGGCTCAGCGGTAGAATCCCTGCCTAAAATCCCCCCAGGGAGGGGCTAGGAATGTGGTTCAGTGGTAGAGCCCCACCTAGAATCCTCCAGGGAGGGGCTGGGGGGTGGCTAACATGTTGTGAGGCCCTAGGATTAATCCCTAGGTCTGAAAAAGAACAACACAACACGCAAAATAAAGAGTTGGGAGGATGAGGCTGTAGGGCCTGGACTTCAAGGCCAGCTGGGCTCCACAGGTGCCCTGTGCTTGCTACGAGCCTCTTTGTCCTTCAGTTTTCATATCTGTGAAATGGGATCTACCACGGCTTCTAATACACAGGGTGACGTGCTCACGTAATAACAGCCATAAAGGGCAGAGAACGGAACCTGGCGATGGGACATGAGTGTTTGTCACTTTGAAGCAGGAGAAAGATTGGGAGGCTCATGGGAGTGAGGCAGATGCATGTACCGTGGTCTGAAGGATAACAGTCCAGGTCGTGTGCGCGTGCATCTCTGCACATGGAGGACAGAAGAGGGCGGTCAGTTAATTTCCTCTATACCTCGCTGAACATGAAGCTAAGCTGGCAGTTAGCAAACCCCGGTGTCCTCCTGTCTCCACGTCTCTTGGAGACTACATTACAGACACACAGAGGAAAACAGGCTTTTGCCAGGTGGTGGTGGCTCATGCCTGTAATCCCAGCACTTGGGAGGCAAAGGCAGGCAGATTTCTGAGTTCGAGGCCAGCCTGGTCTACAGAGTGAGTTCCAGGACAGCCAGGGCTACACAGAGAAACCCTGCCTCGAAAAAAACAAATCCAAAAAAAAAAAAAAAAAAGAAAAGAAAAGAAAGAAAGAAAGAAAGAAAGAAAGAAGGAAAACAGGCTTTTCATTTGAATGCTAAGACCTCCAAATCCAAACTTCATGAAGATGGAGCAAATGTCCCTAACCCTTGAGCCATCTCTCCAGTCCCACCCCTGGCTCTATGTGGTCCAGGGGATCTGAACTCAGGTCCTCACTGTGATGATGATGATGATGATTATTATTATTATAGCCAGCTAGGTGTGGTAGTGTACTTGCAAGCCAGGAATATCAGAATATAAATTTGAGACAAGCCCGGGCTTCCCAGCTAGACATTGTCTCAAAAAGAAAAGAACAAAACACCAAGATAAAATAAAAGAGTTTGGTGAGCACGGCTGTGGTGCTCCAGGCATGCGACTGGGTTGCCTTGTACTGTGTTGTCAGTTTACCCTCACAGTGTGACCCCACAGGGTCTTTCTGTTTCGCAGCTGAAGGAACCTGAGCTCAGAGAGGGCAATGCTTTTCCCAGGGTCTCACGGGCTCCAGACAGCAGAGCTGTAATCTGACCCACAGGCTACACTCTCAGCACGTGCAGCCGTCATTTCTGAGCAGTGCACGCACGCTCGCAGGTTTCCGTTACCCTTGTCTCTGTGGTCCCAGAAGCTCCACGGCTATCTTTACTGTTCCTCTGATCTGCACAACAAGGCAGCTGGCAAAAGGTCGTGTGCAGAAGGCAAGACAGATCCTGAGGACACTGGAGTGCAGGCAGGCTCCCGACCACATGTTCCAGATGAGGTGGTGTGCGGCCCACGTGTAGGGCGATCGTGTATCAAACGTGCTGTTCTGGGTTTGATCCTCAGCACTACATAAATGGCGGCTGGCACCCGTAAGCCCAATGCCTAAGAGAGTAGAAGGGACAGTCGAAGTCATCTGGGTGCACTAGGAATTCAAGCACAGCCCTAGTATGTGAAATTCTATCTCAAAACTAAAACCAGCCGGGCGGTGGTGGCGCACGCCTGTAATCCCAGCACTCTGGGAGGCAGAGGCAGGCGGATTTCTGAGTTCGAGGCCAACCTGGTCTACAGAGTGAGTTGCAGGACAGCCAGGACTATACAGAGAAACCCTGTCTCGAAAAAACCAAAAAAAAAAAAAAAAAAAAAAAAACTAAAACCAAAACCAACCAACCCACCAAAGAAGCAAAAAGCCCGTCATCCCTCAGCAATCGCAGGTTAGAACTGTCTCAGGCCGGAAGTTACGATTCCTATTCTTACCAAGCCCAGGCTGACCCCTAAGCGCTGGCATTACACGTGGGTGCCTGTACAACACACACCACGGTTCCTGGCTTTGCCATGGCTTTTCTTTTCTCTTTTTTGGGGGGTGGTGGTAGTTTGAGACGGGGTCTCTCTGTGTAGCCCTGGCTATCCTAAAACAGTTTGCTCTGTAGAACAGACTGGCTGTTCAAACTCACAGAGATCCACCTGCCCCTGCCTCCTGAGTGCTGGGATTAAAGGCGTGGTCCACCACACAGGGCCCTCATCTAGACTTTTCAAATGAGGAAAACTGAGGTCCAGAGAGATGTAGGAACGCTTCCAAGGTCACCCACCCTTAAGGCAGCAATGGGATTTGAATCGGGCTAGCCGGCCTCACACCAGATTTTCCTTTCTCACTGACCCTGCCCCCATTTCTGACCTTCACAGGATGGGAAGATTGTGGATGACATCTGGATAGTTAGACCTTTGCTTGGCCGGATGACGTACCACTAAGACTGGGGTGCCCCTCGTGAAGACACTTTGCTGCTGTGACCAGGCTGTACCTTGGCCTGGGGAGGGAGTCAGGGCAGGATCCCACCCCCCACCCAGAAGCCTGAGGGCACAGCTTTGAGAAAGGCCAGACAGCTCTTGCCTCCTGGAGAGGTGGGAGCCCAGACTGGCTGCAGACGGAGGGCAGGCATGTGGGCATCAGCAGGGCTGACTGCCAGCATAGCCCCACCCTCCTGGATCGCTCTGACAGGGCCAGAGACTCAGGGCCTCAGAATAAAGAGGCTTGCAGCTGTGGCTCCCTGGATGCCGATTCCTGCTTGGGCCGTCTGTCCCTTTGCCCTCTCCTGAAGGGCGTCCTGTGCCGGGGTCAGCAAGGTGGGCGCAGCCCTCATGGCCAGACTAAAGCAGCTTACTCCGATTCTCTCTGCCTTTGCATCCAGTCCACTGCCTGGCTCCAGGGCTGCTAGCCCACCATGTGCTGTTTAACGCCCCTTGTGCCTCCATTTCTCAGCCAGCACTATCTTCTCCAGGAGGAGAGGATACAGTAACACTGTCACTTCCCCAAGGCAAGCTGGTAAGCCTCAGGCACACAGATACACTAGCTACCTGTCTTTTTCTTCTTCCTTGTATGTGTCCTACCACGATTTGTTGAGCATCTATTATGTGCCGGGGCTGGAACAAGACAGACCTCTCCCCTTGTCGTATGGACATGGATTCAGGGACTTAAGAGCAGCATGCTTACAAGGGACAAGAGCTCAGGCGAAAATAAAGAGGAACAGTGACAGTTAGCAGGGAAACAGCTGACACTTGGACCAAAGTTGAGGAGAGAGGACACAGGTGACACAGGAAGGGCATCCCAGCCAGAGCAAAGGCCCTGAGGCAGACCTGCATTTTCCCCATTGGCTGAGGAGGCTGCTGTGGCTGTCGCAGGCAAGCAATGAGGGAGAAAGGGAAGAGGACTCAGCAGTGGCAGTTACGCAGAGCCTTCCGGGCCACCGTGAGGACTTCAGACGGAGCTGTGCGATGCCCAGGGCTGACCCCAGCAGATTCCCAGCCCTTGGGTCACCTCACAGCCGTTCCTCCATTGTGCTGAGTAATGTGTTGATCAGCCTCCTCAGGTCTAAGTCTCACTGGCCTGAGCCTAAACCGGAGGCTCATGGGCTCCGTGGAAGTTTCTGGAACACATCAAGTATGTTACCCATGCAAAGCCAATGCACACAGTGACTTTTCTGACTTCACTCTCTGCAGTTCCTCCAGGTTGGCAGCCCCCTGCCTCCACTACTGTAGACAGGTCCTCATGTAGTCCAGGCTAGCCTTCAACTCCCTGTGTATTTGAAAATGTCCTGAACTTCTGATCCTCCTGCCTTCATCTCCCGGTTGCTGGGATGCCAGGTGTGCACTACCGTGCCCAGTTCGGGGTTGACATCTTTTACACTTACGTTTCTTTCCTATTGTCCCCTCTGCATAGCCTTCCCAATGAGTCCTGTTGCAGTCCAGGTCTCTGGGGTTCCATATACTACAGCCCCCAGTGCCCCCACTCTCTGCCGTATCCATCAGTCCTCATCTGTCCTTCCTGGGCTCAGGACTCTGTGACGGTGACCAGTGGCATTTTGCTTCCATTTGAGTCTATCACTTGGTCTAATCCTTTTGGGGTCCTTGGTGTGTCTTCTCCCCAGCCCTGCACATTCTAGGTCATTGCTTCTCTGGAATGGGTGTCTCTCAGTCTCCTAATAGATTGTCAGTGCTAAGGAGGACAAGGCCCAAAGTGGCCCAGCACAACAGAGGCCCTAGGAAGGTCATCGCATGCCAGGCTCTGACTCAGCCATGTCAGGGACAGCGATGAATCAGAAAGAGAAACCAGGTCACCCAACCCAAATGATGCGTAAGGAGAGAATGCTGACCGACGAGGGCCAACTCAAGGCTGCGGAACCACAGAACTGCTGGGGTGCCACAGGATGCCACCCACCGCGCAGGCTGTGGGCCTGCCTGGCAGGGAGAGC
Source organism: Apodemus sylvaticus (assembly GCF_947179515.1). Taxonomy (NCBI): domain Eukaryota; kingdom Metazoa; phylum Chordata; class Mammalia; order Rodentia; family Muridae; genus Apodemus; species Apodemus sylvaticus. The sequence goes on from NC_067472.1 coordinate 184,125,212, forward strand.
CCAAGAGGACAGCAAAGGCCTGCAGGCAGGCAGCGCACGAGGGGGCTGAGCCCAGCTTCGACACTTCCTGGGTCCTCTGCAACATCACGGTCCTCTGTGAACCTCTGATTCTTCATCTGTATGTAGAGGAGCCTGTGGGAGGGAGGCAGCCTTGAACGGAATTAAAGCTCACCACCAACCTATGTTTTCTCCTCTCCTCCCCTCCTTCCCTTCCTCCCTGCTTTCTTTCCTTCCTTCCTTTCAACTCCAAATCCTATTTCATATCCCGTATCCAGTCACTGACGGACACTTCAATTTCTTTTTTTTTTTTGTCATGACAAGTGACATATTTTCTCCCTTCTCCTGTGATAGAATTACAGACATGGGCCATTATTCCTGGCCTCCCTTTTTTGTTGTTTTTAATTTATTTTTATTTTATGTGTATGAATGTTTTTCTTACATGTATATCTGTGCACTGCGAACATGCCTGGCGCCCATGGAGGCCAGGAAAGGGCTTCAGATTCCCCCGAGACTGGAGTTACAGATAGTTGTGAGCCACCCTGTGGGTGCTGGGAACCGAACCGGGGTCTTCTGCAAGAGCAGTCAGTGCTCTCAACTGCTGAGCCGTTCCTCCAGCCCGCTAGCTGCCTTTTTATTTAGTTTTATTTTTTATTATTTCAGTTTGCTGTCACAGGGTCTCACTGTGTATCCCAAGGTGACCCCAATCAAGCGCTGGCCTGATGGGCCATGGGCCACAGCACCATTCCCATCCCAAGACACGTACATACTTACCACGTGAACACACTCTTATCTGTTCTAGTCAGCTTTAAAATTGGAACTGCAGGAACCACAAGGATTTCTTGGATTCTGTTGCTTCCCGAGCCCAGGCCACTGGTCCGTAGTTAGGCACCCAGTGTGTACTGCCGGGTGTCTGAAGAAGAAAAGCAAAAGGGACACTCTCATGTTTAGCTCAGCCCATCACTTCAGAGCCTCTCACAGAACAGCGGGGCCTCTACTCAGGTGACTCACAGAAAGGCCAGCCAGGCACGGGAGCTGCAGCCTGCTGAGGGGCAGCCCCACCCCCACCCCCGGAGGCTGCTGTGCCTGGTCCGTGTGCCTTGCATGGGAGACCCTGAGGTTTTGGAAAGAATCGCTGAGCATGGAAATGTTATCGCGAGCCTCAGGAGAGTTGGTGACCTGTTTTTCCTGCTGGCTGAAGTGAACATGGCCGCGTTACCGTCTCTATTGTGCTTTCTTTTCATTTTTAAAAATAAGCTTCAACTTGGGGAATGGTTCTCACAGAAAATTGAAAAGATAAAGGAGTTCCCACAGGAACCTCACGTCCGGCTCTCTTTTATGATTAAAATCTCATATGATAGTACATTTGTTTGTGGTTTCATTGTTTGGTGGTTTGGGAGGCTCTTTGAAAAGATATGTTTTTATCTTCTGTGTATGAGTGGTTGGCCTGCATGTATGTCTGTGTACCACATACAAGCAGATCCCCTGGAATGTGGGTTATAGACAGTTGAAAAGGTCCTCTGGCCAGTGCTCTTAACCGCTAAGCTAACTTCAGTACTGGACAATTGTTATTTTTTCTTTATCTTTGTGAAGAATGCCGTGGGGATTTTCACAGGGATTGCACTGATTCTGTAGATTTCTTTCTGTAGTGTGCCCATTTCCCCACATCAATGGTGCCAATCCATGAACAGGAAGTCCCCCCAGCTCCTCACCCCTTCGTTTTCCTCCTTTAGCGTCTTTAAAGGCTTCTTTGTAAATAATTTTCACAAATTTATCCCTGGCTATTATTTTTTCTGGAGGCCATTGTGAATAGGATTGCCGGATTTCTTTTTCAAAAATGTTCCCTATTAGGAACAGACTGTTCATTATTTGGGACACCCAGTGCCCCCTGCTGGCCGCCAGAGACTCCTGCACATACATGCATGCATTCACTCGCAAGATTGCTCATTTTAAAAAGCAGAACAGCTAATTGTGTCTAGTTACAGCTCCATAGTAATATTAAGAAGGATTTTTAAACGAAAAAAAGATATGGTTATCGTCTTAGGGTTTCTATTCCTGCACGAACATCATGACCAAGAAGCAAGTTGGGGAGGAAAGGGTTTATTCAGCTTACATTTCCACATTGCTGTTCATCACCAAAGGAAATCAGGACTGGAACTCAAGCAGGTCAGGAAGCAGGAGCTGATGCAGAGGCCATGGAGGGATGTTCCTTACTGGCTTGCTTCCCCTGGCTTGCTCAGCCTGCTCTCTTATAGAACCCAAGGATACCAGACCAGGGATGGCACCACCCACAAGGGGCCCTCCCCCCTTGATCACTAAATGAGAAAATGCCCCACAGCTGGATCTCATGGAGGCACTTCCCCAACTAAAGCTCCTTTCTCTGTGATAACTCCAGCCTGTGTCACGTTGACACACAAAACCAGCCAGTACAGCTATGAATGTGTCTGTGTGTGTGTGCACACGCTGTTAACCACTGAGCAGCCCTCCAGTACCCGCCTGCCCCCTCTCTCTCCCCCAGCCAATGCTCCTTTATATTTGCTTTATTTTTATGTTTACCTGTGTGAACAGGTGCCAGAGGAGGTCAGAACAGGGCACCAGAGTCCCCGGAGCAGGAGTTACGGGTAATTGAGAGCTGCTAGAGAGAGGTACTGGGAACCCAACTGGAATCCTCTACGAGAGCAGTGTATGCTCATAGCCACTTCTCCAGACCTAAGCAGGCTGCTCTTACCCAGAAACAACATTTGTGTCTCCTCCCCTCAAAAGCAATAAGCCGCAGTTGAGAAAACCCCACCGGTTATATACCAGTGTCCAACAATAGCCTTCACAGCCCCTTCTTCTCTTGGGCCTCCTTCCCTGCAAGGCTGTGACACAATGGGGGGAGGGGCATGGGCCCACCCGCCCTTCACCCTCCAGCAGTTAACTGTCTGATGACGAACATGACACCTGAGTGGCCAACTTGAGCCACTGGCATGGATGAACACACTGGACGGAGGGATGGCCCCCATCCTACTGATAAGTGGATATAAATAGAAAAAAATGAAGTAGGGTGTGGTGACTCATGACTGCAATCCCAGCATGCATGAGACAGGGGCAGGGGGATCGTTGTGTTCTAGGCTGAGACTATAGGGAGATTCACAGTTTTGTTTCTCGTGTAGCTCAGGCTGGCCACGAATTCACAACATAGCCCAGGATAGGCTTGGACTTCTGATCCCTGTGCCTCCACCTTTTGAATGCTGGGATTACACACAGGTGACCCCAGGCCCTTGCTTATGAGAGAATATTTCTATCGCCCAGATTGCCCTGCAGCAACCTCCAGCCCCATGAGCCTCTAGCATCAACTAATCTAATTTTGTCAGTATAGGTTAGATTTGCCTTTCCTTCAGTACTATGAATATAGCTATGCAGTACTGACCTTTAGAAATGGCTTCTTTCAACCAGCCCAGTCCATTTGCTCCACAGGTCAGCCAGAGTACCAGCCCCTCTCTCACTGGGGGATTCTAGGCAGGGGCTCTACCACTGAGCCACGCCTCCAGCCCCTCACTGGGGGATTCTAGGCAGGGGCTCTACCACTGAGCCACGCCCCCAGCCCCTCACTGGGGGATTCTAGGCAAGGGCTCTACCACTGAGCCACGCCCCAGTCCCTCACTGGGGGATTCTAGGCAGGGGCTCTACCACTGAGCCACGCCCCCAGCCCCTCACTGGGGTATTCTAGGCAGGGGCACTACCATTGGGCCACGCCCCAGGCCCTCCCTGGGGAATTCTAGGCAGAGGCTCTACCCATCCCCAGCCCCCTCACTGAGAGACTCCAGGCAAACACCCTCCAGATAAATTGTATCTTCATCTCTACATGTTCTTTTTATGGTCACATGGGATTATTTGACAGCACAGAACTTTCTAGTCCTCATTTTATTTTATGCTTTTAAATTTTATTCATGTTATTTTCTCCTAGGGGAGAGGGAACCAGAAGTGATTAAAAGTCCAGACCCTTGAAGTCAGAATGCCTGTGTGATTTGGGGATTACTTACTGTGCCTTAATTTGCACGCCTTTTGAATGGGAATATCAATATTGCATATGGATTTTTATCTTATTTTATTTTTGGCTTTTGGTTTTTTTGAGACAGGTAAGTCTCAAAAGTCTCTGTGTAGCTCTGGCTGTCCTGGAACTCACTCTGTAGACTAGGGCGTGCACCACCACTGCTGGGCTTGCATATGGATTTTTGTGAGGACTTCAGTGATAACAGCTCTCCAAATCTTAACTGGAATAACTTTGTCTTGCAAATCACCAAGTAGCAGTTCTCCATGACAGACTGCAGCAAGACAAGCCAGACTTCCCAGGCTCAAATAGCTTTTGCTGACACCAACAGCACCCTTTCTTAAGGACCAAGAAATAAACAACATTTTCCTAGTCTGTTACGCAGGCCCTGAAGTTTGCTGTCCTAACACTAGGTGGCGGTCTAAGCCCTGGTTTGTACCATTTGGGGAGTAACTGAACAGGATGGGGGGCGGTGTTTCTGGTAGGGGTGCAGTCATTTGTAGCTCTCCACCGCCCCATAAATAACCCCTAATAAACGTGCGTGAGCCATTCCATTGGCTGTTGGCTCGCACCACTCCTGCGTGGAGACAGATGTTAATTTTATATCTTCCTGGGAGAACCCTACTGCAAAATTTAAGGGGGAGTGTGTGTTACATGGCCTGCCGCATAGCATACTCTGTCAACGTTGGCATTATCATTAGTCAATGTGATTGGCTCACAGCGAGAGCTCAGTATATATATTTATTGAGGCAGTGTGAGCATAGGCTTTGAAGTCAGACCCCGGTTTACAATCTATTACGAGGGCTGGGGAGATAGCTCAGCGGGTAAAGGCGCTTGCCGCTAAGCTCAAGGGCCTGAATTCGATCCCGGGAATCACACAACGGAAGGAGAGAAAACTCTGTTTCTCCTCCTCTCTCTGGTCCACAGTCACACACAGGCAAAACAAACAAATATAAAGGAAGAGGAAAAACAACGAGAATTTTTAAACACTAGTGAGAATACTTTGGATGCGGGCAAAAGTGTGACTCTGTTGTACGACCTTGCAATGTGTGCCCCCGACCATAGGGAGGCAGCAGAGGGCAGCCTGTGCCTGAACCAGCGCCTAGAATTCTCCTGACTTTGGTCTCCAGAGTGAACTAGAAACCAATAATTCCACTTTAGCATAAAACTCCAGGTGCATAAAAATGTTCGGAATAGCCGGGCGGTGGTGGCACACGCCTTTAACCTCAGCACTTGGGAGGCAGAGGCAGGCGGATTTCTGAGTTCAAGGCCAGCTTGGTCTACAAAGTGAGTTTCAGGACAGGCAAGGCTACACAGAGAAACCCTGTCTCGGAAAAAAAAACAAAAACAAAAACAAACAAACAAACACCGCAAAACAAACAAAAATCAAAAAAACAAACAAAAACTAAAAAATGTTCGGAATAGCGGGGCAGGGCGGGGGGGGGGGGGGGTGGGCACGCCTTTAATCCTAGCACTCAGGAATCTGAGGTAGGTGGATCTGTGAGTTTGAGGCCAACCTGGTCTACTGAGCAAGTTCAAGAACAGTCAGACCTAAACAGAGAAACCCTGTCTTAAAAAAACAAACAAAAACAAACAAACAAAAAACCAGAGAGAAAAGAATGAGGACAGACAGACAGACAGTGTAGAGCACCCACTTCCTCTTGTAGCACCAGCACCGGCGACAGAGCTTTGTATCTATGGGGAGGTAACGGTGGTCACACCTGTATTCCCAACACTGGGGATGTGGGAGCAGAAGGATCAGCAGTTCGAGCTTATCCTGGGCTACATAGTGAGTTCCAGGCACGAGCCTGGGCTTCAGAAGACTTTGTCTAAAAGAAAAGTAAAACAAAACCAAGCAAAAGCTAAGGGTGTAGCTCACCGATTTAGCCCAAGATCTCTCACAGTTCTGGGCTCAGTCCGCAGTACCCCACCCCACACGCAGGTTATAAGCTAAATATGCGTAAATCCGCTCACATTTCCTCTGGCCTATCACTCTGTGGCGATGTATTCAAAGAAAGCAGTTATTTAGCTGTTTGGATTTCGCTAAACAAATATTTAGCTGCTTGGCTTTTTTGGGGGGGAAGGGGGGATGATAGTTTCTAAAAGCAAAAATCTGTACCACGGCACAGAATCTCAACGAGAAAAATGTGGCTAAGCAAATTAGAGTAAATTAGTAGGATGGCTTCTTAGGCAGCCCCCAAAATTAATCTTCTTGAAGAGTATTTATTGCCATCAAGAGCCGCTGATGATGTATATAGTCTTAGTTTTAAAAGGTATTTTCTGGAGCTGGAGAAATGGCTCCGTGCTAACGAACACTTGCTGCCCTTTCAGAGGTCCTCTTTTGGCCTCTGAGGGCGTGCACACACACACACACACATACGTAGGGTTGGGGAATATTTCTTTAAACTTATTTATTTTTCTGGAATGGGGAATAATTTAATTTATTTACTCTTCTTTTATACATTCCATCCCACTGCAGTGTCCCCCTCCCTCCACTCCTCCCATGTACCCCCCCCACACACAAATCTTTTTTTAAAAAAGATATACTAGCCGGGCAGTGGTGGCGCACGCCTGTAATCCCAGCACTCTGGGAGGCAGAGGCGGATTTCTGAGTTTGAGGCCAGCCTGGTCTACAGAGTGAATTCCAGGACAGCCAGGGCTACACAGAGAAACCCTGTCTCAAAAAAAAAAAAAATCCAAAAAGTCAAGAAAAAAAAAAGATGTACTAAAAAGAAGAAGAAGAAGAAGAAGAAGAAGAAGAAGAAGAAGAAGAAGAAGAAGAAGAAGAAGATACTATTTAGACCATTCTTACAGGCATGGTAAAGTGACACGAGCCTGTAATCCCAGTGCTAAAAGACTCTTCTTGTGCCTCGGAGGCCCTGAGTTCAACCGGAAGGAAGATGAAGAGAGATGGGGATGGTGGGGAGGAAAGAAGGCAAGCTGAGACCTGAAGAGCAGCCCTTCACTCAGTCAGGGTTCGCACGTTAACGAAGCGCCCGCCATGTGCCTGGCGGTGTGCGGAGCAGAGCACAGGAACAAGCATTTAAGTGTATCTTTAGAGGGAGGGACTGCCCTCCACCCAGCCATAGCTATATACTGAGCACTTACATCCCAATAATATCCAGGCCCTGGCCGTGAACAAACCACAAAGAGTTCAAGGTCAGCCCGGGCTATATAGTGAGACCCTGTCTCATGAAACCAACACCTGCTAGCCAAACACAAAATCACAGGCAGCAAGGGAAAATAAGCAGAATCTGGCAAAGGATTTAGTAGCACAAGGTAGGATGTTTCATCTCTTAGAGAACATAATGTTTGAGAAAAGCCCAAAGGAACACTGGGAATCACGAGGATGCTTAAAGAAGAGAATCTTCTTGACAGAAGAAAAAGCCAATGAAAGAACCAGAGAAAGCCTGTTTGGGACAAACCTGCAATCTCAGTCTCCCAAGGGGCTCAGCTGGGGAAAGCAATTGCCAAGAATTCCCTAGGGCTGGGCACTTACCTAGTACAGCTTGCCTGCCGTGTATAAAGCCCTAAGTTCGGTGTCTAATACCCAAATAAACAAATAAAACCCTCAAAAACCTCAAGATGAAAAAGCATTTTTTAATTTTTCAGGAAGACCTAATAAAACCATAGATGCAAGGGTGTATTAGTTTATCGGTTTCATTTCCCCTGTGTTTTCCATTTTGATTAATTTAAAAACACTTAATTACATTTATTTCTTTATGTCTATGCCTGTCTCGTGGAGGCTAGAAATCAACTTATGGGAATCAGTTCTACGGTGTGGGTCCAGGAGATCGAACTTGTCAGTCTGGGCAGTAAGCGCCTTTACCCACTGATACATCTCACACACTCGTGATTGATTAAAAAAAAAACAAAAAACTTATTTAAAAGATTAAGATCAAGTAGTGTCAGATTTCCAGATTCGGACAGCGCTTCATTCAACACTTGCTTCCCGTAGTCCTAAACCAACTAGCGTTCTATTAGCCTGTTTCTTTACCTGTAAAATGGGTGTTACAACAACAGGGTTGTGGTGCCCAGTTTATCCAGAACTAGTCGCGTGCTAACAAAGTCATAAGTGCTTAAGAACTGTTTCTGGCCTTTATGTTCTCGTATTCCACTTTCTTACTTCTTTGGGACCCCGTGGGAATCTGTGCCACACGAAAACCATTATTTCCCCTTTAAGAGGCGGAGTGGGCGGGGAGTCAACGTCCCGGCACCTATTCCAAACTTCCCAATCTCTGCTCGTCATTCTCCTCCTAGAGGTCTCCGATTGGACAACCCGCACCAATCAGCGGCTGCAGGGACGGCTCATCGCTCCGCCCCCGAATAGGCCCCGCCCATCGCCCAGTCAGCTCCGTTGCCATGGGGACTAGTGGGCGGCGAGGAGTAAGGGAGGCCCCGGATGTTCGTTGGGGATTCAACATGGCGGCGGCAGTAGCCGCGGCGGCGGCGGCGCGAGACAGCTGAAGGCGCTACGCGGGCGCAGAGTTCTGGGCCGAGCAGCTAGGCCGCGAGCGACCGCGGCGCCACGCCGGTAGGTTAGGAGGTTACCGTGCAAGGGGCTTGTGGTTGGGGGCGGGTGGATCTGGGCTCGCGCTGTGAGGGAGCGGGTATTCGGAAGGGGGCGGGGCCGGTGGGGGTCAAAGTTCACTCTTGGAGGGAAGGGTCGCGTGGAAAAGGGTGTCGGGGCAAAAAATGAGGAACAGGGGAGGGGACTGTTGCGGTCAGAGGTTAGACTGGCGGAGGGGGCGTGGCCGGGTTTGAAATTCGTGCAAAGTTTGAAATACTCAGTGGGAGCTCATAGGAGGGGTTCGGAACCGGTCTCATAAAAGGGGGCGCTCAAAGTAACTTAAGAAGAGGGTGTGTCTGTAAGGGTCGGAGGTCACCACCGAGAGAAGTGGGCGGCGGCCTGAGGAGGAGGTGATTGAGTTTGGGGGTTTGGGGGTGCCTGAGACAGCGCGTAGGTAGAGGGTACAGAGATAAAAATCTGACGGGTGTAGATGTTCCGGGAGGGTCAAAAGCTAAAAACTCAAAACGGGGCGCGTGCAGTGGGGAGGGGGACTAGGGACATGTAACAGAGTGCATCCCGGTGGTGGGAGCAGACGGAGAGCCCCTTCCCACAAATAGTGAGGGCCACACGCTGGTAAAACCCTGATGATGGGCTGGGCTTCCCTCCCCGCGTTAAAGCTCTGCTAAGTACTCATTTAGCACTCGGTGCAGCACCACTGGAGCCAGAGCTGTTATTAAGCTAAGTGATTTGCCCCAGGTCTGCTAATGAGTAAGGATTCCAGCTCGGGAACTCTGTCCCAGAGTGCTGCCTCTCAAAAACTCTTGGTGCTGGTTAATGTTTATCAAGAGAGCGCACCGTGTGTGCCTGGGCCTGGTTCGTCCTTTATCTCCTGAGATGGGTGAGTTGGGTGTTAGAGAACACCCCTGGTTTCCAGATAGAAAAAGTAACGCCACAAAGCTTTGTTAAGAGGCTGGAGCTTTGGTCAGCTACCTGCCGCAGTGTCCACTTCCCAGGAGCTCTGTTCCTGGAAGCCACTCCCTGGGTGGGGACCGAGTGTCCGGTTAGCCTCCTTAGAAGGGCGTGACCTGGGAGGGGAGGTTCCACTGGGCCTGGGGAGTGGCATGTTGGTGGGTGGCCCCGAGTCCATTGAGCCTCTGATTGGGTGGGTGTGACCCTAGGAGTTCTCTATTCCAGACACCACAAGCTCTCCTCCCTGTGGTCTACAGTGGCTCCCAAATGCTTCAGCTGGAGGCTTGGTTCTCCTTCCAGGGCTTTGACCTCCTGTCAGCCATCTTTCCGCCTCGGTCAGTCATGCTTAGCCAGCCCTGGGCAACTCTTGGCTTTGCTTTCCTCCTCCCTCTATAGGAGAGCCCATTCTGCCTTTTCCTGGTTCTTGAGGTCGTGTGCACTCCTGCTGGTTTCTGGGTGCTTCTGGAGCACCGGTCAGCTGCAGAGTGTCTGTCGGGCCGTCAGGCATCATGCTGGGTCCTCGGACACCAAGAGGCACACAGCCCTACCTTCAGTGGTTGCTTCGTCTCCTGTAGGAGCATGCTGAGACCAGACCTCAGCCAGGGACACCGAGTCTTAATGGAGCTGCGACAGGGAGAGTGCCCATACGCTGGGTCTGTCCCGAGGTTCCTGTCCTCGGAAAGTCCCTCAAGGAAGCTCTGAGAGATGAGTAGGAGGGGCAGGAAGGGACACAAGGTCAAAAAGAGCATAGGTCCAGGCCTACTAGTGGTTCAACTTATAATAAGTGCCTCAGTTTCCTCCTTTGTAAAGTGGACCTAATAAGAGTGCTGGGTAATGAAGGCTTGGCCTGAAGCCTGGCATACCGTGGAAGCACTCGCCATCTTACCGCTGACTCCCACAGGCAGCCCACCCCCACCTCTGCCTGGCCCTGCCTGTGTCAGAGAGCTGGCATGCTGCCAGCACCAGATCTGTGAGGTCACCCAAATTCCCAGCCTTGTGGTGCCAGCTTGGCACACATAAGGAGAGATGGGGGTTGTGCCATTGGAGACCCAGATTCGGGCCCCTGCCTTGTCTTTGGGTCCTGAGCAAGTGTTTTCATACTGACTAATTTTGTTCTTCATGTGCTCTGGTAGGCGAGCGAGAAAAGCAGAGCTTTCAGTGTTAGGGAATGCCCAGCCATCCCTGTCAGGCCACGGGAGTCCACCCGGCACATTATCCGCCTCCGTCCTAGCTTCCCTGAGGGACAGGATCAGCAAAGCCACCTTCACCGCCTAGAAGATGCAGGCTAATAGATGCCGGCTCCACATCAGCACCACCTGACCTGCCCGTTCCACAGATGCAGACCCGGCCTCTGCCCTTTGGATGCCCTATTTGCCTCGTGTCCACTGCTGCTTGACAGTGCACAGATACAGTGTCACCTGAACGTGTCAGTGTTCTGCACCCTCAGGGCCTTGGATGGGCACCTGTTTTCCATGCTGTTCAATATTTCTTTCTCATGATCGATCACGTTTTGGTGGCCGCATGGCCAGTTCCTGTTGAGCTGTCACTGTGCTGTGATGAATCTTCTAGAATGTTTCCTTGTGGACCGTGGCCATAGTGTGTCTTGACTTACACCTTGTGGTGGAGCTCACACTGGGCCTTGATGCTGGGGGATTGCTTTCCTGGAGGCTGTGCTGCGAGCTTCCCAGCAGTGCCCAGAGCTGCTTTCAGTGCCCCACCTGCCATGACTGTTGCACCCCTGGCTACAGTGATTTCCTCCGCCTAGGCCTAGACACGAGGGGCTGCCGTGCCAGGTCTGGCAGTGGACGGATGCCTGGGAGATGGCGTCTGTGCCTACTTCACCCTGGTGCCCATTCAGCAGGCTTGAGGGCTGTGGCTGTTCCTCTCTGGGGTGTGTATGATCACTCGCCCATTAGGAGCACCTTCCAGGGTGGACATTGGAGCAAAGGCCTGCCTTGGGGGGGCGGGTTGATTGACACTCTGCTTGAGTGGTTGTTGGTTGCATAGCTAACTAACAGAGCCTATCAGGTTTTTTTCCCTGGACGATAACACCCAGCTAGATCAGAGGAGGAGGTTCAGGCAGTGGGAAGAGGGCTTTCTTGAGAAAGACATATCTGAGAAAGAATGAACCAGGCCTTCAAAGAGTGGAAAAATAAAAGGTGGTGGGTGCTCAGGTGTAAGGCCTGGGCCCTGCGAGCTTGGGATAGTCACAGGCTGGGGGCCAGTGGTGCTGGGCCCGTGGTGGTGGGGACCAGGAGTGCGTGGCTAGTGCTGCCAGCCTAGGACAGGTGAGGAGCATGGCTTTTCTCTCACCACAGGGTGGGCTCGGGTGGCATCGTGCCCCTTTGTAAAGCTTGCTGAGGCTGGCTGGGGATGTGGCTCTGTTTGAGGCCACACAAGACCAGAGCTGATGGTGCTCGGCCTCTAACCCAGGAGGCGGGGCCAGAGGCGGGGCCAGGATGGTGCCTCTAAGTCAGGAGGCGGGGCCAAGTCAGCCCACAGTGCCAGCAAAGAGGTGGGTTATAGGGGAGGCGGCAAGGATGTTCTAACAGGGAAAAGCTGTGATGAACGGAGGGCCCTGTGAAGTCTTCCCCCATATAACTCATACGATCTTTGCAACAGTCTTTAGTCATGAGAAAACAGACCCCGAGAGGTACCTAGCATGCGAGTAACAGAGGGAGACAGGATTTGGACCCTGGCCTAGGGCTCCAAAATCACCGTTCCTCCTGACAGCCTTCAGGGATTTTAAAGTAGCTTTCACTGGGCAGCGTTCATATTCATTCCCATGGGTTTCACCCAGGTCCCCTTTCAGACAAGTTCTCTGGGGACCTGTTGGACACGAATGAGGGTGATGGATGTTAAGTTCGTGTCCCCGCCAGTACTCCCATGACCTGCCCTTCCTTACACACCACTCTGCACCGCTTCTTGGCCAGTGCCTTTTGATGAGCTCTGTTTCCTGGCCAGACGCCGGTCGGGGTGTCCCCAGCAGCTGTTTCTTACATCTCCCTAACAGACTGGTGGCCACAGATGCCGCCAGTAGGAAGCTGTCCCTTTCCAAGTCCCGGCCAGGGAAATGGATGGCCCCCCTTGCTCATCCGGGGTCAAAGCTTATTGTCTGCTGGACAGCTTGGCTACAGGGAAGTGTGGTGGGGGTGGGGGGGTTCTGAGGAAGGTCAGAAGGGGAACTCCCCAGATCCCAAGGGTGCACACAGTGACAGTAGGACAGAAGCCACAGTTCATTACAGCCAGTCTCCTGGGACTGCTGGTGGCCTGCTCTTTCCCAGCAATCCAAGGGACAATGGGGACTTCCCTGACTGATGTACAGTACTGACATATCTCTTGGCCAGGCCCCTTATTAGGAGCCTCTGGGGAAGAGGCAGCCGCCTCCCTGGTGAAATGGGGCTGGTTTCAGTTCCCTGCCCGCCAATCCCAAGGCAGATGTGAGGGTCGGCTCCTCGGCTCGGAGCCTGACGAGTCCTCCATGCTCCCAAGCTTGATGGCCCTCACAGGTGTGTCTCCTGGCGCCCTGACCCTGGCTTTCCCCAAAGCATGGCTGCAGTGCTCAGAATCACCGCCCTCCCTCCCTGCCCCCCTCCCCGCATCCACCTCCATCTCCTGCACGTGTATCAGGGCTGTGTGCAAGGACCCTGAGGCCCATCTGCCACTGACCTCATTTCTCTTCCTGTGCTTCCATAGGAAGACATTGTCCTGCGTGTGCATGGATTACGTAGTCTCTACGCAGTCACTGGGAACCACGCAGTCAGGAGGGAGAGTGACCAGGGCACCGGTCACTCTCCCAGCAGTCCATTGTCCAGGTTCAGAGATTCTCCTCCTCACCACATTTTGTTCCTGCAAGCACTCCCTTCCTGTCTGTTTCCACTAGTGTGCCCTTCTATTCCCTCACCCCGCTGGGAAACAGTCCCCTGCTGTAGCCCAGGCAGCCTCAGACTCTCCATGACCCTCCTGCCTGTACCATCACACCTGGCTTGCAGTTTTCACTTTGCTAAAGCTCTGGACCACAGCCGAGCGCATCCTTGAGTGGCCCATGGCTCCCATGCACCCTGTCCTGTCCTTGCTGCACACAGCTGGATAACCAAACATGACTGTGCTGGTGTGAGTGCCTAGAACTGAGCACGAGGGTCAGCGCTGTGCACCTGACGCTCTGCAGAGTGCTCCACCTGCACATAGCTGCCGACTGGTTACTGTGCTCCCACCCCCAGGGTCTCAGCCCACACTGCTGCTTCGGGCAGGATGCTCTCTGGCACTTTGACTGTGGAACCCCCCACCCCCCCTTGGTGGCCTAGGTCCATTGTTCTGAGTCATTTAAAATGAGTGTTTTGTTGAAAGGTACTTCAGCCTCCTTGGTGGCCTCCTGCTGGGGGTGGGCCCATGTGCCTGTGATCCCAGCATTCAGGAGGGAAGCAGAGGGACTGAGTTCAGGGCCAGCCTGGGCTAGTTAGACTTTCTCTTCATAGAGATGATAGTTCCCCAGAGGGTTGTTTGGAAGACAAAACTGTATATTCAACAGGCAAATGCAGTGGCAGAGGCTGTTGCCTGCTGGGTCTAATATTCAGGGCTTCTTTGTTTCATGCTGTTGTGTGTTTTGTTTGTCTGTTTGACTTGGAGCTCACGGTGTAGCTTGTGCTGGCCTTGCACTAGTTAGGTCTTCTTGTCCTGGCGTCCCTAGTGCTGGGCTTACAGGTGTGAGCCACCAGGCCCTGTGCTGAGTGTGTCCTGAGCTTACTGGCCCTTGGACTTACTGTCATCAACTCAGGTGTCACACATCTCCATTTGTAGGGCAGGAAACGACTGCGTGAAATGCCCTACAACTGGCCGCTGTGAGCAGGGCTGGGCTTTAGACCCAGGAGGCTGCTGCTAACTGTGGCTAGCGCTCGGCCACTCCCAACACCAACACGGAGAGGCTCTTCTTTCCTGGTGTTTTCATTCCAGGCTGCAGGGCAGCTCTGAAGGGCCGAGACAGGTGGGGCCTCTCCCCGAGAGGGTGCTCCGCCCCTCCCAGCCCCAGGAACTCTGATAAAGGCCCTTTGTGTAGGTTTCCAGATTCCTAGTCCGGCTTCACCGCTCCCACAGGATAGAGTGGCCAACCGTCCTGGCCGACGGAGACTCCGAGGCTTGCCCCTCTTGTCTGTCCCCCACAGTTGGCAGTCAAATTGGCCAGGGGAAGAAAATACACCATTGAAGACTTCCCCACAGAGTCACACACACACATACACACATACACACACACACACACACACACACACGACCAGGGACTCCTCCTTCAGGCAGTCTTGTTCTGATTGATTCCCTTGAGGGATCTCCCACCCACCCCCTGCTGCCCACAGTTGACTTTTCTTTCCTCACCGATCTCCACAGCAGCCCACTTGGATTATTCAACCAAAATACTGTGTCCACATACAGCATTTATGAGCATGGGGCTAGGGATTAAAGCCAGGGCCTTTGTGCATGCGAGACAAGACCTCATTACTGCGCCAAGTACCCAGTCCCTCACTGGATCTGAGCCATACCCCAGCCCCTCACGCATGGAGGCTAATGATGCCACCCCAGAGCCACGCCCTCCAGCCCAACTCCACTGCTTTTTGTGTTCCCAGTGTGTGCAGAGACCACAACAGGACCTTGGGTACTATTGAGTTCTGCCCTTGCTTTGAGGCAGGGTCTCTCACAGGACAGAGACTTGCCTTCCAGAAGGTTCCCAGGAGCCTCCTATCTGTACCCATGGGGTTACAGGTATATGCAGCCTGGCCTAGTTTTTTACTTACATGCTGGAGACTTGAACCTGGGTCCTTGTGCTGGCCGAACAGGCTCTCTGTCCATTGAGCTATTTCCCCAAGTCTCAGTTCTGTTACCTTTAGAACAGTGGGTAAAATACAGTTATCTGAACCAGGAATTGCAAGGTGGCTCTGCATGCTCCCCCTCAGCACAGAGGCCGGCACCCAAGCCCACTCATCCCCTCACAGCCTGCCCTCCGTGGCTGCCCCACCCTTGGTGGCTGCAATGTGTGTGTGTACGCCTGACTCCCAGGGCCATCATGGCTGCGTTAGACTCACATACGTGGAATCTTCCAGTCTTCGCACCTCACTTCTTCCCCTCAGCTCTGTGAGATAGGTCAGCCTGGCTTAGTGCTAATACTTCCTTAGTCTCGTCTGTTTCTGCGTCCCCTGCCGTGCTGGGGTGTGTCCACTCCTCTCCAGCTCTCATGTCCCTTGCCTTGCCAGCCCTTTCCCACAGGCCAGGAGCGGAGGCCAGTGTGTTCTCAGTGACGGTCGGAAGACAACTTGGTTGTCGTGAGAGTTTGCTTCTCCACAGCCTCGTGCTCCAATAGCACGTGGTATGGGCAGACTTTCCTTTTTTTTATGATAAAATTTAAAGATTTACATGGAAAATATTTCAGATAAACACGTTAAAATTGACAATTTTCATGGAAAACTAAAGAGTAAAGTGGTAGACATGTAAAATATTGCTAAATTAATTAAAATATGATCAGACTTTCTAGCTGACTTTGGACAGGTTTTATTTGTTTTATTTATTGTTTTGTGTATTTTGACACAGCATTTGACAGCATAGCCTAGACTAGCCTCAAGTTCAGAGCAGTTCTCCTGTCTCAACCTCCAAAAAACTGGGGCACTACTTCTTCAGCCTTGTTTCTGTGAATTCGAGCTCTAAGCTTGTGGTGGTGGTGGTTGTGGCAGGAGCTGGGCGGAGGCCCATGGGGACGGGGCCGAGAGTCAGGGATCCCATGCTAGTTCAGAGACCTTGACTAAAGAGTCACACTATGACCAGTGACCAGAACCAGGCTGTCGCCTCTCCTCTCGCTGCCTTTTCCTGGAGTCAGGTTTGAGTAACAGTCTTCCTTGGTTTGAGAACCTTGGTCTGGTCCTCACCCCTCCTTCCTCTGACCCCTCCCCCATTAGTGTGGTCCTCTTTCCCAGGATAACCTGGTGCCCGCCCGGGGCATTCTTTTCCTTGCCACCTCCTTGTTCAAGCTGCTCCCGCCTTCCTCCTTCCCCAGCCCATGCCTGGGACTCTTGTCCCCCCTTCCCACAGCCCCATAGTCTGTCAGCACAGGCAGAAGAAGCCCTTCGAGGGCTCTCCTGCACGGCCTGGACACCCAGCCCCAGCCCTCACCCGTTTTCTTTACTCTTCTCTACAAAGGACTCCTGGGACCTTCCAGGCTAAGTTCTACTGCAGAGCCTTGGTTCTTTTGAGAGCCCTGGCCATCTTGTCAAGTCTCTACCCCCTTTTAGGGGACTCCTAACCACAAGTCTACAATAGCGCATGTTCACACACACACACACACACACACACACACCATGCAGCTATCAATCCAGCTTGCGTGTCTCTGCACTCCCTCCATAGTTGCTCAGACCCAGTTGTGGTTGTGATGTAGTCCCTGAGGTGTGTGGTGCATTGCTCCCTAGCTTAGCTTCACATTGGTAGGCTGGGGTGGAAGATGCGTCCCATGTCCCTTACTGTGTTCTCACTGGTTTGTATACAGTGGTTCTACTTGTTGGCCTCTGACTGGAGGTCACTGTCAGAGTGTGCTGTAAAGCCCAGGCATGGGCGTGCACCTAGAGAGCCGTCTGGCCTCGTTCCTGTGGACATTGCTGGGGAAGAGGCTAGCGGGGCCTTTGAGGACTTGAACACTGGGGATCAGGTCCTGAGTTGGGCTGAATTTAATGTGGCTGGTAATAATTAGCAGGGGCTTGACCAGATGGCCACACTGCAGCCTGGGCCTTCCTGGAATCCCAGGGTGCCACACAACTGATCCATTTTCCAGATGAGAATATGAGCCTGGCACCTGTGGGGATTCCTTGGCGCAGCCACAGCTTGGTGCCACGATGATCCTGGTGTCCCCTCCCATGTGATTGGCATCTCCCTGGCAGCCACCAGGCAGGACAGCTTTTAGTGGCCTTCAAAACTCAAAGGCCCAGTCAAATTACCTGCTTGTTCTGCCCTCGGGCTGTCTGCCCTTTTAATTTTCATTTCTCATTTCTAAATAAGACCAATTTTTCCTAAGGTGGTGTATTTTCTCGTTTCTTTTTGCTTTTTTTTAAACTTTCATTGCGATTGTGAATATGTGTGCATAGTGCATGTGTACGAGTGTGTGCACAAGTGTGCTACAGTGTGCTTGTGGGAGCCAGAGGCCATCATTGTGACTTGGCTTTCTATTTCCACCTTTATGAGGGATCTGCGGCTTGGACTTGGGTTGGTACCCACTGAGCCTTCTTGCCTGCCTGTCTCCCCTCCCTGCCCTCCCCTCCCGGTCCATGAATGTGGTATGTCTTTATATTTGTCTTCTCTCCTGGCCCTCAGAAGAGTGTCGTGTTTTCCCAGCAGGGCCCTTGCCTTCTTACTATGGGCTTATTCCAGCTACTTTATAATGGGGTCTCCATCCCCTGCTCCCATAAGATGCCGGGCCCCCCAAATTTGACCTTGCAGGGTAAAGATCTCGCCAATCCCCTGCTTTTTCTGTGGCACCATCCTGGGCCTTGCAGAGGAAAGGTAGGGTTTCCAGAGAAGCTGTAATTTTCCTGAACAATTTCAGGGGCTAATTAAAGGTTTTCCTTGACTAATCAGCTTACTGTTTAATTATCATGGAACAGGCGGAGAAATGTGGAACTCTGCTGGGGTCTCCCCAGAGTGTGGCAGGAGGAAACCAGGGAGGCCCTTGGTAGGTTTAACAGGATTTGGGGATACCTTGCATCGCCCATGAGCTAGCCAGAGTCACTGTCCCTGTGTCACCTCTTCCATTTAGTGTCTGCCTAGTGTTCTCACCTTCCTCCTTTGGGGTCCTGAGGTTAGCACCCCTAGGAAGCCTGTGCAGCTGGAGGTGAGCCCCACAGCCCCTGTAACGTGGCTGGAGGTGAGCCCCACAGCCCCTGTAACGTGGCTGGAGGTGAGCCCCACAGCCCCTGTAACGTGGCTGGAGGTGAGCCCCACAGCCCCTGTAATGTGGCTGGAGGTGAGCCCCACAGCCCCTGTAACGTGGCTGGCCACAACTGCCCACTGTACATCCCGAGGAGGACCCCCAGGGGGATGCTTCTTGCCTGAGCCCAGTGGCTGCTGGTCCTGAGGGGACAAGGGCTTTGGGAGTGGAACTCTGAGGAGAGGGCTGGTGGTGGGAGGAGGTATACACAGGTCACTTGGGGAGAGGCTGCTGGCTGGCTGGCTGGACCCCATGGGTCCTGAAAGTATCTGGAGGGGGAGGGACCCAGAGAGGGCTGCACCAGGCGTGATTTCATTCCTTGCATTCCTAAGCAAGCCCCAGCCTTCTGGTGGCCCTAAGTGGGGGAGGGTGGCCTAGAGAACGACCTCTGGACACTGGCCCCGACCCTGGGTGACTCTCTTTCTGCCCACCGTCAGCCTCGCTCTGCCTTCCCCTGAGGTCTCAGGACTGGCTGAGTTCTCACCAGGTTCAGGGGATGCAGGGACCCTGGCCTGTGCCATTGGACACCACCCCTCACTATAGAAGTTTTCAGAGTACCTCTGGTGGCCAGAGGGAGAGAGTGGCAGGCACACTTGTGTTAGCTTTCAGGATGTGTTAGGATCTTCCTGCACTCAGCACAGTCTAGTCTGGGGAGGCAGGACTGCTACTTACATTCACAGACAGGGCAGTGGAGGGTCACAGTAGATTTCTGTGCCTGGTGGTAGAGCCTCTGCTCCAGGCTTCCATCCCTAAGCCATCCAGAGAACTGGGCAATACTGTGCACACAAACACACGCTCACACGCACACGCCTGTCTCTGTCGCCGGTCGCCCACCCCCTATCTTGCCCATGGATGTCTTCCCCATCCCTGGCAGAAGTCTCTCCTGGGAGGCTGCAAGGGAAATGTCTGCAGGCCCAGGGCGCTATTCCCATGGGAAGGATGCTGCCATCACTGGGCCTGCTTCCCACCCTGCCCTCACTCCCGGGACTGAGGGGTGCAGTGTCCTGGGGTTGCTGTGTCACCTGTAGCCTCCAGCCACTCTGCAGGCTCATGTCTGGTCACCACGGGTTGCACTGTCTGCTGACCCCAGTCTGGTGCCAGCAAGGCTTGAGTTAGAGATGTGAATATCACAGTGTGAGAGCCTGTGTTGTTTTAATCCCACAGCTCTGGCTGTATCTCCTCCATCTTCTCCAGGCCCCTCCAAGACGGCTTCCTCTCTTTCTCTGGGTAAGGCCTGGGCTCAGATGTCCCAGTTCCCACATGTGGCAACTGGGGTGATGACTGGCTCCCTGCCAGGGTGGCTGGGGGATTGAGTGAGTCAGCGTGTGTATGTGCAGCCTGGACCGCTGTGCTGTGTCATTAGGGGTCATTAGTGTCTCCATTACTGTTGTTACATTGTGGCCAGGGAGGGCCGTGCTCCTGCAGATTTGCTGTAATCTGGGCATCTTCCTTTATAAACATGGGGCACGCCGGGTGGTGGTGGCGCACGCCTGTAATCCCAGCACTCTGGAGGGCAGAGGTAGGCAGATTTCTGAGTTCGAGGCCAGCCTGGTCTACAGAGTGAGTTCCAGGATAGCCGGGGCTATACAGAGAAACCCTGTCTCGAAAAAACCAAATCCAAAAAACAACAACAACAACAAAAAAAAAAAAAACCATGGGGCACATAGGAGAACTGCTTCCTCCCTACCCCAGGTCCCTGTCGCCACTTACAGTAGCTGCCAGCGAACAAACTCTGAGCAGTATGTGCTTTAGCCAGGAAATTTTCAGATTTGTCTCTTAACACGGATCCCATAATAGCCTCACACTTCCCAACTGAGGTCCATTTGTCATTCTGTCTGGTTTGGTCCAGACTAGGTCCAAGGCCTCTTAAGCTGCCTTCCATCTCTACATTTGTGCGTTCTCTCTGTCTCTCTCTGTCTCTCTGTCTCTCTCTCTCCCCCCCCATGTGTGTGTGTATGTGTGTGTGTGCGCACACATGTGCATGCGCGTGCACAATTTTGAAGCTGTTGCTGTGGGTGAACATCTGGGTTTAATAATTTAACGACTTGATGTTTGCACAACTGTCAAGTTAACTTTGAGGATAAAAATTTTAAAAGGCAAAAAAAAAGAGAAAACCATGGTGATACCTGTGTTTCTAGCACCTTCGGAAAGTTGCAGTCCAGGCTGGGAGGAGAGGGAGACTGTCTTATACAGACAAGCGTTGTTGAGCACAGAACACAAGAGCAATGAGGTAGGTGCACTGAGCTCCTGGTCCTCCTCTGAACAGGGGCCTTAACGCCCTCCTCCGTACCTTGTGCAGTAACAGCATGGGGCTCACACGTAGCATCTCATGGCTGGCCTCCCTGCTGTCCCATATCTCCAGCGTGGGGCACAGAAGAGCCACCAGGGGCTGCCACTGCCCTCAGGACAGTTTATTTGATCTAAAATAATTTCTTCTACTCCGTGGAAGTAGCTACAGTGGGCCTGGACAGGGATACCTCGGACCAGGGTGTCCCACGCATGTCACAGGAGCAGAACCTGGGAGTGCTTAAGTGTAGGAGAGGCCTGGTGCTTATGGCCCGGGCTCTGAGGTTTCCAGGGCTCGGTCTCCCAGCTTTTGTCCCCCAGTGCAGCAGGGGGTGAGGGTAGGCAGGGAAGAAGAGAGACTGGGCCAGCACAACACATATGCAGGAGGTCGAGGCTCGACTTATTCTGCAATGCAGAGTCTAACTTTATACAAAGTGTGGAAACCTCTGGGTTCACTCCAATGCCTAGGTGTCAAGCAAACATCCTATGTGCCACCCAGAACAGGGGACAAGTGCTGGCAGCTGCCAAAAACATCCCTTTCCAGAAGTAAGTTCTTAGTAGAACTAGCTCATGCTTTCAGCCCTCCCTTCCTTCCCTTTCACTGCCCAAAGGAGAACAGCCTCAGTCCCTGCTGCACGGGGTCCCCTGCCCAACTAAAAGACAGGCCCCAGGGACCGCGCCTTGTGGTCGCTGCAGCACGTCCACGTCTTTCCCTCGGTGGAAATGGCATGAGATTGGCACCTCCTGGCCACAGCTTGCTCTCTAGTATTTTGCTCTTGAGAGCTCTCCAGCCAGTGAAGGAACCGCCAGCAGGACTGCTCTCCAGCCTGGCCTGGGAGGAACAGCCTGGCTTTGGGCTCCTCCGGCCCAGGCCCAGGCCCCTCCTCCTGCCTCCCCCACCACCCAGCTCAGCAGGTGGAACCGGAGATCCCTGGTCACCGAATGGGGTCAGTTTCAGCCCTGTGCTCTGTGAAGGGGCTGTCATGTCTCCTGGAGGGACCACAGGCCAGGCAGGAAATCTCTCTTCTGACCCTGTGCCACCCTGGTTCCCCTACAGGAAAGCCACTGTGGTGATTACTGCCGAGGTCCAGGTCAGCAAGGGGCTCTCACGAAGCTCTGCTACTGAGTTGGTAGTTTGGAGGCAAGTGCAAACCCTACCACCACCTCAGTGAGTCTCCCCTTCCCATTTAGAATCTGTGTAAGGCTTAGTTCATCACTGAGAGGAGGCACTCGAGAGTCGGCGCCTTAGTGTCCTCAGTGGCAGTTGTATGAGTTACCTCTCTGCTTGGTGTCCTAAACCCCTGAGAAGCAGCTGAGCGGAGGAGAGGTCTGTCTGGGCTCGGACTTGAGGGTACAGTTTTATCATGGCTAGGAAGGCGCGGGCCAGAGAGTAAGGCAGCTGGGCATATGACGGTCTGCTGTCAGGAAGCAGGGTGCTCTGTTTCTGAGAGAGAGGGGGGAGGGGAGAAAGATCGATCCTCTGGAGTCATAGGTATTGGTGAGCCATCGGACGTGAATGCTGGGAACTGAACTCGAGTTGTTGGCACTCTACTCTTTCTGAGGGGTGGGGGCGGTTAGAGGTGTTACTGTGAGTCATCAGACATGAGTGCTCGGACCTGAACTCATGTCCTCTGGGAGAGCAGCAAGCTCTCTTAACCAGTGAGCCATGCCTCCAGCCTCTCCCTTTCTCCCGTTACACTCCGGCCCATCGGCTGGTGCTGCCTATATTTAGGAGGACTCTTCCCTGCCCAGTTAACCAGTGTGTAAGCACCCTCATGGACACACCCAGAGCTAGGTTTCTGTGGTGGTTTTAAATGCAGAGGTTGACAGCCGCCACAACAGTCTTGTCCCTGCTGCCTTTCACTCACTTGTCCCTTCAGGCTGGGCCAGGCTGAGGGCCAGCACTAGTGCGAACTCCTGCTCTAAGGACCAGCAGAGTGAGAGTTGCCTTGGAGAGAGATGCCCATCTGTGAGGCCAGTGGCGGCTGCCTGCAGGGGGCTGTGTAGGCTGAGGCCTGAGACCGGAACTGGTTTGTAGAAGAAGAAACCGAAGGAAGAAGAACACACGCTGAGCGTGGTGTGCGCACGAGGTCCTGGCACTCCAGATCAGCAAGCCATGACTTTGAAGCCAGCCTGGACTCCATAGTGAGGCTTTGTCTCAAATCAAAGCAAAGGCTGAAAGATGGGAGCAGGTCTGTCACTTACAGAAATCACTGATGTTCGTAAGTACACCTAGATTTTGAGGTACCTGTGATCTGAGCCAGATCTATCACCCTCTTCCTCCATCTTCTCTCAGTGGTAACAGCTTGCAAAGTCACCCAGGTCCCCAATCAGGAAGTGGACTTCGATCTGATCACGGCCGAACATTCCATCACAAGCATCCGCCCCTCCCCTCTGAGGCCTGCTCCAGCCACAGCCCTTCCCACCCTTAACTTTCTCCAGTTTTATAATTCTCTCATTTTAGGATTGTTATATAAGCAGAATCCTTCCACAGAGAACCTTCTAGAATTGTCCTCATCCATGCAGTCTAGTTCTCGGGAGAGTCTCGCAGGTGGCTGTGCATGTTGCTAGGTGGCACTCGTGGGTACCCCAGGGTGTTGCACCATCCACCCGTGGCAGACATCTGCTTGTTTCTAGTTTTTTGGCTATTACAACGAAAGCCTCCGCAAACGTTCCCATAGTGCTTTTTGTGTGGAGTATAAATTTGTTTTTCTGGGACAGATACCCCAACGTGTAATTGCTTGGTGCTGTGACAGTTACATGTTTTAAGGAAGATGCCAGGCTGCTTTTCAGAGTGGCTGCGCCATTTCCCGTTGCCATCAGCAGTCACAGCGCAAGCAGCAAGCAGGGCGCTGCTCGCCGGCCGGGCTCGCCAGCACGTGCGCTGTCACTACTTTTTATTTTAACTCTTGTGGTAAGTGTGTAGCACCGGCTCGCAGTCGCACTAATGCGTGTCTCTCTGGCTAATGGCTAATGCTGTAGAACATTCGGTGTGCTTGTCTCCCATCTGTGATCTGCTCTGGTGACAAGTCTTCGGGCTTCCGCTCACTTTATTGAGCTGCGTGCTGTTTTACTCTTTAATTCTGTGAGTGCTTATCTTGGGCACCAGGCCTTTGTCAGATGCCTGGCTTGTAAACGGTTCTCAGTCTGTTGCTTGCCTTTTCCTGTCGGTACTAGGGAGTGGACCTAGGACCTCGTGGCTGTGATAGGCCAGCCCTTTAGAGCCACATCACGGCCTGTGGCTTGTCTCTTTACCCTTTTCACGTGGACTTTTGCAAAGGAAAAGTCTTCTTTAAACAAAACAAAGCTTTATTTATAGTATTTTGTTTACTTGTATGTGTATGGGTGTTTTGCCTTGCATGTATGTGTGCATATTTGTGTATGCACATGTGTGTGCCTAGTGCCTGCGACATCCAAAAGAGGATATTGGATCCATTCCCTGGGCCTGGAATTCCAGATGTTTGGGAGCCCCCAATTCCACATAGGTACTAGGAACTGAACTTGAATCTTCTGGTAGAGCAGCCAGTGCTCTTAATGGGGAAAATCTTAAATTTTGGTGAGGTCCCTACATTTTTCCTCTTTTGTGGCCTGTGCCTTTGGTGTGCAGTCTGAGAATTGGGGGCTGAGCTCTGCAGGGTTTCTTCATGTGTGCAATGCAGGGGGTGGACTCAGGGCTCTGTGTCTGCATCTCTGGGCCTCTTACTGTTTACCAACCCTGAGTTGCCCTGGCCAGCTGTTAATTCAGTGTATAATCCAGGCAAGCCTTCAATTTAGAATCTTCCTGCCTCCACCATGGTTTTGTTTTCTGGGAATTTTAGAGGCACGAACCTTTGTAAGTTGGGTGCAGTGTGGTTTCTGTTAAGATTCCTTTCATGTGTTTAGAGGAAGCCAGTTGTTCCAGCACCTTGTATGAAGATGGTGCCTTCAGTTGATTTTCCCAGTTACCACAGTCTACCATCACCTCATGAATACCAAGATATCCTTTCCCAAACAAACAGAAGAACAGGCATGCTGGCTCAGGCCTGCAGTCCTGGCTCTCAGAAGGCAGAGGCAGGGATACCTTTGCCAAGCTGGCCTGGGCTGTGAGGTGAGACCCTTGGGGTGTGAGTACTGAGGGGAGTGATGAGGTGCTGGGCAGGCAGAAGATGTGGACCTTCATCACAGGCAAGACTGAGAAGGCAGCTGCCCTCAGAAACAGCCGCCCTCTTATAAAGCTAACCACAGAACATGGGCTGTGCATATGACCTGCCACTTCCCTCCCAGGCACACATTAAAGAAGTGAAAGCAGGCCAGATGTGGTGGCACACACCCTTAATCCCAGCACTTGGGAGGCAGAGGCAGGTGGATCTCTGTGAGTTCAAGGCCAACCTGGTCTACATAGGAGTTCCAGGATACATTGTCAGTGTTGTTTAGAGAAAAGAAAAAAAAACAAAACAAAAACCCCAAAGACAAAACAAAGACAAAACTGGGAACAGGACCTGGAGCAGTATCTGCACATCTAGTTCTATGGAGTGTTCTTCACCACAGCCGGAAGGTGGAAACAACCCTGCAGCCCGACGGATGGAGACAGACCAGCAGGGACACATAATGGCATGTTATCCAGCCGTGGAAAGGGACGGAGCCTTGATAGATGCTATTGTGTGGCTGCACCTTAAAAGCTTTGCACTTAGTGGGGAAAAGCCAGACGTAAGGAGGGGTTATCGCGTGATCCCACCTGTGCACAGAGCCCAGACTAGCACAGCAGCAGAAGGTAGGAGAGGTTGGGGGGGTGGGGGGACAGGGAAGGAGCAAGGCCCTTTTGCTGGCTAAAGGCTGGGGTAAAGAGAGTGCTGAAGGTTCTGTAACACTTGGGGTATTTAAAGACATGGGGCTGTTCACTTCTAAGTGAAAATGATAAATATTGTGTGTCTATTACCACAGTGTTTGGGGAAAAAAATCATGTTTTTTTGTTTTGTTTTGTTTTTTAAAGAATTTTGTTGGTTTTCTGAGACTCACATGTGCCCCTGGCAAAACTAGAACTCACTGAACTCAGCATGATAGCCCTTGTTTTGCCTCCTGGGTGCTTTATAAGTATACACCACCACACCGGGCATAAAGCCCAGGCCATTGGTGCTGGAGCGGTGGCTCGGAGGTTAAGAGCACTGGCTGCTGTGTACGGTTGTTTTGCCTTGTGTGCATGTGTGCATATTTGTATATATGCTGGGTTTGGGTTCTAGCACTCAGCTCAATAACTTCAGTCCCACGAGATCCAGTATTCTCTTCTGACTTCTGTGGAAGTCATAAAATGAAAATAAGTCCCTAAAAAATGAAAATAATCAAGTCATGTTGACGGGAGTCAATTTTGACTTCTCTGTGCACCTCCGCTGATCTGCTCCTTCCTGTTAGTCTCCCGTCTCTCCAGGTGTGTGGCAGGGAGAAGTGCCTCCCACTTTTCTGTTCTTCCCTGGAACTTTTCCAAGATCCTTGCCACCTCCCTTGACCTCATCCCCAGTATCCTACATATTACAGTGTGTGTGTGTGTGTGTGTGTGTGTGTGTGTGTGTGTGTGTGTATACTCATGTATGTGCATTCACGTGGAGGCCAGAGGTTGATTTCCTCAGTTACCCCACTGTTGAGGCTGGCTCGCACTGAACCTGTATCTCACCAGTCTGGCCACACCTCTTGGCTAGTGAGCTTCAAGAGTCAGCCAGTCCGCGCTCCCCAGTGCTGGCACTACACTACAGACACGCTCCTGTGCAAAGCCTTTCACACAGCGCTAGGATCTAACTCCTGGTCTTCATCCTTGCGTGGCAGGCACTTTACCAACCAAGCCGTCTCCCTCATGTTGCTTTTCTTAGTAGATGAAATGTTGGCTGTCCCCTCCGTAGCCTCCACGACCCTGGCTACCACTGTCAACTGTCTGGCCCATGCTCCATTCTGACCACTTTTCCCCACACTTACTCTGGTCTCCTGGATCCTGCCTTCCCCCAAGCCAAGTTACCACCTTAAGCTATGCCTGTCCTGGGCAGCCTGCCACAGCTCCCATGGCCTGCCTCACTACACTGTCCTCCCTCAGGCCCGTCCTTGCTGCCCCTCCACCTGGCCTGCCAGCTGAAATCCCATTTGTGTGATGCCTGATGAGAAGGCCCCTGGGCATCTGGTGGGCACATGGTGACCACTTGCTGGGGACCGAGTGCAGCGGAGGAAGTTGCGTGTGGCTAAGGCAGGCGACTGTGATGGGAAGGAGCAGGTGGAAATGGGGGCCGAGGTGGGCATGGCCCAGGGCTCCTGGCAGGGAGATGGCTGTAGCTGTGAGGCCCCAGCTGGTTTTCAACAGAAAGAGACACAGTCAGATTAGCTTTACAAAGATCCGCCCAACCCAGCAGAAAAGCAGGCAAAGGTATTGAATAGACACTTAGTAGAAGAGCACAGTCATTCTACCCGCTTCGGTACCGTGAGAGGATGCTCAGTGGGAAGAAGTAGGAAATGCAAATGAAAACCAGGCTGAGCCGGGCAGCGAGCTGGGCAGCCCTGGCCTGTGCTGCAGAGAGCAGAGATGGATGGACCACTGATGCAGCAGAGGAGGGACGGACCCCGGGCTTGCTGAGGGGCTGGGAGCAGCCCAGTCCTGGTGCAACCACTGCATTGCCCACAGACATGCTGGCAGCACCTGCAGGATGCCTGCTGTGCCCAGTTAGCATCTCTGCACTGCCTATGAGAGCAAAACAAAGCTGGCTTTGGGGCTGGCTCAGGTCACCATGGCACTTAGGGCCACCTGAGGGGAGGACCAGCAGTCTGCAAAATGAGGCCTGGTGAGGATTGTAAGATCTACATCTAAATAAGCATACATAGTCTTTCCCTTTAAAACTGTGACTTGACAAAACAAAAAACAAAAAAACAAAAAACTGTGGCTTGACATTAGGATGCATGCTGAAAATTGCCTCACACCAACCCTTCCTCTGAAGGGAAAGCTTTCTTGTCACCCTCTGGGGAGAGACGGAGGCTGTCATTCTTCTCTCAGAGCTCCTGGTCCTTCTCCTCTGCTGGGGATGGACCTGGGGCCTGTGTGCTCGCCACGCTGAGCCGTGCTGCCCCAGCCCTCACCAGGGCTAAGCCAGGGCCCTCCTAGGCTGCATCCATGACATTGTCATGAGGGTGAGAGAAGGTCTTGCTGTGTAGCCCTGCAGTCCTGCCGCCTCAGCACATCTGGCTGCGTTCATTTGATACTGAGCCAGGTCTCACCGAGTTGCCCAGGGTGATCATGAACTGGCTGTTGCCCGCCCACGCAGGCCTTGAACTTGTGGTGACCCTCCTGGCTCTTGGGACCATCATCCTTTGCTTTTCCTTTTGGTTTTGCCACCTTTGACAAAGTCTCAGGTGACTCCTTTCCAGTTGTTTGTGCTTTAGCATGACAGGTCCTCGATTGTGCTCCTGAGGGCCTCCCCCCCTCCTCCCCCCTCCCCCCTCCCCCACCCCGTAGGGACCCGAGAGGCCACAGTGACAGTCCTGCCTCCTGGGTCTGCTGAGCCTTTGCACAGGCTCAGGGGCTCGTGAGAGTACTTACCAGGTTCCCAGGGGGTGCAGCAGGGCATACCTCAGGACAAGATGCTGTGTGTGTCACATGCTGCATTTTGTAGGGTTTTTTTTTTTTTAAAGTGTGTGAGCCGGGCGGTGGTGGCACACGCCTGTAATCCTAGCACTCTGGGAGGCAGAGGCAGGCGGATTTCTGAGTTCGAGGCCAGCCTGGTCTACAGAGTGAGTTCCAGGACAGCCAGGGTTACACAGAGAAACCCTGTCTCGAAAAAACCAAATCCAAAAAAAAAAAAAAATGTTTAAAGTGTGTGGTGTGTTTGCAGAACACATGGGTCTCTCCAAAGAACAAATTGCAAGGGCAATGGGGTGGGTATATCCTGCCTCTGTTTACCCTTTGGTACCTTTTGGCATTGTTACCATGTGACTGTAACTAGAAACACAGGCAGAGATGAAAAGGAAAGAGACAGACAAGCTCCTGTGTGACAAACCGTGATTAGTGAGTCACCCACTCAGCACTCCTCCTCTGGGACCTGTTTCCTGGAGCTGACCAGAGCTGGTCAGGCTGCACCTCCTCCCCCAGCAGAGCTCAAACCTGCTGGTCTGGTTTGGGGAGGTGGCCCTATCTGGCTGAGTCTCTGGGCGGCTTCCCAGGTGCCCTGCCCCCACAGGGAGGTGGTAACCAGAGACCTGGGAATGTGGGGTCTCCCAGGCCCTGTTGTGCAGCGGGAGGGAGTGGGGCTGGAGAGACACAAGTGACACTGGCTACTTGTTGGTTGTCCCCACCATCTTTATAGAGACCACAAGCCTGTCGTGGGCTCCCCAGCCTGGGCCCTGTGCTCCATGGACCACAGCCTTCTAGGCCCCCTCTCAGACAGGGCTGCTTTTGCTCAGATTACCTACCACTGAATCCTCATGTATGCTGGGGCCTTGGTAGATTCTGGAGCTACAGACAGTAGGAGACAAGGGATCATAGCTGCCGGGCCAGGCCCAGGCCCAGGCCCAGAGGTCACGTGTGGACAGCCTGGGCTGAGGAAAGGCTTCCTGAGCAGGTCCAGGAGGCAGGCTCTGGTTGGACCCTCACATGCTTTTGGTTCCAGAAAGACAGACAGTTTGAGAGGCCGCCTGGACAGATCCTTACACTGAGAGGTTGCACAGGAGACCTCTGCTCAGGGCTGGCAGCCGGCTGGGCTTTTCAGAACAGATAAGGAGCAGAGGGAGGGAAGACCTTGCCCCTTCCAGAGTCACTTGTTCAGGATGGGGCTCTGAGCTACACTGCCTTAGTCAAAGCAGCTAGTTAAGGGCACAGGCGGCAGGGGCCCTCGGGCCATCACACGACCTCTCTGGACTTTTTGGCTGCTCTGCTGTAAAGGAGGCCTGCTAATGGGGCTGCCCTGTGCTGGGCACGGCTCCTTCCGAGGGAGCCGCTCACCCCAGAGAAGTTACTGTGACATCCTGGTCCTAGCTCTGCACCATCCTCCTATCATCCATATCTCCACTGTCCACTCCCCTGCTTGTACCACTTGCTATCCTCCAAACCCAGGGGAGAAAAGGGGATGGGGCCACACCCCATCTCAGATTACCCACCTAGCCCTCCTGAGGCCTCTGGAGGCACTACCCAGCTCCAACCCCTGGTCCAGAAGCTACCCTCTGGTGTGCGGTCTAGCTAAACCCTGGTTTCCTGGGCCTCTGTTATCCACTGTGTGTGTGGAGCCGGAGTTAGTAAGATGGGTGTGCCTGTTGTAGTGGAGGCAAGTCCTGCTGAGACCAGGCTGTGGCTGGGGTCCTTGCCAACCCTCCTCTCTGTCCCACAGCTCTGGGCCTACTGGCTCTGGCCCCACCTTCCGCCTCTCTGCTTCCCGCCCTCTGTGGGTGGGAGCCACAGCCCCTGCTGAGCTGCTACCACGGCTAGACTGTGTCCCCACCACTGTTAGCCTAGGGTGCACAGCCAGCTCATCAGTCTCAGGGTGCCCTGAAGCCTGTCCCTGTCCCTGCACCTGAGGACTGGCTGCCAGTTGCCCTTGGAGAGGTAGCCCAGGACCTAAGAAGAGGGTGGTAGAGGTAAGCAGGCTGCCTGTGGCCCTCCAGGAGAGGGTGGGCCTGGTCCCTGGAGCCGGTGTGAAGATGTGGGATGGGCCACACCTTTCTTGAATCTAGGGGTGGAGTGATTTGTTCTACGTGTGAGGTTGCAGGCTCCTGGGAGCTGGTGTCTGAGCACGAGCCTCCATGCCCACATCTTCCTGATGACCTTTGGGTGTTAGTTGCTTGCTGTGCATGGGCCTGTAGTTGTGAGGGTCTCGGGTCTAACCTTGTAGCTTGGGTTGTGGTCCTCAGTACATCTTTCAGCAGGATGTGTGTACACGTGTCCCCTGTGCCTGTAGAGATGCCGGGGCCTCTTGTGTATCACAGCTCTTGGAGTATGACTATAGGTATCTTTAGGGAGCACTCTCACTGTCTCTTTGGGGTGGGGAGTCGTCATATTTCAGAGGGGCTTACAGTGGGATGCTCAGGGGTCCCCAGCCCTTCCACTTGCTGAGCCTGGGCCTACAAGCTACTTCCATGAATTCTCTCCGGTGCCTCCAGTGCTTCCTCCCCCAGGCCATGCTGGCACCTGTGTTTGAGGGGCAGGAGCTCAGCTCTGAGCTTACCTCACCATGCTGTACAGTAAACACTGGCCCAACCACCGGCTCACGCCCCCATGACAGCTGTCAGTCACATGCTTAGGATGCTGGGTGACTGTGACTTGCAGCTAGTCGTGGTAACTGCGTGTCTCTTGATATCCAGTACGTCCATCTGTCTGTGGCTTGTTTGGGTTTCTGTTGCGGGGTCTGTGATATGACAGTGTATGTGTACTAATAGTTCTTACTGGCTGCATGGCATGGGATCTGTGTGGCCTGTGTGTGAGGTACTGAATGCTTGTGCCACGCAGGGCTGTGGACAGGAGCCTCCTTTTTGTCTGTCCTTCCTGCAAGGATCCAGGAAGGAATGAATACAGCCTAAAGCGACGTCTCCGGTCCTCACAGCTCACCCACACTCTTTGGTTCTCAGGGGCAGCCACCCCATCCCAGGCACTAGGCACTGTGAGGCGAGCCTGGGCTGCCTGCGCCTCGGGGCTGTGGGGCCGGGCAGCTTCTCACTCAGCCTTCCTCTGCAGTTCACTCTTCCACCATGTGCAGTCCGCAGCATTCCCCATCCCAACCCGGGAAAGTGTCACTAGCACATGCACATGCTGGAGGGGACTGTGACCAGGGTCATCACTAGCACATGCACATGCTGGAGGGGACTGTGACCAGGGTCATCACTGGCACGCTTATTCAGCCTCTCTCTGATGCAGCAGCGGCAGCGGCTGTGTGAGCCCCTGTCAGACCCTGTTCTCCATGCCTTACTGTTGCAGTCCAAGTATTCCCAGCAGGTAGGGACTGTCACAGTCTGTGGCTTGCAGACAGAACGCTGAGGTTCTGGGAGGTTAGATGACTTGTCCATGGGTGTGCGGCTGGAACAGCTGAGCCAGCGCTGCGTCTGAACAGCCTGCTCGTAGGCCCACAGAGCCCAGACTGAGGTAGCCCCAGGTTGGGCAGTGGCCAAGAGAGACATGCCCTGTGCAAAGGGCTGTCCCTGTCCCTCTGGCAGGAAGCTGTCCATAGAAGGCCACCCAGACAGGACGAGAAGAATAACTGTGCCAGACCGTCGAGGAGATGCCATCCTGACAGCTTAAAGAGGACGGGATAAGGTGGGAAAGGCTGTGAGGCTGGGGAGTTTCTGGGCCCATCCTTTACATGCCTCCTGGGGAAGACAGCGCTGCCTCTGGCCAGGATGAAGAGAGCAGAGTTGTAATGGCTTCCCACGCGTCTCCAATGTCCAAGAGCAGGGCACTGTCTCTGAGTCATCACTCTGTAGGGGCTGCCCCTATTGCAGGGACTTACTGCCAGGGCTTGGGCTCTTACTGTGGATGGGAAGAAGCTGTCCTCAGGTTTCCCTCCAAGGCATGTCTTAACAGGTGTGTCTCCCTGTAGTGTGAGCCTGTGGCAGCCTCAGTGAGATGCCCTTGGTCCTGGTTAGGACACACCGAGCTTGTTGACTAAATTCCTAGGTGTCTTGGGTGATATCTAGGCAGCTTGGGACAGAGGCTCTGGAATCCTGTTTGCCCCACCTCCTTCCCTGTGCATCATGGCCCAGACTCATCATTGTGGCAAGATGAGTACACATCTCCCCAGATATTTACTGAGTGTCTGTGTGGGCCAGGCCCTGCTCAAGGTGCTAGGGAACCATTTGGTGTGGGGCGCCCAGAGGAAGGGGCCTATAGTCACAAGGAATATGGCGCCGGGAGTAATAAGGGTTGCGGGGAAGGAGAAAGTTGTGCCTGCCCCAAATTTTGTTAGGTATCAAGGTAGCCTCTGTTGAGTTTGTTTGTTTGGTTGGTTGGTTGGTTGGTTGCTTGCTTGCTTTTTCAAAACGAAGTTTCCCTGTGCAGCCCTGGCAGTCCTGGAACTCACTTTGTAGACCTGGCTGGCCCCAAACTCAGAGGTCCACCTGGCTCTACCTCCTGAGTGCTGGGATTAAAGGTGTGTGCTGCCACTGCCCGGCTGCCTCTCAAGCACTAAGACTTGAATGTTAAGAAGTAAGCCAAGGTTCTGAGCAGAAGGCTTTGTAGGTACAAAGCTGGGTCAGGTGTTGTTGTCCCAGTTTGGATGTCAGTTAAAGATGGGGGGGGGGGAGGCGAAGATGTGCAGGTCTCTAGCAGGCAGGACTGTGTGGTGTCCCTTGGAGTCACATGGGTAGCTCATTTAACATTCCCTCCGCATGGTGGCTTCTCTGTTCTTAGAGGCTAGTCATTGTCAACAGTTGTCTGCCTCCTGCTCTTGTTCATAGACCCCGTAGGTCCTTCCTATGAAATGGAGGCCTTGGCTGGAGCAAGGGACACTGAGGAGCAGTACACTGGTGGGGTGTTACAAGACCTTTGGGGACAGACTGGGTATTTTTTGTGACCTGGCACAAGGTGTTCCTGATCAGTGATTTCACTTTTGTAGGCCTCAGTTTCCTAATTTTGGAAACAGGAAGGAAGAGGACTCCCCAGGACCTAAATCTGTTTGGGGGACCCATGGTAGACCAGTGTGTGTACCTGCACATGCCTGCTGTGTGAGCCACCAGTGTTGCAGGCTGACAGCTTCAGACAGGCTGACGCTATCACGCTGTGGGAGTGGGGGTGGGGTACTAAGTTCTCTTGAGTGCATGAACAGGAGGCCAGTGAGCCCAGCCAGGCGCTGGAGTAAGCTGTGCCAGGCAAGCCGGGCCTGCCGAGTTCACATCCCATGCCCTGACGCCACCTTGCCACCTTGGTTTTTGGACCGAGCAAAACCTGCCCGCTCTACCCATGCCACCTCCCCTAGGGGGTCCTGTGTACCTTATCTCATGCCGGGTTGTCACAGCCATCTCGCTGGTCCCCTGTTTCTGTCCCTCCCCTGCCTAGACCCTTCCTGTATCTTCATCTTCCTTGAGAAAGACAGGCACCACCCGCCCTGCCTCATCACCAGCCTAACCCCACTCTCCCCTCTGCTCCATCTGTCTCTCTTCCAGGGGTACCCAGTCACCCCTTTAACTCCAGGGTCCAACAAGATTCCCCCAACACTGGCCCAGAATCGCCCCTGCTCAGAGGTTTCTGGGGGCCGGGGGCTTGTGTTGGTAACTTCCCAGGGCCACAGGTTCCTTCATGGTAGGCTTGTCCGTTCTAGAACCCCGTGAAGTACATTTGGTGACAGGGGCAGGGTTTCAGGTATCTTTTCTGTGACCAGCTGTCTCACCAGAGGCCCTGGGAAGGGGTCCAGGAAACCCCTTTCCCAGAGACTGGGGCAGACTGGGTAGGAGGTGAGGTGTGGCCCTGCAGTGCCAGCACAGGAGAGGAATGGGGCAGGTAGGAGCGTGCGGGCCCAGCCGAGCCGCCGCGGGCACGTGGTGCAGGCGAGTCCAGCGTGTTGCATACTCCTTCCTGGGTCAAACCATGGCAACCTCTGACCACGGAGACTATGTTTCCACACCAGAAAACTGGGCTAAGGAGCCTCCGTGGTAGGCTGTGCATATGGCACAGGGCTGAGCACCACTGGCTGGGCCTGCACCAGAAGCAGGGGCCACAGGCCCTGGGAGAAGTGGCCTTCTCTAATGTCTGCCCTGGCTTTGCCTGTGGCCAGTGAGGGTCCTCTGTGCCCATCTTCCGTACTTAGGGCCTGGGGTGCGCAGTGGCTGTCCGCATCAGGAGCAAAGGTTGAGAGATGCTGGGCACGGTGGTTCTAAGAGGTGGCACCCGCTGATGCGCAGTCCTGCTGGCTCCTGTTGTCATGTGACTAGCATTGAGGATTTACTGCCTGAGCGTCAGAAAGAGCTGGCTCTGAGCCAGGCCTTCAGTGGCTTGCTGGTTTTGCGTTCTCTGTGCTCCTTGTAAAAGCTGCTGGAAGCAGCTACTGTCGTCACTGCCCTAACAAGAGGAAACTGAGGCATAAGAGCAGAGCTCTTTCCCCAGGGTCTCACATTGAGCTTCCTGGCATGAGCTGCGGGCTGGGTCTTCACAGAGACAGCAATCAGGGCATGTAGTGCTAGCTAGCTGTCAGTGTCAGCTGGGGTTTGAGGCCTGGGCTGCAGGGCTCTGAAATTCTGAGCTGGTCTGGGAGACCCATCCCGGCCATGAGATGCCTAAAAGGGCCTGGGTGGGGCCTACACCGGGTCATTATAAACATAACCAGTTCCTCTGTTTGTCCTTCCCTCCATACGCTGCCCAGAGGAAAGGGGTGGCCCAGGCAAATATCCGGAGGTGTGTCCTTCCGCCCCTTCTCCTGCACGGTCACAAGTGGCTGCAGTATGCAAGGTGGCTTGGGGCTTATGGGTAGGGGTAGGGGTCCATGAGGGGAGCCTGGCCTTTTCCATCCTAAGCTTACTGAGCGATCACATGCACCACCCCCCCCCATTCTGCCAAATCTGGGGCCACCTTGGGCCTCCCTGGGAGTAGGGGGTGGGGACTGAGAGTAGAGCCGAGAGGTCAGGGTGAGTTGCAAGCTAGACGGAGGACAGGGAGCTGCAGGATGGAGGACAGGGAGCTGCAGGACTGAGGACAGGGAGCTGCAGGACGGAGGACAGGGAGCTGCAGGACTGAGGACAGGGAGCTGCAGGACGGAGGACAGGGAGCTGCAGGACGGAGGACAGGGAGCTGCAGGTCGCAGCGCCAGGCCCCACGCTGTATCAGGCAGCTAGAGGTGTGGCACTGTTGGAGTTGTAGAGACGGGCCTAGTGCCAGGGAGGGCTGGGTAGCCCTGGTGCCGAGGTCGGGGTGCTGGGACAGGCTGGGCAGGAGAGGCCAGAAGGAAGGGTGCATGCTGCAGCGCTGCTCTGGAGACAGAAGGCTAGAAGCCAGAGGCGCCCATTCTGCCCAGCCGGCCCAACCCTCAGCCAGAAGCCCTGGACCTGGATCAAGCAAAGAAACTAGAGCAGCTGGGAAAGCCCTGTCCAGGCCTGGGACTGGCCACCTGCTGGCCCCTTGGGACCAGTTGAGACAGGTTGGCTGCTGCGTCCCCACCTGCCTCGCACTTGGCCCTGCTGCCAAACCGGTTTCCCTGGCTGGCTGCCCATCCATGTCCTTGTAGGCTGAGCCAGTGACTCCCAAGAAAGAGACCTGTGCCTGGAGAAGAGGAGTCCTGGCTGGGCCCCCTGGACACCGTCCCAGCGTAGTCTCACCAGGGCTGGGTACTGGTTCTGTGCCTGCCCACCACCCTGCCAGCTACTGGGGAGCCAGGTGGGACGCACATGAAACTGCTCTGGCGGCCTTTGGGCCTCCGCTCAGGAGGCCCAGGAAGCCTCCCCTTAGCACCCCTGCCGTCCCTCCATGGCTGGACAGCACCCTGTAGGTCCAGTCCTACCAGTGTACACTGTCACTGCCTAGGGACCATCGCCCCGTGTAGACCCTAGTGGGTCACAGGCTGTCTACGTTGTCATTGTGTCCCACTATCCGCCAGGTACAGTGGGTGTTAGTGATTGAATGGCTGATGGATCTTTTTTTTTTCCTGTCTTGCAGATGAGTAACTCAAAGCCTCAGGAGGAGACGTCACCCACGCAAGGGTGCTTCTAGCCCAGCCAGCTTCAGACCAGGTCTGTCTGAGCCCAGGCTCTTCCCACAGGCCCAGTCTGTCCAGCATAAGGGGCTGGTCCAAGGCAGGGAGGGGCTCAGTCGCTTCATCGCCCAGGACCCAGGTAGAGAGAGGTAGAAGAGGGTTGTCGAGAGGCTGCCTAGTGTCCATCATTGCTTGAGCCTCTGTGAGGTGCCACCATCATCCTGTCCTTCAGCTGGGGTGGACCCCAGGGCCTCCCACCTACTGTACAGTGCTCTGCTGCCAAGCTGCAGCCCCAGACCTTGATATCATCTTATTTTGAGACAGTTTCACCACATTGAGCAGAATAGCCTGACCCTCTCTGCCCCGGAGAGCTCTGAGCTCCGAGTGGCGGGATTGAGCCGCTCAGCCCGAGCCCCAGGCTGCACTCGTCCTTTGATCCATCGTCTTGTTGTTGTTACTGTTGTTTATTTTTAATGTACATTGAAGTTTATGTGTATGCGTGTTTTTGCCTGCATGTATGTCTGTGCACCACATGTGTTGCTAACGTCCTTGAAGGTCAGAAGAGGGCGTCCTATCCCCTAGAAGTGGAGTTCTATACAATGGTATATATGAGCTACCATGTGGGAATTGAACCCAGGTCCTCTGGAAGAACAGCCAGTGTTCTTACCTGCTGAGCTGTCTCTCCAGCTTCCCACTCCCTTTTTGAGGCAGGCTCTAACTAGCCTAGAACTCACTTACGTAGACCACACAGAAATCCATAAAGGGGTATGTCACCATGCCTGGCTCACTGTTGGATTCCTGACTGGAGACCCAGGCCGTAAAGATAGGGATGTCACAGTGTGGAGAGGCAGCCCATTTGTCTGTAGCCGCTGGCTGTGGTGGCCAGACTAGAGGTGGGGACTGTTCACTGGCACCCAGGGGTGGGACTAGGGAGACTGTGTGGACAGACTGGTTTAGGCACTATTATCCTTACTGGGGTTGGGGGGAGACAAAAGGCGCCCCACACAGAAACCGCAGCAGGTTCCCCGTAGGTGAAGGGCATCTAAGGTGATGTGATAGCCAGCAGTGTGGTTAGGAAAGCCACAGTAGTGACCCAGGGAACTGGAGGAGGGGAGGGAGGGAGAAAGGGAGGAAGGGAGAGGACTCTTGGGATAATAGGCAGGGGGAACTGGCTGTGCATGGCCCTGCAGATGAAAGCTGGTATGAACCTGATGGACCGTGTGAGGTCTCTGGGACACAAGGAGCTGTGGCTCTGAGGAGTAGACAGCTGGGCCTGACCCTCTAGTTGCTCAAGAGGAACCCAGAAAAGCAGCTGCTCGAGGGCCCAGGAAGAGGCTGCTGCCCCCTGCTGGTATCTGAGAGAGCTGCTGAACCCACCAGGGCAGAAGCACAGAACTGGGGAAGGTTTGAGTGGGATGACCGGCCGCTGATCCCCCCTCCTTTGGTGCTTCCTTCCTGCAGGTGCCTGCAGGAGCCCGAGCCAGCCCGCGTTCACACCCTCTGCGCTAAGGCCCCGGAACCATGTTTGGAAAAAAGAAGAAGCGGGTGGAGATCTCGGCCCCATCCAACTTCGAGCACCGCGTCCACACGGGCTTCGACGAGCACGAGCAGAAGTTCACGGGGCTGCCCCGCCAGTGGCAGAGCCTGATCGAGGAGTCGGCACGCAGACCCAAGCCCCTCATCGACCCTGCCTGCATCACGTCCATCCAGCCCGGAGCCCCCAAGGTAGCCATCGCCACGCCACTGCTGGCCCACAGCCCATGCTGACCTCTGACCTCCACTCCTGCCCAGCACCGCACACTCAGCCTTGGTCTCCCAGTGCTTCGTGTCACGGGAGACAGCCCACTCCCAGACACAGGGCGTGCCCAGGGGATGCCCTAGCTGCAGCCCAAGGTCTGGGCAGCAGCCGAGGCAGATGGGAGCAGGGCAGCAGCCATTCAGTCTTATCATCCCGAGCAAATTGTCAGAGCTGGAATGCGACCTGAGGTCCAGATCCAAGATCCTCACACCCGCCTCCGTGTACAGCGTGACGATTGTGGTCTCACTGCCAGGCAGGGACTGCAGCCTTGCAGGCTTCATGATAAGAGAGCCCCCGCTGGGCCCAGGCCAGGGGTGGTGGGACCCAGAGCAGTGCAGCCAGACTCGTCCCCACTCGGGGGAGTTGGGCGTGCCTGTGGTCAGCAGGCTGGGCGCCTGGCTCTGCAGCTGACTCACACCCTCCCAGTGACCAGTCAGGGCCTGGCAGGAGAGAGGCAGTCATCAGGGTGCCCACAGCCACAGTACCTGGGTCGAGGCTGGGGTCTTTCTGGTTATTTCTGTGACCCCATAGGGTCATGTGAGAGCCTTGACTTCTCTCCATTACATAGAAAGTCCCTCTTGTCATCTGAATCTGTATGGGCTTTTCATGACCCAGGCCAGCAGGAAGCCAGTAGTGACTGGTTGTGAAGTAGGCCTCACCATAGTCCCCAGATAGCCCACCCTAAACACTCCATGACCCGGTGAGCTTTGCAGCCATTTCTCACAGGTTGTGTGATCCCAAAATTTCACCACTGCTCTGTTTCCACGCCATCCCACAGTCCTGCAAGGGGAAGGACCCTTGTCCTAATGCACGTGCAGCACCTTAGCTGGTACTGCTTAGACATCAAGGTCCTTGACCCTTGACTCCGGGTTCTTACTGAAGCCGGGCAGGTATCCACTGAATGAAAAAACAAAGAGATAAACAAGGAGAACATGCCTGCTCCTAGGTGTGGTGGAGGAGAAGGTTTATTGTGGATATGAGGGAGGGCGTAGTCAGAGGCAGGGACATCCAGGAGAGCCCAGAGTGGACGGGACCCTGAGCCAGGTAAGGAGAGGGGGAGGGAAGAGCGGGAGACCCAGAGGCCAGGAGGGTAAAGGGTAGCAGGGTCAGCGCAGCCAAACTGGCTGGGTTCTGTAGGGAAAGCCCCTGGGGGAGGGCAGTCCAGCCCCTGGGCTGGAGAAGCTTAGGGTGGAGGGCAGCTCCACAGCCTGAAAGAAAGACCCTGTCATAGGGAGGGGTGAGGGATGCTGGGAGAGCCTAGAGGCCTGGTCTGCTTTGTAATGTTAAATAGACACCTCAGCCATTTGTCCTGGGTTTGAAACCTAAAGTCCACCTTTCTTGGCTCCCTGGACAAGGCCAGGCTTCCAGGCAGACAGCTAGGCCCACCAGAGGCCGGCCCCAGCATGCCACTAGGAGCCAGCCAGGGCCACCAGAGGCTGGGCCCCAACATGCCACTAGGAGCCAGGTGGCTCCCGGGAGCTCAGTCTAAACTCAGCCTCAGAGCCCCCCCACTCCTGTCTTTGCCTGCCATACGAAGGCAGTGGTGGGGCAGCTCCCCGCCTCACCTGTCTCCTCCCTCCTCCCTTTCTTCTTTTGCAAAGTACCTTTGCAGTGTAGACTCTGATCTAGGACACAGGCAGCCTGTAAATGGTGGAACAAGTCTCATCCTTGGGAAGGTCCCAGAGGTGAAGCAGCATGCTAGCACACAGTCTGTCGGCTGCCCCAGGGCCTACACTGGTCCTCAGCCTGTGGGTCACGATGCCTCTGGAGTTACACATCAGATATCACACATATCAGATATTTACATTACAGTTCATAACAATAGCAAAATCACAGTTCTGAAGTAACAGTGAAATAACTTTATGTTTGGGGGTTGCACAGCATGAGGAACTACATATTAAAGGGTCGCAGCTTTAGGAAGGCTGAGAACCTCTGTTCTAGAAGAAAAGAGGGAAGAACAGACTTGTTTGTTTGTTTTGGGGGGTTTTTTGGCTTTTGTTTTGTTTTGTTTTGTTTTTTTTTTTTTGGTTTTTTCAAGACAGGGTTTCTCTGTGTAGCCCTGGCTGTCCTGGAACTCACTGTAGACCAGGCTGGCCTCGAACTCAGAAATCTGCCTGCCTCTGCCTCCCAAGTGCTGGGATTACAGGCGTGCGCCACCACTGCCTGGCTGGAAGAGCAGAGACTTGTGACAGGCTTTTAAGTTAGGTGTTTGCAAGTTCTCAGAAAAGTGTGTTTTGATCAGAGACCTCTGGGAGGAGGACAGTCGTAGACATATTTGGAAGATGTAGGTTGTGAACACATCTGGTGTATTGGAGGAGCAGCCTACTGTGCCCAGCGCTCAGGGCATGGTGGAGCCAAGAAGACCACCACTCAGTGGGGGTGGATAATGCGGGCGGTCGGTTTGAGGACTGGTGGTTCCAGATAGGTTCCAGCCAACGCTTGCCACGCAGCTCCCAAGGCTCCTGGGCCTGTGCTTTGGGCTGTGGGCTTTCTATTCTGCGCCACGTCCTCTGCCCTAGGGGATCAGAGCTGCCTGGTTTGAGGGTTAATGATGCTGGCCGCCCGCAGGGGAGGAAGTGCCGCACCAAGCAGCCTGTAATTTGCAGCTCCTGGGGGCTGATTACAGGCCCCGATCGCCTCCCTTGCCCTAGTCCACAGGGCAGAGCTGGCTGCCAGGCCGCCAGCCAGGGAAGTCAAGAGGCACTTGTTGGGGGCACGCAGAATGGGGGGACAGTCAGTGGGGGCACGACCGCAGTGCCCAGCAGGTGGAGGGGAACTCTCACTAAGCCATCATTTCACTGTCTCCATCTTGTTTTTGTGTTGTTTTGTGCTGTATGTCTTTGTGTATATGTTCTGTGTTGTATGTCTTTTCTGTGCCGGATGCACGGCCCGTGTCCCCTCCTTCCTGGCCCCACTCTGCCATCACCTGGACCCCAGACCATCGTGCGGGGCAGCAAAGCCGCCAAGGATGGGGCCCTCACGCTGCTGCTTGATGAATTTGAGAACATGTCGGTGACTCGCTCCAACTCCCTGCGCAGAGAGAGTCCACCCCCACCTGCCCGTGCCCACCAGGAGAACGGAGTGCCGGAGGGGCGGGCAGCCCCGGCCAGAATGGCCACCGACAAAGCTGGAGGCAGAGCCCGGGCCACAGGCCACAGTGAGGCGGGCAGCGGCAGTGGTGACAGACGTCGGGTGGGGCCTGAGAAGAGGCCCAAGTCTTCGAAGGAGGGTCCAGGAGGGCCCCAGGAGGCCTCCCGCGATAAGCGCCCCCTCTCTGGGCCCGACGTCAGCACTCCTCAGGCTGGCAGTCTGACCAGCGGGACAAAACTAGCAGCCGGCAGGCCCTTTAACACATACCCACGGGCTGACACGGACCACCCACCCCGCGGTGCCCAGGTAACCCATCTCCCACGTTAGCGCCTAGCGCCGCCACTTCCACTCCATTGCCTCCCTCCCCCCCTCCCCCCCTCCCCCCTCCCCTATCTCCTCCCCAACCCCCCCCCCCCCATCCTCTGGATGGGAGA
Source organism: Apodemus sylvaticus (assembly GCF_947179515.1). Lineage (NCBI taxonomy): Eukaryota > Metazoa > Chordata > Mammalia > Rodentia > Muridae > Apodemus > Apodemus sylvaticus. The sequence goes on from NC_067472.1 coordinate 184,166,875, forward strand.
GTTGATGCAGCCTCCACTCACAGCGCCTCTTTCTTCCGTTGCAGGGGGAGCCACACGCTATGGCCCCTAATGGGCCATCAGCCACAGGCCTGGCCGCTCCTCAGTCCTCCTCCTCCTCCCGGCCTCCCACCCGAGCCCGTGGTGCTCCCAGCCCAGGAGCACTGGGTCCCCATGCCTCTGAGCCCCAGTTGGCCCCCCCTGCACGTGCCCTTGCTGCCCCTACTGTACCCCTTGCCCCTGGGCCCCCCGGGCCCCCTGGGCCTCGCTCACCACAGCGGGAGCCCCAACGAGTGTCCCATGAGCAGTTCCGGGCTGCCCTGCAGCTGGTGGTGGACCCAGGGGACCCTCGTTCCTATCTAGACAACTTCATCAAGATCGGCGAGGGCTCCACAGGTATTGTGTGCATAGCCACTGTGCGCAGCTCGGGCAAACTGGTGGCCGTCAAGAAGATGGACTTGCGCAAGCAGCAGAGACGGGAACTGCTCTTCAATGAGGTGGGTGCTGACCGGGAAGCCCAGTGCTCTGCCCTCCTCTCCTCAGAGCTGGCCCAGCCTAATGCACCTCTGTCTTCTCAAGTGCCCATGACTGTTCCAACTAGTCCTGGGCCTGAGTCCTCCTCCAGACATCTTCTCCTCTCGGGCTTCCTGTGTCTGGGATGCTCCTCATACCTCACTGCAGACCACAGCCCAGTATCCCTCCCTCCAGTCCGTCCTCTGTGAAGCCTTTCTCTCACCCCTGGGCTCCAGCCTTTCTCTCAGGCCTCCCCTGGGCGCTCCATGTCTAACATGCGAGAGGGGTCCTTGGCTTTGCAGCCGGCACTCTCTCGGCGCAGGGAATTGGAGAGGGGCAAGGGGTACAGCACGGGCAGCAAGGGCACGTGCTGGGGGTGCCAAAGGCTCAAAGGCATGGGGACCCAGCACTCCTGGGCTGGGAGCACCACAGCCTCGGGTGGGATGCCGGGAGGAGGACAAAGACCAAGGAGCCCTCCTAGTGTTCCCCATGTCCTCACGGCAGAGCCCAGCTCCTTGCCCACAGGCCCAGCCCGGCGAGCTCAGAACCAGGCTTGAACTGGAACTTGGTTCAGCCCAGTTTCTGGCTCTGAGTGTCAGCCTTGGCTCTGTCACAAAGGCAATTCTGAAATGTGTGGGTGTGACAGGTACATCCTGCCCCTGCCACAGGAGTCCCTGAGGTCCAGCTCGGATGCTGTCCAGTCTGCCTGTCTGTCTGTCTGCCCGTCTCCTAACACGTCCTACCCTCTCCTGTTCCACAGCCCACATCCCAGGGCTCATCCACACCGAGAATTCCTCCTCACGCTCAGCCTGCTCCTCTGATGGAGAGTCAGTTCTCCATCTGGAGTGCTCCATTAAGGTGTACCACATGCATGCACGGGCGCACATACACACACACACACACACACACACACACAGCTTTTATTTTGGCTTTCCTTCAAACCTGCCTGTCCTCCTGCCCTCTTTATTTCCCCAGATGTCCCCTGACAGTCAGACTAGTAAAAGACCGGCCAGGACTGGTCAGGATTAGAGAACCTGCATGGTGCCCAGGGTGTACCCCTGGAATGAAGTGGTTGCCCTCAGGTTGGCCTCCAGGTCTTTGGACAGTTGGAGTGAGCTAGCCTGCCAGCGTAGAGCCTGCTGGAAGGGGGAGGTTGGGGGGCCGGCTGCTGCCAGCCGCCGTGCCCGAGTCCCGGTGCTGACTCTGCCCCTGCCCAGGTGGTGATCATGCGGGACTACCGGCATGAAAACGTGGTGGAGATGTACAACAGCTACCTGGTGGGCGACGAGCTCTGGGTGGTCATGGAGTTCCTGGAGGGAGGCGCCCTTACAGATATCGTCACCCATACCAGGTACTGTAGGACAAGCTGCTGGCTCCTATGCTCCCGGGGTGGAGCTGGGACCAGCCCTATCGCCTCTGGTGATAGACAAGGGCCCTCCAGAGTGTGGGTGGAGCAGTGCGGCCAGGCACACGGGATGGGGTCATAGCATCTTGGCTCCCGACCCCTTGAGGCAGGTCTTTGTGACTCTTGTTGTCCTAAAGCAGGGTGGGGGCCTCTCTGTTCCCCACTCTCACCCCAGGCGGGACACACGAGGCAGCGCCCTGAATGTCCCGTTGCTCCTTTTGCCCACGTAGGATGAACGAGGAGCAGATTGCCGCCGTGTGCCTGGCTGTGCTTCAGGCGCTGTCTGTACTCCATGCCCAGGGCGTCATCCACCGTGACATCAAGAGTGACTCCATCTTGCTGACCCATGATGGCCGGGTGAGTGGGTGGGAGCTGGATGTGTGTGACTTGCTGTGGTTTGGAAAGGACAGCTTGAGGAGGGAGTGACACTGTTCTCGGCATATCAGAAGTTTCGCTCCATCGTGGTGGAGCAGCGTACAGCCAAGCGGCTCCCTTCTGGGCAGCCAGGAAATGGGAGAAAGCCTGTCCTGAGGGCCTGCTCCCCTTCACACCTACAGTCGGGACAGCTCTGTCCCCGCTAGTCTCTGGTGATGCCTCAGACAGGCCCTGTCACTCAGTCTTCTCCAGTTGATAGTCGCGGTAAACCGTCACACCCAGTGCTGGGTCCCTGCCTCACCCTCTGCCGCTGCTGCTGAGGTGAGCCTCTGGGGACTGGAGGAGCAGCTGCTCTGTCCCTTACAGAACGCCCAGAGTCGTGGTCCGGTTGGTGGAATGCCTGTCATAGAACTGGAAGCTGAACCCCTGACGGGGCCCAGCGAGGAAGGGTTTGGGCCCCAGCCCCAGCTCTGGGTACACGCTTCCCGGCCAAGCAGCTGGCCTGCCTCCCTGTTGGTTTCTTTTTTTTTTTTTTTTTTTTTTTGGTTTTTTGGTTTTTTGGATTTGGTTTTTTCGAGACAGGGTTTCTCTGTGTAGCCCTGGCTGTCCTGGAACTCACTCTGTAGACCAGGCTGGCCTCGAACTCAGAAATCCACCTGCCTCTGCCTCCCAGAGTGCTGGGATTACAGGCGTGCGCCATCACTGCTCGGCCTCCCTGTTGGTTTCTTTAATTTTATTTTTGTTTGAATAATAGGGTCTCACCGTGTAGCCAGCCCCTGGCTGACCTGGAAGTTGGTGTGTAGACCAGGCTGGCCCTGAACTCACGGGGATCTAGCTGTCCCACACCTAATTTTTTTTTTTTTTATGAGACACAGTCTTCTGTGTGCCCATGGCTGCCCTGGCGCTTGCTGCGCTACCCAGGCTGTCCTCTCACTCCTGAGGGCTGAGATTGCCGGGGTGCTCCACTATGTCTCCCCCTTCCTCCCCGACTCTCGGACATTAGGCCAGGCTTGCTGTGGACCTCGTGCCCTCCTGGACACCTCCTTCCCTTTAGCAGGTTGGAGCACAGGGCTGACCAGCGCCAGCAGTCTGGACCTGTGGTGTGAAGCGGGCTGTGCTGGCTCCCGCCTTTTTAGACTGAGATCTTGACTCTGAACCTGGGGCCGAGGTTGAGTCAGCTTGTAACCAGAGTTTAAGAGGACATGATTTTAGGGTCCAGAAGAGCCACATAGCATCAGGAGGGCCCGCGGCTACAGAGGGTGCAAGTCCTGGGACCTGGTTGTGTGGAGGTTCCTTCTCTCGCCGACGCAGGCTGGGCTGTGTTCGCTTGGACCAGTGTCTAGAGCGTGCTTGTTTGCCCAGGCCCCGGCTTTCAGACCAGTCAGGTCTCTGCTGAGCCGCTGCTAGCTGCGGGGCTTAGGCCACACCCCTCAGAACCTCCAGACACCCAAGGGCCATGCCCATAGGGAGCAGAGCTGCCCCAGCCCTGCTGCCCAGTGGAGCCTGTGTCTAAGGCGGTCCGAATGGCGAGCCCCTCTGACCTGCAGCCCTGTGTGCCTCAGGTGAAGCTGTCCGACTTCGGGTTCTGTGCCCAGGTGAGCAAGGAGGTGCCTCGGAGGAGGTCGCTGGTGGGCACCCCGTACTGGATGGCCCCGGAGCTCATCTCCCGCCTTCCCTACGGGCCAGAGGTAAGCCAGTCCCACGCGGCCTGCGCCTGCTCCTTGGTGCCGTGGCCTACCTAGCCCTGAGATTGTCCACGTCAGCAGACTTGATCCCCGTAAGTCGTGCGCAGACTGGAGCAGGGTGCGCAGGAGCGAGGCTAGCTGAGACTCACTGTCTCAGGTCTCTCTTAGTAAGGATGGTTTGTAACCGACAGGAATGGCCATGGACTCACGCAGCAGTCCGTGGCAGCTGCTGCTGCCTAGGCCTGAGAACTCGGCGTAGGCAGGCTTGCACTATCCACAGCTGTGGGCTCAGGACTAGACACCCAAGGTGGAGGCCGACAGAGGCCTTCCCGGAGCTTGCCGAGGACCGGCCGCCCTCTGCACTTGGCACTGTGGTCCCTTTCCCATCCTAGGTGGATATCTGGTCTCTGGGGGTAATGGTGATCGAGATGGTGGATGGGGAACCCCCCTACTTCAACGAGCCACCCCTTAAAGCCATGAAGATGATTCGGGACAACCTGCCACCCCGACTGAAGAACCTGCACAAGGTGAGCAGAGCAGGCTCACCATTGCTGAGTCCTGGCGGTGCCCTGAGCCCTTGGCTGCCACAGAGCTTGCCTGACCATAGCTGTATGATGAGGAGCTTGCATGTGGGAAGGGGCTGCCTGTAGCTTCTTGCCAGACCACAAGAGTAGGAGGACATGAGCCTCAGGAGATCTTAGGAGGGCATGCCCTTTCCGGCCCAGTGGTAACCCCTGAGACCTCTGACCCTCCCTAAGACGCCGTCAGCTCACAGGACATTATAGGAAGGTGGACTCACCCTAAGTAACCCTGCCCTCCTGACCTCTGCACCTTCACAGGCCTCACCTTCTCTGAAAGGCTTCTTGGATCGCCTGCTGGTGCGTGACCCAGCCCAGCGGGCCACGGCTGCCGAGCTGCTGAAGCACCCGTTCCTCACCAAGGCGGGGCCGCCCGCCAGCATTGTGCCCCTTATGCGCCAGCACCGAACCAGATGAGCCTGAGCCCAGTCCTGAACCAAAGAGCCGTGGGCCACGCTGCCCGGCAGAGCCAGTAGAGGGCCAGCCGGCTCCCACAGCCCAGGAGACACTCTAGGGCACCGCCGTCACTGTGCTGGGGCCTTTGTGGGACCCTACTACTGAGCTCTGGTGTTGATTCCATGACTTATAAAGCTATGCCAGGACATGTGGGAGCCAATGAAGCTCCCAGGATCCTAGGACAGGCCCTCCCCTGGGCACTGTCTACAGGAGAGAAGGTGGCTGCCCATCACTGGAAATCTGCATCAGGGGCCACTGGGGCAGAGACGACACTATGAGAAAGAGGTGCGTGTGTGTGTGTGTGTGTGTGTGTGAGAGAGAGAGAGAGAGAGAGAGAGAGAGAGAGAGAGAGAGAGAGAGAGAGAGATTGAGAACACACTAAGAAAGTCCAGCTCCTCTGTCCTCAGCCTACCTGGTGCCCAGCCCCTGACCCTGAGCCATTGAAGGGTCAATCATGAATGTTTGAAGAGTGGCCTTTTCCCAGAGCCCCACACCCTCTTTCCACAGGAGAAACATGGGGCCTCCCCTTCCCCAGCGTCTGCAGCTAATGACTACTGCACCCAGACAGCCTCTGTTTTCTAGAAGTCTATTTATATTGTCATTTTATAACACTAGCTGTGTCTCTGTCTCAGCCTGGGAACAGGTGATCCCTGACCTACGGGGTGGCTGGCCCAGGGACAGAGCCACTTTGAAGAATCAGGCTCCTGTCCCCCACCCTGCCACCAATCCCTCAAGTTAGTTTTACAATTAAAGTATTTTCTTGTTTTTTGGTGTATGTGTGCGGTGTATGGAGGCTCCTGTCCAGCTGTGGAGTAAGGGGAGTGTGAGGACTGAGCCGGACGGAGGGAGGGAGGAGAGGTCCTCCACCCTACTCCCTGCGGGGACCGCGTAGCCCCAGCTCTCGAAGCAGCCTGCTGGCCTGCAGAGTTCAAGTGCTGAAATTCCACGTCCCAGTGGCCTGGGGTTATTTTTTCTTTTTCTTTTTCATTTCTTTGAGACAGGGTTTCACTACATAGTTTAGGCTGGCCTAAATCCACTTTGTAGCCCAGGTTGCCTTCAGACTTGCCACACTCCCCTGCCTCTGTCTCCTGACCGCTGTTGGGATTACAAGCAAACTCACCAGTTGCCGCACGTGGCCTAGTCTGGAAATGTTACTCTATTTGATGTTGATCCTACTGAGTGCAGGAACTAGAAAACGGGCCATTTGATAAGTTGGTTGATGGGCTTCCAGGGTCGCCTGAGGCTGAGTAACCTAGAGCTGCCTGCTGGGGGCACTTAGTCAGTGAGAGAGTCTTCAAGCCCAGCAGTGGGGAAGGAGGGGGCAACCTTCGCCTCCTAAGCTCACCCATTGCGGCCTCGAGACTCCCCCGAGGCAGCTGCTCTGGGAGCCAGGGCCAGTGGAGCCCCAGGACTTTGGCTCAGGGCCCGCCAGCCTACCCCATGTCTACTGCCACACAGCTATGGCCTCCAGAGACTCAGGCCCTGTTTGTGGTGGAGCCTTGCGAGGTGCTTAGTGATTTTACAGGTGTAGACACGGCAGTGTGAGAAGCAGCTACTACTGTTAGGAATAGGGGTTGACTGGAGTGGATTCCTGTCTGTAAAGAAACAGGCCCAGCTTGACAGAAGAAAACAGGAAGCCAACATACATCCAAAGATAAGTGAGTTTTAGGCCTGGCTGCTAATACAGGGGAGATGGCCCTTTGGCTGGGATGTGGCTCCGTTGATAGAGTACTTGGCCTGAGTCCAGTCTCCAGCACCATAGAAAACCAGACTTGGTGCTGTGTGTTTGTCACTGAGAACTCAGCCAGGAGGCTGTCATCAAAGAGCTCGAGGCAGCCAGGGCTGCGTGAGCCCATGAATCAAAAGATAGGCTGAAGGTGGTGGTGCGTGCCTGTAATCCAGCACTCGGTAGACAGAGGCAAGTGAATCTCTGCGTTTGAGGTCAGTGTGAGCTACAGTCAGGGCCCTATAAATGGGACTTCGACTCAAGAATAAAACCAACGAGACATAGCGAACATTAAAGAACTCTAGCTTATTCCAGAGAGCAAGGCCAGAGGAGTAGCTCGCTCTGCTGGGGGGTTGGTGAGGGGGAGGCCCGTGGCTGAGAGCCTGAACTCCCTGGGATGCCACGGCAGCCCAACATCTCTGGGAGGTACCGTGCGTGCGTGTGTGCGTGCGTGCGTGCGGCAGATGAAGACACGCCCCAGGACAGTCGGTCACCTCCCTTGCAGCACGCCCTGCTCTACGACACAGGCCATCTTCCCCGTCCCTGTCCCTGTCCCTGTCCCTTGGAAGGGGTGGCTCCGTTTCACAATGGGAGCTGCTGCAAGAAGCCCAGCCCTTTCTCCCAGCTCTGCCTCCTGCTCCTGTCACCTTGGCAGAAGTGTCCCTGAGGATCAGCCACATGCTGTCAGGAACACTAACCCCCTGACTCTCAGTCGGGGATTTACTGCAAGGATGCCAGTCACACTTTGGGAGTACGTGGGGGGGGGGGGGGCAGGGGGTAGCAAAAGGCCAATTACCCAGAGGAGAGGGGGCACTGTCACAAGAGTGGCTAGACAGAGCAGAGGGGTCTGTGGTATTACCAAACCCTGGACAGGGTCGCATCTCTGCTGCGGCCAGAGCAGAATGGCTTCTCCCAGCCGCCCACCTGAACTTGAAGAGTCTTCCCAGGCCCAGCTTTCTTGCTACACTGTCAAGGCTGTTTCTACTGTGTGCTTTCCTGGGACCTCTAGACAGCACAGAATCAGGGACCTCAGGCGAGCACGTGGAAGAGTCACGCGTGTCACCTGCCGTGGCAGCACAGTCTAAGGATGAAATTATCAGCTTGCTTTGCCCAAATCAACTGAGCAGACAACACACTCTAAGCAATCAACTCAGCTGGGCGGGAAGGTGGTTGGCAAGTGGGTCCCAGGCGTAGGTGGGAGGCGGAGATGTTTATTCTGCCCGTCAGAGGGGAGTAGCCAAGAACCCAAACAAATGGTGGAAACTAGTCAGACCAGCGGGTCTCTAAAGTATTCATCCTTGGTCCACCCAGAAAACTTGCAAATGTGATTTCCTGGCCTCCACCCAGGCTGAATCAGAACCTGGGTTGGCTCATCAATGTGTATGTCAACAGGGATTCTGATTTCTACTCCACTATGGAAACCCCAGAAACAAGGCAACCTTTCTGTGCTAAACACACCATTGAGAGTCTTCAAGTAGCAGAGACTCCAGCCTCCCTCTGCCCTCCATCCTGGGAGGATGGCCTCCCACAAAAAAGGGCTGGCTTTAAGGAGTAGAGCCGGGTTAAATCATCGCTTCATTGGCTCCGTGTTTGGCCACGCCCAGGGACAAGGCGGGCTGGGAAATGTAGTCCACGCATTGCCAAGGGACTTGAGAAGCCCCACCCCGGTGGCTCATTGGATTTGCTGGGTTTAACCTCGGAACTGAGGCTTAAAGACACATCAGAGTTCAGATAAGATGTGTGTAGGGGTCCCAGTACACGAAAGGTGACCTCTGCAGGGTGATGAGGGAAAAGAGATGGTGGAATAGCAATCTCAGGAATTCTACAAAAGAGAGGGCAGCCTACCGGCTGGGCTGGCAAGAATACTCAACTGGTAAAGGTGCCTGTTGTGAAGCCTAATGATCTGAGTTCGATCCCTGGGGCCCACCTGAGGGAAGGAGAGAGCCAGTTTCTGTACACTGTGCCCGACACAGACGAAAACAAATGAATACATTATTAAATTTCTTTAAATTCAGCCTGGTTTTGTGCTGTCCAGAACAGGAGCCACAGGCACATGCTTGTGGATGTTTAATTTTAACCTAATGTGTAGATCACGGAATGATTACTACCCCACATGTTCAGGGTGGATCTAACCATCTCCGATAACTTGATCTAGTGCGGAACCAGTGCCTGTCTCCTTGGTGACTTTAGACCCTGTCTGTTTGATAGTTAATGCTAACCATCTCATTCGCATAAGCCCTCCTCCTCAGTGTTTGGTCACAGCAATGTGACCAAGAGCCAACAGGAGAAAGTAGCCCGTGACCACAGAGCCATAAAAGGCATTTGAAAGAAAACTACATAAAGAACATGACTGAACAAAGCAGACAAGAATAGTTGATAATATAAAAATCAAGATGTTTCATTACACCAAACATGGCGGCAGCACACAGGAGACTGAGGCAGAAAGAGAGAGAGTTTCAGGCCAGCCTGGGCTACATAGGGAGACCCTGGCTCAAAATGAATTAAGCAGTTGAATAACTTGGAATAGTCAAGTTTCAGAATGGGGAAGGTGTCTGCAGACATTCACAGATAACTGAAGAAGAAAAGGAGAGCGATGTTCTCAGGCACTTAGACAAAGGCTAGACCAGTCGGGTTGGAGAAAGAAGAGCCCAAAGGTCATGCGGTCACGTACAAGGCTCTGACTCACTAGCCAAGAAATGCAAATTCAAAACGGAGTGCCATTGCACACCACCTATACGGGGAAAAAATAAGTTGGCTGCTTCCTGGTGTGCTACCTCAGGATGGACCCAGGGTGGATGACATCAGGGGCCGTGGGCCGAAAGCTCGAAAACCATGAGCCAAGTCCTCCGATTAAAAATAATTAAGGCCACAGGACTAAGTAGATGGCTCGACTGGTAAACGTGCTCTCCACACAAGCATGAAGATCCGAGTTCAAATCTCCAGAACCCAAGGAAGGTCAACGGGTGGTAGCTCGTGTCTGTAAAGCCAGGGCTCCTACGGTAAGGGGGTGGGGTGGGCAGGGGAATCTCGGGAAACCTGTGGGCTGCTGCTCTGGGGTCCGCAACATCTCAAGCAAAGTGGAAGGCAAAATTTGACAATTGGGGTTTGCCCATGACCTCATGCACTGTGGGTGGGTCTCCCGTGTCTACACTTGCACACAAGAACATGCACACATGAAGCACGCACAAGCAACACACAGAGTAAGGCAGAGGATACAGCTCAGTGGTAGTGCCCCTGCCTAGAATCCCCAGTGAGGGGCTGGGGGCGTGGCTCAGTGGTAGAGCCCCTGCCTAGAATCCCCCAGTGAGGGGCTGGGGGCGTGGCTCAGTGGTAGAGCCCCTGCCTAGAATCCCCAGTGAGGGGCTGGGGGCGTGGCTCAGTGGTAGAGCCCCTGCCTAGAATCCCACAGTGAGGGCCTGGGGGCGTGGCTCAGTGGTAGAGCCCCTGCCTAGAATCCCCCAGTGAGGGGCTGGGGGCGTGGCTCAGTGGTGGAGCCCCTGCCTAGAATCCCCCAGTGAGGGGCTGGGGGCGTGGCTCAGTGGTGGAGCCCCTGCCTAGAATCCCCCAGTGAGGGGCTGGGGGCGTGGCTCAGTGGTAGAGCCCCTGCCTAGAATCCCCCAGTGAGGGGCTGGGGGCGTGGCTCAGTGGTGGAGCTCCTGCCTAGAATCCCCCAGTGAGGGGCTGGGGGCGTGGCTCAGTGGTGGAGCCCCTGCCTAGAATCCCCCAGTGAGGGGCTGGGGGCGTGGCTCAGTGGTAGAGCCCCTGCCTAGAATTTCCCAGGGAGGGGGCTGGGGGCGTGGCTCAGTGGTAGAGCCCCGCCTAGAATCCCCCAGGGAGGGGGCTAGATATGCACATATATTGCTCCCTGGAGAGCAGAGCTTGGTCACAGCATTTCATCCTGTCAAACAACATTCAACCCAATCTGCTTTTCTTCCCTATCAACTAGGCTGTTGCTTTCTGCTCTTGTGCCCCTGACCTATGCCCCCATCCCACCCGAGTGCCACTCTCCAGCTCGCAGAGGACCTGGATTCGTGAGGCACATACTGATTATGCAGCAAAGTAAAGCTATGCACTCAGGATCTGGACATGGTTCCTCAGCAGGGCAGCGTCTGGCCTTCATGTACTTCCTGCCCAGCAGGCGTGGCTGCAGCCCATTTGGGGACAAATAGTAAACAGAGTTTGTGGAGGCCCTACCCTGGCAAGGCAACATTCTAGCAGGGTGAGCCAGATGGTGACCTAGAGAGCCTCAGATTCAGACGGAGTCATCGATCACGCGGAGGGCAAGAAGCAAGGACGAGGTGTGACGGTGCAGAGGAACAGTCTGGGTACCGCTTGCCTGGGCTCGGAGGGCTCAGCAGTGTGCGACTGAGCCTGAGTCCGGAGGCACCAAGCTCGCAGGAAGGAGTCAGAAGAGCGTCTGCAGCTGGGGAAGTGACCGGCTGACCTCAGCCCCAGAGCATCGGTAAAGCCTTGCAGGAGGAGCACGTGCGAGGGCCATAGAGTGGGAAGGAAGGTGGAGGCCTGTGGGCTGGCCAAACCGTGAGAGCACAGTCAGGAGGAGTCAGGGTGAAGCTAAGCCAACTCCAGCGGGATAAGAGCAGGGACTGCTGAGTCCAGGCAGCCCTCTGCTCCTGCACAGTAATTCTTGTGTTTCTGTTCTTGTGGTGATGGAGACAGCTCAGAGCCTCTTGGAATACAGTGTCCACTATGGGAGGAGTCCCAGACCATAGCAAGAGAAATTCAGCCAGGTGTGCTGGTGAACTAGAGTTCAGTCTGAGCTACCCAGTCAGACTCTGTCTCAGAATAAAGCAAAAAGGGATTTGGAGTACAGTGGCAGAACACACACCTAGTACCCCATAGTGAGGGGTTATTTGCATGGCCCAGTGGTAGAGCCCCTGCCTAGGATCCCCCAGGGAGGGAGGGGCTGGAGGTGTGGCTCAGTGGTAGAGCCCCACCTAGAATCCCCAGTGAGGGGCTGGGGACGTGGCTCCGTGGTAGAACCCCGCCTAGAATCCCCCAGTGAGGAGCTGAGGGCGAGGCTCCGTGGTAGAGCCCGGCCTAGAATCCTCCAGTGAGAGCTCTCCAGGAGGCTGTGGAATCTTCACAGGGCCATGTTAGTTAGCAGGACTTCTGGTTCCTGGCCTGGTCTTATTTCTCCTTTACTTCCCAGCTGTGGTGAAGATCAGCACGTCCTCCCCACAGAGTGTCACTGAAGGCTAATGATGACCTCTGATGCCTCCAAAACTGAGCCAAAATAACCTTTCCCGCTACTAACTTGACTAGTCTCCAGGTATTTATTATAGTAATCTTTTTTGCCACACTTTCCTTCCTCCCTCCCTCCCTCCCTCCTTCCCTTCTTTCCTTCCTTCCTTTCTTTCCTGGGATCTCATGTGTCCTAAGGTTTGTGAGCTCTCTAAACTCCCGCCGCCTCCACCCTCTGGAGGGGAATCCACTGTGTTCCGCTTTCTTCAGTACTGAGGCTCGATCCCAGAATTCTGTGCATGCTTGGCCAGCACCTTACAAACTGGGCTGCGCCACAGTCCGGTTCTGTTGGTTGTGAGCTAGCACAGGCCCCCGTGGGGAGAGCTCAGACACAAGTCCGTCTCATGTTATTCTGTCACGTGAACCCGTGAGGCTCCCTGCTTCGGTTACTGTCTTCCTACTGGCTTTCTAGAAATCCCCTTAAGCCCGGTGTAGAGAAAGTGACTGGGCTGCCTTGTTTGCCATCAAGAGATAATTAGCACATGATAAATACACTCATTTAAAAGACACCGATATGCATTTGACAAACGCATGTGTCCACGTAACAACCACAGTTAAGGTAGAACTTCGTGGGCCTGCTGTGGTGGCACATGCCTTTAGTCCTGTACTCAGGAGGCAGAGGCAGGAGTTCAAGGCCAGCCTGGTCTGCAAAGTGAGAACTTGTATGGAAGGAAGGAAGGAAGGAAGGAAGGGAGGAAGGAAGGAAGGAAGACTTTTTCACTGCCCATGAAACCACATTTGTGCTTCTGGCTGTAATTCCTTCAGTCTCTAAGGGCCATCAACACAACTGATGCTGGCTTAATCTTGCCTTACAAGGATTTTATTTTGGTTTTTTTTTTTTTACGATTTATTTATTTATTATATGTAAGTACACTGTGGCTGTCTTCAAACACACCAGAAAAGGGCGTCAGATCTCATTATGGATGGCTGTGAGCCACCATGTGGCTGCTGGGATTTGAACTCAGGACCTCCGGAAGAGCAGCCAGTGCTCTTAACCTCTGAGCCATCTCTCCAGCCCCAGGATTTTATATAAATGAAATCACACTGTAGGTACTTTTGACTGTCTTTTATTATTCCAGGTAGAGATTTTTGGACTCAACCAAACATTCCCATTGTCATGTCTGTCGAGAACTCATTTCCTTTACTTCCTGAGTAAAATCCCAGAGTAAGTTGGCTAACTCTATTGCTATAACAAAATACCAGAGACCTCTACTTTAAAAAAGAAGATGGGACTGAAGTGATATATCAGCAATTAAGAGCAGATGTTGCTTTCTCAGAGGACTGGGATTCAGTTCCCAGAACCCACAGGGTGGTTTGCAGCCATCTGTGACTCTAGTTCCTGGGGATCTGATTTCTTCTCCTGGCCTCTGGGGGCACCAGGCATGCAAGGTGATACACACACACACACACACACACACACACACACACACGCAGGCAAACAGATACTCATAAAATAATAAAGGCAGATCACTATGAGTTCTAAGCCAGCCATGTATACACAGCAAGTCCTGGCAAGAGCTACATGTAGAGACCCTATCTAAAATAATATTGTTAAAAAGAGGAAAGGCTGAAATGTAAATAAATAAAATAACCAATAAAAAAGAAAGAAATTCTGTTAGAATTCTGCACTAATACTGTTTTAAGTATTACCAAAGAGAAAAAAGAAAAGAAAAGAAAAGAAAAAAGGCTTGATTTGGCCCACCGCTTCAAGGTCTTCCTTCTCCCATGACCTTGTTGCTTCTGGTCACTATGGGGACGCACAGTGGAGTCAAGACACTAACACCCAGTGGCCAGCAAGTGAAAGAGTTAAATGGAGAGGGACAGGAGCCCCGCTGTCTTCTGCAAGGGGATACCCTGGGGACTAGAGAATGTCCTACTACTCCTCCCCTCTAAAAGGTTTAATCATCTTCTAATAATACAAAGATGGAAACTGTGCCCTTAACACAGGAGCCTTTGTGAAGATTCCAGACCTCACTTATATGTTACGCCTCCGGGTGTTAATCCAGGTGTGCGCACATGGACTCTTCCAGAGCGGGGCGCCGTGACCAGCATGGAGATCCACGCTGAGTGAGCATGTGCTTTAACTGCTCTTGGCTAAACGCCACACTGCGGACATTCCTGGTCTTCTGGTGGCAAGATCAGAACTGACTGGATGCATTTGGCAATCCACGCGCTTTGCCAGGCCATAAGCTGTACACCCAGGTTCCTCACAATCAGGCAAACGTTCTAGGGCCCATCCCAGACTTCTATGAGGGAACAAGCACCTCCCCAGTGAATCAGACATGTTCCAGGATTTCTGAACCACTGAGCATGGGAGACGCAGGCAAGGAGGAAAGAAAAAGCCTAAGATAGGGCTGGAGGCGTGGCTCAGTGGTAGAGCCCCTGCCTAGAATCCCCAGTGAGGGGCTAGGGGCGTGGCTCAGTGGTAGAGCCCCTGTCTAGAATCCCTCAGTGAGGGGCTGGGGGCGTGGCTCAGTGGTAGAGCCCCTGTCTAGAATCCCACAGTGAGGGGCTGGGGGTGTGGCTCAGTGGTAGAGCCCTACCTAGAATCCCACAGTGAGGGGCTGGGGGCGTGGCTCAGTGGTAGAGCCCCTGCCTAGAATCCCACAGTGAGGGGCTGGGGGCGTGGCTCAGTGGTAGAGCCCTGCCTAGAATCCCACAGTGAGGGGCTGGGGGCGTGGCTCAGTGGTAGAGCCCTGCCTAGAATCCCCCAGTGATGGGCTGGGGTGTGGCTCAGTGGTAGAGCCCCTGCCTAGAATCCCCCAGTGAGAGGCTGGGGGTGTGGCTCAGTGGTAGAGCCCCTGCCTAGAATCCCCCAGTGAGAGGCTGGGGGCATGGCTCAGTGGTAGAGCCCCTGCCTAGAATCCCCCAGTGATGGGCTGGGGTGTGGCTCAGTGGTAGAGCCCTGCCTAGAATCCCCCAGTGAGGGGCTGGGGGTGTGGTTCAGTGGTAGAGCCCCTCCCTAGAATCCCCCAGTGATGGGCTGGGGTGTGGCTCAATGATAGAGCCCCTGCCTAGAATCCCCCAGTGAGGGGCTGGGGGTGTGGCTCAGTGCTAATGTTCCTGGCCAACATCTTCATCTGGAATTTGAGGGCAGCCTGAACTACACAGGAACATATTCTCAAGCAAAAGAAAACAAACAAGTAAACCACATCAAAGTAGTCCAGGGACAAGTTAGTTTTGTCAGAGGGCGGGGAGATGGGAAAGGATATTGGAGAAGAATATAGTCGAGGTACATTTTATAATCCTACCTGTATACACGTGTATGAGTTAGGAAAGAATAAATACGTTTTGGAAAGAGCGCCTCTCTTGTTTTTCCTTGGGGGAGGGGCGTTCCTCCCTCGGGTCCCTGCAGGCTGTGGCCGTGCCCAGTCCTGGATTCTGCCCGCATTCTTCAGTCCGGCCCCCTCCCACCCACCATGACAGGCGGGAGGGCAGAGGGGCGGCCCCAGGAGTGTCTGCGGTCTGGGGTGTGCCATGGGCTCTGCTGGTGTTTTCTGGGAACCTGCTGAGGTGTGGCAGGGTGACACCTGGAAGGTATACTTGTCACCTCAGCCCTCCGAGGGCCCTAGCGACTTCCAGCTCTTCCGTGTACAGGGTCGATACCCCTCTGATTCCTGCCTCGGTTCCCTGAGCGCCGCATGGAGATGTTATTTATCTTTCCCTGTCATTTCAGCACAGGGCTCTTAGGAAGTTGAATGGGTTTAACCATCCACATCGTCATGAGCCCGTGACTGAGTTTCTTGATTTAAATCTGATCGCTATTGAGCGTACCTAGGACTTCCTGTGTCTCCGTCCAACTTGCTTTGTCCCCGCTGTGCAACCTTAAGTGAGTCACTAGACCTCTCTGTGTCTCTGTTTCTTCATTGACAAGATGGGTGTAACAACAGGGTGGATATGGATATGGGATAGCTTACCCCACTTACAGGCTAGGGCATGAGCTCCACTTCCTGGTGGTGTCGGTCTGAGGCCATCTTGTTTTCTGAGTCTGAAGGACCGGCAGTGCGGAAGTGTGAGGGTCTGGCTTGGGAGTGTGGGGATGGGGATAGGGATCAGATGGTAGCACCCACGGGCCGTGGTGGGGTGAGGTTGTGCACAATCATTTGGCAGATAGAGGCCCCAAGGCTAGCCTGGGCTACATAGCGAGGTAAAACAAAACAAAACAAAACAAAACAAAAACATAAAAGCCCCAAACAACAACAACAGAAGCCAGTAGTAGCTGTGGTCGGAGAGATGGGGATTGGAGGATTCAGGCCCCGTATCTGCTGATTAGCTGCCTGGCCTCTTTCTGCTCCTCCTCCTCTTCCTCGTTAGTGAAATGAGTCTAAGACTAGCACTGGGGCAAACAGAGGCACGGGGCTCCCCTCTGCTGATGTCTCCGCTTCGGGAGAACCAGACCGGCCGGGAAATGGGGCCACAGACAGGAAGTGGCCTTGGGTATCTGGCCCTACAGGTTCCTCACGCCCCAAAATCCTGCCCTCACTGTGCCCATCCTCTCTCGGGGAGGAAGCAGGGAGGGGCCCAGTTACGGGGGTGAGGGGGGCAGTCTGGGGCTACTACCCCCAGACCTCCCGGACTCCCACCTCTGACACCCCCATCTGTGCTTCGAACCACACTCCGATTAACCCGTTTCGCTCTCTAGAACCAAAAAGAAATAAAAGGAAAAAGAGAAAATTATCCGAGTGCCTCAAATGTGTCCCAGGAGAGTGCCCGAGGCTGGACCCTGCCCATTCCGAGCCCCACGTGGGGTGAAGCGGAGGGAGGGGGGGAGGGCGGGGGGGGGAGGACGTTGGCTTTAACTGGCCTCAGTTTGCCAGGCTAGCCTTAAGGAGGAAGATACACATCATTAGAGAGCTTGACATTAGCCCCAGGGGTCAGAGGTCCTCAGCTGGCCCCGGGGAAACTGGGGCAGAAGAGCTAGAAGTGGAGGGGGCGGACTGGCCTCATCTGAGGGAGGAGGCTGGTGACTGGACCCTGGGTCTAAGGGAGGAGGCCTGGGGGCGGGAATGCTGGATCAGGAGGAGGAGGACCTTGCGACCTCGGCTCCCGGTCTGCGGGAGGCGGCCCCGGGGCTCAGATCCTTCCCCTAACACGCCCTGTCTTAAATGTCCGTGGCTCGTCCCGCCCCTCCACCCCCAGGTAACCTGGATCCGAGGAACCGCGGCCGACGGAGTCGCCCAGGCCTTAGGGATGGAGAAGACGCGGGACACAGACGCGCTCAGAGGCAGGATGGAAGCCGAGGGCTCCCCGAACTCCGAGGAACTGCCCCCGCATCCTCAGTCCCCGCCACCGCCGCCGTCCCCAAGGCCTCCCACGTCCCCGGTGACCCCCGAGCGCCCGCAGCCCAATGCACCGACTGAGGTCGAAGCCAGGCAGCTGCTGGTAGAGGAATGGGGGCCCCTGAGCGGGAAGCTGGAGCTGCCCCCGAGGATCAGCTGGCAGCTGCTGTTCCTGGAGCGGCCGCTCTACCGCAACCTGCTCAGCTCCCCCAACCCGGAAGGTGGGGACGCAGGGGGACCCCGGGCGCGCTCTCAGACCTCGGTCTCCCCACTTTCCTTCTCTCGGCAGGCATCTCTGCTCCCTATCTCTGTCCTAGGCTGCACCTTGTCTCTGTGCGACTTTCTGTCTCTGTTTCCCTCCCTCCCCTCTCCCCGCGTTTCGGGCCCTGTCTCTGGATTTCTTCCAGAGCTCAGAGACTCACCCTAACCGCCCACCAACATCCTTAGTCCCTGCTAGGCTGGTCCAGGCCAGCTCGCGTTCTTGCTCTTCCAGTATGGCCCCGGGGGTAGGAAGGCTCGAGGAGGTGGGCACTGGCCTGAGGCGCCATCCCCTTGTGTGATTCAGGCATTAACATCTACCAGCCGGCGCCCCCTACGGGCCCCACCCGGAAACCCCTGAAGGAGCTGGGTAAGCACTGGGGCTCTGCCCGGGGAGGGGGGGTGGTGCCCCTTGAGGGGTGTCCCACCCATCCTCCCATCCTCCTCACTGGCCAGGTAATTTCCGCGGATGGTACATTACTACCGAGAACCTCCAGGGGCCCCTCAGGTGAGTTTCCACGGGGCCTGGGGGGGCGGGGGCTCCTCTCCTCTCCTCCTGCAGCTTTCTTCGCTGAGGCGCCTGCAGAGGGGCCTCCCTCTCTGGCTCCGGGGACAGGGTTAGTCATAACTGATTGCCTATGAAACACGCAACACAGGCGCCCAAGATGTCTGGCCAGCACACAGTAGGTGTTAGATGAATCTCCATCTCACCCTCTTTCCCTGCGAGACAGTGACAGCTCCAATTCAGCTCCTGAACGGCAGATAGATGAGAGGGTGGCTGTCGTTCAGGGGCTCTGAGTCAAATCTCAGAGTTTGTTTTTGAATGAACTGATTAAAGTATCCCTTAAACTAGATATGTCGCTAGGGTTTTGTTTTTGTTTTTGTTTTTGTTTTGTTTTTTTGTTTTGGACTTAGCCACAGGGGCTCAGCAGGGGCTCTACCACTGAGCCACGCCCCCAGCCCCTCACTGGGGGATTCTTCTAGGCAGGGGCTCTACCACTGAGCCACGCCCACAGCCCCTCACTGGGGGATTCTAGGCAGGGGCTCTACCACTGAGCCACGCCCCCAGCCCCTCACTGGGGGATTCTGGATAAGTGCTCTCGTGAGCCATGCTTTTAGTCTGGTTTGTTTGTTTGTTTTGTTTTTGTTTTTGAGGTAGGGTCTTGCTAAGTTTCCCAAGTAGGCCTTGAACTTCCAATCCTCTAATCAGCCCCTAAATAGAGTAGCTAAGATTCCAGGCCTGGCCCCAGTCATCACCGTAAGCGTCAGCTCTCTCCCGGAACAGAGGGTTCATGTATATTGTTCTCCAGGATCTCCCGGGAACCACAGCTGTCAGGTCCTCATGTGCAGGGGGTTAGGGGCTGAGGGGGAGGGTCTCCTGCTTCCTGCTCCCTGGGAGACCTCGGGATTGTGGGGTGGCCAGGCCCATCTCCTCTCTTGTTCGCCTGCAGCTGGACAGTGAAGGAGCAGTGTGTGAACCTGCTGGCCAAGAAGCTGTGGGAGGAGCTTCTGGATGACGAGCAGCCCGACATCACCGTCATGGACTGGTGGGCCCCGCCCTCCCTGACTGCGAGCCATACGAGGCTCCCAAAGCTCAGGCCTCCTTGCCCCTCCCTCCCCAACACCCCTTGACTCAGTGGTCTGCCCCGGTCCTGCTCTCCTCTGGCCCCAACCTTTGCATCTCTCAGGGGTCAGCTGGGTGTGTTCCCTCCTGGCCAGGCTGTTCCTTTATCCCCCGAAGCCTGTGCCCCTCTGATTCTCACACTCGTTTCCCTCCCAGTGAGAAGACAGTTTCTTTCACACGGCCCCAACTGGAATCCTACTCCAGTCAAATGGAGTTTGTTCCAAAGCCGTGCCCCCCACCGTACCCCTAAACTCTACCAGCACCGTCTTTCCGCTCTTACCCTCTGCCTGTACCTCACCTCACCTCAATTTCTGCCTGTACCCCTCCATCTACAGATGTCACTATTGGTGACATGTCTACGCCCTCCCGCACCCCACAGTGGGCCTGAGAACAGCATGGGGTTGGTTGTCTTGGTCTCCACCAGCCCAGGGCTGGGCGGCCAGATCTGGAGACTGCGTGGCCGGGCCTAGGACCAGGGCTGGGGGTGAGATGACGTTGTGGCTGCGGGGCAGTCAAAGCCTGAACCTCCTCCAGGTTCGAGGACAGCCGCCTAGACCAGTGTGTTTACGAGCTGCACGTCTGGCTGTTAGCGGGGGACCGCCGCACGGTCATTGCCCAGCACCACGTGGCCCCTCGGACCAATGGGAGAGGACCCCCCGGCCGCTGGGTCCAGGTGAGCTGCGCCAGGCCCCGCCCACTCAGGTGTTCTTTCCCACGACCTTGGGCGGAGGGAGGGAAGGACGCCGGCGGGCCGGGGGACCCTGGTGAGACGGTCTCCCTAACTCTGGGCTGCCACAGGTGTCCCACGTCTTCCGCCAGTACGGCCCCGGAGTCCGCTTTGTCCACTTCCAGCACAAGGCTAAGAACCGCATGGAGCCTGGGGGGCTGCGGAGGACGAGGGTGACCGACTCCTCCGTGTCTGTGCAGCTCCGGGAGTGACCTCTGATGGGGCTCGCGAGTCTCTCGTGATCGATCCTTAGTCTACAGACCCCTCCTCACACCCGACCCCTCCTCGCCTCCTTGATGTCTCCTTACCTTCTTCGGCCTGACCCCTCTTTACCGCCCTGAGCCGTCCTCCCTGAGCCGTCCTCAGCCCTCTGACCTTGACCCACTCCCTACTCTCTCATCCCTATGCATCCTCCCACCCTCCTCCTCCCAGACCTCATCCTTCTGACCTTTCCTCCCCTTCATGACCCTGAGACTCGCCCCCACCCTCCGTCTCCTTCCCCCACCCCACCCCCACCCCACCTCGCTCCCTTCTCTGGCCCCCAGATCCATTTCTCCCTGCCTAGGTCTCTCAGACCCTGCTTGGCCCCTGGGGTCTCCTTTGCCATCTCCACGCCTCCATAAATGTGTGTCCACCCCTTGCAGACAAGCTGCTTGTCTCACGTTGGTGAATAAACCTTCAGAGAGTGGCTCTAAGAAAAAACACACACACGTGCTCCAAGAGGCTGGCCGTCTGCCTGCTCTGTTCATTAGAACCCACTCCGTCCACACCTCACCCACTCAGCCAATCCTTGAACTCCAGGTACTTCTGTAACCTCTGACCTCTTTTTCTGCAGTGCTGGGAATCGAACTCGGGTGCCTTCGTGTATACTGGACAAGTTCTCTACCACTGAACTATATCCCCAGAGCTCTTTTTACTTGTTGGAATTCTGTGACTGGGTCTAATTAAGTGGCCCAAGCTGGCTTTTAATTTTCAATCTTCTGCCTTCAGCCTTTGAGTAGCTGAGGTCATGTGTCTGCACCACTGGGTATAGCCTGACCTCTAGTTTTTCCTTCTACCTCACGGGTCCTGGAGACCCGACTGCGGTTGTGAGGAATAGGCCCCTGACGGCCGATCTTTATATCCCCCAGTGTGTGCCCCTCAAGTACTCTCACTTACATGTTCCCCCTCATCCCCTAACTCTCAGAATCTTCCCCAAGTCCCAGTCCTGTCTCCAGTCTACCCTGGATTTCATTCCTACAGAGCTCTTCCCATCTCTCCACCTAGGACATCCCAGACTCACCCCAACCAGACAGCCATTAAAAGCTGCCATGCCTGGGCAAAGGTGAAGCAGAGATCACGACCTGAGCAGAAACATACATTTGAACTAAAGTATCTTCCATATGCCAGGGCAGGAACATTAACTGTAATTAATAACCCAGTGTCAAGTCTTTAAGTCCCTCTACAAAGGAGGCTGAGGTAAAGGGATCTCAAGTTAAAAGATAGCCCGGGCAACTTAGTTAGACCCTGTTCCAAAATAAAAAGTAAAGAGAGGGATTGAGTGTGGCTCAGTGGGAGAGCCCCTGCCTAGAATCCCCCAGTGAGGGGCTGGGGGCGTGGCTCAGTGGTAGAGCCCCTGCCTAGAATCCCCCAGTGAGGGGCTGGGGGCGTGGCTCAGTGGTAGAGCCCCTGCCTAGAGTCCCCCAGGGAGGGGCTGGGGGCGTGGCTCAGTGGTGGAGCCCCTGCCTAGAATCCCCCAGTGAGGGGCTGGGGGTGTGGCTCAGTGGTAGAGCCCCTGCCTAGAATCCCCCAGTGAGGGGCTGGGGGCGTGGCTCAGTGGTAGAGCCCCTTCCTGTATCACATCAACCAGACCATGGTGGTTCTAGCCTGGCACAAGGTCCTCGAATGACCCTGATATTCTGGGGATTAATGTTGAGAGTCTGTAACTCCCTGGAGGCAGAGAGAGATTTACTGGAAGTAAACAAGAAGTGTCTGAATATTTGACTCTTGCCTCCTGGATGTCTTTGTTCATCCCAACCCCAGGTTACAATCGACGGCTGCGTCCGCAGTCTGGTCTGACTCAGATCTGACCACTCTGCTCTCCCCTATTCTATCCAGCCCTGGGTGTCGGGTCCCGAACACACGCAGATGTCACACAGGGTTGTAACTTCTCAAGGGCTGTATTATGGGGAAGCTATGATAGCAGATCATGGGGCCATCTCTCCTCCTGGATCTTGGGGCCACAGCAATCTCCAAGGACAGGCTGGGTAGGGCTCAGACTGCACAGAATCATAGATGACAGACTCTCGAGGCATCAATAGCACCTGTAATAGGAACATGAATTCCCAACAGGGGTGTCAGGACAGAGATGTCCCATGTGGGAAGGTCCGAGGAGGATCCAATGCTCCAAGTTCAGGAGCTTGGGGTCCTGGCTTGGGAGGTTTTGGGGTCTGGTGGTTTTTTTTCGGGGGGGAGATTCTGCTGGGCTGGTTTGGGATGTTGTTATAGTGAAGTAGAAGATACCTAAGGTCTATGGGCCTTGGGGTGATTGCTGGACCTGGGGACCCCCAGGATTGGGTCTGGGAGGTCTACAAATGGTTTCTGGGTTTGGGGCTGATGTAGACAAAGTGGGTGAGTGTGGAAGGTTAGACCAGACTGACGCTTCAAGATTTGGGCCTGGGGTCTTGAAGCCTGAGAGGTTTTTAAGTCTCAGAGTTGGATCTAGGGGCTTTCAAATGTAATGAGGCAGGGCTGGCTTAGGGGTCTAAGGGCCCCAGAGGAACCAGTGATCTCCTCATTCTGAGGCCAGGAAACCTCATGCAAATGCAGAATTAGGGCAATACTGGAGTGGACGGGTTTCTAGAATGGAGGCACAAGTTGGATAGGGTTGTCGATTTCCTAGTATGGGGAGCCTAGAGTTTGTCTAAAAGATTGGGGTGGGGGTGAGGGCCACAAGATAGAAGATAACAAGATTAGTCTACGGGGTGAACTCAGAGATGGGACCTCCTGCGACAGTTTCTAGGGAGGAATCTACCTTTCTTAGTATGAGTCTGGGGGTCTCTGTATTCTGGGGGAGCCTTGGGTTTGGGTGGTGGGACTGGGTAGGAACTCACTTGCAGTAGAGACCAGAGATGGCGTTGGACCAGTCTCCGAAGATGCCTCTGCGGTACTCTTCCAGGCGAGGGTAAGTTCCTGCAGAGAACTTGTGTGTCTTTCCTCGCTTACCAGAGAGAGACCACACAGTGAGCTCGCAGCGCTGGGCCACTACCAGCGACGATGCGGTGTTAGACCAGCCCGAGGGCAGGTAGGGCAGGTCGGCGCCTGGCTCTACAGACAGCTCGGACCCCTGGCAGCAGTTGTCATAGTAAGGATCACTCCTGTCATAGAGCTTGGCGCACGTGCGCGTCCCGTCTGACTTCTTCAGGTCTGCAGGCACCGGGCAAGCGCCGTGGGCACCAGGGACAGCCACCAGGGCTAAAACCAGCAGCAGTGGGCACAGCAAGGACATGGTGACAATGGACCGCGAGGGATCTGAGGTGCATTTATGTGTCTGACTCCTGGGAAGAGAGAAACTGTGAGATAAAGGCTGGGGAGGAACGAGGACACGCCCCCTGCTCCGCCCCCTCCCTCCTCCCCCCCCCCCCCCCCCCCCCGCGCGCCCAAGACCTGGCTGCTCGGGCGCTGGAAACCCTGGAAACCTCACACAGCCACTGAATAATAAATACCAAATGGGATATAAGACCCTAATGCCTTGGAGTCTGACAGGTCAAAGCCAGTCAAGGGGTTGGAGATGAGGCTCAGAGTGCTTGCTTAGCACCCAGGAAACCTGGGATTTGATCCTTTGCCATTGTTTACATAGTAGCTGCGGTGGGGAAAGCGATGAGGAGGTAGAGGCAGGGGGATTAGGAGCTCAAGGTTATCCTTGGCTACAAGGCAAATTGGAGGCTACCTGGGGATGTATTTGGGATCCTGGGTGAATGGGAGATAGATAGATAGATAGATAGATAGATAGATAGATAGATAGATAGACAGACAAGAAGGAGGTGACTCAAGAGGTTCAGATCCTTGAAGAAGACCATAATCCAAGGACTCATCACTTTTGGCCTCCGCGGGCACCCTTCCAATCACATGCACACCCCCACAGAGACGTACATGCATTCCTATAATAAAAAATAAATAAATCAAACATTTTAAATGGGAAAAGTCAGGGCTAGAGAGATGGCTAAGTGGGAAACCTGAGGCGTTCTGAGCCCCAGCACCCATGGGAATGTGGCCCTGTGCACCTGTAACACCAGCACTGCAGTGGGCAGAGGCAGGAGGATGGCCGGGACTTGCTGCCTGGTTCGACCTAGCTCCAGGTTCAGTGAGAGACCCCGTCCCTTGAGAATACTTTGGCGATGGATGAGAACAGACGGATCAGTCCTCCTGAGGCTCTGTGCACACATGCACACTAATGCATGGACCCACACATGTGTGCATATGCCACACACGTGCACATGGACACACAAAAAGGGAAGAGAACAATAAAAGGGAAAGGAAGCTGGAAATGTTGACTCAAATCCCAGCCCTGAGGACTCTGATGTAGGAGGAGAGGGAGCTGTGGGCCAGCCTGGGCTACAGAGCAAGACTGTTTGTAGAACCCAAAGGGCTAGGGATATTAACTTAATTAAATAAGTACTTTAGTGAATTAAAATGGGTTCCTAAACTCTAGAGGTAGCTATCATATAAGGAGTGTTTACAAACTGACAAGAAGAGTCTCCTCTTCCCCTCCCCTCCCCTCCCCCCATACAAAAGCACAGGCAGGGCAGGGGCTCCCTCCCTTACCCTATACCTCAAGAGCTGGAGTTATGTTTGTGTGTGGTTCTGGGTATAGAACCCACAACCTCAGGCAAGCTACACTCCAATCACACCTGGAGGCTTTTTCCTCCTCCTCCTCCTCCTTTTCCTCCTCCTCCTCCTCCTCTTCCTCCTCCTCCTCCTCTTCCTCCTCTTCCTCCTCCTCCTCCTCTTCCTCCTCTTCCTCCCCTTCTTTTAGTTTTCTGAGGTAGGATCGCAATATATAGCTGGCCTCAAACTTACAGCCATCCTCCTGTCTCCTCCTCCCTAGTGCTGCATTACAGACATGCACTGCCTCCCCACACAGTTTCTTCGCCTGGGAAATGGGCAGTACTTTTCTTTTTTTTAATCCTGTCGGATTGTAATGATGACCATGGATGATTGACAGTGTGTTTTAGTGCCTGGGATGGAAGTCGGTTATGGATGGCGAGCCTAGCATGTGTGAGGGGCTCACCTCTAGCACCAAGCCTGCAAACATATGGACCTGAGTTCGAATCCCAGTATCAACGTAAGTAGCCAGGTGTAAAAGTAGAATGATAAACCCAGTGTTGGAGAAGGCAGAGACAGGCGGGGCCCTGCTCCCCAGTGGGCACGCTAGCTCAAATGGCGACCTCCAGGTTCCAGAGAGACTCTGTCTCAAAGATAAGTGGAGGAGGCTGGAAGGATGGCTCAACAGCTAAGAACACTGCCAAAGGACCTGGCCTCAATTTCCAGAGCCCCCAGGATGGCTTCCAGCTGCTGTAGCTCCAGTTCCAGTGGATCCAGCGCTCTCTTCTGGGCTTCACAGCACTAGACACACATGTGGTGCACTCGGACATGTGGAGCAAAATGATCTACATTTTTTAAAAAATAGAAACAAGTAGAGAGCTGAATGGTGGGGCTCCCCTTTAATCCCAGCACCCATGAGGCAGAGGCAGGTGGAGATCTGGGAGTCTGAGGCTAGCCTGGTCTAACAAGTTCTAGGCAGCCATCCAGGGCTGCATAATGAGATGCTTTCTTTTAAAAACAAGCATCAGGGCCGTGGTGGCGCACGCCTTTAATCCCAGTACTTGGGAGGCAAAAGGCAGGCAGATTTCTGAGTTCGAGGCCAGCCTGGTCTACAGAGTGAGTTCCAGGATAGCCAGGGCTATACAGAGAAATCTTGTCTTGAAACAAACAAACAAATAAAAACAAAACAAAACAAACAAACCCAAAAAGCGTAAAGAGTGAGTGAGGAAGGCACTTGATGTTGACCTCTGAACTCTACATGCACACACACACATAAGCACACACTTAAATATGCACACACACTACGTACTATATCCACATAGCGTACATAAAGGTGGAAGGAAAAGCACCAGTTCCACAACATTCTCCTGTGACTTCCTCATGCCTCTCCCTACCTCATGTGACATAAAACAGTAATGTACACACATGTACATACAAACAATAAAAATAAATATAATTTTTTGTTTGTTTTTTGTTTTTTTTTTTGAGACAGGGTTTCCCTGGCTATCCTGGAACTCACTCTGTAGACCAGGCTGGCCTCGAACTCAGAAATGCGCCTGCCTCTGCCTCCCAAGTGCTGGGATTACAGGTGTGCGCCACCACCGCCCAGCATAAAAGCCAAACATGTAACGGAATTGCCTACGGAGTAAGATCGCCTGGGTCTAGACCCCGTCTCCTTCATGGCCCCTGTCCTCACGCATGGAAGGCGAGCCTTTGCCCACTGAGCCATCACTCCAACCCTGGAGCTTAGATCTGGCTTCTGCTGTGTACTTTGAATGACCTTGGGCAGGGACACCTAATCTTTCTGAGTCTCAGTTTCTTTTTGGCCTCTGTGAAATCGTATATGATAATATTAATCAATGATGTCATTTATAATGACTCTAAACCACCACAAACAATCCACATCATTGTTATTTATCAATATATGATGAATACCTAACAGAAAATATGGGATAAATATGAAATTGTATGTATACATGTGCAGGGCTTGAGTTCGGGACCTGCGGGTCAGCCGGGTGCCTGCCTGAGCCCGGCCCTGCCCCAGGGCACACACAGATCTCCAGTCTCATGATTCGTGGAATCTAATCTCCAGCTGTCAACTTCCCAGAGCACTTCCTTGACTTCAGGGTCATGGAGGCCCCACTCTTGCCTCTGTGGGCTTGGAGTCAAAGATACCAAAGTGTGGGACAGTCACCTACATCTGCATAAGAGTTCCAGGAACATAAGGCATGCCCGGTACGGAGACCCGAAAAAGAACAAGAACATGACTCATGCCACACACCATCATAGAAATCACAGAGAAGGCCATGACACAGCACCCCAACCCTACACGCATGTGGGTAGAGGGATGGATGCTGGTCATCAAGTCTGAGGTTGTTGTTGCCATCTTACTCTGTGCTGTGCAGGGTCACAGATGTGTTAGGCAAGCACTCTACCACTGAGCCACACCCCCAGCCCCTCACTGGGGGATTCTAGGCAGGGGCTCTACCACTGAGCCACGCCCCCAGCCCCTCCCTGGGGGATTCTAGGCAGGGGCTCTACCACTGAGCCACACCCCCAGCCCCTCCCTGGGGGATTCTAGGCAGGGACTCTACCACTGAGCCACGCCCCCAGCCCCTCACTGGGAGATTCTAGGCAGGGGCTCTACCACTGAGCCACATCCCAGCCCCTCACTGGGGGATTATAAAGGCTGCACACTCTGAGTGCAATGTAACAGACACAGGTTTAATATATAGGCCTAGAGAGAAACAGTCACCAACTTCCAGGTCCCAGTACAATCAGGGCACTGTTATCTTCACAGCCCTCTCCTCGCTCACTCCAGCCCCACACTCCACAAACTCTCACTCATACAACTCCTCACACACACATCCGACTGACTCGTGTGACTGTACGCTCACTCCGTCTGCATCTCCACTAACAAACAGATCTCCTCACCGCATGTTCGCAGACACTAGCCAAAGTGTAGAAAAATCAACGTCTTCTCACACAACATCCTTCCCAGGAAGAATGCAAGAACACCTTGCCCTTGAGGAATCCACCAGCCTCTGAAAGAGCCAGACGCTAAATCAATAATTCAGACACCATGGGAAAGGGGTTCTAACAGGCGTGCTGCAAAGGACTCTGGGAACACAGTGGGAAGAAAAGTTGGCTTTCTTTTTTTTCTTTTTTAAATTTCCAGTGATACGTTTTGATTAGTAAAAGAAACCCTCTTTTTACATCTCACAACCTTGATTCGACATTTTTCCAGCAGCCCAGAGAAAAGAAGACACGTGACACCACCCCTGGGAAAAAAAGGAATGTGTCTCATTCAGAGTAATCACTGTACATGAATACCATTATGGCTGGCACAGGGTTTAAATGACAAAGCTGGAGCAGAAGATGGCTCAGTGGGTAACGGTGCTTGCAGACATCCTGACAGCCTAAGTCCAGCTCCTGGAACCAACCCACTAACGGTGGTTGGAGAGAGTCGGTGCCTAATGGTGTACTCTGACATCCACACACGTCATGGAGTGTGCACTCGCACGCCCAGACATAGACTCACACACACAAATGAAGTTTTACAATGTATATTTGAAGCCAGGCATGCTCACACACTCCTTTAATCTCAACACTCAGGAGGCAGAGTTCGAGGCCAGCCTGGTCTACACAGTGAGTTCTAGGCCAGCCAGGGCTACACAGAGAAACCCTGTCTCGAAGAAAAAAAAAGAAAAGAAAAGAAACTAAAAATTACAGTTCCAGGGGATGTGACCCACTCTGTTGACACTGCACGTGTGTGTGTGTGTGTGTGTGTGTGTGTGTGTGTGTTACAGACATAGATACAGACAAGACACACATACACATAAAACAGAAAGTAAAAGAAAAAGGGGGTTGTCTTTTTTTTTAACAGAAGATTCGATTTATTTTTATTTTATGTGAATTGGTGTTTTGCCTGCTTGCATGTGTGTGTGAGGGCGACCAAGCCCTGGACCTGGAGTCACAGCTGCGAGCTGCTGTGTGGGTGCTGGGAATTGAACCTGGCTTCTCCAGAAGAGCAGCTCGTGCTCGTAACCACAGGGCCATCTTTCCAACCCTGAAAAGTTGGGTTTTTTTAAAAAATGTAAATGAAAATAGTGGATGTGTTTCATACACACAGACAAACAAGCAAACCACCCCTGAGCAAGCCCGGCTATGGGCAGCCACGACTACTGAGGGGTGACGGTCACACAGGGGGGTAGCCACGACTGCTGAGGGGTGACGGTCACACAGGGGGCAGCCACGACTGCTGAGGGTGACGGTCACACAGGGAACTTGTCTCCTCAGTCACTCATGGCTTAACCGACGGGACAGATCCTGAGAACTGTGTCATGGAGTTGCGCAAATATCACAGGTTGCTCATGCCACTGAATGGTGATGACTTCCTGCATGATGTCACCTAAGAAAACTGTGTCATAGATGTGTTCCTGCAGACAACTGTCATTATGGAATACGCTGTGGGAGCTCCCTTTCTTTCTTTCTTTCTTTCTTTCTTTCTTTCTTTCTTTCTTTCTTTCTTTCTTTCTTTC
The DNA here is from genome assembly GCF_947179515.1 of Apodemus sylvaticus. NCBI lineage: Eukaryota > Metazoa > Chordata > Mammalia > Rodentia > Muridae > Apodemus > Apodemus sylvaticus. The sequence goes on from NC_067472.1 coordinate 184,196,104, forward strand.
TTTCTCTTAGGTCTATTTATTATTATATGTAAGTACACTGTAGCTGTCTTCAGACACAGCAGAAGAGGGTGTCAGATCTCATTACAGGTGGTTGTGAGCCACCATGTGGTTGCTGGGATTTGAACTCAGGACCTGTGGAAGAGCAGCCAGTGCTCTTAACCGCTGAGCCATCTCTCCAGCCCAGTTGCAGGAGTTTTTTTTAAGAGACCTCCTTCTTTCTTTCCTTCCTTCTTTCTTTTTCCTTCCTTTCTTCCTTTCTTTCTTCCTTCCTTCCTTCCTTCTTTCTCTCTTATGTGTGTGTGTGTGTGTGTGTGTGTTGTGTCTTGAGTGTTCTCAGGAGAGAAGAGTGTACTGGAGTCTCGGAGCTGGAGCAGCCGGTGACTGTGAACCGCCTATGTGGGGCCGAGGGTCCCACACACAGGTTCTCTCTAAGAGCAGCAAGTGCGCTTAACTTAAGCCGTTGCTTCAGCCTCCCAGGTTAGATATTGTATTTATTTATTTTTATTTCTTCCACTTACTTAGAGAGGAATGTGTATGTAAATGTGCCAAAGTGTGTGTATTGTGAGGGTTTTGTGTGTGTGTGGGGGGGGGGGTTGTGTGTGTGTGTGTGTATATATATATATGTGTGTTGATGAAGATGGAGTTCATTGCTTTATCCAGGCTACATAAGTCCTCTACCACTGAGCTACTTTACTCCAATTCCATCTAAGTTTTATTGTTTATCTCTCAGTCCTGGGGAAGGGACCAGGGTCTTGAGTGCCCTAGGCAGCCCATGATCTGCACCTTACTCCAGTTCATCAGAACAGAAACCTTACTGACCTGCCCCAGTCTCCCTGGGTCCCCAATCTTCCCTGTGACCAGGGCATCCCTGCCCACTGGCCACTTAATAGCAAGGTGTTACCAGGGTTGGGTGTCGAGCTACGTTTATTTCACTCAATCGTACTTAATCATTGCCTCCCAGCACAAGAGGACCAGTGCTGGCAACTCAGACCCGCTGAAGAAAAGCCAGAACCGCTCCCTCCCCTGCTGTGGAAAGTCCTCTACTGAGGAGGCTGAGATTACAAAGAAAGGAAAAGGAAGGGTTCTTTTGATGTGATGCCTCAGACTATGAAAATTAGATGGACAGACAGACAGGCACAGAAATAAAATGTAATTAAACACATAAACTCCAGAGGTCTAAGTCAGCAATACATCACCTGCCTAGCCTGCAACAGGCCCAGGCTTTAGTTCCCAGCGCCAAACCAAATACAAACTCAAAAAACAGGCCAGACAGCACACATGTAATCTAAGATACTCAGAAGCAGAGACAGGAAGGATTCTGTGTACCCATGCGTGCATGTGTGTTTGTGTGTGTGTATAACTGTGTGTGTGGATTGCATGTGTATGTCTGTGCTTGCATGCAGGAGAATTGAATGTGTATGTTTGCATGTGTGTGCACATGAGTATAGGAGGATTATGTGTGTGTGTGTGTGCATACAGGAGGACTGCATAAATGTGTGTGCATGCAGGAAGATTGCATTTGTGTGTGTGTGTTTGTACACATATGTGCATGTGGGCTTGCATATGCATGCAAAAGGATTACGTGTGTATATGCATGCAGGAGGATTACATGTGTGTGTGTTGTATGTGTATGTATGTGTATGAGCACACACTTGCCCACACAGGTGGGTTAGTGTCCTCCTCCATCACCCCCCACCTTGTTTTTTCAGATGGGGTCTCTCACTGAACCTGGTGCTGACCACCAGCTGCGTGGCTGGTCTGTGATCTTCAGGGAACTTCCTGTCTCTGTCTCTCTGCCCCTTCCTCCTTCCCCCAGCACCAGGGTCGCAGGGCCCCGCCACCACCTAGCTTTATACTCACACCCTTGAATATGTGCAGCGGCGGCGAGCACTTTACCCACTAAGCTGTTTCCCAGCTCCCATGTTTTGTTTTTCAGACGGGATCTCATAGCCCAGGCTGGCCTCAGACTCACTGTGTGGTAGAAGCTGGCCTCAAAGCCCTGATCCTCCTGCCTCTGCCTCAACTGCTGAGATTACAGGTGAGCTACTCAGCTGGACCTTGGTGCTTCCTTACTGAGCAGCAACAGCAGAGGGCGTGTGTGTGTGTGTGTCTGTGTGTCCGTGTATGTGTGTGTGTCCGTGTGTGTGTGTGTGTGTGTGTGTGTCCGTGTGTGTGTGTGTGTGTGTGTCCGTGTATGTGTGTGTGTCTGTGTGTGTCTGTATCCGTGTGTGTGTGTGTGTGTGTGTGTGTGTGAAGGAAGAGGCTCTTGGGCCTCCGCTCCTGTGATAACTAACTAGTTCACTCCCACTCCGCCACCTTCAGCCATTCTGGATGGTGACACAGTCATGACGTTGCCCCCTGTCACGGGCCCCCTCACCTTTCAATACTGTTGGTGTGACAGATTTCCACAGGAGTTTTGAAACCACTGCAGATGGCAGCTGTTGGGGTAGGAATCTCTCAGGAGAAATATCACAGACACGGCTGTCATCCTGTAGTCGGTTTTGATGGCTTAGGTAGGTTAAAATTCATTTTGATTGGAAGCAATAGAAACCCACTCAAACTAGCTCAAGTGGGGGGTGTACTATAAGGGGAAAGGATGTGTTAGAGACTCTGACAGAAACATTTTGGCACTGACTTGTAAAGTTGGATATATGCAGGTTCTAGAAGTTGGTAACTACACTCGGGTAGGTCATGAAGAACCCTCGCACTGGCACAGGAGCTGAGGAGAATCTTCTTTGAAGCCAAGTGTGGCGACACACGTCACTTGGAGAGGAGGCTGGAGGATCGGGGGTTTGAGACGAGCCCCAACTCCACAGGGAATACAGCAGGTAGAGGCAGAGAGGAGGAAAGCAAGGTGGCGCTGGCCAGCACCGGGCTCCCAGGTCTCCTGTCCTCCTGTCTCAGTCAGGGTTTCCATTCCTGCACAAACACCATGACCAAGGAGCAGGTTGGGGAGGAAAGGGTTTATTCCGCTTACACTCCCACACTGCTGTTCATCACTAAAGGAAGTCAGGACTGGAACTCAAGCAGGTCAGGAAGCAGGAGCTGATGCAGAGGCCATGGAGGGATGTTCCTTACTGGCTTGCTTCCCCTGGCTTGCTTAGCTTTCTTTTCTTATAGAACCCAAGAGCACCAGCCCAGAGGTGGTTCCACCCACAAGGGGCCCTCCCACCTTGATCACTAATTGAGAAAATGCCCCACAGCTGGATCTCATGAAGGCATTTCCTCACCTGAAGCTCCTTTCTTTGTGGTAACTCCAGCTTGTGTCAAGTTGACACACAAAACCAGCCAGTACACCTCCCAAAACTAAGAAACACACCTGCATTTTGTTTGTGCCTGGGACTCACTAAGTAGGCCAAGATGGCCTTGGACTCACAGTCTTCTTGCCTCTAGTTTTACTTCTCATCCAATGCTGAGGGCTGGGGCGGAGCCCAGGGCAGCACACGTCTATTGAGTGTCATCTCTACCACGGAGCAATGCCCAGCCCACACAGCTCAATTCTTTGTGAACCACCCAATCACGGAGAGTTGGAAGATGGCTTGAGGCCTGCTGTGGGCCCAAAACTTCAGGAAGTTACTATGGAAGAACACAGACACACGTCGGGGGCATCCCCCAAGACACACACAGCAGCCCTTAGGCTGGACAGTAGTGCACAGACTTGGCCTCTGTGGCCCAAATGCAGCCTCACTCCAGACAGCCCATCAGCTCCAACTGTTAACCGCTGCTGCCGTCACATGCGGGGCAGAGCCCATGATGTGGCTGCCAGAATCCATTAGGATACTCTCTGCCATTCCTTCATGTTCAGTCTTTCCCTCTCCCTCATCATGTGTGTGTGTGTGTGTGTGTGTGTGTGTGTGTCTGTCTGTCTGTCTGTCTCTCGCCATTGACCATTGTTATAGAACAGGCCTTAAAAGAGAACAGCTCTCATTTTTTATGAGAGCCATTGTGGTTACTCAAAAGAGACCCTCAAGGTCAGGCTGGTTGGGCCAGAGAGATGGCTTTAGTGGGTAAAGTATTTGACCCCAAGCTTAATGACTAAGCTTGTGCCCTGGGACCCACACGGTTGAAGGAGAGAGCTGACTCACACAAGTGTCCCTCTCACCCCGACACACACGAGCTAAATTAATATACTATACTGTACTGTGATATAATATGATATAATATTAAAAAATGCAGACTAGCCAAGCATAATAGCCTTCAATCCCAGCATTCAGGAGGCAGAGGTGGGGGGGGGGGTAGGGGGGAAGGGCTGCCAAGCATTCCAGGTTAGCCTGGTCTGCACAGTGAGTTCTAGATCAGTCAGGGCTACACAGTGAGACCCTGCCTCAAAAATTAACTTATCAATTACAAGAAAGAGACCAGCCCTGTTGACAGTGGACCTTCCCCGGGGAGGAGAGTGAGGAGGCCATTAGGCCCCGCCCCAGATTCCCCCTACTCCCTCTGCATGCCCCTCCCTCATCAGTATGGAATCTTTCAAATGCTCTCATGGCCTTGTCTCAGGAGGTTTCAGAATACCTAGAGTATGAAAAGTAGCTAAAGGGTATATGTAGGGTGTGTGTGTGTGTGTGTGTTCACCTGTGTGTCACCCCTCTATGTGGGGTGACACTCTGTTAGGAAGGCTGTGTGCGTCAGGATCACCCATGCTCTCTTTAAGCCCAGGAAACATTGGCTTTCCCCAAATTGGACTTTGGTCTGTTGTTGGCGTCCCATCTTGGGGACGTGGATGTTGTTTCTTCCCTGAGTGAAAAATTCATGGCTCAGCGGGTAAGAGAACACTGACTGTTCTTCCGAAGGTCCTGAGTTCAAATCCCAGCAACCACATGGTGGCTCACAACCATCCATAATGAGATCTGACTCCCTCTTCTGGAGTGTCTGAAGACAGTTACAGGGTACTTACATATAATGATAATAAATAAATCTTTAAAAAATAAAAATTCACATACATGTATACATATACACATACACACATACATATACATGCACATATATACGTGTACATTCATACACAGACTCATACAAATACATACATACATCTATACACACACATACACTCATATATTCACATACACACATATACACACACATACACACATATATACAATTCTTCAGTGTTACATGTGTTTACACAGTCACGGACACAAACAAGCTCAATGTCACAGACAGATATACTTGTCACTGTTCAGTTCTCAGGAGTCTAAAGCCACAAGTGTAAACATCTGTAAACATCTGGGGAGATTTACAAGCGGTAGAGACCTGGACCCAGCCCCCCTGGGCAGGGAGGGGTTCTCACAAAACCTAAGCGCCTGAATTAACACGCAACAGAGTCCAAGATAAACATTTCGGGACACGGCGGAGCAGGTGGGAAAGGTTAAAGGTGATAGAGGCCTCCAGGCAGCCAGGGTTTCCTTGGAGGACAGGGCTGGCTCAGGGGCTGCGGGGCTCAGGGCTCCCAGACACTGCAGACCCCAGTCCCGTCCCCACACTCAACGTCCTCAGGGCCTCCTGGAGTCTGTGCAGCCAGGAAACCGTCCGGTGGTTCTGGAGTATGGGTGCCGTCTGTAGGTGGAGAACGAGGGCTCTGAGCGTGAGTGTGACAGAGGAAGAAGCCCTACTGGGCGAAACCGAGACAAGGGTGACCCAGGACTCAGGAGCTGCACAGTAACTGCTCGAAGTTACATGGAACAGGTTCCCTGGAAGGGCAGCTGGGGATGCATGGGAAGGCGGCGAAAAGAGACGGAGACCAAGACAACAGTTTAATGGAGGACTCCAAATATATAGGCCAAGGAAAACCCTTCGCCAAGGCTGGAAACTCCTCAGCAGAGCCAGTTTGTTTTGCTCCATAGGTGGCTAGGGTCTCTCAGGAAACTGCAGGGCCTTGAAGAACAATGGGCTTCACCTTGGTCTGAGCGCTCCACCCTAGGTGGAGGGGATTATGACTAACGCAGGAGTTCCCGCTCACAGGCTGGATGAGGAACTTCACGTCGGTCGAAGTCAAGTTCCTGCCAGGTGGCATGGCACCCCGCTACGGCTCTCTACACGAAACTAGAAGTGGGTGTCATGCAGAGTTGGAAGGGGCCAGTCCAGGTCTGGAACGGCTTGAGTCTGAAATGTGCCTGGTGCTGAGAACCAAGGCCAGGCCCCTTGTAGAAGCGTCCTCTGTGTCCGCAGGTGCTCCGTGCCCAGCTCCTGCCTCCCTCTCTGCTTTTCCGCTCTTCTGTGATGTGAACAGGCTGGACCGTGTGCTGCTTCTGCCCCCAAACAAACTGATCTGATCTGCTGTCCCGTTCACAAGAGTGGAAGGGGCTGGAATTGGGGAATGGGGGTTTGGGGATGAGGGAGTGGGTACTGGGAGGGCTAAAAACCTCTGAGTCTGCGGCCAACACAAAGCCTTATTCCTTTAAGTTGTCTCTATCCAGAAGAGTGGTCACAGCGACTTAAATTAATGAATACAAGGACATCGCCCAGGACTGAGTCAACCCCCCCTTTCCAGGACCTTCAAGGTCGGAGTCATCTTGACCTGCAAGGCTAAGGGGCACTTCTACATCTGGGCAAGGGGACAGCCACAGGTGAGGGTTCCAGATGAGAACAGCTGTTGGGAGGGAAGATAAAAAGAAAACACCCAGAAACCAGTTAGGAGGAGGAGAGGAGAGGGCACCAGCCAGGTCGGGGGGTGGGGGGTGGGGGTGGGGAACAGGTGGGAGGGAGAACAGGAAGAAGATGGGGTGCAGGTGTTTGGAGGGCTTGGGCAATGAGAGAAGCAATTGTGTGTGGCCAACAGAGGGCAGAATGGGGCTAACTTCAACTTCCCCGAAGCTGCCGCAGGACCCCAGGCTCTGGGGAAAGGGAAAAGCCACGCGTGGCAGCACCCACTCAAGGGCAAGGTCACAGATTAGCTCCACGCAGGAAGAGAGGTGAGTATTATCCCGGGCAGAATGGAGAAAGGTTCACCCTTGCAGTGAAGTGAAGGTTAGCACCCACGGGAAGCACGAAGTTAGCTCCAAAATGTCCTTCATCCCCTGGGTGGACTCGCCTCCCCTTGGGAGCCTCTGGTTTCATAGTCCTCTTCAGCGTCAAAGCGTGGACACCCTCAGCTCCAGCTGCAACGTCAGCCTGACCTGGGTTCCACCCTTCCAGATCAGCCAGGCAGGGCTGTCGAGCTGAGAGAGGAGAAAAAGGGTGTGAGGGGTGAGGTCTGCACCCGCCACCAGGGGGCGCCTCAGGCTGTGGAAGGACAGAGCCAGTCCGGTCCGGCTGACGTCAGAGAAAAGGAAACCGCACTAGGGTTTACCTGTGGGAAGGTAGCTTCCACTGCACGGCCAAGGAGGAGACCGTGGATGCCGGGCTGGGAGAGTGTGTGGTAGGGCGTGACTTCCCACATCCTGCCAAAAAATGAAGGAGGCTTGTTGGACACCCAGAAAATGTTTCCTGAGAGTAAAGTACTTAAAGAAAGAGATTACCTAGAAACGGAAGACCTTCTAGGAATTCCATGCTGTTGCCACATCTGGTTCTATGGCCTGGGACAAGGAAGCCAGCCTGTGCTAAGCAGAAGGAAACAGCGTGTGACACCACCCCCCCCAGCCACACACACACACACACACTCCATTTCTCATCTCACGCTCAGGACTTCTGGTCTACCACCCATATTTCAATCCCTTCTCTAAGGAGGATTTGAGATTTTCGGCTTGTATGAGTTTTTCGTGGCTGCTGTAACCACTCACCAGAGACTTGGCAGTTTAAAACTCAAGACTTCCTGGCCGGGCAAGGGCGGCGCATGCCTTTAATTCTAGCACTCGAGAGCAGAGTCGGGCCCATCTCTCGTGAATTCGAGGCCAGCCTAGCCTACAGAGTGAGTTTCAGGATAGCCAGAGGAACCCTGTCTTGAAAAAAACAAAACAAAAAACAAAACCAACCAACCAACCAAAACTAAATAAACAAAAAAGCCCCAGACTTCCCACTGATAAAAGACTGCTTAGGCAAAACCCAGCAACATATAAAATACCCTTCTCACCGGAACTCCGCCACAGATGGACTCTGAGGATGCTAGAGCGAGTGAAATAAGGCCGGCTTCTCTGATACGATGCCACTGGAAAGGCCAGTCGCGCTGAGACAGGAGCGAAGGGCAGCGGCCAGGAGTTGGGGAAGGTGGGAGGAGGTGGAGTGGGAAGGAGGGAATTTGGTGTTTACATAGTAGAGTTCGATACAAGATTTGAAAAGACTTATTTTTTTGTTTTGTTTTAAGATTAATGTATTTTAGCCGGGCGGTGGTGGTGCACGCCTTTAAACCCAGCACTCTGGGAGGCAGAGGCAGGCAGATTTCTGAGTTTGAGGCCAGCCTGGTCTACAGAGTGAGTTCCAGGACAGCCAGGGCTACACAGGGAAACCCTGTCTTGAAAAACCAAAATAAATAAATAAATAAATAAATAAATAAATAAATAAGGCTAGAGAGAAGGCTCAGTGGTTAAGAGCACTTGCTGCTCTCGCAGAGGACCAGAGTCTGCCTCCCAGAACCCACAATAGACAGATTATGGAACGCCAACTGCATGTGCACACAGATAGGTAGAAAACAATTAAGTGTTTTAAGTTCACCAAAACCAACTAGAACAGCACAAACTTACAGAACAGGTTCAAAAGGGAGAATACAAATACAGAGGTGGGTGGGCGTCAGCCCGGGCTCCCCTCCTCCCCTGCCTGAGGCTCTGTCTGCCTTGGCTCTGTTCCCCAGCTCACTGCCCTCTCCTCAGCTCCCAGGATGCACCGCGGGCCACTGAAGCTCCTGACGACACTGGGACGAGCACTCACACCCAGGGCTGCTGCCCTGTGTCTAGTGACATTCAGAGTGAGAAACTGAGGCAGGGAGCCACCTTGAGGCCACCCTCGGACTCAATGCACCTGTCTAAGATGAAACCGTGATTTAACCCTGGCCAAATATTTGGGCTGGAAGAAGAGATGCAACATTCTGATCCCCTGGGATGAGTGTGTAGACTTGTGTGGTGCAGAGACCCTGCCCACCTCAGAAAAGTGGAGAGTTGATTGAGGCACCGGATGTCCACGACCATCCTCTATGAGCACACACATGTGCATGTACTGCACGCCTGCATATATATGTGCAGATGTGCAGGCATGAGCATGCACACACAGACACACATACATACACTCACAAAGACGACATCACAGTATCACATTTGAGTTGACTCAAGACCTACATCTCACAGGACGCAGGAGAGCAGTTGGAAGACAAGATGGGTCTAGGATGCTCCCATCTTGGAAGACACTTTCAGATATAACCATTGCTGATGTGAGCAGTACTTTTGGTACCAATTTGTAGACAGCACATAAGCATTGGGGGCAGGGGGCAGGGTCTCATGTAGCTCAGGCTGGCCCCAAGCTCACCAAGTAGACAAGGATGACATTGAGCTGACCCTCCTGTCTCTGCCTCCTGAGGGCACAGATTGCAGCTGTGGACCATCACATCCCACAAGCAGACAAACGTACACCCTGTTGCAAGCTCTGGCCTCTCTGGGAGTTCAGACATGCCTGCCTGCAACAAAGGTCAGGAAGGACAATAGCACATGCTGTGACGTCTTGGGGTAAAGCTTAGCATGGATGGGGCTGAGGATGTGACTCAGGGGCCATTCTTGCCTAGCACACATGAAGTCCGGGGTTCAATTCCCAGCACTGTATGAAGACAGATGTGGTAGCACACGCGTGTCATCCCAGCACTAGGGAGGTGGAGGCAGGAGGATGAGGAGTTCAGGGCATCCACAGTGACACAATGAGTCTGAAGCCAGCCTGAGGTTCAGGAGACCCTGTGTCACCAAGAAACACTGTCCTAGGGACCGGGATACCAAGGGCCGCTCTAGGAAGCACACTTTGTCTTCACACAGGGTCCGGAAGAGAAGATGGCAAAGCACAGGGGACCTTATCCACCAAGGGGTCTTTAGTGAGGCAAGGCTGGTTAACGTGAGACCCCGGCTCACGGTTATGTCTGAGAGCCCAGAATCCCAGAGGGGCAACAGGAGAAACATGAAGGTGAGACAATCAGACTGTTAGCAAATAAGAGGCCAGCCTGGGCTACAAGAAGCCCAGTCTCCAAAGCAGAAACAAAGGAGAGCACAGAGAAGCCTGCTGCCAACAGCTGGACCACAGAGAAGAGAACAACATAGAACTTTCCAGAACAACTTAGAAAGAACCTCCCCCGCCCCAAGAAAAACAATTTGCAATCCACCCAGAGGCAAAAAGCAGTAGCCCAGGCTAGACCAGAGAGTTCAGGGCAAGCAGGGGTTTCCCTGTAGAGCTGAAGCTGTGGTCCTTTGCCATGGAGGCAAAAGAACAAGAGTTGACGCCAACACACACACACCACAGAGGTCTTTTATCATTGTGTATTTGAAGAATGTTTACAAAGTAAAAAAATATGCATTTTGTGGGCTCTGAATCTGAGACCCACACATAAAAATAAATACTTTAAAAAGTCACAAGTAGCTATAACTTAAGGTGGGGTCTTGGTACATCTGCAAAGTGTAGAATTCCAGAAGCTGGCAGGAGGGTCCGAGGTCAGACACACTGGTCTCCACTGGCCACACACTTGAGGTCCCGGAGGAGCAGGCCAAAGAGGTTGCGGGTGACAGAGTCCACCAGGCAGCCAGGGCTCTCCTGAAAGGACAGGGCTGGCTCAGGGGCTGCTGGGCCTCAGAGCTCCCAGGAACTGCAGAGCCCAGGCCCCTGCCCAGACTCACCTTGCTCTGGGCCTCCTGGAGCCTGTGCAGCCAGCGGGAGAGGCGGCGGCTCGGGGGCCTGGGCTCTGCTGTGGGCTGAGGCTGTGTCTGTGGACAGAGGAAGGGGACTGTGAGGCCGCTGCGGGGACACGGGGGAAGCCCAAGTGGCTGGAGGCCCAATGTGGAGGAGCCGGGGACCCAGGACTCACACAGGTCTGCAGCTGGGAGTGGATGTGGCTCAGTGTGTGAAGGGGGTGGTCCAGGAGGGTGGCCAGGGCGGAGTCAGTCATGTTCTCCCAGACCTTGAGTGTCAGGGCCACCTCAGCCTGCAAGGCCTTGGGGCGCTCCTGGACCTGAGCAAGGAGACAGGAGGGAGAAACTGTGAGGGAACAGGGGAGGTCGGGGGAGACAGGTGAAGGGGACAGGACAGTGGACAGGACAAGGGACGTCTGAGACATAGAGGACAGGGGACATCTGAGGAGCCACAGCCAATGGGCTCACACTGTGGACAGGCCATGGAACTGCTAGTGAGGAAGAGGAGCAGGACAGTGGAGGCCCAGATGGCACCCAGACGAGGCCTGAGGGCAGGCCGGGTCCAGCGCCCACTCACCTGCAGCTGCTGCAGGTCCCAGGCCCTGGGGAAGAGGCGGGAACTGCACCTCACCTCCTTCTCCAGCAGCCTCTCTTCCTGGAAAGAAAAGACACAGGTTAGCCTGCATAGGAGGCTGAAGGTTAGATCACCGCAGTGGGCTGGGGTGGGTCACCTCAGGAAAGATGAAGTTCACTGCCAGAAAGACAGGGGTTCCTCCACAGCAGGGGGGACTAGATCACCACTGCACAATTACTGAGTAGGAGATAGCTCAGTTTGGAAAGGGTGGAGATCATCCCACTGCAGGAGAGTCTGGGGTTAGCTCACTGAAGAATGAGTGGAAATTAGCCTCCTGTAGCAATGGTGGAGAAGGGTGGAGACTAGCTCACTGAAGCAAGGGTGAATTCAGCCCAGGGGTTGAGGTTAGCCCACTATAGCAGGAGTTGAAATCAGCCCACTGCAAAAAGTGTGGAGATTTTCATCCCTAAGGGATGAAAGCCAGAAAGAGAAGGGTGGAGAAGGCTAGCCCACTCAGCAGGTCAGAGGGAGACTCACAATGGCATCCTTGGCCTTTTTGAAGGCCTGCAGCTCTTTTGGGGACAGAGACTTGAACTGAGCAATGTGGCAATCCTTTGCTTCCACTGGGAGCCTGGTGGCCCTGGGGACAGGGTGAGCCTGGGCACTTGTCAGCACCGCGGCCAGCAGCAGCAGCAGCAGGAGGAGCATGTGGCCCCCAGCTGTTTCTGTGTCACAGAGGGACAGAGTGAGAGGTGCAGCAAGGGGACTCTGGGGACAGACACCCACCAGCACTCTGGGGACTCACCTGGCTTCATGTTGCTCTCCGGGGTCTGTGAGGAGATGGGGACTCAGGTCTCCCTCGAGGCTGGCCCTGGGTCTTGCTTGGTGTCTCTGGCCCTGTGGCTCTCAGCCTGCGCTGTGGGAGGACTGAGGAGCAGAGGCTGGAATCTCGGCTGTTGTGCACCGCCATCCGTGCTCCATGCTTTTAACCTGGCCTGATGGGCAGCCCCAGCTGATGTAGGAAAAGTGAAAATAAGGTGGCAGGTTCACACCTGCCGCTAGGGGAGCCCAGGCTGGGGAAGCCCAGAGCAGGGCGTGGCGAAAGCAGGTGAGACACTGCAGGGAAAGAGAAAATGACACAGTCCAGGTCAGCTGGGCAAGGTTCCCCGGGAGGCTTCCCACAGGAAACTCGGTGTGGCTTTGAGGACACAGGCTCAGGTGCTTGGTTTGGTTCTGTGGCAGATACCTGTCTGTGCGAGAGACTGGACAGACAGATGTCCTGCCTTCTATTCAGTGTCCCACCCGGGCTGTGGGACAGACAGACAGATCCCCAAGAGCTGCCTAGGAGAGGGGTGGAGACCCAAGGTTGCTGCCAGGCAGGAGAGGCTCAGAGACAGAAACCTAAGAGCCCATCTCCTGTGGAAAAGGAAGTATGCAGGTGCCCAAATCACCCCATCAAAGTTTTGGGCCCCTAATGTCATCTGGCGGAGGGGATGTGCTGATGTTCTCCCTGATGGTCTGTCTGCCCCACCCTGGTCCCGTCTACCCCCACCTTTCCAATCTCTCGTCAGTCGTGTCCTCCTCGGCCTCCCCTTTCTCCCACAAACCTTCATTTCCCCCTCAAGGTCCCCTTTCTAGTTTCATGACCTATCGTAGGCCTCGTGTGAGGGAATGTGGCTTGTCTGACTCTTTCAGTCGGGGTCGCCTCACTGACTAAGACAATATCCTGTCTGCTTCCCAGCACCTTTAGGAGTTTCAGTTTTTTTTCCTAAGTGGCTGAATGAAAGAGATCCTGCGGGGTGAACTCCCCACGTTCTCACGCTCTGTCCGTCTGTGGTGGCAGCTGGGTCGGTCTCCTCCTGTTGTTACTGTGAGAAGAACAGCTAAGATCATGGGAGTGCAGACATCCCTGTGGTGGGGCTTAGCGACCTTGGGGGCTCCCCGGGTATGGTGGGGCTGGGTCACAGGGGCTACCTTTTGTTTTCTTTGTTAGAGACCTCTGTGCTGGATTCCACTGTGGTGTGACACTTTGCTCTCCTCAGCACTAGGTAGAGTCAAGGAAGCTTCCTCTTCTCCCGCATCCTCACTGGCCTTTGTCATTGGTTTTCTTTTGTGTGGAGGTTGATTTTTGAGACAGGATTTCTCTGTGTAGTCCTGTCTGCTCTGAAACTCCCTGTGTGGACCGGGATGGCCTTGTTTCCCCAGCGCTTGGGTTAAAGGCATGTGCCGTCACATTCAGCATTATTAGTGGAATTCTGAAGGGGTTTTAAAATTAGATTACTTGTGGTAAGGCAATCATTTTCTTTTCTTTTTCTTTTCTTTTTTTATTTTTATGGGTTTTTTTTCTAAGATGGTCATTTTCATAGTGTTGATTCTGAGAGTTCAGGAGCCCAGAAGAGATGTGTCTATCATGTAGTGTCAACATCGATTTCTTTTTAGGAGTCTCTACATGTTCACTGTAGAGGTTTTCACCTCCCTGGTTAGATTTATTCCTATGTGTACCTGAACTTATTTATATTTTTTTGTTGGTAGATTGAGTTCTTTTCTTATCTCTCCCCATTATTTATTTCATTGAAACAACTGTGAATGGAATGTTTTTCCTAATTCTGTCTCAGCAAACTCACTCTTGGCATAAAGAAAGCTGACCTGTTGGCTTTTGGTTTGTATGGAAGCAGAGTCTTGTGCATCCAGGCTAGACTTCAAACCAACACACCGATGCCCTCAGACTGCTGGTCCGTGTGACTACAGAGATGTCCCCTCCCCCCTCACTCTATGCAGCTCTGGGCACTGAGCCCATGGTTTCCATCATGGTAGGCAACAGCCCATCAGCTGATGTTGGGTCTAGCCCCAGCTCTAAAGCCACTGGCTCTTGCAGTTTTTTGTTTGTTTGTTTGTTTGTTTGTTTGAGACGGGGTTTCTCTGTGTAGCCCTGACTGTCCTGGAACTCACTCTGTAGACCAGGCTGGCCTCGAACTCAGAAATCTGCCTGCCTCTGCCTCCCAAGTGCTGGGATTAAAGATGGGCGCCACCCCCGCCCGGCTCAGGTTCTGCTAGACCTACAGTTTCCTGCTGGCGTCCGGAGCAGCTCTCTTTTTCATTCAGTCTCTCTTCATCCTTATTTTTTTTTTGTGGGGGCGGGCAGGGAAAGAAGGAACAAGTTCTATGTAGCCCAGGCTGGCCTGGGGTTCTTTGTGTAGCTGAGGATGGCCTTGAGCTCCTGGTCCTCCTGCCTCTGCCCTCTACTGCTAGGATTAGGAACTTGTCCCACCATGCCTAGGATGATTGGCTCTGGGAGGGTGTAGCCCAGGGTCTCAGTGAAGGCGTGTGTGATGAGGACCTTCACTCATTTAGTAGACTCCATCCCCAAAGGGAGGCTGACCTTGTCCATGGGACAGAAAGGAATCCTGGAAGGCAAAGGTGCCATTTCTCATAGAGATTTTTATTACTTATTTATTTGAGACAGGGTTTCTCTGTGTAGCCCCGGCTGTCCTGGAACTCACTCTGTAGACCAGGCTGGCCTCAAACTCAGAAATCAACCTGCCTCAGCCTCCCAAGTGCTGGGATTAAAGGCGTGTGCCACCACTGCCCAGCTACCTTTTGTTTATTTATTTATTTATTTATAAATATTTATTTATTTATAAAGATTTGTTTATTTATTATATTTAAGTACACTGTAGCTGTCTTCAGACCCACCAGAAGAGGGAGTCAGATCTATTACAGATGGTTGTGAGCCACTATGTGGTTGCTGGGATTTGAACTCAAGACCTTTGGAAGAGCCATCAGTGCTCTTAACCGCTGAGCCATCTCTCCAGTCCCCTATTTATTTATTTTTAAGATTTATTTATTTTATGTTTATAAGTCAATTGTAGCTGTCTTCAGACACACCAGGACAGGGCATCTGATCACTTTACAGACGGTTGTGAGCCACCATGTAGTTACCGGGATTTGAACTCAGGACCTCTGGAAGAACAGTCAGTGTTCCTAACTGATGAGCCATCTCTCCAGTCCCAGGAGAACTTTTTTAAATCAGTGTGATGCCTTTTGGGAAGATCATGAGGCAAAGACTCTGGGCAGAGGGAGAGAAAGCGCAAAAGAGGAGCGTCCAGACTAGATCCCAGGCAGCAGCCCACGGCAAAGATGTCAGCGCCCCCTTTTAGGCTCATGTCAACCTGTCAAGGAGGTTTTGTGTCATCACAGTATTGAAAACCTAAGATCACAAATGGTCTGTGGCTCCACCACCATTTTTTTTTAAAGAGAAACAACTGCAGAGTCAAAGAGGGAGCTGTCCGGCCCGGCCCAGGGTTACCTATCAAAGACCTGGTGAGAGGGCTTTGCCCTTTCTCTCCAAAGTGCGGGTGAGCCCCTGGCCTTGGTATGTGTCTTAACAATCAGAAAACTGGAGAGACTTAGGAGAGGAGAGGCTTCACCAGCCCCCTTCATTCCCCCCCCCCTTCATTCCTCCCCTCCACCCGCCCTCCCCGCCTCCTCCCCCCCCCACAAGATTCCAGGGAGAGGTCAGTAGTTCAACATCAGGTAACCAAGCTGGGGTGTGGCTCAGCGCTTGCCCTAAAGCCTCCAGTGAGTCCTGGGGGGAGGGGTGGAAGAAGAAACACAGATTACTAAGGAATGCATTCATTTGCATATTTATATGTATGATCACCAACAAGACCATTAAGTCCCCATCTGGAAGGTTTGTAGTAGGGCTACTGAAGTGTTGCTAACCCCTTTGCTGTAGAATTATTATTATCAATATAATAGTTTGCTAATTCTTTGAGAACTTTATACAATATATTTATATTTTTTTTATTTATTTAATGTATATGAGTACACTGTAGCTGTCTTCAGACACCCCAGAAGAGGGCATCAGATCTCATTACAGATGGTTGTGAGCCACCATGTGGTTGCTGGGATTTGAACTCAGGACCTCTGGAAGAGCCGTCAGTGCTCTTAACCACTGAGCCATCTCTCCAGCCCATACCATATATTTTAATCATATTTTACCGGCAGCTTCCCCCTAACTCCTCCCAGATCAACTCCTCACCTTCCCACTCCCTCCCAATTAGTTTCTCCTCTTTTTTTCCTTTTTTTCTTTTTTCTTTTCTTTTTTCTTTTCTTTCTTTTTTCTTTTCTTTTTTCTTTTTTGGCTTTTTTCGAGACAGGGTTTCTCTGTGTAGCCCTGGCTGTCCTGGAACTCACTCTGTAGACCAGGTTGGAGTTTCTCCTCTTTTTAAAAAAATAGCTTACTAAAGCCAGATTTCTGTTGCGCACACTCCGAGGTACAGGGCCATCCTCTTGAGTGTGCTGACTACCAGGGCCCACACTGTTAATGAAAACAACTCTCCTCCCTCAGGAAACATCAACAGTCAGGTCAGTAGCTCTTCAGTTCAAGTAAGGGTTCGCTTACACCTCTGTCCTCCAGGCCAAGTGCTGATTGGCAAGTCTGATGCAGGTAGCTATGGCCGCTTTGCCATCAGACTTGTGGCTGTCTCACATATTGTGTGTGTGTGTGTGTTTGTGTACATGTGTATATATGTGTGTGTATGTGTGTGTATGTGTGTCTGTGTGTTTGTGTATATGTGTGTCTGTGTGTGTATGTGTGTATGTGTGTTTGTGTGTGTATATGTGTATATGTGTGTGTATATGTATGTGTATGTGTATATGTGTGTGTGTGTGTGTGTATGATAAATGTCACACTTGTGACTTAACACCCTGTTGATCTTTAATCTCTGCCCTCTGATGAGTTGTGACTTCTGGTGCCCACATGCCCTGCACAGAGAAGGTTCTCTGAGGAAGACCTGCACTAAGCAGGTAGAGCAATGTAACTGTGGAGCAGTGGTTCCCAACCATGCTAATGCTGTGACTCTTTAATACAGTCCTTTGTGATGGGGTCTAAATTTACTTTTTGTTGCTACTTCATAACTGTAGCTTTGCTACTGTTATGAATTGTAATGTAAATATCTGATATGTAAGATATCTGAATGGCAGCCCCTGGAATAGGATTGTTTGACCCCCAATGGGGTCTAGACCCTCAGGTTGAGAACCATTGGTTTAGATATTATATCTATTTAGATATTATATCACTGTTTGATATTATATCTATTTAACAGAATACCAGTATCAGGCTCACTCTGGGGTCTGTAGACTCTCCAGCCATGGGCTTTCTGACAGATTTGCAGTACCAGGAATGAGTTTCCTCCTGTGGACAAACCTTAAATCCAGTCACAGATGAGTTGGTTTCCACGATAACATTCACACCACCATTGTGGCCAGGGGAATATCTTGTCATTATTGTCCCTCACAGGGTCCACATTCAGAACATTTCCTCCCAGCAGCCGACACAGAACCTTCCGCGGCTTTTTTTTTTTTTTTAAGATTTATTTATTCTATGTATGAGAGCACAATGTCGCTGTCTTCAGACACACCAGAAGAGGGCATCAGATCCCATTACAGATAGTTGTGAGCCATCATGTGGTTGCTGGGATTTGAACTCTGGACCTCTGGAAGAGCAATCGGTGCTCTTAGCCCCTGAGCCACCTCTCCAGCCCCCTTCCAGGACTTTAAAAGCTGGCCAACAAGAAAGAAGCTTCCTGGGCAGTACTGACTTTACTTCCCCAAGTCCTCTGCCCATGTATGTGAGCAGAGGACTTGGGGAATCAGTGGTATTGACCTCACCATCAACTCCACCGGGCAACCAAGAGCAATAGTAACAGACTGCATTGGTTTGGGTTCTTGCTATGCGATTATAAAAATGTGTTTCTAGATAATGGAACCGAGATTCACAGAGAAGACATTTCCTAGAGTTATGCTCTAATTAAAATGCAGAGTCAGGAGCTGGAGGGTTGACTCAGCAGCTAAGAGCACTCTGTTCTTGCAGAGAATCCCAGTGCCCACATCAGTCAGCTCAGGGCCATTTGTAACTCAAGCTCCTGGGGACCTGATGCCCTCTTCTGGCCTTGGCAGGAATCTGTAAACACATGCATATGTGTGAGCTCATGCACACGTGTACACACACACACACACACACACACACACTCATATACACATAAATAAAAATAAAATATATTTTAAAGCAGAGTTAGAGTTTGAAACGTGCATCAATGATGGCAAATCTCATGTAAAGAATCTGTAGAGTACACATATGACCATATCCAAAATAAATGCAAAGAAAGAGTTGTTTAACAGTGGCAATATATTAAATACACACAGAGCCAGGCGGTGGTGGCACATGCCTTTAACCCCAGCACTTGGGAGGCAGATGCAGGTGGATTTCTGAGTTCGAGGCCAGCCTGGTCTACAGAGTGAGTTCCAGGACAGCCAGGACTACACAGAGAAACCCTGTATCAAAAACAAAACAAACAAACCACACACACAGAGCACACAAACTCAAACAAAATGTGTGTGACAGAATTGAGAAGTGCTATTACTTCAGTGATGTTTTGGCTTTCTCTACTAAGTATCTTACAGAATTAGGCCCCACAGGAGGGTTCTAAGAATCTCAGATCCACAGAATGCCAAGGTCTGTGTGTGTGTGTGTGCGGGCGCGCGCGCACACGCGCGCGCACATGTTCACATGCATGTGCATGTGTTTCAAGTCAGAATATGGAGATATGGAGGCCCCACAGGAGGAGATGTCTGTCAATCAGAAGCCCTGATGGCCCTGATGGCAGAGCTGGTGTCCCTTCCAGTCTAGTTCTGGAGCAGTTCTGTCAGCTAAATCATCTCCCGCTGGACTTGGGGTCTCTTCTTCGGAGACAGTAACAACACAGGAAAGGGAGAGGCGCTCAGACACAGCTCCCGCCCCCCATCCCTACCCCCAAAGCGCAGCCAGCCTGAGGTCCCCGGTAAATGGGAAAAGAGGTTGAAGACGACATTGTCTAGGTTGCATACAGGTGAGCCCTGAAGTCGCGGATGGCGATGGAGGGGACAATGTCAGGACGGTTTTCCCAATCAATTTCGGGCAGGCGCTTAGCAGTCTATAGCCTTGATCCTTCCGCCCTACCATACCTGACTGGTCCCCTCTGGTGCTTAACCCACATTTCTGCTGCACTCATAGTTTTCTGATTTTTGTGTCATCTCTTTGAGTCCTGGGGACCTCCTCACGTTTCCTGTCCCCATCGGTCTCCGATGCAGATGGGACAACAGGTGAGGAAGCCAAAGGCTGAGTCTGAGCTCCTAATCTACCCAGACATCCCTGTCCAAACCAGAGACAGGAAACTGAGTCTCCATCAGGACCTAAATGGGCGGGGCTGCAAGGGGCGGAGCTGCAGGGCTGACGTCAGGGCGCCCACGCTCCAGGCTATCAACAGCAGCAGGGAGGCACTGGTGCTTCAGAGTTTGCAGCACTGGGACCCAGAATTGTGGGGACACATGAGAGTCAGAACTTTGAGGACAAGACCGGCCCAACCAAGCCAAAGGTCCCGGGGTCTGAGGGAGGAGCATGGTCGTCTGAGCAGCGCAGCATTGTTTCCCCTTTTCCTCTGTCCTACCAGGATTTGTCGTATTTCCTTTTCTTTCTTAATGGTTTATTTATTTATTTTTATTTTATGTGCATTGGTGTTTTGCCTGCATGTATGTTTGTGTGAGGGTGCCGGATCCCCTAGAACTGGAATCATAGGCAGTTGTAGCTCCCATATGGATGCTGAGAATTGAACCCGGATCCCCTGGAAGAACAGCCAGCGCTCCTAACCATTGAGCCATCTCTCCAGCCCTTCTTTATCTTTTTTAAAAATTAAACTTGAAGCCGGGCGGTGGTGGCGCACGCCTGTGATCCCAGCACTCTGGGAGGCAGAGGCAGGCAGATTTCTGAGTTCGAAGACAGCCTGGTCTACAGAGTAAGTTCCAGGACAGCCAGGGTTATACAGAGAAACCCTGTCTCAGAAAAAAAAATTAAACTTGAGTTGGGTGGTGGTGGCATACACCTTCAATGCCAGCCCTCGGGAGGTAGAGGCAGGCAGATCTCTGTGAATTCAGGGCCAGCCTGGTCTACAGAGAGACCAGAGTCCAGAGAGTTCCAGGACATCCAGGGCTACACAAAAGAAACCCTGTCTTGAGAAACAACAATAAAATTTAAACTTGATTTGTTATTGTCATTGCTTGTATCTATAAGTGTGTGTGTGTTTGTGGGCATGTATTTGCCAGGTTGTGTGGGCACAGAGGTCAGACGACAACTTTGTGGGGTCGGTTTTCTGTTTCCACCTTCATGTGGGATCTGGGGATTCAACACAGCTCCCCAGGCTTGAGCTATCGTCTGATCTCTACACATGCTTGGTGGCATTCCAGAACCCAGACTTACACACACACACAGACACACACACACACACACACACACACACACACAGAGGCATGCATGCACGTCCGCATGCACGCACACATGCACACATGCGCGTACATGCACACATGCACACACATATACACACATGCACACACATACACACACATACATACACATATATGCACACACGCACGCGCGCACACACACATATGTGCACACATGCACACATACACACACATCATACACACAGAGGCATGCATGCATGCACGCACACACACATGCACACATGCGCACACATATACACAAATGCACACACGCACACACACATACACACACATGCACACACAGAGAGAGGCATGCATGCATGCATGCACGCACACATGCACACATGCACGCGTACATGCACACATGCACACACATATACACACATGCATACACATGCACACATGCACACACATATACACACACAGAGAGAGGCATGCATGCACGCATGCATGCACGCACACATGCACACATGCACACACATATACACACATGCACACACATACACACATACACACACATATGCACACACACACACACACACACGCACGCACACGCACACACATGCACACATGTACACATACACACACACAGAGGCATGCATGCATGCACGCACACACGCACACATGCACACATGTGCACATACATGCATACATGCACACACATATACACAAATGCACACACATGCACACACACATGCACACACACAGAGGCATGCATGCATGCACGCATGCATGCACACATGCACACATGCATGCGGCGTACATGCACACATGCACACACATATACATACATACACACACATGCACATACACATACACACATGCACACACACACAGAGGCATGTATGCATGCACGCACACATGCACACATGCACACACATGCACACACACATACACACTCATGCACACACACAAACACCAAAGCAAACAAATGTAATAAAAAAATTTTTTTGGCGTGCTGTTTTATTTATTCATTTTTTAATCTTTTTTATTATATTTTTTTATTTTCTATATTCTTTGTTTACATTCCAAATGATTTTCCCTTTCCCGGTTCCCCCATCCCCATAATAAAAAAAAAATGACACAAGTGTATTGACAGTGAACTTAGTTCTTGACATTTTGGATGCAGATTAGTTGTGGTGGCGCACGCCTTTAATCCCAGTACTGGGGAGGCAGAAGCAGGTGGCTCTCTCTGAGTCTGGGGCCAGCTTGATCTACGTAGAAAGTCCAGGTCAACAAAGGGTACACAATGAGACCCTGTCTCAGCACCCAGCAAAGGAGGCCTGGAGAGATGGCTCAGTGATCAAGAGCACTGACTGCTCTTCCAGAGGTCCTGAGTTCAAATCCCAGCAACCATATCTCACCACCATATATAATAGTTTCTGATACCCTCTTCTGGTATGTCTGAAGACAGCTCCGGTGTACTTACATATAATAATAAATGAATCTTTTTAAAAAATGTAAAACAAAACAAACAAACAAAAACCACCAGCAAAGGAAATGAAACCATCTTGGTAGCAGGGACAAGTGACACGGCTCAGTTGTTACTGCTTGCTTAGCATGCAGGACACCCTGGGCTCTGTCCCCAGCACAGCATAAGGTAGGTGTGTTGACCCACACACATGCGTAATCTCAGCACTGGGAAGGTGGAGTAGTTCAAGGTTATTTTTGGCTACATAGCAAAGCCAGCCTGGGCTACATAGCAAAGCCAGCCTGGGCTACATGAGATGCCATCTCAAAAAAAGCAAACCAAACAAAAGTAAAGGTGAAAACTCTTCACTCTAAGAAAGTCACTGCTTTGTTTTGAGTCAGGGTCTCTCTGTATCACCCTGGCTATCCTGGAACTTGCTATGTAGACCATACTGGCCTCGAACTCATAGAGATCCAGTTGCTTGTGCCTCCTGAATGCTGGGATTAAAGACGTGCACCACCACGCCCAATGAGAAAGGTAGTTAAGACAGTGAGAACCATGAGAAGCTTTGATTTCCTGCCTGTCTCTCCACTGAGAAGCACGGTTTCAGGAAAGCACTGTAGACAGTGCCCGTGTTAACCAGTAGTTACTCAATGAATCTGTTGAGGCTGGGACATGGGTGTGTGCAACACACGTTCCCCTGACCTCTCAACATTTCCCACATGCTCAGGGCCACCACAGGCTGACTTCTGGCTTTTACAGGGTGCAGCCAAGTCACAGTGCCAGGGACAGAGGGTCTCCAGGATTCCTCACAGCACCCTAAATGATCTGTTCCTCTCCTCCCTTTCCCCAAAAGCCGGGCAATGACACAGCCCGGTTCCCATTCTGATGGACCTACGAGCGTCCTGCCCAGCCCCATGCTGGTCCCAGGGTCCCCGACTTCACCCCTATCATTTTCTTCTACGAGTGAACCCTTTTGGAAATGCTAACCCTTTCCAATGCATCTCCAATTATCCTAAATTGATCGGGCCATCTGTTTCCTGCTGGGCCCTAACTGATACACTATAATTAAAGATGTGGGGGAATGCAAATGAGGGGTAATGAGAAGACATAAAAGGCAGGCTACCAAACTGTATACAGCAAGCATCCAATCTGGGCGACCCTGCTCACAGACAGGGGAGAAAAAGAAAAGAAATAGTTACAAATTGTCAAAAATAGATTCGCCTCCCTGAGGTAGCAATCTAAGACTGACTGCAGCTGTCCAGGTAGGAGGCTTTTGTGTGGATGGAATCCTTACGAACCAATGTTGATCAGGAGAGCACACACCCACAAGTAAATACACAGGAATCCCCTGCGCTCTGGAAAGACTCCCACAGATGAGAGGAAGTGAGAGAGGGGGAAGACAGTGCAGAGAGGGGGCCCCTCCCAACTATTTTAGACTTTTGTGTTTATTAAGCTTTATCCAATGAATACAAGTTGCTAATTTTATCAGGAAAAGAAGTAGTAGCTTTAATGTTTAGAGTAAAACAGGCTGAAGAGATGGCTCAGCGGTTAAGAGCACTGGCTGCTCTTCCAGAGGTCATGAGTTCAATTCCCAGCAACCACATGGTGGCTCACAACCATCTGTGATGAGATCTGGTGCCCTCTTCTGACTGCAGGCTTACATCCAGAGAGAGTACTCATCTACAATAAACAAACAAAAACTAAGTGAAAACAAATCTAAAAGATGTTTCAAAAGTAAAGTGAAGCAGAGACAAAGTAGACACAGACAGGGACAGAGGAAACGAAAGGGAGGTCTAAGGACAGAGACACAACAGAATGAAATGGAAAGCAGCAGAAGTAAAGGTTTGGGGCTGCAGTAGCATTAGGAAAACCCGGACTTTCTTTTTTCAGAGATGGAGATGGAACGCAGGGCGTTGGATCTGTTAGGAAAGCCCTATATTCTTCAGCCACATCCTCATCCCCCTCAAGATGGATTAAAGCAAGTGCCCTGTCATTGAGCCACACCCCCAGCCCCTCCCTGAAGGATTCTAGGCAGGGGCTCTACCACTGAGCCACGCCCCCACCCCTCCCTGAGGGATCCTAGGCAGGGGCTCTACCACTGAGCCACACCCCCAGCCCCTCACTGGGGGATTCTAGGCAGGGGCTCTACCACTGAGCCATGCCCCCAGCCCCTCCCTGGGGGATTCTAGGCAGGGGCTCTACCACTGAGCCACGCCCCCAGCCCCTCACTGGGGGATTCTAGGGAGGGGCTCTACTACTGAGCCACACCCCCAGCCCCTCACTGGGGGATTCTAGGCAGGGGCTCTACCACTGAGCCACGCCCCCAGCCCCTCCCTGGGGGATTCTAGGCAGGGGCTCTACCACTGAGCCACACCCCCAGCCCCTCACTGGGGGATTCTAGGGAGGGGCTCTACTACTGAGCCACACCCCCAGCCCCTCACTGGGGGATTCTAGGCAGGGGCTCTACCACTGAGCCACGCCCCAACCATCTCACTGAGGGATCCTAGGCAGGGGCTCTACCACTGAGCTACACCCCCAGGCCCTGGCACATATAGAAAGCTGTGTGTTGGGGCAGGGATATGTTTATGTTTGGCGGGCTCAGTTGTCCACCTGTAGGACTGGTTACGGTGGCTCCTCTCTTTTGGAAGGTCTCCGATGATGAAAAGGCATGATTGGCATTCATCCAGTACCTAGAGCTTGGTGGAGTGACTTCTATAGGACTGATTGTGGTTATGGCAAGGGAAAGGACACAAGGCAAGGCAAATCCAGAGACAGATACGGGAGAGGAAACGCAGATTTGATGTGTGAGGTCTGAGCAGTTGCCATTCTGACAACCGGTTAGTAACATTCTTGAAATCTAGAGCTGCAGGCCCTGGAGCCAGGGGTTATAATCTGAAAAGGGTACTCCAGCTGGAGAAGCCCCGGCAGACAGCAAGTGCACACTGTAGGTGAGGAGCAGAGATGCTGGGTGGGTGGCGGCCTCTGGGTCCAGGCAGTCTCTGCCCTGTGTGTGACCATTTGTGGATCCTGAATCGTAGCCAACCTGAGGGTGTCTCTAGGGGAAGAGGGCTGATCTGCTGGGGCTTTGGCATCTCTGATGCTACGGCCGCCTATAGGATCAGAAATGGGACCAATAGTGGTGGAGGTTGGGTTGCATGTTCTGTGGACATTGGGCAGAAGTGGATCTCATCAGGGTGATGCTGGTGATAGCACCTCTCCCACGACCAGTAACTGGACCCTAGGGTTCTGGTGAGCACACCTAGCCCCAAAGTGTATTAGCATATTAGATGGCTCAATAAAAGAATTCAGCACTAAAAAAATATGGCATTTCTGCCCAGAAGCAAAGAACTGAATTTTTGATAAAAGGTTTCTAAGTGAAGGTAACTGTGTACCTGGCGTTCTTCATCCGAATCGATTACAAAGGAAGTTAAATCCTAGCATTCTGGATTCCTGCTGGGAGCAGGAGGTTCATAAATTTGAGTTTAACCCGGACTACATAATGAGTTCCAGGCTAAACTGGGTACAAGAGGTAGCCATGGAGTACGTAGATACATATCATTTCAAAACTACAAAAAGTACCCAAGAAATGAATAGGTGTGCCCCAAGAAATGGAAAATCCAGGGCCGACGAGGTGGTTTCTTAGCTAGGAGCAGTAAGGGCCTGGGTTTGGGTCCCAGCACCCACATCCCCGGAGGCTCACAAGCATCAGTAACTTCAAACTCAGGGCTCCTATGCCATCTTCTGGCTTTTTGGGCATCAAGCAAGCAGTGTTCATATATACATGAGGGAGCAACACAGACACACAAAAATATTTTTTAAAAAATCTCCATGAGAGGGGCTGGAGTGCTGAGAAACACTGGCTGCTGGTCCTGAGGTCCTGAGTTCAATTCCCAGCAACCACATGTTGGCTCCCAACCATCTGTCAAGTCTTCAGATGCCCTCTCCTCGTGTGTTTGAATACAGCTACAATGTTCCTATGTAGAAAATAAATAAATCTTAAAAATATATAAATAAAAAATTAAGAGCTGCACGGGAAATGACAGGACATCTCCTTCCAGGATTCCTTTCTGTCCCATGGACAAGGTCAG
Organism: Apodemus sylvaticus; assembly: GCF_947179515.1. Taxonomy (NCBI): domain Eukaryota; kingdom Metazoa; phylum Chordata; class Mammalia; order Rodentia; family Muridae; genus Apodemus; species Apodemus sylvaticus. The sequence continues at coordinate 184,222,240 of NC_067472.1, forward strand.
CCTCCCTGTGGGGATGGAGTCTACTGAATGAGTAAAGGTCCTCATCACACACGCCTTCACTGAGACCCGCGGCTACACCCCTCCCAGAGCCAATCATCCTAGGCATGGTGGGACAAGTTCCTAATCCTAGCAGTAGAGGGTAGAGGCAGGAGGACCAGGAGCTCAAGGCCATCCTCAGCTACACAAAGAACCCCAGGCCAGCCTGGGCTACATAGAACTTGTTCCTGCTTTCCCTGCCCGCCCCCACAAAAAAATAAGGATGAAGAGAGACTGAATGAAAAAGAGAGCTGCTCCGGACGCCAGCAGGAAACTGTAGGTCTAGCAGAACCTGAGCCGGGCGGGGAGGCACCCATTTTTAATCCCAGCACTTGGGAGGCAGAAGCAGGCAGATTTCTGAGTTTGAGGCCAGCCTGGTCTACAGAGTGAGTTCCAGGACAGACAGGGCTAAACAGAGAAACCCTGTCTCGAAAAAAACAAACAAACAAACAAACAAACAAAAACCTGCAAGATCCAGTGCCTTTAGAGCTGGGGCTAGACCCAACATCAGCTGATGGGCTGTTGCCTACTGTGGCAGAAACCCTGGGCTCAGTGCCCAGAGCTACATAGAGTGAGGGGGGGGGGGGACATCTCTGTAGTCACACGGACCAGCAGTCTGAGGGCATCGGTGTGTTGGTTTGAAGTCTAGCCTGGATGCACAAGACCCTGCTTCCATACAAACCAAAAGCCAACAGGTCAGCTTTCTTTATGCCAAGAGTGAGCTTGCTGAGACAGAATTAGGAAAAACATTCCATTCACAGTTGTTTCAGTGAAATAAATAATGGGACAGATAAGAAAAGGAGAGAAGAAATAGTGGGTCGTATCCATGTATGGAGTTGTCAGACTCAATCTACCAACAAAAAAATATAAATAAATTCAGGTACACATAGGAATAAATCTAACCAGGGAGGTGAAAACCTCTACAGTGAAAATGTAGAGACTCCTAAAAAGAAATCAGTGGTGATACTAGGTGACAGAGGAATCTCTTCTGGGCTCCTGAACTCTCAGAATCAACACTATGAAAATGACCATCTTAGGAAAAAAAAAACATAAAAATAAAAAAAAGAAAAGAAAAAGAAAAGAAAATGATTCCCTTACCACAAGTAATCTGATTTTAAAACCCCATCAGAACTCCACTAATAATGCTGAATGTGGCGGCACGTGCCTTTAACCCAAGCGCTGGGGAAACAAGGCCATCCCGGTCCACACAGGGAGTTTCAGAGCAGACAGGACTACACAGAGAAATCCTGTCTCAAAAATCAACCTCCACACAAAAGAAAACCAATGACAAAGGCCAGTGAGGATGCAGGAGAAGAGGAAGCTTCCTTGACTCTACCTAGTGCTGAGGAGAGCAAAGTGGCACACCACAGTGGAATCCAGCACAGAGGTCTCTAACAAAGAAAACAAAAGGTAGCCCCTGTGACCCAGCCCCACCATACCCGGGGAGCCCCCAAGGTCGCTAAGCCCCACCACAGGGATGTCTGCACTCCCATGATCTTAGCTGTTCTTCTCACAGTAACAACAGGAGGAGACCGACCCAGCTGCCACCACAGACGGACAGAGCGTGAGAACGTGGGGAGTTCACCCCGCAGGATCTCTTTCATTCAGCCACTTAGGAAAAAAAACTGAAACTCCTAAAGGTGCTGGGAAGCAGACAGGATATTGTCTTAGTCAGTGAGGCGACCCCGACTGAAAGAGTCAGACAAGCCACATTCCCTCACACGGGGCCTACGATAGGTCATGAAACTAGAAAGGGGACCTTGAGGGGGAAATGAAGGTTTGTGGGAGAAAGGGGAGGCCGAGGAGGACACAAGTGACAAGAGATTGGAAAGGTGGGGGTAGACGGGACCAGGGTGGGGCAGACAGACCATCAGGGAGAACATCAGCACATCCCCTCCGCCAGATGACATTAGGGGCCCAAAACTTTGATGGGGTGATTTGGGCACCTGCATACTTCCTTTTCCACAGGAGATGGGCTCTTAGGTTTCTGTCTCTGAGCCTCTCCTGCCTGGCAGCAACCTTGGGTCTCCACCCCTCTCCTAGGCAGCTCTTGGGGATCTGTCTGTCTGTCCCACAGCCCGGGTGGGACACTGAGCAGAAGGCAGGACATCTGTCTGTCCAGTCTCTAGCACAGACAGGTATCTGCCACAGAACCAAACCAAGCACCTGAGCCTGTGTCCTCAAAGCCACACCGAGTTTCCTGTGGGAAGCCTCCCGGGAACCTTGCCCAGGTGACCTGGACTGTGTCATTTTCTCTTTCCCTGCAGTGTCTCACCTGCTCTTGCCACGCCCTGCTCTGGGCTTCCCCAGCCTGGGCTCCCCTAGCGGCAGGTGTCAACCTGCCACCTTATTTTCACTTTTCCTACATCAGCTGGGGCTGCCCATCAGGCCAGGTTAAAAGCATGGAGCACGGATGGCGGTGCACAACAGCCGAGATTCCAGCCTCTGCTCCTCAGTCCTCCCACAGCGCAGGCTGAGAGCCACAGGGCCAGAGACACCAAGCAAGACCCAGGGCCAGCCTCGAGGGAGACCTGAGTCCCCACCTCCTCACAGACCCCGGAGAGCAACATGAAGCCAGGTGAGTCCCCAGGGTGCTGGTGGGTGTCTGTCCCCAGAGTCCCCTTGCTGCACCTCTCACTCTGTCCCTCTGTGACACAGAAACAGCTGGGGGCCACATGCTCCTCCTGCTGCTGCTGCTGCTGGCCGCGGTGCTGACAAATGCCCAGGCTCACCCTGTCCCCAGGGCCACCAGGCTCCCAGTGGAAGCAAAGGATTGCCACATTGCTCAGTTCAAGTCTCTGTCCCCAAAAGAGCTGCAGGCCTTCAAAAAGGCCAAGGATGCCATTGTGAGTCTCCCTCTGACCTGCTGAGTGGGCTAGCCTTCTCCACCCTTCTCTTTCTGGCTTTCATCCCTTAGGGATGAAAATCTCCACACTTTTTGCAGTGGGCTGATTTCAACTCCTGCTATAGTGGGCTAACCTCAACCCCTGGGCTGAATTCACCCTTGCTTCAGTGAGCTAGTCTCCACCCTTCTCCACCATTGCTACAGGAGGCTAATTTCCACTCATTCTTCAGTGAGCTAACCCCAGACTCTCCTGCAGTGGGATGATCTCCACCCTTTCCAAACTGAGCTATCTCCTACTCAGTAATTGTGCAGTGGTGATCTAGTCCCCCCTGCTGTGGAGGAACCCCTGTCTTTCTGGCAGTGAACTTCATCTTTCCTGAGGTGACCCACCCCAGCCCACTGCGGTGATCTAACCTTCAGCCTCCTATGCAGGCTAACCTGTGTCTTTTCTTTCCAGGAAGAGAGGCTGCTGGAGAAGGAGGTGAGGTGCAGTTCCCGCCTCTTCCCCAGGGCCTGGGACCTGCAGCAGCTGCAGGTGAGTGGGCGCTGGACCCGGCCTGCCCTCAGGCCTCGTCTGGGTGCCATCTGGGCCTCCACTGTCCTGCTCCTCTTCCTCACTAGCAGTTCCATGGCCTGTCCACAGTGTGAGCCCATTGGCTGTGGCTCCTCAGATGTCCCCTGTCCTCTATGTCTCAGACGTCCCTTGTCCTGTCCACTGTCCTGTCCCCTTCACCTGTCTCCCCCGACCTCCCCTGTTCCCTCACAGTTTCTCCCTCCTGTCTCCTTGCTCAGGTGCAGGAGCGCCCCAAGGCCTTGCAGGCAGAGCTGGCCCTGACACTCAAGGTCTGGGAGAACATGACTGACTCCGCCCTGGCCACCCTCCTGGACCACCCCCTTCACACACTGAGCCACATCCACTCCCAGCTGCAGACCTGTGTGAGTCCTGGCTCCCCGGCTCCTCCACATTGGGCCTCCAGACACTTGGGCTTCCCCCGTGTCCCCGCAGCGGCCTCACAGTCCCCTTCCTCTGTCCACAGACACAGCCTCAGCCCACAGTAGAGCCCAGGCCCCCGAGCCGCCGCCTCTCCCGCTGGCTGCACAGGCTCCAGGAGGCCCAGAGCAAGGTGAGTCTGGGCAGGGGCCTGGGCTCTGCAGTTCCTGGGAGCTCTGAGGCCCAGCAGCCCCTGAGCCAGCCCTGTCCTTTCAGGAGAGCCCTGGCTGCCTGGTGGACTCTGTCACCCGCAACCTCTTTGGCCTGCTCCTCCGGGACCTCAAGTGTGTGGCCAGTGGAGACCAGTGTGTCTGACCTCAGACCCTACTGCCAGCTTCTGGAATTCTACACTTTGCGATGCACCAAGATCCCACCTTAAGTTATAGCTACTTGTGACTTTTTAAAGTATTTATTTTTATGTTTGGGTCTCAGATTCAGACCCCACAAAATGCATATTTTTTTACTTTGTAAACATTCTTCAAATACACAATGATAAAAGACCTCTGTGGTGTGTGTGTGTTGGCGTCAACTCTTGTTCTTCCCCCCCCTCCCATGGCAAAGGACCACAACTTCAGCTCTACAGGGACACCCCTGCTTGCCCTGAACTCTCTGGTCTAGCCTGGGCTACTGCTTTTTGCCTCTGGGTGGATTGCAAATTGTTTTTCTTGGGGGGGTGTGTCTTTCTAAGTTGTTCTGGAAAGTTCTAAGTTGTTCTCTTCTCTGTGGTCCAGCTGTTGGCAGCAGGCTTCTCTGTGCTCTCCTTTGTTTCTGCTTTGGAGACTGGGCTTCTTGTAGCCCAGGCTGGCCTCTTATTTGCTAACAGTCTGATTGTCTCACCTTCATGTTTCTCCTGTTGCCCCTCTGGGATGCTGGGCTCTCAGACATAACCGTGAGCCGGGGTCTCACGTTAACCAGCCTTGCCTCACTAAAGACCCCTTGGTGGATAAGGTCCCCTGTACTTTGCCATCTTCTCTTCCGGACCCTGTGTGAAGACAAAGTGTGTTTCCTAGAGCGGCCCTTGGTATCCCGGTCCCTAGGACAGTGTTTCTTGGTGACACAGGGTCTCCTGAACCTCAGGCTGGCTTCAGACTCACTGTGTCACTGTGGATGCCCTGAACTCCTCATCCTCCTGCCTCCACCTCCCTAGTGCTGGGATGACAGGCGTGTGCCACCACATCTGTCTTCATACAGTGCTGGGAATTGAACCCAGGACTTCATGTGTGCTTGGCAAGAATGGCCCCTGAGTCACATCCTCAGCCCCATCCATGCTAAGCTTTACCCCAAGACGTCACAGCATGTGCTATTGTCCTTCCTGACCTTTATTGCAGGCAGGCATGTCTGAACTCCCAGAGAGGCCAGAGCTTGCAACAGGGTGTACGTTTGTCTGCTTGTGGGATGTGATGGTCCACAGCTGCAATCTGTGCCCTCAGGAGGCAGAGACAGGAGGGTCAGCTCAAGGTCATCCTTGTCTACTTGGTGAGCTTGGGGCCAGCCTGAGCTACATGAGACCCTGTTCCTTGCCCCCAATGATTATGTGCTGTCTACAAATTGGTACCAAAAGCACTGCTCACATCAGCAATGGTTATATCTGAAAGTGTCTTCCAAGATGGGAGCATCCTAGACCCATCTTGTCTTCCAACTGCTCTCCTGTGTCCTGTGAGATGTAGGTCTTGAGTCAACTCAAATGTGATACTGTGATGTCTCCTTTGTGAGTGTATGTATGTGTCTCTGTGTGTGCATGCTCATGCCTGCACATCTGCACATATGCAGATGTGCATGCACATGTGTGTGCCATGGAGGGTGTATGTGGACACCTGGTGTCTTCCTCCATCATTCTCCACACGATTATTGAGGTGGGTGTGGTCTCTCACTGGGCCAGAGCTCATGGTCTCAGATAGACAGTTTGCCCTGGGCATAGTCTGTCTCCACCTTCTGAGCACGAGTGTCGTTAGCAGGTCTCCATGCTTACCATGGTGTCAGGGATCTGAACCTGAGCCTTCACACTTCTGCAGCAGACACCGTGTCTGCTCAACCATCTCCCTGATCATTGCAATTCCCATTCTAAAATGTCCCTTTCAGAAGACAGGCTTTCTGCACTGATAAGATCACTCTGTGAGTAACGGCACCAGCCACTAAGCCTGGTGTCCTGACCTGAGTTTAATCCCAAAACACACATGGTGAAAGGAAAGAACTGACTCCTGGGAGTGGTCCTTTGATCTTTACATTTGGCTGTTGGCACAAGTACATAACACACACACATACACACAGACACACCACACAGAGACACACACACCGCTACTTCTATTACTACTCATAAAAACAAAATCTAAGAAATGGGTGTGATGGCTTATGCCTTTAACCCCAGACCTCCAGAGGCCGAGGCAGGTGGATCTCTGGATTTGAAGCCATTCTAATCTACATAGCTAGTTCTGGAGGATAAAAGTGCAGCCTCTGAACCTGAGAACTTCAGTCCCAGGCATTTATCTATGTGGTGAAAAAGGAAGTGACTGTCTGATCCCCTGGGGTAAGTGTGTAGAACCTGTCACACAGAGACCCCACAGCAGCCTCTCAAAGGCTCCAGATCCTCCCCAGTGCCAGTCAGGGCACACAGGACAAGGGAAGCCAGTCTTCATCAGATGCAGAGATCAAAACATCTGCCCTGTGGTGCACTAATTCCAGGCTTCCTCCTCTGCATGTTGAGAAACATCATTGAGTCAGATCTAATACCATCTGTAACTGAGAAACAGACTGGAATTGGTTGGAGAAACCTGGCAGGAGGCGGCAAGTCACAAGAGTGGTTGTGAGGGCTCCAGGGAACAGGCATGGTGGCTTCTGACACTCTGTCCTGTGGACCACATTGTGACAGATGTGTGGCATTGGGTGTAGTCTCCAGGTGCTGAGCGCTAAAAATGTGTTAGTCCGAATGTCTGATCTGAATGTCTGCACACTGGGCTGCGACCCAGGGCACAGATGCCAATTCAGGTGTCCTCTGTTTCTAAGGACGACAGAATAGGACCATGTAGTATTCATCCTGTGTAACTTATTTGTTTCGCTTATACTGTCCCCAAAGGTCATCCACAGTGTAGAAATGTCAGGCTATCCCTCCTTTTCAAGGCCATAGAACATTGCATTGTACACGGAGTCCTTAGGACCCTGCGCTGATGCATTTGTTCATTGGTTGGATGTTTTGAGTGGTTAAGCCATCAAGTTCACAGCAGTCTGTTGCAGCGATCGATAAAGGCCAGGACTGCTGCATTTTTGTGGTAGGTCACTGAGCCGTTGCCACAGCCAGTGGTGATGAAGATGAACTAAGAAATGTGCAGATGTGGGGCACGGTGGATGGACAGCTGTGCAGATGTGGGGCACGGTGGATGGACAGCTGTGCAGATGTGGGGCACGGTGGATGGACAGCTGTGCAGATGTGGGGCACGGTGGATGGACAGCAGCAGAGGGAACCAGGCCAGGGGCAAGCCCTGCCAGAGCCGTTGGGATCTCAGGAGTGACAGGCCCTAGTCCTTATCAGTACTGAGAACAGAGATTCTACAGTGTGCTCCTGGCAGGCCCTGGCCCAGCAGGAAGGGGGACTATTCTCTCCTCTCTCCTGTCCTCTGTTTGTGTTTCCCTAGAACCCAGCTGAATGTCTTAGTGAAGACAGACAGAAGCCCGATCCCCAGAGCTAGAGCAGGAGAGACAAGAAGCTAGAAGAGAAAAGAGAGACATTTGGAGGCAGAGGCAGGAAAATCTGAAGTATTAGGTCAACCTCAGCTGTGCAGTGAGTCCCAGGCTAGACTAGAACACAAGAGACCAGGCTAGCCTAGGATACATGAGACCAGGGAGGAAAGAAGGATGGAGGAAAAGAAGGAGAGAGAGGTAGAGAAAGGGAGGAAACAGGATCTGTTGGGAAAACCCCGAGCTCTGCACAAAATGGAGGATTCCCTTTTTGCAGCAGGGCTTCCCGGTTCCGATCTTGTCTGATGAGCGCAGCCCCACACCCTCTACCTGGGGAAGATCGAGCAGTCCTTGGCAGATCTACAAGTTCAACTTCCTCTTTGCCAATAAAAACTTGTCCAACAAGTACCTGGGATTCCTGGAATGCTTTTCCACAAAAAAATTCTTGAAACTCAGTTCTTGAAACTCCAGCTGATGATTTATGTTCACCCCTGAAAACTCCTCCTGACTCTCCCGGGTTCATATACAGCCTTTGTTCACCCCAAGTAGAGTGTGTGCAGGCAAGCCCACCCTGAATAAAGGGTATGTGCACAGGCTGATATTGTCTACAAGAGATGTTACATTAACATCCTCAGAGGAGGCCTTCTACTCCCCCACCCCACCCCCGCACTCACTCTCAGCCAGACCAGGATCCCGCAGACCCCACCCTTTCAGGGCTCTGCTTCGACCTTCCAGTGTGTGTGTGCACATCCATCCGGTGTGCAGCAGGGTTGCCCGGACACCCTGGGGGAGAGAGCGGAGCATGCTGACACAGCTGACAAGCACACCACAGAGCTCCAGTTAAGTGTGTCTTGTTTTCTTGAGACCTAGCCTCACTATGTCGCCCAGGATAGCTGTGAACTGAAGGTCAGTTAGCCTTAGGCCCCCAGGAGGCTGCCAAGGGTTTGTAAACACATGCCGCCATGCCCAGCTAGTTGGTCCTTGCAAAAGGCTATCTGTTGCAAGGTGTGAAGAGGCTCCATTCAGGTATAACGACTCCAAGAGTCCAGCTACAGATGCAAGCCTCCAGGGAATCCCTTTCTCCCTAAGGTCAGGATGCTGGCTGCTTAATTAGGAACTAATTTCCACCAGTATGATCAGAGAGACCCATCAGCTACAAAATGCCTCAGTGATGGACTGATTACCATAAAAGAATTTCCACAAGGAGGAAGAAAAAAAAGGCTTATCTGCCAAATGATCTGCCATTCGTCCTGTAGAAGAGCACCAACTGGACAAACGAGTGTGTGAGGCAGAGCCCAGGGCACAGCAGTCTGAGAGCGTGCTTGCTAGCTGTGTGCCTTCTGGAGGTGGGAGGTGTAGCAACTGAGGTTCATGAACAGATCAAACGGGGAATGTCCACAGTGGTCACACCAACTCAGGAGAATGGTGAGTTCAAGTCCAGCCTGAGCTACATAATGGGTTGTGGACCAGCCTAGTATACATAGAACCAACCAAATACAAAATCAATACCCAAAATAAATACAGAAAAAGTTAATAAATTTAAATAACGTGGAAGAATTTTGGTAAGGCACCAACCAGCTAGTACCTAAGCAAAATTATTCTGCAGTTAGGAACTGTGCTCCCTGTCCGTGGTCCTGAACCCTCTGGAGCCTGAGGACCTGTGGGAAGGACTGGAAAGTAGTTCCCCCCAGGTGTTCTGGACCAAAAGAGGCTATGGTGGTAGGAAAAAAATAATAATAATAAAAAATAAAACAGAGAGGTGCATGAAGAGCCTGGGCCATGGAGTCTCCCCATACAGAGAAAGGAGAGAACTGGAGAGGGCTAGGTGTCTGCTGAACCAAATGTCTAGCATTCTAGGCCTCGAGAGGAGCACCGGTTCAAGGCAAGTCTGGGCTGTATAGGAATGTCCTGTCTAAAAAGCATGAGGGGGTCTGGAGAGACAACTCAATCTGTAAAGTGTTTGCCTGGCAAGGTTGAGAACCTGAGTTTAGTCCTCAGAATCCATGTAAAAAGTTAGGTGCAGTAGTAATACTCCTGCAACCCTAGCATTGGGGAGGCAGAAAAACAAGGTGATTAGAACTCTTTCAGCAGCCAGTATAGCCTGATGTGAGAGCCTCAGGTTCAGCTAGAGCCCCGTCTCCCTGTCTCAGAAAGAAAGAAAGAAGGAAAGAAGGAAAGAAAGGAAGGAAGAAAGAAAGAAAGAAAGAAAGAAAGAAAGAAAGAACGAAAGAAAGAAAGAAAGCAGAAGCAGAAAAGGAAGGAAGGAAGGAAGAAGAGGAGGAAGAGGAGGAGGAGGAGGAGGAGGAGGGACCATCAGGATGCCACAGGAGACAGAGCACTTACCATGCACACCTGACAACCTGAGATGGATTTCTGGAACCCACATAGGGGTGGGAGGAGAGAACCGACGCCACAGTGTCATCCTCTGACCCCCTCAGGGCACACTGCGTGCGCACAGACATCACATATGCACCTCATAACAACAAGTGAAACAACTTTAAAAAAACACTCAAGGCCATTCTCTGGCCTCCCCATATACACACTACACACACACACACACACACACACCACACACCACACCACACACACTCCAAACACACACACACACACACACCCTACACATACACACACAAACACAAACATATACATAAACATACCACACACACACCAAATACACATATAAACATACCACAAACATGTACATACATGCTTGTGATCACCCATATGCATACAGATCACCCATACACATACACATACAGATACAAACATACCACACATATTTGCACATGCATGCACGCACGTGCACGAGAACACATGCACACACACACACACACACACTCACTGGTGAAAAAAACTTACTTTGACAATGCTGACTTTGGGGCAATTCTACAGGCCATGTTGATTGGCAAGGATCACCTGATGTTACAGTGCCACGGACCACCCCAGCCAGGTATGGGGGTCCCTGGGATGAGGGTCCAGGTGGGTAAGGATTCAGCAGTGACAAACAGAAACAAACACAGAGGCAGTGTGAATCTGAGTGTATTTTGCAACTCTCAAGCAGGGGATTTTATACATTAAACCAAACATGACACAACTCTTAGAAACCACATCCAGTAAACAATTGTGAATACCAACAAGAATCACTTGGCACAGTAAAATACAAAAATCATCCAAGCATTACAACTCTGAAACTATGTATTCAGCGAACCACAAACAGAACAGGTAACATCACCACCAAAAATATAACAATTCTAAAAGAATACATTCAATAGGGCGATCATTCAAGGCTAGTGTCATATTCCCAAGAACAGGTTAATAAATCTTTATGGTCAGTGCTCTTAACCACTGAGCAAACTTTCCAGCCTCTATGATTAATTCTTGCTTAACATCTAATAACCTGATTTTTTTTATAAATCTTCAAAGTATACATTTAAACTATTTCAATTCTTTCTTATTAAGGTTTTCTTTACCATATACCAAAATCCACTTCCGATGACACACATGTGCAGCCATATGAAATTTTATTGTTGGGAAAGTTTTTATCATGATAATTTTGTAAACGATTTGAAAAGTAAAGCGTTAATTTCCCTGGAGACAAGGTCATGTTAGTGACCCGTCTCGAGGGGTGGTTTCCTACCCATTATTCTTGCTTAAGATCATGGTCTAGGCTCCCAGGAACCTGTAACTAAGAAAAGGAATAAAAGAGCAAAAAAGAAAAATTGCCATGAGAAATACGGCTCAACTGTTTTCTCCGGCCACAACCAGTTCCATGAGACCTCCTTTTGAAGTCTAATGCCTCAGTCTGTGGAACTTGTCACACAGATTCTACTGGGGGTCAGTGTGGCATTACAGCCTTGCAGAACTGTTCTAGGGTGTCAGTATCACCCCCCCCCCATAACCCCTTAACTTGAAGGAAGGACAGAAAACTCTTGCTTTAGTGTTTGAGACAGAATCATCCTATATAGCCCGGCTGGCCTTAGACTCATCCTCTTTCTGTCTCTACCTCCCTGTCACGGTAGTTACAGGCACGAATCACAACACCTGGCTCAAGAATAGAAACTGTGTGTGAGTGTGTGTGTGTGTGTGTGTGTGTGTGTGTGGAGAGAGAGAGAGAGAGAGAGAGAGAGAGAGAGAGAGAGAGAGAGAGAGAGAATACACACGCAGGTGACTGCAATTACCTATGCATGTGTGGAGGCCAGTTGTCAACACCAGCTGTCTATTTTTGAGACAGGTCTCCCACGGTTTCTTGGAGTGACCTGTCTGCCAATCCCCACCCCTGCATCAGCACCTGACTTTTATGAAGATGTTGGGACCTGAACTGAGATCTTTGCAACCTGCACAGCAAGCATGCTACCCTCTGAGCCATCTCCCCAGCCAAGGACAGACTTTTATAATGGAGACACCAAGCCGACTCCAGCTTCTCCAAATCACAAATAAGAAGATGACAGAGAGACAAGATGTTCCTTCCAGTGGGACACAGCAAGGACACGGCACCACTTCTGAATTATTCTGGGGAAATTCATATTTACCCTGAACTTAAATCAACAAGAAGGAATCAGACGAATCCAAGGAAAATAGTCTAAAGAGTGGTTGCCTCCATCTCTCCACAAATGTCAATGTCAGGAAAGGATAAAACAAGACAGAAAGGCTGTGGACCTCTCTAGATCAGAGACGAGGAGGCTGTGTGACATTGAACTCTGACCGTGACGGACGAGCTGATTCATGTCTTGTATTTTAAGGTGTGCACACAATGTAGGTAAATTGGATATATGGTTATGGGGCAGAGTAAAGTATCACACATGTATGAAAATGTCTACAGAGCTCCCTGTGGGGCCCACACCTGCAATCCCAGAATTCAGGCAGGCAAGCAGGAAGAGGAGAGATTCAAGGTCATCCTGTGCTGTGTTTGTGAGTTCAAAGTTAGCCATGGATGGCTACATGGGGCTCTGTTCAAAAGTAAAAATAAATAAAAAATGAGGGGGCTCCGTGGTTAGGAGTACTTGTTTCTCTCGCAGCAGACCCAGGTTGGCTTCCACGCACTGACGTGGTGGCTCACAACCGTATGTCGCTGCTGTCCCAGAGGAGCCAATGTCCTCTTCGAGACTCCAAGGGTACTAGGCATGTTCTACAGTTATAGAAGCAGGTAAGAGACTCCTACATATAAAAAATTAGATTCTCATTCGTTTGTTTGGCTGGTTTGGTTTTTTGAGACAGGGTTTCTCTGTGTACCAGTCTTGGCTGTCCTGGAACTCACTTTGTAGATCACACTGGACTCAAACTCACAGAAAAACACATGCCTCTTCCTCCTGAGTGCTGGGATTAACACTGTGAGCCACCACACCTGGCAACATACAAAGTAAATTGTAATTAAAACTTTTAAATCAAAAATTATATATAGCAATATAATATTTTTTTGCAATATAATATTTTTGTAACAGATACATTGTGTTATAGCTGAATTGACCCAATTCAGACATGCATGACTTCTTACTTTCTAAGACATTTATTTATTTATTTATTTATTTATTTATTTATTGTTTTATTGTTTTATTGTTTTATTATTTTTATTTTTATTATTTTCAACACAATACATATTTTATATCAATCATAAAAATGATGGACATGTTATTAAATGAACACAAAAAGATAAAGTCTTAACCCTGTCTCGAAAAAAAAACAAAAAAAAAAGATAAAGTCTTTTTGTTTGTTTGTTTGTTTTGTTTTTAGTAGAGCTTAAAATCTTGGCTCTTACTTGGTACAAACCCAAAATAACAACAATTTTTAGACATTGGAGTCCATTGCAATAAGGCCATACTTCAATGTCCCTCACATCACCAAAGGATTTTATCTCCACAGTAGCTAAGCTAAGAGCTGACAGTTCTGCTGTGCCAAGGAATAAATTGTAGGCACAATTATTTGGATACAGATTTCCTGCTATGGTCAAAAATATCTGACTTGAGTGATTGTCATCATTCTCAGCCCACAGGGAACAGGTTACGGGCCTTTAAGAAAAGGTGTGTGTATTAAGATGGTCTACCCATGAAGTCATTCATCAACTGTGTCAGTGAACAATGGTTCTGCTTGAAGGGTGGCACAGACATCAGGTGAGGGTGAGATTCTGGTTCACCTGCTGTGATGATTTTGAAAAGCATTCATATTAGAAAAGGAGTAACTTATAAGGTCATCTTCTTCAAAACTGATACAATAATTATAAATATCAAGCAAAACATTCAGTCTCACTCTTTGTTGTTCTCTTACAAGCCAACTGCCAAATTAAGTGTCTACATTTCTTTTGGCTGTATAAATAATTTTGAAATATGTAAGCTATTCTGAAAACCATAGTGTAGTGTAAAAACATCAAATAAACAATCCTACTAATACAGAGACTGAGACAGGAGAAGCAGGATTTCAAGACCATTATGTGGTACACAGCAAGACACTGTCACATACAAACAAGCAGAAAGTGTATATGCTTTGTACAATATTGGACCTATTTCTCCAATTACCAAATTAGAGAAACCACTGGGTGACAGCCAAGAAATTTCTAATTCCTCATATTTTTGAATTTCAAATAATTAGGATGTGTTGGTAATATTAATTTTCATATTAAGAGATATTGAGGAAAACTGATTGTTATTTCCTGTTATTTTTGTTGTTAGAAGTGGGATTATGAGCCAGGCGGTGGTGGCGCACGCCTGTAATCCCAGCATTCTGGGAGGCAGAGGCAGGCGAATTTCTGAGTTCGAGGCCAGCCTGGTCTACAGAGTGAGTTCCAGGACAGCCAGGGCTATACAGAGAAACCCTGTCTCAAAAACAAAACAAAACAAAAACAAAAACAAAAACAAAACTAAACAAACAAACAAACAAAAATGTCGAATTATGTTTGTGTGGGTTTGTTGGAAGATTTCTTTCTTGCTTTTTCAAGGGTATAGTTTCCCTCCTTGTGCTGGTGTTTTCCATCTATTATCCTTTGTAGGGCTGGATTTGTGGAAAGATATTGTGTAAATTTGGTTTTGTCATGGAATATCTTGTTTTCTCTGTCTATGGTAATTACAAATTTTGCTGAGTATAGTAGCCTGGGATGGCATTTGTGTTCTCTTAGGGTCTGTATCACATCTGCCCAGGATCTTCTAGCTTTCATAGTCTCTGATGAAAAGTCTGATGTGATTCTGATAGGTCTGCCTTTATGTGTTACTTGAACTTTTTCTCTTACTGCTTTTAATATTCTTTCTTTCTTTTGTGCACTTGGTGTTTTGATTATTATGCGATGGGAGGAATTTCTTTTCAAGTCCAGTCTCTTTGGAGTTCTGTAGGCTTCTTGTATGTTCATGGGCATCTCTTTCTTTAGGTTAGGGAAGTTTTCTCTTTATAATTTTGTTGAAGATAATTACTGGCCCTTTAAGTTAGGAATCTTCACTCTTATCTATGCCTATAATCCTTAGGCTTGGTCTCATTGTGTCCTGGATTTCCTGGATGTTTTGGGTCAGGAGCTTTTTGCTTTTTGCGTTTTCTTTGACTGTTGTGTCAGTGGTTTTTATGGTATCTTCTGCACCTGAGATTCTCTCTTCTGTCTCTTGTATTCTGTTGGTGCTATATTCTGATGCTTGCACCTATGACTCCTGATCTCTTTCGTAGGTTTTCTAGCTCCAGGGTTGTCTCCCTTTGTGATTTCTTTATTGTTTCTAGTTCCATTTTTAGATCCTGGATGGTTTTGTTCTTTTCCTTCGCCAGTTTGATTGTTTTCCTGTAATTCTTTAAGGGATTTTTGTGTTTCCTCTTTAATGGCATCTAGCTGTTTACCTGTGTTCTCCTGCATTTCTTCAAGTCCTTCCTAAAGTCCTCTATCATCATCATGAGAAGCGAGTTTAGATCCGAATCTTGCTTTTTTGGTGTGATGGTGTATCTAGGACTTGCTATGATGGGAGAACTGAGTTCTGATGATGCCAAGTAACTTTGGTTTCTGTTGCTTATGTTCTTAATGCTTGCCTCCCACCATCTGGTTATCTCTAGTGCTCCCTCCCTTGCTATATCTGACTGGAGCCTGTCCTTCCTGTGATCCTGGTTATGTCAGAACTCCTAAGAGTCAAGCTGTCTCTGTGATCCTGTGATTCTGGGATCCTGGGATCCTGGGTGTGTCCAAGCTCTTGGGAGTCAAACTGCCTCTGGGACTCTGAGATCCTAGTTGTGACCAAGCTCCTGTGGTCCTGGGATCCTGGGATCCTGAGCATGTAAAAGAACCTGGGAGTGAAGCTTCCTCTAGGTGTTGCAGGACTGGCTGTGGAGTTTGCGCCAAAGGTCTGCTCAGGGCACTGGCCCCAACAGACTAGAAGGAACCAGTGCCACTGGTCTGGCAGAGTTCCTGCGTGCCTGGGCATGCTGGTCCTAATTACTCCCGGTGTGATGAGACATTTTATTTTTTAGATTTGTCTCTGGCTCTCTTGCCCATGCCCTCTTGTTCTCTTTTCTTCTCTCACTCTCTCCCTTGACTCTTGCCCCCCTGGTCCCCCTCTCTCCCCATTCTTTTTCCCCTCTTTCCACGTGGCCATGGCCGGCTCTAACCTCTCTATCTCTTCTTTCTCTCTTTACTTTTCTATCTCTTTTCTTTCCCCCTACTTTTCTATAATAAAGCTTTAAAATAATATATATTATTTTATTATTATATATTAATTAATATATAATACAATATAATGTATAATAATTAATATAATAATTAATATTATTATATATTAATATATTGTTTTATACATATAGTCTCTGTGTCTGTACACATGTGTGTGTGGCTTCGTGTGGACTCCAGAGGCTTTGAATTCCCTGGAGCTGGAGTTACAGGTGGTTGTGAACCATCTGACATGGGTGCTGGGAACCAAACTTGGCTCCTCTATAAGAGCAGGGATGTCCTTAATGACCATTCCCAGCTTATCACACTATTTTTGAAGACAAAGTCCTCAAAAAATAGCCCAGGTTGGCCTTGAACTCACCACCCAGCCAAGAACGACCTTGAACTTCTGATTTCCCTCAGCTGCGTGCGTGTGCAAGCATTCTACCACTGATCCACATTCCAAGCCCCCACCAAACGTCTGTTGCAACAAGAACATTTGAAATTTACTTTTTCAGTCTTTTTCTTTTTATGTTAAAAATTTTTCTGTGTGTGGTATGTGGTAGGGAGGATACACATCCTACGGCATGAGTGGAGGTCAGAGAGTCAGTTCTTACCTTCAGCAAGGGAGCTGGGGACTGAACACAGTCCTCAGGCTTGCAAAACAAGTGCTCTTACCCACTGAGCCATCTCGCCAGGCATCTCCTGGGCACACTGGGATTTGTGGGGCCAGGGCATTGTCCTTTGTTTTTTTGTTTGCCTTTTTTTTCTTTTTAAAGACAGGGTTTATCTGTGTATCTATGGCTTGGGCACTCTGTTATTAACTGCAGTCCTGTAAGACTAGACTCTTGAAGTCATCTCTCTTATTCTTTGATATTTTATTCCCTTGAACAGGAATCTCCAGGCCAGACCCTGATAACCACCATGATACTCTCAGCTTCTGGGGATTGAATACAATACATTTTTTTAAAGAATAAAACTATGAAAAGCCAGGCAGTGGCGCACACCTTTAATCCCAGCACACGGGATGTAGAAGCAGGTGGATCTCTGAGTTGGAAGCCAGCCTGGTCTACAAAATGAGTTCCAGGACAGCCAGGGCTACACAGGGAAACCCTGTTTTAAAAACCAAACAACAAAACAAAACAAAATGACTATTATTAGTCAGGGTGGGCAAATCTGCAGAGGGTGCTTGTTAGATAATAAAGTGTTATTGGAATTAACGCTGTTTTAACTATGCTGAGCAGGGTGGTTCATGTACCAGGTTATTCATGATGGAGAAATATCAAGCAAGCATTCAGGCCTGAAACATTTCAGTTCTGTGACTCACTCTCAAGTGGATTGAAGGAGGTCCTATGGCTATGAATCCTGCAAAAGGTGACAGAGGTGTTCATTGTCCTACGGTTGGAGCTCCGTGGCAAGAGTGACAATTTTCTAAATAAGTAATTGGGAAAGCATCGACTGCATTTTTCTATTAAGACATCTACCACACTTTGAACAACAACAAGAGTGTTTTCTATCGTTCTGCATCAGACAAGGCTGCTATCATTCAACAGTTCTGAAAACTGATTGCACGCCAGGCGTTGTTCCAGGTGCTAGGCGAACAGAACACACACAAACGCTTGTACTTACAGGATTCTCCCACATTCTAGTGCAAAATGTTCTACAACCTGGCACTTCTGTTCTCTACATCCTTGCCCTCACCACCAGGGTGCAAGTGGGTAGCAAAGTATGCTAGGCTCTATCTATTTCTACATGGTCTTTAGTAGTAGAGATCTCATTCAATCATAGTGTTTACTATATGACACTTTTCCTGGAGAAACATAATGAAAATATCTACTCACCCCAGGGAAAGAACTTATGACAGACCAAAGTAATGATACCATAGAAGAGAAACTTGGTGAACCAGCACGTTTGTTGGAATGTTTCAAGTAAGAGGAGTACCTGACAACAAGGTATTGCTAGACTCCCTTGCAGCTAGGATAGCTTTCTAAGTTGGTATATCTGTTTTTATGATGAAACACCATGACCAAAAACAACTTGGAGAGGAAAAGAGCTTGTTTCACCATACAATTCTCAGGTCATATTTCATCACTGAGGAAAGTCAAGGCTGGAACTCATGGCAGCCCCTGGAGGCGGACACTGAAGTAGGGGCCATGGAAGAGTGCTGCTTACTGGCTTACTCCTCATGGCTTGCTCCACCTGCTTTCTTATAGAACCCAGGACAATCTATGTGTGAATGGCATCACTCAAAATAGGCTGGGCCCTTCCATATCAGACATTCATTAAGAAAATGCCTCCACAGACTTGCCTGCAGCCTGACCTTATGGAGGCATTTTCTTAATTGAAGTTTCTCTTTGCAGATAACTCTAGCTTGTGTCAAGTTGGGGAGGAAAAGGACTACACTCATGACAATATCCAAGAGCCCCCCGAATCCCAAACACTCAAGGCATGGGGTGAATGTTGTAGAATGATGTCCTCTGAGTATAATGGCCATTACTATCTTCTCAGAGCACCTGTGACTACCAGAGACCCCCAAGATTCAGTCTGTTGATGTTCTCACATAGAAGTGATGGGAGAGGGGCATCAGACTCTCACCTGAGATCCATTACCTCTGCACCATCTACATGTGGCTGTGGTCTTGGGAGACAGTAGAATATATAGAGTCTGGAGGGCCCATTGAAGTATCAGCTCTATTCTGTGCTGCTATGAGAATGTGGACATCCATGCTGGGTGGGATTCAGTGTGGCTACTTTGATGACAGCCATACTTCTGTAAGGGATCCCTTATCAGTGGCAGCTCTGGGAGTAAGTTCAATAAACCCATTGATTTGCCAGACTTGAGTGGAATCACACTTTGATCTGTCGTTAGAGACCTTCCTGTAGTGAGTAGACATGTATTTGTTCATGTCTCCTCAGGCAAAGTTCACCCAATGGTGAGACTCCAGAAATCCCAGCACTTGGGAGACAGAGAAAGGCAGCTCTCCATGGGACCATCCTGGTCTACATGACGAGCTCTGTGTAAGCCAGAGATGCATACTGAGACCCTATCTTGAGAGGGAGAAAAGAGCCAAGGTTGGTGGTGTGTGCTTGCCAGCTGACAGGCAGATCCTCGGCTTCTGTGGACAGAGAGCCTACTTCTGCTGGGATCAAAGGCATCCACCACAGGACTGCCCAACTCTAAGAATCTTCAGCCCTAACAAATTACAGTTGTTTGCACCCACCAAGCTTTAGGGCCTCTTGCCATGTTAGTAAACACTGCTCTAGGTCACCGATATAGAACACCCCCAGAGGGACTATCCAGGGTGGAGAAGATCATTGCTAATGTGTGTAGAAATAATCCTTTGTGTACTGTGTGCAAGCGTCACCTGTCAATAAAAATCTGATGGCCAATAAGCTGAGGCAGGATTAGAAGGCAGGACATCTGGCAGAGAGAGAGGACTCTGGGAACGTGTCAGGTTCAGGAGAGCTGCCACCCAGACTCAGAGGGAAGTTGGACAGATGAAACTGAGGAGAGGTACGCAGCCATGTGGAAGAACTTGGAACAGTATCAATGGGGTAATTAAGTCACGAGCTATTCAGGGAACAAGCCCAGCTTAGGGCCTAGGTCTTATTCATAAATAAACAAGCCTCGGAGTCATTCTTTGGGAGCTGGGGTGCAGGTGAAAAATCCCACAGTTACAAGTGTTCTTTGTGTTGCTGTAACAGGATACCTGAGGATAAGTAACTTATAAACAACAAAAAAGGAGCCTGGAGCTGTGGTTCAGTCCTGTAATCCCAGCACTCGGGAATTTAACGCAGGAGGATCAGAAGTTCAAGGTTATCCTCAGCTATGCATCAAGTTCAAAGTTAGCTTGGGATGGAACGGGGAGAATTTGTTTTATTTCATTTCACATAGTAGTTCTGGAAGCTGAGATGTCCAAGGTCCAGATGTTGACATCTGGGGACTGGGGAGAAGGCTCAGTTGGTAACATGCCTGATGCTCAAGCACTAGCACCTGTATTCAGTTCCCCAGAACCCACGCAAAAATCTGGGTGCGATGACGTGTGCCTGTAGCCCCATTGCTGGGGAGTAGGAGACAGAAGGACCCCTAAGGCTTGTCTGACAGCCAGTTTTGCCAAGTCACTGAACCTCAAGTTCAGTGAGAGATCCTGTCTCAAAAGTAAGGTGCCCTCTTGTTCTCTTGCTCTTCCCTTCTGGTTTGGCTCTGTCCCCTCATCATCCCCTCCCCTCCCCCACCCCTCCCCCACCCCTCCCCCCACCCCCTGCCTCCATGTGCTCATGGCCAGCCTCTACTTCTCTTTCCCTCTCTCTGCCTTCCTCTGTCTCTACCATCCTCTTAACTCTGCTCCCCATGCCCCGAATAAACTCTATTCTATACTATAATAATAATAATAATAATAATAATAATAATAATCAAGGTGCAGGTCAATAGAGGAAGACACTGAATAGCAGCCTTGAGTCCCCACCACGCTTACATGTGCATGCACACGCACCTGTAAACACAGGTGCACATAGTTAATTGGCATTTGGTAAAGCTTTGTGCTTTGTTCTTCCATGGTGAGAAACAAAAGGACAAGGAATGGACTAACTGGGGGCTGGAGAGACGGCTCAGTGGTTAAGGGCACTGACTGCTCTTCCAAAGGTCCTGAGTTCAAATCCTAGCAACCACATGGTGGCTCACAACCATCCGTAATGAGATCTGATTTCCTCTTCTGGAGTGTCTGAAGACAGCTACAGTGTACTTACATATAATAATAAATAAATCTTAAAAAAAAAAAAAGATTCCACTAAGAAATGGACTAACTGAATGTCATGTGATGCTAACTGAATATCACATGATGCTTTTCTTCTTTCTCCCTCTACTTTTTTTTTGTATGTATGTATTTATTTATTTATTTATTGGATTTGGAGGGTTTTTTTTGTTTTATTTTGTTTGTTTGTTTGTTTGTTTGTTTGTTTTGAGACAAGGTTTCTCTGTATAACCCTGGCTGTCCTGGAACTCACTCTGTAGACCAGGCCTGGCCTCGAACTCAGAAATCCGCCTGCCTCTGCCTCCCAGAGTGCTGGGATTACAGGCGTACGCCACCACCGCCTGGATTATTTATTGATTTTCAAGACAGTGTTTCTCTGTGTAGCACAGGCTGTCCTGAAACTTGCTCTGTAGACCAGACTGGTCTTGAAATCACAGAGATCCACTTGCCTCTGCCTCCTGAGTGCTGAGATTAAAGGAGTACAGCACCACTACCTGGCATCCTTTTGATTTTCAAGATGGGATCTTGACACACAGGCCAAGTTGGGCTCAAACTCAATCCTTTGGCTTCAGCTTCCAGAGTGCTGAGATCGTAGCTCTGCTCTGCTGTGTGAGACGTTTAAATACTTAGCAGAGACAACTTAAAGGAGAAAGGATTTGGGGTTGGACAGATGGCTCAGTGATTAACAGCATGGACTGTTTCTCCGGAGGACCCAGGTTCAATTCCCAGCACTTCCATAACAGCTCACAACTGTCTCTAATTCCAGTTCCAGAAGATCTGGCACCCTCACACAGACTGATACATACAGGCTAAACACCAATACACATATATTAAAAATAAATCCTTAAAAATTGTTTTGAGGAGAAAGGATTTATTTTGCTCATGGTTTTAGACCCTCCAGGCCATCTTGGAGCCAAAAAACGGAGACACGATTGCTGCCCTTGAAGGCTTCCACCCTCCCTCTCCCAACCCCGCTTTTTCACGTGGGTGGACCACCTCTGAGGTGTCACATGTCTTGTGGGTCTTCCCCTCCTGGTCCATCCCCTCTAGAAATGTCCTTACAGATGCCAGAGGGTGTGCTTGACTAATATTCTGTGTAGTTCTCAACTCAGTCTAATTAGCAACGACGAAGCATCGGCACCTCTAAGACTATTCGCGAAGTATAAACCCGGATGGAAAAATTGCATCTTAAAGTTCTCAGCTCATCACATCGGCAGCAGCTGAAATTGAAGAAGACATAGGAAACCGAGTGCACTTTAGGACCCAGAAGGAGCCCAAGGGGTCGGGAGATTGAAATCAGAATAGCCAAGTGTTGATAGATCAAGGTGCTGGCGTTCTTTATTCTAAGAAGAAGCCATCTTATGAACAATGTTACTGGCCTAAATACGAAATGTCCCCACTGGGTCACGTGCTCAGCACGAGCTCCTCAGTCAGTGGGACTGTTTAGGGAAACTTAGCTTTAGCTGAGCCTCCTTCGAAGAAGCATTGTCTGAGGATGGGACTATGAGGGTTATATCTGGTCCCCACTCTTCCCAGCACTGGGCTGTGAGTCCATCTTAAGGTGAATGGCCTCCTCTTGCCCCCTGCGGCTGCTATGTCAGGGTTTCTCAACCTGTGAGTCGCGACCCACACAGGAGTTGGTTGTATATCGGATCTTTGCATTGCAATTCAAAACAGTAGCAAATTTACATTTACAAAGTAGCAATAAAATAATTTTATGGGTGGGGGAATCACCACAGCATGAGGCGCTGTATTAATGGGGCACAGCGTTAGGCGGGTTGAGAACCACTGCTCTAGAGCAGGAAGTAAACACCCCGGCTCAGAGTCGAGACAGCGAAGATGGGACTGACACCTCTGAAACTGTGAGCTAAATGAATCCCTTCCTTTTTGGTTTGTCTCTGTCAAGCATTTGATCATAGGGAAGACAACAATGATAAACAGCCAAGGAGACTGCGCAGTGCCTCTGGAGCCCGCCGACCTGGGATTCAATTTCAGGATTAGCTTTTGCCAGTTATGTTAATAAGGTTTGGGGTTTTTCTTTTCTTTTCTTTTCATTTTCTACCCTATGCATTATTCATTCAAATTCCAGTGCCTATTATAAAATCCTAGAAAATGCGAACTGATCTATAAAGACAGGAAGTAGATTGTTGCTTCCATGGGAAGAGTCACGGGCGGATAAAGATGTCAAGACTCGTCAATGATCCGTGTTAAATGTGTGCAATCCGTTGATGTAAATCATGCCTTGATGCTGCGGTGCCTTTTCTGTGTGAGCGCGGACAGGCTACGGGGCCCGGTTATCCCATTAACCACACAGCCGGCGCTTCCGTGAGAGGCTTCATGGAGGCCACTAAACCCACAATCTGGTGACTTAAAGAAAGATTAGCCGCCATCATCTGGGTGGACTTCATCCAATCAATTGAGAGGCCTTACATCACAGCTGAGGTTTCCTCCGAGTAGGGAAATCCTATCTGTGGCCTCCAGCGTGGAGCTGTATAAGCCCAGGGCCTTGAGAGCCTTGCACATGCTACACAAACACTAACCACTGAACTACATACGAGCCCTTTTTTATTTTTATTTTTATTTTTTATTTTTTTATTTTTTATTTTTATTTTATTTATTTGTTTATTTATTTATTTATTTTGGTTTTTTGGCTTTGGTTTTTTCAAGACAGGGTTTCTCTGTATAGTCCTGGCTGTCCTGGAACTCACTCTGTAGACCAGGCTGGCCTCGAACTCAGAAATCCGCCTGCCTCTGCCTCCCAGAGTGCTGGGATTACAGGCGTGCGCCACCACCGCCCGGCACGAGCCCTTTTTCTATTTTTCATTTCTTTCATTTATTATTTGCTTCTTTGAGACAGGTCTCACGTAGTCCAGGCTGGCCTTGAACTTGTTGTGTAGCTGAAGATAGCTTTGAATTCCTGTACTTTCTTCTACCACACGCCAAGTGCTAGGGTTACAGGTGTACACTACCACCCTCACCTCTGTTTGGGGGCAGAGCCTCGCTAAGTCGCTCCAGTGGGACTGGAACTCACTCCGTGTCCCAAGAGGGTTTTGTTCCCTCAACCTCCTGAACTACCCACTGTGCTTCCCACCCCACCCCACCCCACCCCACCCCTGCCTCTCTCAATTCATTTTTTTTTCATTTATTTACTTTATTTTATCAAGTGTTCAGTGGACCTGGGTAAATGGGTTGGGCCGTTGAGCATTGCCAGTGAGTCAAGAGGAAGTTCCTCCCATGCTGGGATGCTAAGCTTCCTTTTCTTGTATATGTGATTCGTGCCTTGGAAGGAACGGCAGTCAGTCCGGATGGGCTGGCGTATAGTCCTGGGGATTTATCAAGGAGAAGCCTCCTTCTGGTTCTAACTTTGAATCTGGCGGCCCTCCTGACTCCCGGGGCCGTCTGGGAGCCCCGGCCCCCAATGCCCATATCACTCGGCAACAACCCCCAGCACCTTCCTTTGTTCCAGATCATAGCTCAGCTTGGTGGCTCAAGCCCTCAATCCCAGCACGTGGAGCTCTGAGCCTGAGACCAGCGTGGTTTTTAAGCCCAACATTTGAGTTGAAGGCCAGCCTGGTCTTCTTAACAAGACAGCTAGAGTTACATAATAAAGATACCAAGACACAAATACAGACAGATTGATAGATAGGTAGATAGATGATGTACATCTATATACATATATAATACACATATATACATATACACATACATCTATATACGTATACACATGTATATATGTATATATGTGTATATGTATATATGTGTATTATATACGTATATAGATGGAGGATGGATAAACAGATAATTGACAGATATAAATAGATAGAGATGATAGATGGATAGATAGATAAATAGATGATAGATAAAAACAAATGGAAGGAAAGAAGAGAGGGAGAGAGGAAGAGAGGAGAGAACGCACACACACAAAACAAACAAGCAAACAAACATGAATAATATCTAGGGCCAACAAGATGGTGAAAGTCACTACCATGCAAGCCTGATAGAACCCAGAAGCAGCACATTGAAACCGCACCCATCTGCCGTCCTACAGGGATAACCTGTTGCACTGTGATGAGACCTAGTCTTCCTCCTGGAAGCCTCCAGTATCAAACGTCCAGGGTCCTGGCATCTGGGAAGGAGTTCTGCAGAGTCACGTGACCTGGACTCAATCAATCACACACATCACAGCAGATCAGGTTGTGGAGGGGAGGGGCTCTGAAGTGATGCTGAACATCTGTAACCCCAGAGATTAAAAAGCTGAGGCAAGAGGATCAGGAGTTCTAGGATAGCCTTCGTTGCAGAGGAAAACCCTGTCTCAAACATAAACAGGGCATAATTCCCAGCAAGTATTTGGAAGCTGGAGGCAGGAACATCAGGAGTTTAAGGCCCTCCTCAGCTACATGGTGAGCTTGAGGCTAGTATAGGCTATGTGAGATCGTGTGTGTGTGTGTGTGTGTGTGTGTGTGTGTGTGTGTGAGAGAGAGAGAGAGAGAGAGAGAGAGAGAGAGAGAGAGAGACTGTGTATCTATGTGTGTGTACCTATGTGTCTGTGTGGTACAGGCCTGTGTGTCTGTTCGTTTATAGGTTAGAACTGTAAGGATGGTTTGATGTTTACACTGAAATTTCAATACAGACAGCATTGTATCGGGTTATCCTGAGGAGTCTACATACTCATAGGCATAAAATGCTTATAGAGGCTGAAGATTTGACTAAAGTGGATCGAGTGCTTGCTTAGTGTGCAGGAAGCCCTAGGTTTGAGGGGGTTGAGGTGGCTCATGCTTGTAATTACAGCACTTCAGAAATGGAGGCCGGAGGATCAAGAGTTTGTTTTTTTTGTTTTTTTTGTTTTTTTTGTTTTTTTTTTTTTATTTGGTTTTTTCGAGACAGGGTTTCTGTGTAGCCCTGGCTGTCCTGGAACTCACTCTGTAGACCAGGCTGGCCTTGAACTCAGAGATCTGCCTGCCTCTGCCTCCCAGAGTGCTGGGATTACAGGCGCGTGCCTCCGTGCCTCCACCGCCGGTCAAGAGTTGTTTAAGGTCACCCTTGAGTGCATAGAGAGTTCAAGGCCAGCCTGTATAAAAGTGATGATGGTGGGGGGGGGGGGCAGGGGCCTTTAATCCCAGCCTTCAGACAAAGGCAGGAGGATCTCTGTGAGTTCCAGGCCAGCTTGCCCTACATAGAGAGCCCCAGCCTGTGAGACCCTGTCTCCAAAAAAGAAAAGGGAAAAAAAAGAGAGAGAGAGAAAGAAAATAAAACCTAAGGGGGCGGGTAATAAAAAGAAAACGGTTTCTGGCACATTTCACGGAACACAGTGACTCTCATTATTTATCACGGGGTGTGGCACAAGTCATCCAAACCCATCATCTTTCTTCTGGCACTCCCCCAAAACTCCTACATGTGTCCCCTAAGATTCCAAGAAAGGCCTCCTCCGTGCCCCAATTTCTTTAAAAACATCTCCCTCCTTGCTGTGTGCCTTCGCCATCGCTAGAAATTCGGGGTGAGTCAGGGCAACTTCCTCTCCTCCCACCATCCTCTAGGTTCTGAGGATTTTCCAGTTAAAGATTCCAAGCTCCTAGGTTTCCTTCCGACCAAGACTTCTGTCCGTCATCCTCTAGCCCCGCCCACCACCGCACGCCCTCCCCACCTCACCCCGCCCTGCGATTACATCAGCAGAATGGTCTCCCGGCCCTTCCCTGGGGAACTCTTAGAGCGGGGACACCCGGGCGACGTCCCAGCGCCTTGACTGGTGCAGTCGTCTTCTCCAGTCGTCATGTCCCACCTCTCCTGAAGCCTGGAGTGGGCTGGAGGCAAGCCTGGAGCTCGGAGCTACTGACTCAGGAGCTCATCAGAGAACGTGCATGTGGGACAAGATCCCAGGTGACCTCGGCGGTGAGAATCTGAGAATCGCTGCGCCGCGGAGAGGGACCGGTTAACACTCAGGTTACTGCCCAGGAAAGACGAACCTGAGCCATTTGCAGGAAAGATGGATGGATGCGACTGGAAAGCCTCGTGCAGACGAAATAAACCAGACTCAGAAAGGCAAATATCACGAATTTTCTCTCCTATGCAGGATCTACATTAGCAGTATACGTAGGAAAGCCATAAAAGCATAATTATTTGGAATAGGAAAGAGAAAAGTGGGGAGTTCGGAGGGAAGGGAGACAAAGAGGGTCATAAGCACCTGTAACACCCTCTCTGGCTGCTCTGAACACCCACAGACGTGTTCAGAGACAACCACACAGACACACGCATACACATAACTAAAAATAAAAAATAAGGGGCTGGGCAGGTGACTCAGCAGTTAAGGACACTTCCTGCTCTTCCAGAGGATCTGAGTTCAGTGTTCAGCACCCACGTGGCAGTGCCCAGTCATCAGTAACTCCAGTTCCAGCACACCAGAGGTCTTCCCATCTCCCAGGGCACTGCACACATGTGGCACACACACACACACACACACACACACACACACACACACACACACACACACGGGTAAAACACCCATCTGCATAAAACAAAAATAAATAAATCCTTTTTACAAATTAAAAGTAATGTCTTTTTTAAAAAAAATAATTAAGATAAGACAGGGGGCGGTGGAACATGTCTTTAATCCCAGTACTCAGGAGGTGGAGGCAGGTGGATTGCTGAGTTCGAGTTTAAGACCAGACTGCTGGTCTACAGAGTGAGTTCCAGGACAGCCAGGGCAATAGAGAGAAACCCTGTCTCAAAAAGCCAAAATTATATATATATATACTTATATATAATACACATAATGATGTAATAATAAAACCCATTATTCTATATTTTAACTAAAAAGAGTTCCTCCCCCAAAGGGTCATGCACAGACCAACAGCATCATCTGGCGAGAGTGTCAGGAATGTCTCTCACTCTCTCTTTCTTTTTTTAAGATTTATTTATTTATTATATGTGAGTACACTGTAGCTGTCTTCAGATACTCCAGAAGAGGAAGTCAGATCTCATTACGGATGGTTGTGAGCCATCATGTGGTTGCTGGGAATTGAACTCGGGACCTCTGGAAGAGCAGTCAGTGTTCTTAACCACTGAGCCATCTCTCCAGCCCCTCAAGAATGTCTCTTGTTGGTCACATTGGCATAAATCTGCAGCCCCAGCCACTCAGGAAGTGAGGCAGGAAGATTGCTTGAGCTCAGGAGTTTGATTACAGCCTGGGGGACATAGGACATAGCCTGTCTCAAAGTAAAACAAAGGAGAAGAAAAGGGGCTGGGGAGATGGCACAGTGGTTAGGAGCACTGGGCCCTCCTCCAGATGTCCTGAGTTCAAATCCCAGCACCCACATGGCAACTCACAACTGTATGTAACTCCAGTTCCAGGGGATCTATGGTACTAGGCACGCACAAGGTGCACATATATGTGCATGTAGGCAAAATACACATACATGTAAAATAAATCATTTTTAGAAAGAAAAGAAGGAGCTGGGCGGTGGTGGCACATGCCTGTAATCCCAGCACTTGGGAGGCAGAGACAAGCAGATTTCTGACTACACAGAGAAACCCTGTCTCGGAAAAAAACAAAACAAAAAACCAAACAGAAAGAAAGAAAGAAAGAAAGAAAGAAAGAAAGAAAGAAAGAAAGAAAGAAAGAAAGAAAGAAAGAAAGAAAGAAAAGAAAAGAAAAGAAAAGAAAAGAAAGGAGGAAGCAAGGAAGGAAGGAAGGAAGGAAGGAAGAAAGGAAGGAAGGTAGCCAGTGTTGGATTCCATAGTTGCCTGCAGCTATTACGAAGTGGGTTTTCTGGAACGGAAGCTGAGGGATGGATAGGGAAGGGGTGAAAAGAAAGAAAGGCCAGGGACAATGTTTCACTGATCGAGGCCGGAAACTTTAATAGCACCAGACCTTTTAACAGTTTGGGCAAACCCTTCCCCCCAGACTCCGGGCTGAGTTCCGGTGGAAGTTGTCTAGCTTCTCTAGGAGGTTCTCTTCTAGACTGCTCAGGCAGCTGGGTGGGTCACCCGCTTAATTCTAGAATTCTTAGACCTGAAGGAACAAAGAACTTAACCTTTACTTCGAGCACTCCACCCTAGGTGGAGCAGGATCCTGGCTATCTGGGAGAAGTTAATGTTGTCCATAGTCAAGTACACTCTTAGCACTCCACCCAAGGATAAAAATTCTGCTTTAACCTACTTCCCTATTGTGTCCTAACCACAGATTCCTGCCCGAAGCCAGGGATTGTCCTTGACTAAGGTCAAACTCCACCAAGTGCATGACTGCCCCAATATGGCTCTGTACAAGCCAGCAACAGCTACCAAGCCTGACAATCTAAGTTCAAATCTGGGAACCCACATTGTAGAAAGAGAGAACTGACCCACAGACACAAATGTAATCTTTGAAAGACAGAGAGGAAAAAAACAAAACAAAAAAAGAAATAAACAAACACAAAAAAGCAAAGAAAGAAAGAAAGAGAGAAAGAAAGAAAGAAAGAAAGAAAGAAAGAAAGAAAGAAAGAAAGAAAGAAAGAAAGAAAGAAAGACAGGGAGGACTAGAGGGACAGTGAGAGCTATTGTCATCTATGTGTCTTGCTGCCTCTGGCCGTGTATGAGAGAGCATCATCCTTTGCAGCCTCCCCAGCACAGGCTTCTTGGGCTTCTTTGGCTTCTTTGGCATTTCTGCTCATGGTTTCTATATCGGTTTCTGTGTGTTCCTCTCCCTCTTCCATCTCTATGTTTATCTGCTCTTGTCTTCTGCCCATTCCCTATTGGGTTGTTTGTTGGGGGTTTGGGTTTCATCTTGTTTTGTTTTGTTTGGGAGTGAATTTTGCTTTGATTGTACAGCATTTTTTTTCTTTTTTTTTTTTATTTGATATAATTTATTTACATTTCAAATGATTTCCCCTTTTCTAGCCCCCCCCACTCCCCAATTGTACAGCATTTTGCCATGTAGCTCAGGCTAGCCTCAAAGTCAGGCTAGGCTAGCCTCCTCGTTGTTCAGACTCCCTGGTGCTGGTGTCACAGGCCTTTTTTTTTTTTTTTTTTTTTTTTTTTTTTGATTTGGGTTTTTTTCAAGACAGGGTTTCTCTGTGTAGCCCTGGCTGTCCTGGAACTAACTCTGTAGACCAGGCTGGCCTCGAACTCAGAAATCCACCTGCCTCTGCCTTCCAGAGTGCTGGGATTACAGGGTGAGCCACCACCGCCTGGCTTGTCATGGGCCTTGCTCACAGATTAGAATAGTTTGTTTTGTTTAATTCTTGTGTATTCGCGGTTGTGGGTCTGTGGTGTGCACATGTGTGTTTAAGTGTATGTACTCGTGCATGCAGGAGCTGGGGCTTCGCACAAGGTGTCTCCTTCAATCAATTACCACCTAACTTTTGTTTTGGTTTTCTGAGACAGAGTTTCTCTGTGTAGCCTGGCTGCTCTGGAACTCACTGAACCGTCCATCCAGACCGCCCAGCTAATTTTTTGATGCAGGGCCCTCACTGAGCCTGGAGCTCACCCATCTAGTTAAACTGCCTGCCCAGCAAGCTTCCGGGCTCCTCCTGCCCCTCCGTCCCCCGAGCTGGGATTGCGGGTAGATGGCACTATGCCAAGCTCTTTGTGTGGGTGCTGGGCTCCTAATCTATGCTCTCACACTTGCACAGCAAATGCTTTATCCCCAAGTCATCTCCCCAGACCCCTAGATCAGTTCTGAGAGGTGCAGGGCAGAGGTGTAGCCAGGTCCAAGTGGAGTCCATGTTTATGTTCTCAGCACTTGAAAGGCTAAGGCAGGAGAATCATGAGTTCAAGGCTCAAGGCTAACTAATTCAAGCTGCATGAGAAAATGCAGTCCCAAAACCCTTTGGACAGCTTCAGTGAAGATACAGTTCATCTATTTGTTCCAGTCTACAGTTGAATCTAGTGCTGGCATATACCCATAATCACAGCACCTGGAAGGCTGAGGTAAGATGATTAACCATAAATTCAAGGCTAGCCTGGGGTACGTAGTGAGTTCCTGGTCAGTCTGGGCTATGGAATGAGATAAAAAACAAAATAAAACAAAACAAAACAAACAAACAAACAAAATCAACCAAATCAAGACAGTGGTGGCACACACCTTTAATCCCAGTACTAGAGAGGCAGAGTTGGATGGATCTATGTGAGTTCAAGGCCAGCCTGGTCTACAGAGTGAGTTCCAGGACAGTCAGGTCTACACATCAAGATCTCACTCTCTGAGTGTGGAACTTGTCCCTTAGAGAGAACAGAGCCACAGCAACCCCGTCATTTGTGGAAGCTCTGGTGGACAGCTCCAGGTAGACCATACAGACCCAGACATGACCTGTGACCCCATGACCTAATAGTCCTCCTCCTGGCCATGGATGTGTTACCCTGCATTCTCTGCAAAGCCTAGAAGATCGAACAAGAGAGTGAATGTGGAGACGCCCTCCATAAGTGGGTGAGAACCAAAACACAAAACACAAGAA
The DNA here is from genome assembly GCF_947179515.1 of Apodemus sylvaticus. Taxonomy (NCBI): domain Eukaryota; kingdom Metazoa; phylum Chordata; class Mammalia; order Rodentia; family Muridae; genus Apodemus; species Apodemus sylvaticus. The sequence goes on from NC_067472.1 coordinate 184,253,548, forward strand.
GTCAGTAACTTACAAGAGTCAAGGAAACTGCCGGGGAGTCACACAAGCAGTAAGCAGTTGCTCCAGAGAGGAGACTCTTCCAGGAGTTCCCCTAAGTGGTGCAGGGAGCGCGAGGTGTGCAGCTTTGATGAGTCCTCACCTGAGCTGGGGTGGGCTCTCCTGTGATGTAGCTGCAAGGGAGTCCCCCAAAGCCTGTAAGCCACTCCCAAACAACTCTGCTTCCACAAGCTGGACTTAGATGGGGTCCTTCATCAGTCTGCCATTGCTTCCGTCTGTCTGGGGTGAATAGAAATAGACTCCTCATGTAATCATGCAACCAGAACAGGTTGGAGTAGAGGGAGAAACTTAGGGGACTCGTCCACCCCTGAGAGTAAGCAGCCTAAACTCTTATCTTGTTTGTTTGTTTGTTTGTTTGTTTTGTTGAGACAGGGTTTCTCTGTATAGCCCTGGCTGTCCTGGAACATACTCAGAGATCCACCTACGTCTGCCTCCCGAGTGCTGGGACTAAAGGTGTGCATCACCATTGCTGGCTAAATTCTACATCGTGTGCCTATCTCTCTCATGCCCCACTCCAGACCTGAGACAGTTGGGGGCCCGGGATGGTGCAGAAATCATACAGAACACAACTCCAACTTGATCCTGACAGAGAAGCTATATGTTCAAATAGCATTTGTCTTATTTTTATAAAGTTACATTTGTTCATTGTGTTCATTTTTTAGTGTAGATAGAATCTCAGAACACAAATCGCAAGAGTCGGTTCTGTCCTTCCACCGTGTGGGCTCCAGGTTTTGAACTTGAATTGTCGGGCTTGGCTGCAAACACTTACACCCACTGAGTGCCAACTCGCCAACCTAAAGGCTGTAATAGTTATTTTCCAGCTCCGTCCCTGGGTAGGGATCGCTCCTGAAGAAAGCACTTGGTACTTCCACTTCCGGTCCGCTCTGCATCGCTAGAGAAGAAAGGCCTCGAGAAGCCGGAAGTCCAGGCACACGGATGGGAAGCTGTCAGTGTGTGGGGACTGCCCACCCTTTCCACGAGTGAGCGCAAAAGTGCGCCCATGGGATGTGGTGGGAGGGTACCAGCTGGTGTGCTGCAGAAGGTTCTGAAAAATCTCCCACACAGTGGACAGGTGTGGGCCTTTCGGGAATAGGGAGCTACAGGCAACGTAAGTGCCCATCTCTGGGCGAGTGGGTAAGTACAGGCGCTGTGGGCGCGCGCTGTCACAATTCCACAGGGAACTGGATGTCCGCAGCTGTGTGGGGAGATCTCAGAGATGTGGTATGAAGTTTTGTTTTGTTTTTTTTTCAAAGTTAGTAGATTTATAGCGCAATCTCATTTGTGTAAATTGGAAGCGCATAGACAAAGTCACAAATTAAAACGGTGCCTCTTGGCGGTTGTATATCAAGCCCGCTGAAGTGGGTGTCTGGGAGGCGGACGGGTAGGGGTGGGCTTTGGAGAGAAGGGGAGTCTTATGGGCCATTTGTGGCTCTGCGTTATGATCTGAGAAGTATGATTAACAACCTCGGGCACTGGGAACTGAGAAGAGATGAAATAAAAACTGCAGACACATCACAGAAATTGCTTACTGGTTGTGCGGATCCGATGACTACAAGGCTGACCATGACAGCAAGAGCCCCAAGCCCTTCCCCACCCCCGAGAGGGCCCTCAAGAGTGCCCTTGTCCCAAGCAAAGGAGGCCTCTCGTCAAGGTACCCAACAGTCAGGAAGGAGACGCTTGTGACTGTTGAGGTGTGTTGGGGTGGGGGTGTACATGCATATGTGAGTGTAAGAATGTGTGTGTGCATGTGTACATGTATCTATGAGTGTGTACGTCAGTGCAAGTGTGTGTGTGTGTGCAAACTGTTAGCAGGTGTCTTCTTTAACTTATTTTATTTTGTGGGTCTCTCATTCAATCTGGAGCTTACCAGTTGGTAAGACCAACTATCCGGCACACCACAGGGATCCTTTGACTGCCTCCCCCAGCACAACAATTGCAGTCACACAATGCTGTACTCGAATTTTTTGTTTTGTTTTGTTTTTCAAGATGGGGTCTCTCTGTGTAGCACTGGCTGTCCTGGAATTCACTCGGTATTCCAGCCTCTGCCTCTGCCTCTCCTATGGTGGGATTAAAGGCATGCACCAGACCTGCCAGGAATCCTGGCTTTTTTTATAGGTCTTGGAGATGAGACTCAGGACCTGATGCTTGGAGGACAAGCTCCTCTACCGACTGAGCCATCTTCTCAGCTCATCTCTGTTCCTGGTCTCATCATACAGCTCAGTCCGGTCTCAAAACATTCAATCCTCTTGCAAGTACAGGCTCTGTGGACACACTCTGTCACAGTTACAGGGAATTGGATGTCCACAGCCTGTGGAGAGAGCTCCTGGGTGCTGAGATTATAAACACCTGCTACTACACCCAGCTCCAGGTCTGCCTGGGCGCCTGTCCTGTCTCTCAGCAGCATGCACAGTGGGGCTGGCACAGAGAATTCAGTTCACATCTCAGTCTGTTACTAATCAGCGGAGGGACCCCAAGGACGTCATCAGAAAAGTGGGGTAACCACTATAAAGGGCAGGGTTCTTCTGAGAGACAGCCTTACGGGTTACACAGTCATGCACCCATCAACAGCCTGCAGCCAGGGATGGGCCACTGTGCTCAGTGAAGAATCTAGAAGGGTTTTGTGGTCCTTTTGTTGTTTTGCTTTTTTTTTTTTAACTTTATTTATTTTTAGTAGGAGTGTTTACATGTGTGTATTTGTACCACGTTTGTGCCTGGAGCCCTCAGAGACCAAAAGAGGGCGGCGTCAGAAACTCCAGAAGTGAAATTACAGATGGTTGTGAGCTACCTTTAGATAAGCCAGGTTATCTGCAAGACCAGTGTGAAGTGGGAATTTCTGGTTTCTTTGGAGACTCAGTTGTGTCACGTGATGTTTTTCTGGAAGCTGTCTTATGAGAGAACGTTTTGCTGAAGCAGACGTGTGGGACGGTGTTTTCTTGAGGGCAGACACGTGGTGTTTTTCTGGAAGCTGTCTGGCAGAAGGACAGGCAATGTTTGGAAAGACTATGAGTACAGCCCAACCGACAGTGGACGGTGCTGGCATGGGTTCGCCTTGCTGTGCTTTGTTGGGCTTTGCTGAGTCTGGTCTTTGCCGATGACATGCTTGCCTTGGTTCTCCTTTCTTCTCGGATTTTCACTCGTCATGACTTCCGGTGGTGTCCCGGCTGCTTCTTGCTGCTTTAGCAGACTCCTACGATCAGCGATCAGCGGAGCTTCTTGGTTTCTTCCGCATCGAGCCACTGCTGCTGTATTTGGCGTTTTGCTAGTGGACTTGACTGCTGATGACGAAGATTTGGAATAGCCCCAAAGGACTACTTCTAAACAGGCTCATGTCCCCCTTGTCCTGTTAGCCATTTTCCTCCCTACCTTCAGGTGGTGAGCTATAAAGGAGGGTAAAGCCTTTAGTGTTCTTCCCCACTGCCATCTCTCGGCCCCACATTCTACAGGAGGCTCCTCCTTCTGCATACATCTCACTGACTCACAGGTCTGCCTCTTCCCCAAACATCCTCAAATACCCAGAAACCAGGCCTTTCCAGCTACCAGGCTACTCCAGAGCAAGGTGACCCCTGAAAAATAATCCTCACGATCACAGCAGAAATTACTCATGGGAATTTCACTGAGACACTATCCTCAGTCAGCCTCTTCCACAGGCACCCACCCTCCACCACCTCCTGGTGCCCTTGTGACCTCGAGCCTTCTGCCAGCTCCCACCCTCTTCCTCCCTCCCTCCCTCCCTCTCTTCCTCAATCCCTCCTTTCTCCCCTCCAATGCAGTCTAAATTGGAAGCCCCAGGCTTTGGTGGCCTGAAAGAGATGGTTTTGCAGACTCTTGACACTGGGTTCAGTTTCTCTTTCCTTCCAGACCTGGCCACACCCACACCTGCTCACTTACCTGGCCACACCCACACCTGCTCACTTACCTGGCCACACCCACACCCACTCGCTTACCCAGCCCAGGCACTGGCTCCGCCCATCAGTGCCTTATCTCCCCCCCCCTCCCCCTCCCCCTCCCCCTCCTGCTTGGGACTCAGAGGATAGCATCTGTAGCCTGGTCTAAAAAGCAAGGCCATGCAGCTTTTTAGAGACCCTTGGGACTTGAGCATGGCTTCAGTATTGGCTGATGGGTCTGGGCAGCAAGGTGCAGGGCTTGGCCACAGCTGGTCCTGCCCCTCCTTCCAAGCCCACCCCAGCCGGAACAGACTGTCACATGGGTAGTTTCCAGTCTGTCACAATGAGAGCTAGATGCCTTTAAGAAAACCAAAGAGGTGTTAGTGTGTCACTGTTACCATAATGGACCACCCTACACCATTTCTACTGGGACGGAGAGGGTAGCCTGCCACTGTGGGCTAACCTCTAATCTGTGACCAGTCTATCTTCTCTGCTATGGGTTCAATTCAAATCCTCGTGCCAGGTTGTTAGCCTGGCCCCAACTCTCCTGTGTGGGCTAACCTGTGCCTTTCCCTTCAGGAAGAATCATTTCAGAAAGACATTTGGGGCAGCACCAACCCCTTTCCCAGAGCCTGGGACCTGGGCCAGCAGCAGGTGAGTTGGAAGCCCGGTCACAATGGCCCCGTGAAGTACCCCTCCCCCTGAAGTGGCTCCTCTGCCTGTCCCAAACCCATTGTTCCTCAGGTGCCTCTGCCTGTCCCAACCCCGTTGTCCCTCAGCTGCCTGTGCCTGTCCCAACCCCGTTGTACCTCAGGTGCCTCTGCCTATCCCATGCTTACCCAGCTTCCTCCCCATCGCTTTTTGCAAGGAAAGGACACAGAGTCTCAGTTTGTAGCCCAGGCTAGCCTCAGTCCTAAGGTCCTCAAGACCCTTGGCCTCTGCCTCCCAACTATGCTGGGATCACAGACATAGAGCACCACACCTGGCTCCTTTTTCTCTTTCTTTCGCTCCCAGCCTGTCTGCCACCCATGTCCCTGTCCTGCTCCCGGCTTCTCCCTCTAAGAACTCTCCAAGAGTTCTCTCTCCGCTATTACCTATGTCCTCTCACACAGCCTCTCCCCTGTCTCTCATCTCTAAGAAACCTCTCCCAGCCTGTGTTCCTCGCCACCCTCCAGCTTCTGTGCAGCCTCACCTCCTCCAACCTACCCCCCCCCCGGCCCCAACCTCCCCCCCCCAACACCCCGTCCTCGCCCCCCATCCTGTTCTCTTCTCCTCTGCTCTGTCAAACCTCTGAGAGCCCAGAGTCCCCGTTTGCTGCCTCCTTGTTTGCCTCCTCAGCTGTCTCCTCCCTTCCCTTTATTCCTCCCCTGGATGCTCTCCCGCGGCATTTCTACCCCTGTGCCCCGCTCTCTGGACCCCTCTTGTCTACTCATCACCTGTCCTCTTGAATGACCTACACCACCTTCCCCCTGGACCGCGTTACCCCACAGCCCAACTTACCTGTGCTTTGGGGGGATTGGAACGAGTATGTATGGTGATACTCAAGTGAGGGTTCACAATAAACCAGGTAAGTGATCTACCACTGAGCCACGCCCCCAGCCACTCACTGGGGGATTCTAGGCAGGGCCTCTACCACTGAGCCACGCCCACAGCCCCTCACTGGAAGATTCTAGGCAAGGGCTCTACCACTGAGCCACGCCCCCAGCCCCTCACTGGGGGATTCTAGGCAGGGGCTCTACCACTGAGCCACGCCCCTAGCCCCCTCACTGGGGGATTCTAGGCAGGGGCTCTACCACTGAGCCACGCCCCCAGCCCCTCCCTGGGGGATTCTAGGCAGGGGCTCTACCACTGAGCCACGCCCCTAGCCCCCTCACTGGGGGATTCTAGGCAGGGGCTCTACCACTGAGCCACGCCCCCAGTCCCTCACTGGAAGATTCTAGGCAGGGGCTCTACCACTGAGCCACGCCCCCAGACCCTCCCAGGGGGATTCTAGGCAGGGGCTCTACCACTGAGCCATGCCCCCAGCCCTCACTGGGGGATTCTAGGCAGGGGCTCTACCACTGAGCCACGCCCCCAGACCCTCCCAGGGGGATTCTAGGCAGGGGCTCTACCACTGAGCCACGCTCCCAGCCCCTCCCTGGGGGATTCTAGGCAGGGGCTCTACCACTGAGCCACGCCCCCAGACCCTCCCAGGGGGATTCTAGGCAGGGGCTCTACCACTGAGCCACGCCCCCAGCCCCTCACTGGGGGATTCTAGGCAGGGGCTCTACCACTGAGCCACGCCCCCAGACCCTCCCTGGGGGATTCTAGGCAGGGGCTCTACCACTGAGCCATGTCCCCAGCCCCTCACTGGGGGATTCTAAGCAGGGCTCTACCATGTGCTATGCCTCCAGCTCATCAGTGGAGGATTCTGGTGAGACACTCAGAATCACACTCCCAGCCCTTACCTCAGCCCTCTTGCTTGTTATTTCTCACCTCACTTCAGGTGCAGGAGCGCCCCAAGGCCTTGCAGGCTGAGGTGGCCCTGACACTCAAGGTCTGGGAGAACATGACTGACTCCGCCCTGGCCACCCTCCTGGACCACCCCTTTCACACACTGAGCCACATTCACTCCCAGCTGCAGACCTGTGTGAGTCCTGGGTCCCCGGCTCCTCCACATTGGGCCTCCAGCCACTTGGGCTTCCCCCGTGTCCCCGCAGCGGCCTCACAGTCCCCTTCCTCTGTCCACAGACACAGCCTCTGCCCACAGCAGAGCCCAGGCCCCCGAGCCGCCGCCTCTCCCGCTGGCTGCACAGGCTCCAGGAGGCCCAGAGCAAGGTGAGTCTGGGCAGGGGCCTGGGCTCTGCAGTTCCTGGGAGCTCTGAGGCCCAGCAGCCCCTGAGCCAGCCCTGTCCTTTCAGGAGAGCCCTGGCTGCCTGGTGGACTCTGTCACCGCCAACCTCTTTGGCCTGCTCCTCCGGGACCTCAAGCGTGTGGCCAGTGGAGACCAGTGTGTCTGAGTATGGCGGCCCGGCGTATCCCATCCAGGACTCTGAACTCAGTCCCACCCCACCTTAATGTATTTCCTCTCACCTTTTTGAAGCTGCAACCCAGGCTGGGTTTATTTTTCTACTTTTATACAGTATATGCAAATATATGCAAATAAACCGGGAGGAGTTGGAGTCTTCCATCGTGTGTGGTCTTGAGCGTGCGTTCGTAAATGGTTGTAGGCATGTGACTGAGTGTGCATGTCTGGGTCGCGCAGGGGACACTCAAGAGTGTGCGTCTGTGTGTCTGTCTTCTGTGATGTGTATCCATCCAAGGGACCACCTCCCTGAATCAGAGGGTAAACAAAGACGTGTCCTGGCCCCCGTGCTCATGTGTTTACAAACAAGCCTCAAGGTCTCTCTCTAGTCTGTGCCCACTGTGTATCTAGTTCTCTTTTAGCCGTGTTTCTGGGACAGATGGGGATCTTCATTCAGGATGCTTTCTCCAAAAAATAGAATCAGAAAACCCAACCCAGGCTGGAGAGTTTGCCCCAGGGTGAGAACCGTAGATCTGATCCCCGGCACCCATTAAAAGAAAAAGTAACAGTGAACTTTGGAAGTGGATACAGCGACAGGATTCCTGGGACTAGCTAACCAACCAGTCCAGCAATGGCAAACTTCATATCTGGTTGTAGAGCTTGGCTCAGAAAGTAAGGTAAAGAGAAATTGAGAAAACACTCAACATGTACTTCAGGCCCCCATACACATATGTGTACATATGTGAACAAGTATGTAAACATTAAAATGTGTAAACCACAGATCCGGGGCTGGAGGACAGCACTGGCTACTCTTGCAGAGGACCTGAACTGGGATCTAAGAACTTACGTGGTGCCTCACAACCATCTATAACTTCCAGTCCCAGGGATATGATGCCCTCTTGTGGTTCCCACGAGCACCAGAACACCCTTGGTGTACATATATATGTGCCATCACTCGTGTATGTGCATGAAGTAAAAATAATTAGGTTTCCAAAAAGAGATCACTTGAGGAAGATACGTGGTATTGGCCTTTGGCCTCTACATGCACATGTAAGCTCACACACATGCATGCAACACACAGGCACACATGCATGCAGCACACAGGCACACATGCATGCAGCACACAGGCACACATGCATCTAAAGAAAGACAAAGCACAGAGAACTCATAGGGCAAAAAGAAGAAGGACTTTGTCTTCACAGAGTGCTGGGCCTGCACGATCACTCTGCTCGAAACCTATGTACGTAAGCTTGATACCCAGCAGCCACATGGTGGACAGAAAGAACTTACCCTCCAACTTATCCTCTGACGTCCACTTTGGGGTGTGTAAGTCTTAAAATTATCATCATCATCATCATTATTATTGCTATTATTATGTGTATGGTGTTCTGCTCAAATGCGTGTCTGTGTACCAGATGCATGATGTCTGGTGCCCACAGAGGCCGAATGAGGGCATTAGATCTCCTGTAACTGGAGATACAGGTGATTGTAGGTGCTGGAAATCAAACCTAGATCCTCTGAAAGAGAAGTCAGTGCTCTTAAACACTGAGCCATCTCTCTCTCCAATCCTGAAATGTCTGTAAGTAATATAAACACATATATTACTCTGAGTGTGCGTGCGCACACACCTGTAATCTCAGCACTGAGAAAGTGGAGATGTGAGGGTCAGAAGTTCAAAGTCATCCTGGGCTACCTAGCTCTCCAGTTCAAAATCAGCCTAGGACACTTGACATCTTACTGAAAGGTAAAAAACAAAAACAAAAAACCCAACAAACTAGAGAGATTCACATGTGAGGCTGGAGAGGAACCTTTATCCCTGGAGACCCGCCCCTAGGATGATGACTGCAGTTAGACCCAGAGCAGAGAGAAGGTGAGGTGGGGCAAGGCCGGTCCTGTTGAATATGGAGTTTGCAACTTTGTGTTTGTCTCACAAAACTGATTTCTAGTGGATCTCCCATCATGTGTTACTTCTGCTGGTGTACCCCCGCCCATGCGTGTGTGTGTGTGTGTGTGTGTGTGTGTGTGTGTGCGCGCGCGTGCACGCGCGCGCGCGCACGCGTCTGTCTGTCTGTCTGTCACCCCTCGATAGCTGCCCACTTTGTTTTCCTTTTGTTGATTTATTTATTGTCCCGCAGCTTGTCTGTTAGGCTGTGCCAGCTGCTCCGTGACCGCACAGACCCTCCTAGTGACTCTTCCCTGGTACTGGAGTCCAAGCAGGTGCCGCCATGCCTGACTTCTGTCCACTCCTGCGTGGGCTCTGGGGCTTCGAACTCGGGTCCTTGCACTTGTGCAGCTGGCACTTTACCACCTGAACCAGACATCTTTCCAGCCCTAAGAGAGCATCGCTTCATCAAAATATGGAAATGCATATGTTTGAGGTCATCCAGAACTACATAGTGAATCAGTGATGGGGGAGAGGACACCACTTTGGTGTTTGGTTCTCACAAGACCTTAGGGTACGGGGAGGGCGGGATGTGGGGAGCTGAGGGGTGGGGATGCAGCTGAGGAGATAACTTAGCCCTTGCGAGCCCTTGCTATTCTAGAAGAGGACCCAAGCTCAGTTTTCAGGACCTACCCACATCTGGAGGCTCACAACTGCCTGGAACTGGATCTCTAGGGGTTGCGGTGCCTCTGGCCTCTGTGGGCACCTGCACTCGTGTGCACACACATATGCCCCACACACACACATACATAAAAGTAAAAAGTTTAGTGTGGTGGTGCATGCCTTTAATCAGCACTTGGGAGGCAGAGGCAGGCTCATTGCTGAGATGAAGGCTAGCCTGGTCTACAGGAGGGCTACACAAAGAAAACCTGCCTCAAAAAAAAAAAAAAATCAAGACACCGCCAAATGTAATCTCAGTCCTCTGTACCCAGAATCTCTGCATCCGTGCATACAACCCACCTCTAAAGGAACGTGCTCAAGAACTCTAAAGCCACCCTGTGTCTAGGCTTAACAGGCCCAGGATTCTCCGTGTCGCTTTCCGCTAAACAACACTACAGAAACCCAAACAGCATCTAAGTAAGTTACAGCGAATGTAGCCTGGTTGTCATCTGGGGAGGGTGTAAAGAGAAGGTGGGTGTGGCCCCGTGAGCATTGTGTATGAGGGACTCCAGCACCCCCAGATGTCTGTATCCCCCGGGGTCCTGTATCCAATCACTTAGGAGCACCAAGGGACAAGCGTGTGCTGAACAAAACATTGTTGTTGTAGAGCCTATAATCCCAACACTTTGGAGGTAGAAGCAAAAGGACCGTGAATTTAATGCTTGGCTATATAAGATCTTTAAAAAGAAAAGAAAAGAAAGTTTGGCATGGCAGTGGACGCCTTTAAGCCCAGCACTTTTTTTTTTTTTTTTTTTTTTTTTTTGGTTTTTTTGGTTTTTTGGATTTGGTTTTCTCGAGACAGGGTTTCTCTGTATAGCCCTGGCTGTCCTGGAACTCACTCTGTAGACCAGGCTGGCCTCAAACTCAGAAATCTGCCTGCCTCTGCCTCCCAGAGTGCTGGGATTACAGGCATGCGCCACCACCACCCGACATTAAGCCCAGCACTTTCAAGGCAGGTGGATTTCTGAATGAGTTCAAGGCCAACCTGGAATAGGAAACTCTTGGACAGACTGGGTTACACAGCAAGATTCTGAGGACGAGGGAAGGTGATAAGAAAAGCCAGCTAATATGTTTTAAATATTTAAAACATTCTATTATGGAGCTGGAGAGATAGCTTAATATTTAAGAGCACTGTCCCCTCTTCCAGAGGGTCCAGGTTCAGTTCCCAGCACATACATGGCAGATCACAACCAGCAGAACCCCGGTTCCTTTTCTGGCTTCCTCTGACACAAACCACAGACATAGATAGTATGCAGATAGGCATGCAGGCAAAACACCCACACACACAAAACAAAAATAAATAAAAATACCATTCAGTTGTATCATCTGACTATATTTGGAATTTAGGAGTTTGTCACAGACTTGTTTTCTGTGTTTTTCTCTACCTTCCTCAGAATGATAGCTTTAAATCCTAAGCTTAATGCTGCATAGTCACAAAATGGGTGCAGAATCTGCAGGTCTCCATCCTGGCCTCGAACGTCTAATGATAAAACTCTGATCCTCCTGCCTCAGCCTCCTGAATGCTGGGATGGCAGACATGTTCCAGCAGGGCCATTTTCTTGTTTGTAGCCTTTAGTTTTGAGACAGGGTCTTACTGTATCCTTACTCCATTTCCCTCCACTCTCCTGCCTCTGCCTCCTGAGTGCTGGATTACAGGCGCGCACCCGTCAGGCCTGGCAGTCAGTTTATCAGGCCTAAGTTTATAAGTCCGTATGTTTTATTCATTGCTAAAGCCTCCATCCTGGGCGGAGCGCCTGGCGCATGCTCAGTAAAGCCGTACCAGTTCTTCCATGGCAGAGCAACCTGAGCTATATACTGTGACCCTGCTTGTTAGCAGTAATGACCTTTCCTGGGGGTGACGTGTAGTGCCTTGGGCTCTGTGATACACTGACTCGCACAGTAGGTGGGGTGTGTGAGCACGGCTCCCAGCATGGGGCACTCTGCACACAGCTATCCTCGAGAATGACGTGTGTATTCTGGGCCGGTGTAAGGGATCCACCTGGCCTGACTTCTCCAGCGCCGCCGTCCTTTCCTTCCACCCTCTCTGCCCAGACCAGCTTCCTCCCTCTGGCTCCGTTTCTATTTCTGTCTTGCTTTCCTCCCCCCCCCAAGGCCTCAGGGGGCCCCTGGCTAGCTTGAAGCCTTCTTCCTTTTTCACCAGGACTAAGAAGGAGTTTTCATGGAGGATATCTGCGAGGACCGAGATACCCAGAACCTCTGACCTAGCCAAACCACCTTTGCCTCCCCAGGCAAGTCTCCAGTCCCTGGATAGCCCCTCCTCCATTACCCTCCACTCTTCAGCCGACAATACTTCATTTATGCTCATACAGGTAAGCACAGAGGTCTTCTCCCCTACTCCCTTAACAGCTGGCTTTGGAGACCCCAGCTCAGCTAGGGTCACCAGAGTCATTCCCCAGTCTCCAGACACAGTTCTGGAGGCAAACTACCAATTCCACTCTTTTCTTCATGGAAAGCAGACGAGAGAGGACCCCCTGACAAGGCACTTCCCCTCCCTCTGGTTCTGACCCCTGCCTGTAAAATAGACTCTGGACATCTATCCAGTGTGGGCAGCCAGGCGGGGGCAGAAACTGCCCCGATGACAGGGCTGAAAGTTGAGGACGGGGCAGAAATTGCACCATCTGCCTTTTACTGTTAGTGACGCTTGCAGGTTTAAAACAGTATCTGGCTGTGTTACCCAGGCTGACCTCAAACTTCTGAGCTCAAGCAATCAGCCTGCCCCAGCTTCCTGAGTAGCTGGGAGTGCAGTTGTGTCATCTTACCCAAATCTACCTGCTTCTTAAAAAACAAAACAGGGGCTGGAGAGATGGCTCAGAGGTTAAGAGTATTGACTACTCTTCCAGAGGTCCTGAGTTCAATACCTAGCAACCACATGGTGGTTCACAACCATCCATAATGAGATCTGACTCCCTCTTCTGTAGTGTCAGAAGACAACTACAGTGTGCTTATATATAATAAATAAATAAATCTTTAAAATATATAAATAAATAATAAATGAATAAATCTTTAAAAAACAAAACAAAAACATATTTTGTCGGCAAAAACAAACAAAAAATACCCAGGGTTTCATGTAGGTCACGCTGTCTCAAACTCTGCATGTAGAAAAGAGTCTTCAACCTTTTACTCTTTAAAAACCATGTTGGTTTCTTCTATGTGTAGTATGTCTGAGTCTATGCTGAGCATTACACACATGCCCACAGGAGCCAGGACATGGGGTCCCCTGGAACTGGAGTGACAGACAGTTGTGAGCTGCCAGATGGGTATTGGGAATCAAACCTGGCTCCTCTACAAGATCAGTAGGTGTTCTTAACCACTGAGCCATCTCTCCAGTCCCTAGTTTTGAACTTAAAAAAATTGGGGGTGGGGCAGAGCTAAAGAGATGGCTCAGTGGTTAAGAGAATCGTCAACTCTTCCAGAGGTCCTGAGTTCAATTCCCAGCAACCACATGGTGGCTCACAATCATCTATAATGGGATCTGGTGCCCTCTTCTGGAGTGTCTGAAGGCAGCCTCACTGTATTCATAATAAATAAATAAATCTTTTAAATTTTTGTTGTTGGTGGTGGTGGTGGTTTTTGGTTTTTGGTTTTTTGCTCTGGTTGTCCTGGAACTCAGTCTGTAGACTAGGCTGGCCTAGAACTCAGAGATCCACCTTCCTCTATCTCACAGACTGCTGGGATTTAAGGTGTATACCACCATCACTCAACTAAATTTTTTTCTAATTTAATCAATCAATCAATCAATCAATCAATCAATCAGTTTTGTAGAGGTTTTACATGTGCTATGGCACTTGGGCCCCAGGGATCAAATTCAGGCTGTCAGGCTTGGTGGCAAGTGTCACAGAGTCAGCTTGGCAGCCCAGTCTGCTCTCCTGTTTCTACCTCCAGGTATCTCAGGCATGCTCCATCGCGCCCAGTTTCTGCCTGCTCTGTTAAGTCTGTTTTCCCAGGACACACACCTATAAACCTGGCTCTGCAGAGGATAGGGCAGGATAACTGAAAGTTCAAGGCCAGCCTGGGCTACATTTTTATCAAGATCCTGTCTCCAAAACAAAAATGTTTGTGACAGAATATACATGTAGTCTCTGCACTCAAGAGGCAGAGACAGAAGGATTGGCACATATGTGAAGCCAGCCATGTGTGCCTGCATGTGTGCATGATTGTATGCACATCTGTATTTGGGCATGGTAATGCAAACCCACAATCCCAGCACTTGGTAGAGGCAAAGGTCACAGAAAGCTGAGAGGCTAGCCTGCTCTATCTAGGGAGTTTCCAGAGCAACATAGTGCTACACGGGGATACTCTGTCAGAAACAACTACACACACACACACACACACATGCACGCACACTCACATGCATATACAGAGCCTAGCCTAACCCATATAGGGGTTTTCCAGGGCAACCCAGTGCTACACAGGAAGACTGCACACACTCAGGTATGTATGTATGTGCTTGAGATGTCTCAGCAAATAGTGTTTGTCATGCAAACATGAAGAAGTTCAGACCCCCAACACACCCAGAAAAACATCTGTAACTCCAGCACTGGGGCAGAATCCTGGAGTTCACTGGCCAGCCAGTCTAGCCTAACAGTGAGCTACAATGAGTCTGTCTCAAAAAATGAGGTGAATGACAGAGGAACACACCCAACATTACCTTTGACCTCAGTGTTCACACGTGGGTGAGTGCACCAGCCCCTTGCATGTATACACCACACCCACATACTAAATCAGTAAATAAATACTGCATGTAGAATCGCTTTTTTTTTTAATGTTTTGAGATTCACTTATTACGTAGCCCTAGCTTGTCTGGAACTCATCCTGTAGACCAGGCTAGCCTCAAGATCACAGAGATCTCCCACCCCAGCCTCTGCCTCCTGAGTTTTGGGTTTAAAGTCAAGGGCTGCTATGCCCAGCTGGAATCAATATTAAATAAATTAATATCAATTTTCCACCCTCTGGTTATGCCGGGACATGTTATTTATTCCACCTGGCCTCAGCGTCCTCTTCTCTAAGATGAGCTAACAGTATGGATGGCCTAGGATAAATGTGATGGTTTAAAGGCTACTAGCATACTGACCATCTGTCACTATCATTTTTTGTTTCTCCCCCACCTTGGAATCTGCCAGTCTCCCCATTCCCACTGTCATGTTCTCTTCGGTCTGATTCAGAGTTCCCCGGCCCCCAAAGTGTGCGCGCGCGTGTACACACACACACACACACACACAGGTCAGCAGAGACGCCTCAGACACAGAAAAAAGTTTAATTCTGCTGCGGCGGAGGGTCCCGGCTCCGAGAGGGGGATTTGGTTTTTGTTTGTGTGTGGGATTCATTGTGGGGATAAGGAAGGTAGAGAGAAGAGTCTGGTCCTTCGGTGGGACCTGCCCGGAAGATGGTGAGGACAGGGAATCTGGAGAGACACGGACACTGGACAAAAATAAATAAACAAGGGAGGGCAGTGGGAGAAGAGACGACCATAGGACAGAAAAAAGGGGCGACAAGTAGGGAAGGACTTAGACGACAGAGGGCAGAAAAGACAAGGACGTAGGGAGAAAAAAAGGAGAAGCCCCTCCCTCCAAACCAGACCGGTGGGACCGGGGCTGGGGCTGGGTGAGGGGACTGGAGGCTTTGGAGGCCGCCGCGGGGCAGAAGAGATCTAGTCCAGCCAGATACAAGGAATGGGCCCCTCGCCCCTGCCCCAGGGTCCCGGGTAGGGTAGGGGACTCGTGTCTCAGTGCTGCAGTGTGGGGGGGCCCCGCCCCTCCCCGCGCTTCGCTGTGTAAGGCACCGGCTCCGGCGAGGTCCGCGAGCGCGCAGGGGGCGGGGCAGGGGTGGAGTCGGAGAGGCGCGGCGGCCTGCCTCCAATCCCGAGGCGAGTGGGCGTGGCCTCGACTGTGGCCGGCCCCGCCCCTCGCGCGTCCCTTCTCTCCAGCCTTCCCCGCATCCGGCCGGGCTAGGCTACTCAGTGCGGCCCACAGGCGTCCCGGTGCCCGTGCGCCCGTAGCTCACACGGTACTCTCCAGCATCCATTCGGTGCTGGTAAAGGCCAGGCGTGCCCGGGCGGAGCCCAGCCCCAGGTCTCCGTCCTCCCCGGCCGCGCCCCCTCCGGCCCCGTCCAGGTGTGGCGTGGACCGGTGGCGCTTTGTCCGCCGGGCGCGGCGCGGGTAACTGTGACTCTGGAACAGCGCCCCATAGTCCCCGTCGAAGGAATAGCGTTGTTGTGGCCTCGGCCGGGCCGGAGCTCCCCCAGGAACCAGAGCTAGCGTTGGGGGCGCTGAAGTTGGAGGCCCCAAGGCCCCCGAACGGCTCCTTCGAGGGCCGGTCACAGCCCTAGATTCCTCCCCAGAAGTTTCCTCGGAGGGCAGTAAGCACAGCGAGGTGGCGGAGCCACCCAGAGAGCGTCCAAGCACCACCTCTAGCTCAGTGGAAGTCGCCTCGGCCTCCATGGCCTTTGCCTCGATGGCTGCAGGGACAGCCACCTCCCGCAGCGCCTCGTAGCGGTCTGGAGCTGGTGGGGCAGAGGCCTGCTGCGCACCTGCGCCGTTGGTCTGAGAGCACACGTGGCTGACCCGAGGGGGCGACCTGGACGTCCCCTTCATGCGGCGACTGTCCCCATCGCCGTACACCTTGTAGCGAATCATGAGCAGAACGATGAAAACGAGGACCGAGGCTACGATGACGCCCCCGATGGCGATGATCATGGTGCCGCCCAAGAAGTGGGCCCTCAACGGGCGGCAAGGTGCAGGATCTCCCGCGGTGGTGAATTGCACACAACCCACCACTCTGGTAGCCGGCAGAGCGGTGGCCCCGTCGTCGTAGACTGCCAACACACACAAATCATAGGCGCGGCCAGCAGCCAGATCATTCACCAGGAAGGTCTGGCTGGTAGAAGGGATCATCCTGTGGAAAGGGGTGTGATCAGGACGCAGTTAGCTCCACTCTTGACCACGTCCCTTCATTTTATGCCCTAACTGTGGAAAACCATGCTATTGGTGTCTACGCAGACTACAGGATCCATTCAAGTCTCTCCTCTGTCAATATATTGCCAGCCTTTCATCTCCGCTCCAGACCACACCCCCCTCATCTATATGCCTGGCCTCCAGAACCACCTGCCTTTAGCATCTGGGACTATCTCTGCTCTACCTGGGAGTATTATCACTCAAGCTCCCTCGTCTGTACGTCTGTACATAGCTACCATTTAAGGAGATCAATGCTATGGCCCCTCCCCCTAATCTGCATGACCGTCCTCCATTCAGATGGACACTGGCGTCAACAGGGGTGGGCTTGCAGCCCCTGGTCTTCATCCAGCCTCCACCTCCTGAATGCTAGAATTTCAGGCTCACAGACATGTACAGACATATTGGTTTGTTTGGTTTTGGTTTTGTAGTGGTAGGGAACAAATCCAGGGCTCCCTGCAAGTGCTCCACTCGGGCTGCGACATTCCAGCCCTAATTCCTCTTTGAAACACACTCTTGCCTTTGGGGGAGGGGCATGCTGCAGGCCACGCCCCACCTCTGGATAAATCTCTGGTTCCTGGCTCAGTTTCCAAAGCACCAAAGCTATATATTCCCACTCACTGCCTTTCTAAATTGCACTCTGGCTTACAAGCCACATCCCTTTGAGGCACCTTGGGACAGCTCCTCTAGAGGCAACCAGCTGTTCTATGAGAGTTTATCCTTGGACCACCAGAATTCCAGGAACCAATTCACTGAACCATACTCCCCAAATACTCATCTACAACTGACTGAATTGTAGCCAAGCACGGGTTTCATTCTTTGCTACAGCCTCTCGGTACATACATAGTGAAGTCCTTCAGTTAAACGGCAGCCAGACACAACCTCTCTACCCTTTGCTACTCTGTGACCATACACATGTTTCTTAACTTCTCTGTGCACCATTTCCCTCTAACAGGGACTAGGAGAATTCCTACATCCTTAGCACAGGGGATGAATGAGTTAACGCAGCCACGGCCCAGATTGTCTAAAGTTAAGGATGTCACTATGAGCTAATGTCCCATCCAGTGTTTCCAGCAAGTCTGTGGGCTCCCACTCCAAGGCTATTTGCCCTTCTCTGTCTCCTTTTAGATTACATTTAGTCTACAACAATACCGTCGTGAACTGGCCTGACCTCCTCTAAATTCGATTTATTAATATGTATGTGTGTAAAAGGAGGAGGTCAGAGGACAACTTGCAGGAGTCTGTTCTCTCCTTCCACCCTATGTGACCCAGGGGTTGAACTTGGGTCCTCAGGCTTGGTACATAGTGCCTTAAACCACTTCGCCATCTCACCAGCTGCACCCTCTACATTCCTCTAAGATCCACCCTGGGGACATTCCCTCCCAGACTTTGGTTTCTTTCGATGAGCATATCTTGGCACAGTCGGTTTGGGCTACGTCCAGCCTCAGGGAATCAGAGTGTGGAGTGTGCCCTGACTGGCATGCGCTGCACCCAACCTCCAAAGCTCTCCTCTCCTGCCGGTTCTTACTGGCTCGCCAGAGACAAGCACCGCCCCTTCCTCTGCTGGAGACCACGCAGAACAAGTCCCCCCCTCTGAAAAGCCATGCCTCATCTCCAAGCATGCTTACCTGTCAGAGCTCCGCAGGCCTGCCAGCAGGGCTGCTTGCTCGTCCTGAGACCCTCACCGAGAAGGTCCCTGTCACCAGGCACCACCCTCTGTCCCAGGACTTCAAGCATAAGTCCCATCCTCGCCAAATGGTCTTCATGTTGTTCTAAGTCACCCACCTCAAGCTGCCCTGACCCCCTCTGGGCTGTAACTTTCCCCCTTCTTCTCCTAGAGGCTTAGATTTTCTTGATTCTTCCCCCCCAAATAACCAGTTGCTAGGGGTTCCCCCCTTTTCAAGGACAGTCACTGGCTCCTTAAGAAAGCCTGGGCCCACGAGTCTCTCATTGGCTGCCAGACCAGAGCAAGCAGCTGAGCAGGCTTCTTGTTGGATGTCACCTCAGCCCATGGCTGCAGAGAGGGAGTTAACCCCTGCGGTGCCATCCTACCGACAGGCATCTGCAATGGAGGATGCAGGATAGAACTGGGGCCCTCGGGGGCAAAGCGACCACCAAGATCTGCTTACATACTGGGTCCAGGGCTTTCCCCCACCCTGCCACATGATGGCTTTGGATCAGAGAGGAACAGTGAAGAGAGATGAGAAACCACACAATCCGAATGATGGCCAGAAACGCATCATTCATCTCCCCATCATCCCTGCCTGGCAAACACTAGGTATTCAATAAGTATGCATCCAAGCATACGAAAGAGAGCTCTGCCTCTCTCTGTTTCTGAGAGCAAATGATCTCTCCCACAGAGCATCAAGCTCTGTGACGGAAAAGAGAGAACTGAGGGCGTGGCTCCCCGTAGAGCCCCTGCCTAGAATCCCGCAGGGAGGGGCTGGGGGCGTGGCTCAGTGGTAGAGCCCCAGTGAGATGCTGGGTTTATTACAGAAGTATTGCCTAGCATGTGTGAGGCTCTAAATTCAATCAACAGTATCATAAAAATGAATGAATAAAAATAAAGGCTGCCAAGATAGGTCAGTGGGTAAGGGAGCTTGCTACCAAGCTAACAACCAGAGTCTGCCCCCTAAGACACTGTGGAAGAAGAGAATTGATTCTCACAAGATGTCCCTGACTGCCACATGCATGTTATGGCATGCACGCACACACACACACACACACACACACACACAGAAATGTAATCTTAAGAATGTTAAATGACACATATAAAAATTAAATTTTCACCGGGCAGTGGTGGCGCATGCCTGTAATCCCAGCACCTGGGAGGCAGAGGCAGGCGGATTTCTGAATTCGAGACCAGCCTCTGGTCTACAGAGTGAGTTCCAGGACAGCCAAGGCTATACAGAGAAACCCCATCTCGGGAAAAAAAAATTAAGTTTTCTTCTTTCTTTCTGTTTGTTTGTTTGTTTGTTTGCTTGCTTGCTTGAGACAGGGTTTCTCTGTGTAGCCCTGGCTGTCCTGGAACTCACTCTGTAGACCAGAGGCTGGCCTCAAACTCAGAGATCTGCCTGCCTCTGTCGCCCAAGTGCTGGGATTAAAGGCATGCACCACCTCCCAAAAAAGAATAAAAATGTTTTTAAATGAAACAATTGGAGGTGATGGTAACAGCTGTCTAGCGAACAGCTGCACCTTTGAACATAATTTGTGAAGGTTTCTGTTTGGGACCTTAGTCTGCTGACTGACTGCAAGAACGGGTGTGTCTCTCTAAGGAGGGCTCCTGACACACCCTCAACAATGTCCTCAGTGCTGACAGCCAAAGCAAAATGAGGAAATGTGTACTTGAGGTAGAGGTATAATCCCTGAAATCTCAGAAGATAAAGGGTTCTGTGCTAGCCTAGACTAAATAGTTGAAGGCTAGCCTAGGCTACAAGGGCAAGAGCTTGTCTGGAAAAAAAAAAAAAAAGCAGAGCCAAGGGAAAAGAGAGTCCCTGGCCAGCACAGTGGCTAACAAGGACACAGGTGGAGGCCAAGAGACAGGCTTATCTCAAGGGTTAAGCACACTGAAGTTGTTGGGGCTACCACTGACGGGGGGGGCGGGGGGGGTTGGGGGATGGCGGGGGGGGGGGGGGTGTGAAACGGCTCCCAACCCTCTGATAACCCAAAGAAAGTGAAGCACAGGACCAGGCACTCAGCAGACTCTACAGTGCAGACAGAAAGCAAGACCAAGATGTGTCTGTTTAGCCAAAATCCATTTATCAAGTGCCCACTGTGTGTCATCTCTGCTGTGCCAGGGTCTGAGACTGGGAGCCGTACTGACAAACTGCCAAGATGGAGAGACCACAGGGCTCAGGTACAGATTCCCAAGGGCCCTCCCCTACCCCTCAGGCTGTGTATGTGCGTGCCCTCAGGGCAGAGACTGGTCTCCTGGCCTCCTGGGGACGTAGGTCACAATGGGAGCAGCCATTATATTTTATATTTTATTTTACTTTATTTTTTGAGACAAGATCTCACTGTGTAGCTCAGACTGACCTCAGAGCCACTACATAAGCCAGACTGACCTTGAACTGAAGATCCTCCTGCCTCAGCCTCCTAAACTGGATCACAAGCATGTGGCACCAATGTCTAACTCAGAGCTGGTTTTTTGTTTGGTTGGTTGGTTGGTTTTTTTGTATTTAGAGAGCACATTTGTTGAATACCTACTGTTTCCCAAGTGAGCATGGAAAGGGGTGAGGTAATTACTTCTTTATAAACATTTATTTCAGGGCCAGGCGGTGATGGCACAGGTAATTTTTCCCAGCACTCAGCCAAAGCAGAACTCTGAGTTCAAGGCCATCCTAGTCTACATAGTGAGTTCCAGGACAGCTAGGACTACAAAGAGAGACTCTAACAACAACAACAACAAACTCTTATTTCTGAGCATCTATCTTTTCTTCTCTATTACTCGCAGCCACGCCCAGTCAGGACCCAGTAGAGCGCAGAGTGAAGGCCTAGGGGGAGAAGGAGGAAGGGAAAATAGAGACAGACAAGGAAGAGGAAAGGACAACAAACGAGATGGAGAGGAAAAGCAACTGACGTTGTGTCTGTAAACCCTAAAACCTTCTAATCGGGATGGGCGTGGAACGAATTCACAGACACTGATTAGTGTTTTAACAATTTGACACAAACTAGGCTCATCTGGCAATCTCAACGGAAACAATGTTTCCATCAGATTGGCCTGTAGGCAAGTGGAGGCGGGGTCGTTTTCTTGATTAATGATTGACATAGGATGGGAGGGTCCAGTCCACTGTGGGTATTCCCATCCCTGGGAATGTTGTATAAGGTGTCCTGGGTGGTTATATAAGAAAGAAGGCTGAGTAAGCCACAGGGAGCAAGCCAGGAAGCAGCGCTCCTCCGCGGCCTTCAGGGTCCCGCCCTGAGTTCCCGCTCTCACTTCTCACGTTGGTGACCTTCGAGCTATAAGATTAGAAAATAAACCTTTTCCTCTGCAACTTGTTTTTGCTGTTTTTTTGTCTTTTGTAATTGTTGTTGGACAAGGTTTTTCTGTGTAGCAACTCACTCTGTAGACCAGGCCAGCGTCAAACTTAGAGGTCCATCTGCCTCTCCCTCCAAAGTGATGGGATTTAAGGCGTGCGTGTACTACCACCGCCTGACTTGGTCACGGTGCTTATCAAAGCAATAGAGACCAAACTAGAACATATGTTTCTATTTTTCTCACGCTTTTTGCTTTCTGTTTCTATAATGTAGAGGACTAGAATAGGAGTATTGACATAAATAGAAATATAACTACAAACATGTGTGTTTTATGTGACACGATGTTTAACTGGTGGGATTCATGTTCAAAAGCCTCTGGAGAGCAAGTGATGTTGACCATGAACTCTGTGAGATATTTACTGTTTGGCACTACTAGGATGGAATTCAGTGCCTTCCCCAGTTTAGCAAGTGCTCTGCAGAACCACGCCCCAGCCCCTCCCTGGGGGATTCTAGGCAGGGGCTCTACCACTGAGCCACGCCCCCAGCCCCTCACTGAGGGATTCTAGGCAGGGGCTCTACCACTGAGCCACGCCCCCAGCCCCTCACTGGGGGATCCTAGGCAGGGGCTCTACCACTGAGCCACACCCCCAGCCCCTCACTGAGGGATTCTAGGCAGGGACTCTACCACTGAGCCACGCCCCCAGCCCCTCACTGAGGGATTCTAGGCAGGGGCTCTACCACTGAGCCACACCCCCAGCCCCTCACTGAGGGATTCTAGGCAGGGGCTCTACCACTGAGCCACACCCCCAGCCCCTCCCTGGGGGATTCTAGGCAGGGGCTCTACCACTGAGCCACACCCCCAGCCCCTCACTGAGGGATTCTAGGCAGGGGCTCTACCACTGAGCCACACCCCCAGCCCCTCACTGAGGGATTCTAGGCAAGGGCTCTACCACTGAGCCACACCCCCAGCCCGTCACTGAGGGATTCTAGGCAGGGGCTCTACCACTGAGCCACACCCCAGCTGCTCCCTACTTTGATACCCTAGCTTCTCACTATCCCACTATAACTGAGCTACATCTCCATCCCTCTTTTTTTCTACTTTTCAAATTCTGAGCCAGAGTGTCTCCAAGTTGTCCAGGCAAGCTTTGTCCTTGCTGTCCTCCTGCCTCAGCTTCCCCAAGGCTGGGATAACAAGCCTGAAGCACCAGTCCCTGTTCCTTGCTATAACTCCACTGCCCAGCCTTGCACTGACTCATGTTAAATATTACACAAACATCTCCTAAGTGCACGAAACACAAAGACTGCAGAGCAGGAGAAAGAAAGGCAACTACAGGTCTAGCTAGAGCTGGAAAGAAGCAAACAGGGGGGTGAATGGGCAGGTGGAGGGAAGGAGGGCAGGATGTCAGGGTGAGAGCAGAGGCTCTAGAGCTGCAGGACCTCACTCACCTGTAAACTAGGGAGTCATCCGCAGAGCTGTTGTATTGCACTTGGTACATGCGGATGCCAGGCACTGGCCTCTGGGCCGGCCAGCGGATGAGCACGGAGCTGGATGTGAGTTCAGCAGCCACAAGCCTGCGCTCGGTGGCTGAGTCGTTGGCCCCAGGTCTGCCTGGTGTGGCGATGTCAGAAGAACCAGGTTCGGTGAGAGGCGGCGGGGCAGCAGGTGGGGGGGCCATCAGTGGTAGAGGTACCACACATACCTCCACGGGTGCAGTGGCTTCCCCCGCAGCATTGGAGGCTATGCAAGTGAAGGTACCGCTGTCCCTCAGGGTGGTGATAGTCACATCCAGCGTTCCATCACCACGGACCCGAGTCCGGCTGGAGTTCCCCAGCAGCCGCCCATCAGGTGCTACCCAATGCACCACGGGCTCAGGGTCACCCACTGCCCGGCAGCGCAGACTGACAGCCTGGCCCTCCACCACCAGGGCCCGGGCCCCGGCTTGCCGTGTGATGAGCGGGGGCTCACATAGAAATTCCTCCTCGGGGATGGACCAGAAATAGCGGTCAGTGAGATGCTCGGGCGTGGCACACGTCTCCAAGTCATCCTCCCTGGTCAGGCGCCGGAGCCAGAGCAGTTCACAGTTGCAGTGCAGCGGGTTGCCACCGAAGCTGACTGTCAGCGGGGTGGGTGGCTTGGGCCCACCGCCCTGGGACCTCAGGAAGAGTCCGTCGGGGGGCAGTTTATGTAGACGGTTGGAAGTCATGTCCAAGCGCACGAGTTTGTGCAGCTGCACGAAGGTGCCCTCCGCGATGTGATCAATGAGGTTGTGGTCCAGCGTGAGGGTGTTCAAGTTTACCATCTGACCCACCGCCTCCCAGGGCAGCGCCTCCAGGTTATTGTAGGACAGATCCAGGTCCTCCACGGTGGACAGGAAGGCGTCAAAGGCTGCCGACTCCACCTTACGGATCTGATTGTTGCCGAGGATCAAGTGTCGGAGGTTACCCAAGCCCCGGAGCTGGTCCCCTCGCACCTCTGCCAGGCGGTTGCTGTCAAGGTGCAGGGCCCGGAGAGCACGGAGGTCGGCAAAGGCGCCGGCCGCTACCTGGCCAATGGTGTTGCGAGACAGGGTGAGGTGGACCAGGCTGGTCATGTTGGCGAAGTCTCGACGACGCACAGCAGCAATGAAGTTGTCAGTGAGCCGCAGCTCTACCACACGCCTGTCGATGGCGGGTGGCACGAAGAGCAGGCCAGTCTTGGCACACAGCATGGTCAGGGTAGGTGCCACGTTCTGACAGATACAGCGACCGGGACAGGGTTGGCCACGAGATGCTCCTGCCCAGAGCAACAGCAGAAAAGGGAGAGCAGCGGGTGGTGGCGAGAGGAGCCCGGAGAAGAAGGGGCCTGGAGCCATGGTGCAGGGGGAAGGCAGGAGGAGTGGGAGAGACCTGAGGGGGAGGAAGATAGTCAAAATGGGCTCTGGACAAGAGATCTCAAAGCAGCTAGCACACAAGACCATGGCACATTTTTTCTTTATTCCTGAGGTTGTTTGTTTGGATAGAATCTCATTATATAATCTGGCCTGGCCTGAAACTTGCTTTGCAGACCAGGCTAACCTCAAACGCACGCACGTACATCAGCCTGCCTCTGCCTCCCAGTGTTAGGATTAAAGGCATGTGCCACCGCCTTAGCTTTTCTCTCTCTCTCTGTCTTTCTTTGTTTCTTTGTTTCTTTCTTTCTTTCTTTTTAAGATTTATTTATTTATTATATGTAAGTGCACTGTAGCTGTCTTCAGACACTCCAAAACAGGGCATCAGGTCTCCTTATGGATGGTTGTGAGCCACCATGTGGTTGCTGGGATTTGAACTCAGGACCTCTGGAAGAGCAGTCGGAGCTCTTAAATGCTGAGCCATTTCTCTAGCCCCGGCTTTTCTTTTTCTGAGATAAAGTTTCACTGTATATCCCAGGTTGGCTTTGAACTCATAATCTTCCTGTGTCTGCCTTCTAAGGGCAAGGATTACAGATCTGGGCCAAAGCACTGATTACAACATTTCCATCATAGTTGGAAAATCACCACTGCATTACTCTGATGTCTTCAACCCTCCCACCTATCATGCCTCTGGAAGCTCCCCAACTTCCCACGACCTCCCAGCCCACCAGATACTCTGAAAATCACTGTTGCCTGAGATTTAGGACCAAAGACGTCAAACATACAACTCCTGGTTCAAATTCCAGCTGTGACACTTACTAGCTGTGTGACCTCGGGCAAGTGTCTGAACCTCTCTGAATCTCGGTTTCTTCATCTGTAAAATAGAGAGAAAAAACAGGCCTTACCTCGGTGAGGATTGTGTGCACTCACAAACAAGCACATAAGATGGGCTTGACACAATTGTTAGCTGCAACACCACTGGGTGCTTAATGACAACAAGAGAACGGGGCCTGTGCATTATGGTAGGAGAAAATGTTCTCATTTTAAATATTATTATTAAAAATATTGCACACGTGTGGCTGGGACAGAGGACAACTTGGCGGGACTGATTCTTTCATTCCACCTCCACAGGGCTTCCAGGAATCGAACTTGGGTTGCTAGGCTCATGCAGCAAGCTCCTTCACCTGCTAAGCCAGTTGTCTTGCTGAGTTGTAAGTGCATTAAAATCAAACGCATTCAAGTAAAAATTCTGGGGCCAGGCGTGGTGGTGCACGCCTGTAATCCCAGCACTTGGGAGGCAGAGGCAGGTGGATTTCTGAGTTCGAGGCCAGCCTGGTCTACAGAGTGAGTTCCAGGGCAGCCAGGGCTACACAGAGAAATCTTGTCTCAGAAAAAACAAAAAGCAAAAAGACAAAACAAACAAACAAAAACCCAAGTAAAAATTCTGGCTCTCTCATTTGCTAACTCTAGGAGACAGTGGCAAGGATGTCCACGCCTATGCCAAAGTTTATTTTCCTCCCTTTTTAATACTGTTGCTGTTATTTTTCACCTGTTTGTTTGATGTACAATAGTAGTATTATGTAGTCCAAGCTAGTTTTGAACTCCCAAGCCTCCTCAGGCAGTAAGGTCTCACCCTGTAGCCCAAGCTGGCCATGAATCCACCTGCCCCTGACTCCCAAGTGCTGGGATTAAGGGTGTGCAACACACTCATCCTGTTCTTTTTATTTTTATTGTTGTTGTTTTTGTTTTTGAGATAGGGTTTCTCTGTGAAGTCCTGGCTGTCCTGGAACTTGCCCTGTAGACCAGGCTGGCCTGGAGCTCACAGAGATCCTCCTGCCTCTGTCACCTGAGTGCTGGGACTAAAGGCGTGCGCCACCACTGCCCAGTCCATCTCGCTTCCCGATTACTGGAATTGCACACGCAAGCAGGCCAAAATTTCTTCACTTTATATATTAAAATACCACCATATACACTGAGTTGGGGTTTTGTTTGTTTGTTTTGTTTTTTAGGGGAACCACCCAGTACAGGACCTAGCTCACAGTAAGCACTCAATGCATGTTAAGGTCCTCCACCTAAATTAATAGACAAAAAGCGGAAAAGGCGGGAAAGGTTGAGAAAAAAACTCAGAATTTCTCGTCTCAGTCTGGTGAGGTCGATTTCTTTCCAGGTTCACCTGAGCTCCCAAGCATGGCTGACTGATACCAACTGGTACACAGGAGGCCCATACATACATGCCTATAGGCACATGCGTGTAGCGTGTATGCACACACACGATGCTTCTGCTCCAGGCAAAACCTTCCGGCAGGGATTCCCCCTCCGGCAGCTGCAACCCACGACATGTCAGTTCCCATCATAACACAGGGTGGGCGGCAGGGGGGAGGGTAAAGAGGAAAGGATGGGAAGGGGGCGTCCTCACAGCTATTTTTATTCCACCCTGTCCTATGTCCCAGCCCTTGCTGACCAACCTCTGAGGAATCTGTGTGGAATGGTGGCCACAAGTGATCTTTTTACCCAGGGGAAGAAGAATGAGACCAAGAAAGTCAGAGAAGGGCTAAGAGAGTCAGAAGGAAGCAAGTGGAGAGGACTGAGAGTAAGACACAAAGAGAAAGGGTTTCCCAAGAAGGTGACACAGGTTCCAGGTATAGCTCAGCAGACCATGTGCCTGGTTGGATCCCCCAATGAGGGGCTGTGGGCGTGGCTCAGTGGTAGAACCCCTACCTAGAATCCTCCAATGAGAGGCTGGGGGCGTGGCTCAGTGGTAGAGCCCTGGCCTAGAATCCTCCAATGAGGGGCTGGGGGCGTGGCTCAGTAGTGGTATGCTTTCCTAACATGCTTGAGGACCTGGATTCCCTCCCCAACATTGCAAAAGGGGGACAGCCAGGTGTGGTAATATATACCTATAATCCCAGCACTCAAGAGGCTGAGAGAGGCAGACCAGCCAGGACTACATATGGAAACCCTATCTTAAGAAAGGAGACAATAAAAAGACAGGTACCTGTGGGACAAAGAAACAAAACATCTGAGTGGAGAAGGAAACAGACAGAAAAAGAGACTGAGCCAGGGTGATAGAAAGAGGGAGGGAGAGATAGGAAGAAAGAGTTAGAGGAAGAAAGACAGGGATGGGGCTAAGGAGAGAAACTGAGGCAGGACCAGGGCAGCACATCTCTGAACACCCCGACCCAGATTCCACCTTCCTCTCCCTCTACGCTACTGTTCCGCGCTAACGAGGAACCCTGGTCTGGAAGTCAAGCCTCTATCATTAGGAGCCCTGACAGGGCATCTGCCTGCTTGGGGTCTCTAGGGCCCAAAACCCTGTTCTAAGACTTTATCCTCACACAGTTGCAAAGAAAACATCCTGAGCTTACCCAAAGGCATCACAGCAGCCTGGGTCAGACCCCGTCCCTCTGCCAGGGCTCTCACTGGAAGGCCCAGTTGTCCGTGGTTTTGGTGAAAACAGCACCCCCTCTGTATCTTCCTGTACCCCGTTCATGACAATGACAGCTCCTGGCTACCTCACCACACTCTGAAGAAGGGTGTGTGTGTGTGTGTGTGTGTGTTGTGTGTGTGATGCTGGGGATGGAACGCAGGGTTTTGTGTATGCTAAGCAAATACTTTATGACTAAGCCACACCCCCAGTCCCTCACTGATGGATTCTAGGCAAGTGCTCTACAAATGAGCTATATTCCCTCACCTCACTCATTTCTCCTTCTTCTTCTTTTTCCTCCTCCTTTCTTTCTGAAACTGGTCTGACTGGATAGCCCAAGATGGCATCAAACTCGTAATTGTCTTGCCTTAGCCTACTGAGTGCTGAGATGACAGGACTATACCGCCAGCTGCCGGGTTATTTCACACCTAGAAACCGTCATGGAGCCTTACTGATATAAAAGGACTCCACTTTCCTCATCATCTTGCCTATCTTGAAAGATGTCACATCCTGACATATGGGTCCCTCTGAGCCTCCTGACCTCCATGCGACGAATGCTTTACCCAACTCCAATTCTCATAAGCTTATTCCTACTCTTCCCTGGGAGTGGCCAGCTGCCTCCCTAGACACTGTGGTATTCTTCACTTGGGTCCACTTAGGTAGAGCCTGGGCTGGCTCACAACCAGTGACCTCACCCCACGTCTCTTCCCCAGCCCATGGTAGTATACTTACCTCTCTTCAAGGAGTCAGGGCCTGGGCCGGTACCTGCAAAAGAACAAACCCACAGTTAGCATCTCCTTGCGCCTTTCTAGTCACTGACAGCTACCTTGGAGGTCATCTAATCTCTGCTGTGATTACTTTCTCAGGCCTCCTGCCACAGGGTCCTCATACTCTCAAGAGGGACCCAAAAGTCATGTCTAAACCTTAAGAGACTGGGCCCCGGGTTCCAGCACAGGAGCTTTGCCCTCTGAAGTCTCAGGAGCTCTGACCCCTGACCCCTGCTGCACTGGTTCCTAATTATGGAATTTACCCACTCTTCTTAGCAGCTCTGGAATTCTATATTCCCAGCCTCTTCTTTTCTTGAGACTCAGAACTATGGGCCAGACATCTTTTCTTTTAGAATTCAAGAGTTCTCATCTGGGCTCCCCAACTCCATAGACATGAGTGCTATCCAGAGCCCAGAAGCACTAGGGTTCCTACCATCTCCTCTCCATCCACATTTACACTGGTGGATCCATCCCGATCTATGCAAGTCCGCACCCGGGCTCTACCAGGGAACACCAGCCCAATCTGAGTGTTCCTACCCTTCAGGACACTGAGCCCAGGATACAGTCACATTTGTGTTCCAGGACCACTCACTACGCCTTGGTGTGCTACAGATCACACTCACTAGACCCCAAAAGTAGGGTCAATCTTGTGCCCAAGGCACAGGTACACATGTGTCTTGTAGATACAGGCCTAAACATACAGAACCTGGTCCCCAGGGAAAGGAAAGGACTCCCAAGATAGACAAACACCATCAAGGCTGGCATATTTGCATACACCAGACACACACACACACACACATATGCACATAGGCTGTCCATTGCACACTCACAGATGTACAGATACAGAAAAACCCATGTGCCCCTTACTAGACATCTAGACACCTTGCACATCTGTCAACACACGGTGGCTCACACACATAAGACTCACCTGCACAATGAAAGATATATAGGCGCACACTCTTACACGCCTAAACACATCCGTGCAACCTCACATATTCCCACTGTGTAGTCATAGAGCAGATAAAGCACCAACAGACACATGCATGCACAGCCGGTGCACACCTCACACATGTACACAGAGCCCCTGGCACGAACACACACTGACAAGGCGGAGAGTCATGAACAAGCACACAGGCACTCTGTAAGCACTCTAAGAGGCTCACGCATCACAGACACGCTCAGGCCACGGTCCCATGAGGAACCAACACACTTGTGAATGCACGCAAAATACCAAAGCCCAAAGCACAGACCAGCTAGCTTCACATGCAGTCACTGATACCCATCCCTCATGGCCCTAGCACTCCTGCCCCACCTACTTCCCAGGCCAAATACATTCTAACACCCCTTCCAGTCCTGGTTACACCCTTCTCCAAAAAGAGTGGGGCACAAGCCCGAGCCAAAGGTCATAGTTCAGCAGGTGGGACTCCATCAGGAAGGGATTGAGTCCCAAACCCTGGTTCCAAAAACAGTCTGCCACCAGCAACCCCCAGAGTTTCCCCAGCATTACCATCAAGAGAGAGGCAACTGGGGCGCTATCTGCAGGAGCCCGGCAGGTGGGGGAGTTAGGGCGGGGTGGGGTGGGAAGGGCCAGGTCTTCAACCCCACCCTCTACTCTCCAACCCTCAGCCCCCACCCCAGGGCCCATCTGTCCATCCCTCGGCCTCTCATTCCTCCATCTGTCCACCTCCCGGCCTCCCATCCCCCCTCCCCAACCAGCCACGGAGAAGAGGAGAAGACATGGCCGTCTCCCCCAAGGATCACTGAGGACCCCCCTCCAGTTGACATGTACCGAGGGATCAGGCAAGTCCCCTTCCCCCCATCCATTCGGAGACCTGGCCCCACTATGCGCTGAGCCTCAGCCCCCACCCCAGCAGGGTACCTGACACAGACACACAGACACACACATACACTTGGAGACATCCAACCCGCACACCACACACACACACACACGGAGACAGACACACGGACACACACAGAGACACACACATACACACACACCCGAGCGAACACACCCGGCTCCGCAGCCCCTCGGATGGACATCCAACCCAGCCGGACACAGAACCCCAACGCAGCCAGCCGCACGCGCGCACAGGCCCGCTGGGGGCCCCCGCACACCTGGGCGCGCAGCCCCCGCACACACCTGCACACAGCCCCTCGGACGGGCGCGCCACAGCCCCCCAGATCCGGCGCCCCGGAGTGTGTGGGACACACGCGCGCACACACGCACACATGCACACATGCACACGCACGGCCGACCGCGGCCCCGCACACGCCCGGATGGCCACACCGGCGGGGCGCCCGGCACACACAGGGCCGCGGGCCGGCGCACGCCGGGCCCCGCCGCAGCGCCGCGGACACACGGGCACGCTCGTCCCCGCGCCCCCGCCCGCCGCTTCCAAAGAGCCCCCGGGGCCGCCGCGGGCCGCGCTCACCCAGCCCGGGGGAGGGGGCCCGGGGCCCGGCCCCACCGCCGCCGCCGCCTCGCGCCGCGCCATGGTGGGGGGAGGGCCGGGGGAGGGGGCGCGGTGCCGCGGGGCCGCCTCCCGCCCGCCTCCCGCCTCCCGCCCGCCCTCCCGCGCGCCGCCGCGCTCCGCCCTCCGCGTCGCCGCCGCAAGGGGGGAGGGGGCGCGGGCCGGAGGTGGGGCGGCCACACGCACTCCCAGGTCGCCGCAGACCCCCTCTCCACTGCAGAGCGCCCGGGTCCAGCCCCCGCCCCGGCCCCACCCCTGTTCCCTAGACCACGCCCCAGCGGCTACATGGACCCCCTACACACACCCCTGCTCTCTCCATCACATCCTCAGAGTGCGGGTCTTTGAAGCCCCACACCCTGTTGGAGAGCCACCTGGAATCAGGAACTGTTGTACTCTCTTCCGTGACCTCAGACAGGGGTGGAGGCACACCCTGTCAGGAACCCTAGACCAAACACCTCTAATTCCAGAAGCTCTCCCCAGATCATATCTCAGCATCCCAGGGGATCCAGACACCAACCGACCTCCCAGGCATCCTAATTCATACCCAAGGCTCAGATGGCCCACAGACCACACCCCGGAATCCAGGGAGGACTCAGATTATATGTCAGTGTCCATAGAGCCTACCATAGCTTGATTCACTGGGGAACCCTGGGGAGCCACGCGATGTTTCATAGCCATCCAGGATAAAAACTGATCCAACCCCAGCAATGTCTTTTCTCCATCAAGGACTTTAAACCATTCCCTGCCCACCAGAAGCAACTGTATGCCATGACTAATGTCTAAGGGTCCCCCAACATCTCTTCTGCCTATGGGAAGCCATGAAACTCTCATTTCCCCAACTATACCTCAGACTTCCTCTAACACTCCTGGGGACCTTGGGACTGTCACTCTGTCCCTTTCAGACCACCCCTTCTTTGGTGTACCCCACCCCCACCCCCAGCAATCAGTCCTGCTGCCCTCAGCCCCCTGCAACCTCTTCCTCACTCTGACTCCTGTGGGTCCCTAAATACTTTGCTGTCTCCTTGTTTGGACCTTCAGCATCTGACTCCTACCCCAGAGCTGACCTCCTGCCTTTTTTCTCAGAGTCCACTGGGTGTCCCGTGTCATGCTCCGTCTCTTTCTGACATACACACAGGCCACCCAAATTCAGCAAGGCCTCCCTTCAATCTCTATCTCTATCTCTATCTCTATCTCTATCTCTATCTCTATCTCTATCTCTATCTCTATCTCTAATCTATATCTATATCTATTATCTATATCTATATCTATATATAGTACTTATATTATTATCTATATCTATTTTTTTCAGAGTTTTTAAAAGTCAAATGCAGAGATCTGGTTCAGTTCAGCTCCTTCACTGCCAAACCTGGGATGGGACTGTTTCAGTGTCTCTGCCTTCTCCTGTCTGTGGTGACCAGGGTGGACAGGTACCTGCTGCAGTGAACCTTGAATGTCACATTATCCTTGTTCTTCTTGATCCTGACAGATTTGGCATCCTTCTGCAGGGCTGTGAGCAGAAACGCCTTGATTTCCTCAATTTTCCAAGGCATGGCGCTGGGCTCTCCACTCTGGTGTCCACACGTACCCCAAAAAAATCTCCCAGTGGCAAGACCGGAAAAAAAAATGGAAAAACACTCAATATCTATCTTATCATGGTCCCCAGATCCATAGTGTCTCTAACACTTCCCATTTAGGGACACCTCCCCCCAATATGGAGCTCCTCACCCAAACCCCATAAATCTGTCCTAGCCATACCTCCAGAACAGCTCACCGGTGCAAATGACAATTGTCCAATTCCAACCAAGAAGAGCACCAGGGGCCGCTCCCAGTCGCCCCTTCCCACCTGCCCACGCTCTCCAGACACCATTTCCACCTCACCCTTAGTCAGAGCAAGGGAACACAGGTTGAGGAGACAGAAGGAGAAAAGGACTGGGGAGATCTCTCAGCCTGAGAAGAGCTTGCTGTGCAGCACAGGTGGGGGTGGGGGGATGATGGCTCTGGCTCGCTCCAGGAGCCCAGGCTCTGTGGAGGTTGAGACAAGTAGATCCCTGGGGCTTTTTGGCCACCCCACGTCGCCTAATCTGCCAGCCCTAGGCCCCAGTGAGAGATTCTCTCTCATAAGCCAAGTAGGTGAGGGCTGGGGGAATGGCTCCTCTGTTAAACGTGCTGATCCACCAGGGCGCCCAGGTCAATCCCCAGCACCTGTGTATAGTGGCTCACAATTGTCCACAGTTCCAGTCCCAGGGGATCCAGCACCCTCTTCTGACCTCCGCATGCACCAGATATGCACACAGTGCATACAGGCAGGCAAAATACCCACACAGATAAAATAAGTTTATAAAGAAAGAAAAGTCATGTCATGGTGGCTCGTGCCTGTAATCCCAGCACTCAGGAGGCAGAGGCAGGCGGATCACTGAATTCGAGGCCAGGCTGGTCTACCGAGGGAGTTCCAGGACAGCCAGGGCTACACAGAGACGCTGACTCAAAGCGGGTAGAGAGCTGGAGAGCTGTTCAGTGGTTAAGAGCACTGCTGGCTGTTCTTCTGCCAGAGGACCCTGGTTCGGTTCCCAGCACCCACATAGTGGCTCACAACTGTAACTCTAGTTATAGGGCACCAGACACCCTCGCCCAGACACCCTCACCCAGACGTGTATGCAGGTAAAACACCAAAGCACATAAAATAAAAAATAAATTATTAAAAGCAACAATAAATAAAAATAAGGTGAACCACTCCTGAGAAACGACACCTGAAGCTGACCTCTGCCTTACACACACACACACACACACACACACACACACACACACACACTCTCACATGTGTGCACACGTACCACACATAATGAAGAAGGAGAAGAGCTGCAGCAAACAGGGGAGATGTAGCAATGGGTCTAGGGCACTCCCGTAAGAAGGCGCTCCTCTGATTATGCCTATTTTACAGATGAGGACCACTGAGGCAGAGGGCACTGGTCACTGGCCTGGCGTCACACAGGTAAGAAATGGCAGCATGGCACGCGTAAAGAGGAAGCATACGTAAGCATTCGACGCATACAACAGAGAGGTGACGTCACCTGGGACTGAGGTGTGGGAAGAGGGGAAGAGAGTGAGTGAAGAGCCTACAATGCAGGCCTCGCCTCACCGGAGCCCTCGCTCCTGCAACAGATCTTCCAGCACAGACTCAAGACCAACCTATAATTCCTCACCTAGGCCCTACCCCCAATTCTGGTCCCACCTGCTCCCCTTTTTTGCTGTTTTTGTTTGTTTGTTTTGTGTTTTGTGGTGTTTTTCGAGACAGGGTTTCTCTGTGTAGCCCTCTCTGTCCTGGAACTCACTCTGTAGACCAGACTGGCCTCGAACTCAGAAATCCGTCTGCCTCTGCCTCCCAAGTGCTGGGATCAAAGGTGTGCGCCACCACCGCCCAGCCACCTGCTGCCTCTTAAGCCCTGCCCTAAAGCATAAATCTAGCTCTGTATGGCAGGCTGGCCCCGAATTTGCGGTATAAACCAACCTGGCCTTGAACTCAGAGATATCTGCCTGCCTCTGCCTCTCCAGTGTTGGGAGTAAAGGCATGCACCACCACACCCATCCTGAAACTTGAGATTCTAGTTCTTCTTTGGTTTTTCTGGATAGGGTTTCTCAGTAGCTTTGGCTGTCCTGGAACTCTATAGACCAGACTGGCCTCCAATTCACAGAGATCTGCCTGCCTGTGCCTTCCAAGTGCTGGGATCACAGTCATACACCACCACTGCACCACCACTGCACCACCACCATCACCACCACCATCACCACCACCATCACCACCACCACCACCCTCTTCAAGACTTATAGTATTCTTCCTAGGTTCCTTCCATGCACCCACTACTGCCTAAGTCACATTCTCCATCTTTGCCTTCCTACCCAAAAGAATACACACACACACACATAAATACAATTTAATAAAATACATCAATAATTACAAAAATAAGCTAAACATCAGGGTGCTGGTACTTCTTTGAAGAGGCTGGTACTTCTTAGAAGACTGAACCCAGCAAACGGCAACCCCCCCCCCCACCTTTGGTTGGTCTCTGCTTTCCAAATTTACTCTTGATTGGGCAGGTCACCTACACAGTCCTTTCTGACTGGATTATTTGCAGTTCAGCTCTGAAGGAGAGGGAGGAGAGAAATGGCTGTTGAGGTCTGCCTAAAAGACCATGGTGTGCTCCTTGGGCATGGGATAGCCTGTGCCTTTGCCTTCCGTGCCTCAGTTTCTTTGTCTTCAAAGTGAGGTTAATCATGGCTACTTCTTCATTAATGAAGGAATTAATTAAGCTAATGCCTGTATGGTGCCTACAAATAGTTGGCTCATAGGAAGAGCTCAGGGGGCGGGGGTTAGCTGTTAGATATTTGAGGTTGTGGCTGTGTGAACTTAGACAAGTCCCACTGCTTCTCTGATCTCAGCAGGCCAGGGATTGCTTGACCTCTTCATTAGATGCCCTCCTCTTATCCCCAGACCTCTCTTTCCCACCTCTAGCCGTTGGGAACTAAGGCTGTGATCAGAAGAAACATGGGCCGAGTGGAGCCTCTAGCAGAGAAGAGGCAAGCTTGGTCCAAATGTCCCAGAACACGGAAGGCTAAGGGCATTTCTCCATAGCCCACTTTGGAGATATTCTATGCAGAACCTCTAGACAAAGGGTTTGTCTTGACTGGGGGATGAGGAGTGAAGAATCTGAAGGCTGAGAGGGAGAGGCAGGGTTGGAATTCCCTTTTAGGCTCACCTAAGAGCTCCAGGGTTGGGGGAGGGACAGCCCAGGCCCAAGGTCACTGTGTCATAGTTACCATGGCAACGGCCACCTCTCCACGGGGAACCTGGAAAGAGGTAGAGGGAGGGAGTTCCAGGGACCTTGGGTGTGAGGACTGAGGAACGATGGGAGACAGTGGGAGAAGCAGATTCACCTCTGTGATGGCTGCCCATCTCAGAGCCCTTGGGTACTCAATACATGTCCTTCAAAGACAGACGGAGGTCTGAGAAAATTCAGTGCCCTGGTGTGCAAGGAAAAAAAAAAAGAAAAGAAAAAGGCAAGAGTATAGGAAGTGTCCGTTTCCCTGAGTCTTCAAGCCCTCTGGGGCTCACTGAGAGTTCTGAGTCCTCTCCTCCACTCACAGTCCTGGGCCTTCAGGCTTAGCAAACCCTCAGCCTACCCATCCCTCAGCATCCTCCTAAATGCCTGAAGCAATTACATTTTGATCCTTTGACATTTTTTGGCCTTTAAATTCTTCCTACCTGAGGGCTCGGTTGAGAAAAGTACCATTTGGCACCAAAGATGCCTTCTAGTCCCAGAGTGGGAAACGGGTGGAGAAAGGGCGCCAGCACTCTGCTCTCGAGGGTCTTTACCCCCGCAGGAGTGACCCTTCACAGATTCAAACATCCCTTCAAATTCCTTAAGGGGACCCAGGCCACCTCAGGAAACCCCATGGTCCCCTCCCCTGGTTTCTGAGAAACAGGTGTCTGTTCTCCTGGGACCAGCTTGGTTTCGCTAGAAACGTCCGCCCCCTCCCGGCCACGAGTTGGAACTGTAGGGACTGTCAGCCCGCACAAAAGGCGCAGATTCTGCAGATACCACGCCGCTAAGGTCCTGAAATTTTAACCTTTATTTAGTTCTTGAATGTTCATATCCTATCAGTCTGAATCTTCAGAAGTAAGGATTCCAAATCCGTGCCTCAAAGGTCAACGGAAGAAAGCTAACTTTTCCTTCAGCCAGGTCTCGGTGAGGTCGTCTGTGGTGCGGATTTCAAAC
Source organism: Apodemus sylvaticus (assembly GCF_947179515.1). Lineage (NCBI taxonomy): Eukaryota > Metazoa > Chordata > Mammalia > Rodentia > Muridae > Apodemus > Apodemus sylvaticus. The sequence goes on from NC_067472.1 coordinate 184,290,340, forward strand.
ACCTGGCAAAGAGCAATCGGCATTATGATCCAATGAGGATTCCGGCCCGCTAGGACTCGGGAGTCCAGATTCCAGCCACCCTCCTCCAAACCCAGGAGCGCGTGCCCCAGCCCTCCTACGAGAAGCCCAGGAGTCACCCTCCTGACTTTGTGTGATTGTCAAGAAATCGTCCTGCTTCCAATCCAGAGATCCCTGCCTCCACACCCCTCCTTCCTCAGACCCTGGAGTCCCCGGCCACCCCTCCTCCCTCAGACCCTCAGGGTGCCCAGCCCCTCCAGGGCTGGGGCCCCTCCGGACCTTCGTAAGCTCCGCGATCTGCACCAGCCTGTTTTTACTTCCTGCGTACATCATCTGTTGTTCAGGCTTGCAGCCTGTGTGAGAAAAGGGAGAGAGGGATGTGGTTGGGAACACAATATAACTAACTGGTAAAGCTCTAGTAATGCCCAGCCGACACAGACGTTCAAGGGACCTTGGAGGAGGCCTTGAAAGTTATCCGCGCTCAAGAGTTTTCTACATTTGTTTGGGAGCCTCAAGTCAGAGTGGGGGTCTCTGGGAGATTCAGAAGCCTGTGGGGAAATTACAGGTAACACGAACAGGATTTCATGAGTTCTTGATGAACCTAAATGGCTGCCTTCACTTCAGAGCTCCCACACATACAGTCACATGATTACACTTTTTTTTTTCTTTTCCTTAGACAGGGTCTCGCTGTGTAGCCCAAATCGATCTTGAACTCACTGTGTAGACAAGACTGGCTTTGCTTTCGCAAAGATCTGCCCGCTCCTGCCTCCAGAGTGCTGGGATTAACAGCCTGAGCCGCCACGCCTGCCTGCCCGACTGCTTCAGATTAGCTGTAGTTTAATCCGGCCTGGCACCGACTTCCCAAGGGTGTGTGTGTGTGTGTGTGTGTGTGTGTACAACCTCTATGTAGCTCTGGCTGTCCTGGGACCTGCTATTCATACCAGGCTGGTCTCAGATTCACAGAGATCTGCCTGCCTCTGCCTCCTGTGTGCTGGCTTTAAAAGGTGTGTACCACAATACCTGGTTACCATTGCACCCTCGTACTGATTTTTGTTTTAGTTTGTTGCTGCTGGGGATAGAACTCCAGGCTGTGGCATACTGGGCCAGTGCTCTTCCAACTTCCATATTTATACTTAGAGGTGCCTGTACCCACTTACAGACACCTCCATACTGATACACACTCACAAACACACACTCATGCACACTCAACACACTCCACACTCACACACACTCATACTCTTGCACACACTCACAGACTTACACACAAACACACATTCATACACACTCAAGACACATACACATGCAACACAGAATCACTCACAAACACACACACACTCACACTCACTCACACACAGGCTCACTCACAAACACACAAACTCACACTCACTCACACTCATAAGCACCCTCAAACACACACACTCACACTCATAAACACACTCAAATACACACACACTCACACACACACATACACACACACTCACACACACACTGCTCCTCAGACTTTAAGACACTGTCCTCACCCACGGGGCTGGAGAAGATGAAACACAAAGGGTAGGACACCCTGCCGTCATCGTGCACGTACTTGTAGCTGTAGACCACAAACCTAGGGAAGAGAAAGAGAATTCACACTCTAGACCTAAGAAGCTGCGCGATCGATCGATCGATGTTCGCTGAGTTCACATCCTTGAATCTGGGGCTAGGCCCCCCGACTTCGACTATCCCGATAATGCGACCTGAGGGTTGGCTCAGCAGTTGCATGCTGGGAGCTAGTGCCTGACCCAGGAGCTGGAACTGAGTGTGAGCCAAGGTGCTTAGTGCCACAGTCTGATTGGATTTCACCGAAAAGACAAACTAAGATAAACCTCTAAACAAAATCAGTATCGAACCCCGTCCGTCCTTCCGTCCCCCACTTTCCCGGGCGAGGCCCCCTACAGGGCCCTCGCTCTTTGCGGTTGTCAAAGGTCCCTGAGCAGGGGAATGAATTCCAAAACCCAAGAGACCCCGAAAGAAATGAGTCAGGATGTGAACAGACCAGTTTGAGTCAGGCAGAGCGGCACAGGCCTCTGATGCCAGGACTCGGAAGGCTAGAGCAAGAGCTTGGAACTCAGACCGCGCGGAGCAGTAATCCCAGCGCTTGGGAGGTAGAGGTAAACCGATCGATCGGGAATCCAGGGCTGTTCTTGACTGTATATTGAGTTCAGAGCCAACCTGGTATACAGGAGACTGTGTTTCAAAGAAACAAAAGGAGTTCTGTGATTGAGTACTTTTTTTTGTTCTTATCTAAGTCTGCAGATCAGTTTCCCAGGACCCAATGTCAGGTGGCGCACGTATAAACGTGCACATACTTGGACATAGACACATACGCATAAATAATAAATTAAATCCTCTTTTAAAAGGGGGAGTGCTGGAAGAGACGATTGTTGCTCTTACAGAGGACTGGGTTTAGTTCCCTGCACCCACAAAGTGGCCCACAATGCTCTGTACCTCCAGTTCTAGGAGATACAAAGCCCCGCTCTGCCCTCTAAGGACTTAAAGTGTATAGACATGCATGAAAACATGCATGCACATAATTTTTAAAAAAATATCTACTTTGAGATGGGGGCTCACTATCTAGTCCAGTTGCCCTGGAACTGTCTTTGTAGACCAGGCTGGTCTGGAACTCTCAGAGATCCACCTGCCTCTGCCTCCCGAGTGCTGGGATTAAAGGTGTGTGCTACCAAGCCAGGTGGTGGTGACACATGCCTTTAATCCCAGCACTTGGGAGGCAGAGGCAGGCGGACTTCTGAATTCAAAGCCAACCCGGTCTACAGAGTGAGTTCCAGGACAGCCAGGGCTACACAGAGAATCCCTGTCTTGGAAAAAAAAACAAAAAATTAAAAAGAAATGGGGAAAAAAAGATGCATGTTACCGCCACCTGTCCTTAATTTTTTTTAAATGCTCTCCTGATTTGTTTACCCCTTAAAAAAATTATTAGTATAAGGGCTGGAAAGATGACTCAGTTTTTAGAAGCACTTGCTGCTCTTGCAGAGGACCTAGGTTCCATTCCCAAGACCCACAAGGTAGCTTAATACTCTGGTTACAGGAGATCCTATGATGTGTTCTGCCCTCTGCAGGCACCAGGCACGTATGTGGTACACAGTCATAACTGCAGGCAAAATACTCATGTACATAAAACAAATAGATACATCTTTAACATACTGGGGGGAAATTCTGCAATAAAATAATATTATATCAACAAAAGTTTCTAGACTATGACTTCTTGGCTTCAAACTCAGAGATCCTGAGCCCATAAACAGAGCTGGAGCCCAACAGTCCCTCAGTTTAGAGGTCTATCCACCCCCTACCCATAGTCCTCCACTCAACAACCCCTTCCCCCCATATACCTGGGCTGTCTCTCTGGCAACTCCAACTTAAGTTCCTCTGGGGAAACATTCTGAGACAGAGGGAGAGGGAGAGGGAGAGAGAGAGAGAGAACAAATGTCACTCAATCATTAACTGATCACTGAAAATGTGCAGAGCCATTGTTCTAAGAAGTGCGTGTGAACTCATGGGGATTTCTCAGAACCTTGAGACAGTCTTATTATGCCCACTTGACAGCTACAGAAACTGAGGCCCAGCACTGCCAACGGACTTGCCCCACACTGCATAAGACAGTAAAAGCCAGAGTTCCGATTTGAATCTGCGTTCCCATGGTAACCGCTCTAGTATACTTCCTTTTCAGGGACCTAAGGGAGCCTAGCTCTTCCTGGTCAACCCTTCCCTGCCCAACAGCCTCGGCTCCAGAAGGAAGGCAGGAAGGAAGACTGTTGCAGAGGGAGAAGCTGCGGTGGGACGTTGATCCAGTTATAGGGTTGCTCGTGGCTTTGGGCTACCTTATCTAAAATGAAAACTAGTTTTAAGCTCTAGGGCCTCTCTCTACAGACAAGAGTTCTGGACAGCTCTCCTCCCAACCTTTTCTTTTTAACTTCCGTGCTGCCTGGTTTGTGTCCGCTTGACAAGCTGTAGTCATCTGAGGAGAGGGAACCTCAACTGAGAAGTTGCCTCCATTGGATCGGAGGCAGGCAAAGCCTATGGGGCGCTTTCTCTAGTGACACAGGAACTCTCAGCTCCACTGTGGTATACCACTCCTGGCCTGGCCGTCCTGGGAACTATAAGGAAGCAGGTTGGCCTCGCCACGAGAAGCCAGCCAGCAGCGCCCTTCCTTCCAAGGCCTCCATCAGCTCCTGCCTCCAGGTGCCTGTCATGTTTGAGTTCCTGTCCTGACTTTCCTCAGCAGATTGTGATTCAGGCTATGTAAGCCAAATAAACCCTTTTCTTCCCAACTTGCTTTTGGTCATAGTGTTTCATTGCAGCAATCGTGACACTAAAACACCTGGCTTTTTTTTTTTTTTTTTTTTTTTTTTTTTTTTTTTTTTTTGCAGAGGTAAGGCCTGGAACTCACTATGTAGACCAGGCTGGCCTCAAACACACAGAGTGATCTGCTTGCTTCTGCCTCTTGAGTTGGGGCATTAAAAGCTAGTACCACCAGGCACATGCCTCTTAATCCTTGCACTTGGGAGGCAGAGGCAGACAGATTTCTGAGTTTGAGGCCAGCCTGGTCTACAGAGTGAGTTCCAGGACAGCCAGGGCTATACAGAGAAATCCTGTCTCGAAAAACCAAAAAAAAAAAAAAAAAAAGCCAGTACCACCACACCCAGCCTTTATTTGGCTTTTTTGATACAGGGTCTCTTGTAGTCTAGGCTAGCTTCCAACCAACACTGTAACCAAGAATGACCTTGAGTTCTGGTCCCTCTCTCTCCGCCCCTGGAGTACCAGCATTGCAAACCTGTGTCACTGTGCCCTGTTTATGAGGTACCTGTTCCAACCCTGGGAGCACCCTACCAACTTTGTCCCAGGCCTCTCCGTGTTTTGGGCACCCGGCATCCCAGCCCCTCACCTGGAACTCGTCCTCCAGCACCACCATCTGCCGATCTTTGTCCACTTTCACTGGGGAGGGATAGAACGCAGATTACAGACCCCTCCCCATCCCCGGGGGACACCAGCCCAGCCTTCCCCACCTTGCCCCACCAGCCCCCCACACACACACCACCCTTCACAGGGCAGAGGTCACTGACTTATGATGGCTGCATTGTTGGTCTCTTTTCGGAAACGGAATTTCCTCAATATTTCCTTTAGCTCCGGGTCCACTTCACACACCACCAGGGAGTCAGACTGCCAATAGGACAGAGAAGACCTGAGCTGGCCCCTTTCCTGACTTCGCGTCCTCATCAATCAAAGAAGACGCGGAAGCTAGCCCCTATGAGAGGCCTTTGGCAAGCACCTGGGCAGAGGGCCAGTTACCAAGACACACAGTCCAGCTCGGAGGCCTACACAGAGGCCAGGAGCCACCTGCCTGGAGGGCACTCTTGGATCACCCAGAAGGCCTAAGGATCTGCTTGCCGGGGCTAAACCACACAGGGTCCCTTCCTGCCTGTGACCTTCACCCCCAGCTGACCCCCATCCGGTACCCTCTTTGCTCCTAAACCCAGCCCCTCACCCGTCCTCGGCACCCAGGCCCTCTGACCATGTTTGTCTGTCCTCAGGCCTCTTCTCAGTTCCTCTGTCTTCTAGGGGTGGGGGCCCAGGCTGAGAGGGGCAGGCTGCGAAAGGGGGAAGCTTTCAGCTAACACCACATCCTGTTTATGCCTGGCTTAGGACAACTGTCACAAAGGGTGCCTCCCCTTCCTTCCTTCCCTGCATCAGTCAGAACCTGTGAGGCTTTTCAATCACTAAGATGGGGGTTCGAATACTGCCTCACTGTGGCCCTTGTTAAATTCACATCTCTGGTCTGGGATTTCCATGAAGAGAAAATAGTTTCGACTATCTCCCAGATTGGTAGAGATGCCTAATAAAGAATAGATAAGCCGGGTGTTGTGGAACACACGTTTATTTTTTATTTTCTGGGTTTTTCAGGACATGGTTTCTCTGTGTAGGTCCTCTCTTGTAGACCAGGCTGGCCTTGAACTCAAAGATCAGCCTGTCTCTGCCTCCCAAGTGCTGGGATTAAAGTTTGCTGCCACCCACTGCTAAATTCAACTTATTTTATCAACTCCATCTTTCCAGACCCTGCTGCCTCTAGAGCCCTGACAGGCTACGTGGAGAAACCGTGTCTCAAAAGTGAATGAATGCTGGGATGGAAATGGTGGCCTATTGTTGGAGAGATGTTTTTGAATATTCAAATGGAATAATTGAGTTACAAGCTAGTTGGGAACAAGCCTAGCTTAAGGCCAAAAGCTATTAAATAAATATAAAGGCCTCTGTGTTATTTGGGAGCAAGGGCAGGCATAGAAAAAGCCCAAACAGTTACAGCATTTTACATATGTGTGTGTGTGTGTGTACATATATGATGTTCAAATATACACCTATATACTGATATATGTATACATATATTATCTAATACATTATATAGTTATAAATATATAATTAAATATATTTAATTAAATCTATAAAATTTAAATATAATTGTTTATTAATTATATAACATAGCACATATATAATACCATGTATACACACACACACACACACACATATATAAAATCTTCCAGCACTCAGGATTACCAAGTCTGAGGCCAACCTAGTTGACAACAGTGAACTCCAGGATAGTCAGAGTTACACAGAGACATTGCATACCAAAGGCCAACATAGGGCCGGTGAGATGGCTCAGAAGGTAAAGGTACTTGCTACCAAGCCTGAAAAATTGAATTCATTCCTTGGACCCACATGGAAGGAGAGAACTGATTCCCACAAATTGTCCTCTGACCTCCACAAGTGGGATGTGGCATGTTCATGCAGGCACAGACATAAACAAATAAAGTCTAATAAGAAATGTAAAGGGAGAAGGAGATTCTAGCAGAGCACCATGACATGTGCCTCGAGTTCAGCACTGAGGAGGCAGAGGCAGGAGGATGGCGAACTGCGGGCCAACCTGAGCTACACAGCTCAGCTTTTTGTCAAAAACAACAAAACAGAGGCAGCCCTTTAATTTTACAATTTGACTAAAGAAAGACAGGAGATCAAGAGCTAAGGACAACCTTGGCTACATAGCCAATTTGAGGCCAGCCTGGACTATGGTGAAGCCAGCCTGGGCATACACAAGATCCTGTCTCAAAAAAAAAAAAAAAAAAAAAGCAACATCGAAAAGCAGGGAGTTCCAGAGATGGCTCACCACCCAAGACCAGTTAAGAACACTGGCAGCAGAGAAGTGGTGGTGCACGCATCTCATCCCAGCACCCTGGAGGCAGAGGCAGGCAGATCTGTGAGTCTGAGGTCAGCCTGGTCTATACAGTGATTTCAGGATAGCCATAGCTACACAGAAAAACCCTTCTCAAAAAAAAAAAAAACCAAAAAAACAAAAAACAAACAAAAAACAACCAAACACAGACTAGAAAATCTAGTAAAATAAACAGGCATTGAGGGGTTGTGTGTAGTTCAGAGACAGCACACGTTATCATGCATAGGGCCTGGCCTTTTGATCTCATGAGTGTCCCACACAGACACACAAGTTCTCCTTCCCTTGAAACAATTCCTGGGTAATGTGACCTACTTCCGTGCATAAATTTTGAAAAAAAAATCAATTCATAAAGCTAACTCCTATAAAGAAGAAATAATGGCGAAGTAACTTATGAGAAAACTATATGTATTTTAGTGAAGAAATATAGGCAAGCAAAGAAAATATTTCTAAGTCTTTGTTCCACTTGGTTTTCTGTGATGCCTCCTCTCTTTAATATTGGGCAGGTCCCGTCGCTGGTCTCCATGCCACCTACCAGGCACCTCTTCAGCTCTTCCACAACTCTTCCTATAATCTGTCCCTGTCCTTGATGGGCCTTCCCCTGAGCCTCCATTGCAATGTTAGTTCTTCTATTTTAAAAACAAAGAACCCCTTCTCTAGTTTGTGTGGTGGTACAGATCTCTAACCCCAGCACTCAGGAGTCTGAGGCAGGAGTCTTGGCCAGCCATGAATATCTAAAAAGACATTGTCTCCAAAAACCAAAACTAAAGGCAGAGAGGGCTGGAAAGATGGCTCAGAGGTTAAGCACACTGACTGCTCTTCCACAGAGGTACTGAGTTCAATTCCAGCAACCACATGGTGGCTCAAATGTCTGTAATGGGATCTGACACCCTCTTCTGGTGTGTCTGAAGACAACTACAGTGTACTTATACATAAAATAAATAAATAAATAAATCTTTAAAAAAAAAAGATTTAATATATGTGTTTCTCTGTGTAGCCCTGGCTGTCCTGGAACTCACTCTCTAGACCAAACTGGCCTCGAACCCAAAGAGCCACCTCCTTCTGCCTCTGGAGTGCAGGGTCTCATTATGAAGACCAGGCTAGCTTCGAGCTTACAGAAATGCTCTGTTGGGATAGGATGCGCCGCTAAACCCAGTTCCATCTACTCTTTCTTGTGCCATCTTCACAATCTCGGTATAGTGCTCATTTCTTTTCTCAACTCATGTGCCCTCATTTCTCAGTGTTCAGTCTGAGCCTTGTCTCCATTCATCCCTCACACCCTCCTTGGGATCGGTCACCAACTCCCACAGCTTCAATTACCATCTCTAATGATCCTTAAATCCTGGTCTGCAGCCTCAATCTGTCCCCGGGGTGGGGCAACGGTCTTGACCTCAGTATTGGGTGTCCCACACTGAGCTTCTCCTCTGGGATCCAATCTCCCAGAGGGCTTTGTCCTGGTCTTTTCCGCCCTGTGGCCACCCAGTGGCAAAAGGCTAGTTCAATGGGCCACCTGAGCGTCCCTCCCACTTTGCACCTCCTCCCTCCCCAAGGTCCCTCCCAGATGCAATCCTGCCCCGACTCCCCAGATAGCTTCCCGGGCTCTCCCTTCAGTGTTCCATTCCTTCTCAACCCACTTCTCCTTGTAAACCAGAGGCGCCCCTTTCAAACAACTCCCAAGTCCCCGAGACCTTCCTGGCCCCGTCACTCCAGTCGCTTGTGCCTTCAGCACAAGTGCAGGCTCCCTCCAGTGGCCAAACATCTGGTCGCAGCTCATTTCCTACCACTCCCTGTCGTAAATTCGACACTCCACCCTGACTGTATTTTCTCGGAGTTCTCGGAACAAGCCACGTCGCTGTCACCCTTCTGGAGAGCCGGCCCCTTTCCAATCAGTTCGCCCCGACGCAGGACAGTTTGTGGATGGACAAAAGTGATGGGCGCCATCTCCATTTATTGACAGCCTCTTATGTGTGGGGTCTTTTCTCTTTCCACCTTTACGAGGGTCGACCTCGCTCATCTTGAGGTGTCGCTTGAGGCGCTGCCGATCGACACCAGGAGCCGGGATGCAGAATTGTCATCCCAAAGGGCGAGGGTCCTACAGGACACAGACCCTGGGTGGGGCGTGTCCGAGGGGCGGAGAGGAGGGGTCCTTGAACGCCAGAATGAGGAATTGTGACTCGGTTCGCCGCCACTGAGTTAGACGGGCGCGAGACTGCCCCCTGCGGGTCCGTAGGTCCAATCGCGGGCTCCGCCAGACCGTTGCCCGGGGCAACGCGGTGCGCGCCCCTCCTCTTCCCGGCCCTCTGCGCTCCGCCCGGGGCCTGGCCGTCTGCCCGTCACCTTCTCGTCAGACCAATCGTGGTGAGGAGGGGGCGGGCCTCTCAGGCCTCGTTCCAGCCCCGTCGCTCCCCTCCAGGCCAGGACCCCGCCTTTTTCGCCGCACACCTCCCACCCTCCGGGCTGCCCTCGCCGCCAGTTGGCTGGGCTCACCGTCTGTCAATCGGGTGTGAGCTAATGCTGGCGCACAGTGGTCCTCCGGGGCGGGGCCAGGGGCGGTGACGCACGGCGCGGTGACGCAGCGCGACGGCGGCGGCGGCGGCGGCGGCGGTGGTCGGTGCGGGAGGAGGGAGGGGAGCTCTCGGGCCAGAGAGGGGGCGACGGCGGCGGCGACGGCGGCGGCGGCAGCGGCGCTGGTGGCGGCGGCTGCCTGAGGAGGCGCGGGTGGCGGCGGCGGCGGCGGAGGCCGAGGCGGTGAGTCTCGGGCAAGGCCGGGCCGGCGGGCGCGGGGCGGCGGCGGTCGAGGCGCGCGGCGCTCCCCTCAGGGCGACCCAGGCCGCGCGGCCGGCCCCGCCCCCTCAGGGACCCCGCGCCGCGGGCTGGGGCGGGCGGCGGACTCGGGCCTCGGGAGGCCGGAGGATCCCGGAGGACCCCTTAGGGTCCGGCACTTAGCCCGCCTCTCCCCACCCGGGCCCCTTCCTCAGTTTCCCTCCCAAACCGTCACGCCCTGGGGATAGCCGAGGGGCCGGGCCCGGGACCTCCGTCCGGACCGGCACGCATCTGCCTGGTCGTCCCGCACGACTCCAGCGGCCTCCCCGGAGACCACCCTCGGCTTTCAACTGCCTCCTCTGGGGACGTTCCCCGTGGATCCCCGCCCTTTGGTCCTTGGTTCTCTCCCCACATCTCCCTCCTGGATCGCTACACATTCCTCGGTGGCCACTCGTCGTCTGTCTCCACAGCACATAAATTTCAGGCATCTCCCCCCGGAACCGCCTTAAAGCCCCCAAACCGCCCCCAGATACTCTGTCTGCATCACATATCCAAGCCGTCCTTGACTCCTTCAGACTTCTTCAAATACCCCAAGAATTTACCCTCCTACCTATCCCCATTCCAAAAATCTTAGAGACTTCACTCTTACCCCCAAATTCTTCAGGATATCCCTGGCAAACACTAACTACATCATCTTTGAAGAGCTTGCATATCCCAGAACAATCTTCATATTCTCATGAAGTGCTCTTAGATACCAGAACTCTCCTCTCTTTCCTTCCTCCTCCTGTATGCACCCTGTCCTCTTCTCATATTTCTTAGACCCTTCTATAAGTTTCCAAAATCTGGCCCAGAGACCTCATGTTCCACAAATATTCCCCACCTTGGAATGCTCTAGAGGTGATCTCGTGTACCCCAACCCCTTTCTCCTGAGCCCCTACACCTACTAATCCTGAAAGTCTCCTGAGTTTCTCTTATATTCCCAAAACCTCTTCTAAATCCTCTCTTCTGTATCCCAGGTCCTTTTCAGTAACACACACACACACACACACACACACACACATGTTTTAAAAATAGTGTATACAGACTCCAAAAAGTTTCCTCATAGCCTCTGACCCTCTAGAACTTTTCTTGGATAGGAAAATTTGAAACTCCCTTTCTAGCCTTAGGTAAACTTTCTGATGCTCTCCCTTACAATCCTGAAGCACCCCTCTAAGCTGCAGCTTTCAAGATCTCCTTGCATCCAAGAACTTAGTAACCCTGAAACAGCCTTTAAAATATTCTTAGAGATCCTGACATTCCTAGAACCTTATTATTTCTCAGACTTTCTTACTAAAAGACTTTTCTAGCTATCTCTTCCTCAGAATCCCCCTCCCCCCAATTCTCTAGAACCATCTTTAGAAAGCCTTAGACACCTACCTAATCTTCCTTCAATATAGCTGAACACCCAGAGTTCTCTGTAAAAAATCTACTCTGGTGCTTTTAGGTCTTCATTAGGAGTCTTCCTCCAGCCCTGTATGCATGTTTTGTTTTTTTAACTTGAGGTTTCTCATAAAGCCCCCCCCAACTCCTAGCCTACCCTATATTTAAAAATCCCTCTGTCAGGACCTTTCTCAGAAGACCACGTACTACCTAAGACATTCTTTAGAGATTTTTCTCCCAAGCCCTGTGTCAGTAATCTCTAGCACTGTCAGATGTATCTTCAGGACCCTGTCAGATGTATCCCAGTTAGGATGAATCTCTTCTTTCTATTATCCCTCCATTTTTATTCCTTTGACATTATAACCCCTTCTGTATACTCAGCCCACTTCCCCCATTATTTCTGCAGGGGCCCCAGCATCCTTCAGACTCTCCTTCCCAAATTTCCTCTACTTCTGGAATCCCAGTGCTTGGAAACTCTTCTCTCAATAGAACAACTGACTGACCTACCTATTTTCTTTCTTCCTTCTTTCCTTCCTTCTTTCATTTATTTTTAGTCCTGACCCCCCATAGGTTTCTCCTTTCAGAAATGGAAAGATCTCAACACCCACTTAGAAACTTTTTGATAACTCACTTCGCTTTCTTCCCTTTAATTTTTGAAGACCCATTACTGAAGAACTCCCTTTCCCTCTGTCAATGACTCTCAAAGTATGGTTAGTTAAACCTGCAGCAGCATTGGTTGGAAAATGCCAATTCTTGGGTCTTACTCAGACGTACTGAATCAGAAAACCTCAAAGCAGAGCCCAACAATCTGAGTTTTTAACAAATGCTCCTGGTGATTCTGATGTATGCTCTCAAGTTTTGAGAACCACTGCTTCTCAGAGGATATCTCCACAAAAAGTCTTCCTGAAAAAGCCCTAAAAATGTGCCTCCACTGCTGCAGACCCTCATTTTCCCAAGAATCCACTGTGTGAAGTACCCATCCTCTAGAATGACTTCTTACCCACTTTGGAAGGATCTTGGCTTCTCCACAAGGTTACCCCACCCTCTGAGTAATTACTTCAGATTCTGCCTTTGAATAGTTCCTTTTCAGCTCTTCCTCAGCACTTTCTCCTTCTACCCCTCAGGTCCACTACAGAGCCTTTGCTGCTTTTGCTTTAAATTGCTGCCTCCATGTACACATATGTCCCTTTCATCTCCTCATTTCTCTTTCCATATGGCCATCTTCAGATCTGTTTCTCAAATGCCAAGGGTCCTCAGTGCACTTCATAGAGCACCATTCACTTTCCTACTTGTAGTTTTATATGCACTTTCCCATTTACCTTCACCAGACAGGAAGCAAGAAGCACAGGATGTATCTGAATGTGCCAGGTGTTCCCCAGGAATGAGTGGGCACTATTAGAGAATGGGTAGCTCTAACTTTCTCAGATCCCACTCCCATTCATGTCTGGCATACTTTCCCCACCCCTTGCTTATACTCTTGCCCCACTACTTCTATTCATGAAACTTTTCTTGGCACTGATTCTGAACTATCCTATATTCTGTTCTGGTGTCCTACCTCACCTCATCTGGTTAGCTTCTCAGTCTCTAAGTTTCAGATATCTATAGTCCTCTTAGCTCTTCCCAAGAGAATCCATTTCTCTTTTGGGCCAAGAAGAGGAAATAGAGACCTCAAGGTAAATACTGACTTTAGGGAGTAAGTAGAGTTTGGGCAGGTGCACCAAAAAGGGCATGAGGTATAGATTATCTGCTGTGGAGATTGAGCTATTTGAAAAGACTTCATGGAATGGGTGGTATTTGGGTGTGGTAGTGTTCCATGGGAATCAGGACCACAATGAGGGGCTCCTAAACAGATGACACACTTTAAACACTGGGGTCCTGAGAACTGAACTCAGGGCCTGGGCACAAAAGTGGTTAATGGCCTCAAGACAGCTTCTTCATCTCTCACCCATAGTATCTTCTATGAGTAGAGTTAAAGGAAGGAAGTACGTTTTCATTTGCATGATATTTCACAGCTGTATCGGAGTGACCTGAAGCTGTAACTGGGATTGCTGTTTACTGTTTGCTAGGTGCTGTTTAAATGCTTTATCTGTGTAATCTCATATTCACTGAAGCCTGAGGTAGATAAACTGTGACTATCTTTTACATATGATGAGTGAAGGATAGGCGGGACTAATAGAAGGTCTGTGGGCCCTGCCTGTCCCAAAATGATAGTGCCTTGGGTAAGATGGTTGGATTTTCTGTTCAGATAGGAGTTGGGAGTGACCCTGCATTTCCACAGCTGAAAAAAATGAAGGTGATAATGATGTCTTCTTGGACTAAGTTAGTGCATGTAGAGTACTTAAAACAAATGCCTTGCACGTGAGCAGAAAGTAGTTAATGTTAGCCCAGGCCCTAAAAGTAATAGAATCTTGGCACAAAGTAGTTTTAAAAAGGGATTTTTAAACTACTCTGTGCCTTTTTAAAGCTTCAGTTGGGATGGGAGGGAGGTGTGCAGGGGAGTTAGGTGAGGGTTAATTGGCTCATGTTACTGAAAAATCCACACTGCTTATAGCTGCATCCAAAGGTTCAGATCATAGTCCCAATCTTCACACTTCTCCATTGAGTTACTAGCTTCTTTCTTAACAGGTTTCTGCTTGTATTGATACTGCCCTCAGCAACCTCAGCTTTAAACTCTACCTCTGTAGTAGCCGTGGTGGAAAGAAGAAAAAAAAAACTTGCAAGAGTCCCATTTTGAAACAGTTTCTCTCCCTGTAGGTGTGACATAGTTGGTGGTAAAAGATCCTTAGATATATCTGGGATTTTGTACTCTACAACTGGGTCTCTTACTCGATGAACCAAATAGGATTATGATTCTATCCCAGGAACTTTATGAGTACTGCTGGTTCCTCCTTTTCTCTGTCCCCATCCCCACCCAGTAATTATGGGGATGGCCAGTATGACCCTACTGACTTTGTTTCAAGATCTCATTAGGAGAAGTAGGAAGGAGGTGAGTGGCCTGACTTGCTGGCCTTAGAACATAGAATACAGTAGTCCTGGGATTCAGGCCTTTGAATTTCTAGGGCCTAGTACTTTGGAGAAGTTTTGTTTGTTTTAGTGCAAATTTGTCAGATCATGGTTCAAGGCATGTCATAAAACATCAGTATATGAACTATGCAAGATTTTTTTGTTTTCTGCTTTTTTTTCCTTCCCCTCCCCCCCTTGGGTGTTTTGGTTGGTTGGTTGGTTGGTTTTGGTTTTTTGAAACAGCCTCCCAAGTGCTGGGATTAAAGGCATACACCACCACTGCCCGGTGTTTTGTTTTTTTTCAAGACAGGGTCTCTCTTACGTAGCCCTGGTTGTCCTGGAACTCACTGTGTGGGCTGGCCTTGAACTCACAGAGATCTACCTGGCTCTGCCTCCCAAGTGCTGGGACTAAAGGTGTGTACTACCACTACCCACTGAACTAGAACTATGCAAAATCTTAAATGTCCCTACCTACAAGTGTTCATTAAGTAATTCCTGGAGGGAGCTATTTTGGGTATTGTAGATATAGCTGAGGATAAAATAGTGAAAGGCCTGAACTCAAGTTTACATTCTGATTGGGGAGAAGAAATGCTGCATTAAAAGAAATGCAAACCCTAGTGAGGTGGTTCATCATGTGAAGGCAGTTGCTGTGTAAGCCTCAGTTTGATTCCCAGAACCCATGTAAAGGTGGAAGGAGAGTGCTGACACAAGTTGTCTTCCGGCCTCCACACGCATGCTGTGATACATGTGTATTCACACACATATAAAATAGTAACAGTTTAAAAAGGAGTATGAGTGGGATGTGGTATGAAGGAAATGGACGGGTGTAAAAAGTGGTTACTGTAGACAAGAGTGGCCAGAAATGGCCTTGTTGAAGAGGTGACAACTGAGCCTGATAAGCAGGAAAGATAAGTGACACCAGTTGTGGGAAGACCAGGAAGTGAGACATTCTTTTTGTTGTTGTTTGTTTGTTTGTTTTTTCATTTGTTTGTTTTTTGAGACAGGGTTTCTCTGTGTAGCCCTGGCTATCCTGGAACTCACTCTGTAGACCAGGCTGGCCTTGAACTCAGAAATCTGCCTGCCTCTGTCTCCCAAGTGCTTTAAACCTAGCATTGCTGCATACAGGGGAAGGACTGCTGCACAGTGGGGAAATGTATAGTAGCTGTTGCTTGAGAGCCTGCTCTCTGCCAGATGCTATGATATAGCAGTGTGTCATATAGCCATAACCCTCCCCTCCCTCATGCCTCTTACAGTCTGGGCAGTGTGAGAATGGAAAGAGCTGCAGCCCTAGAAGAAACACCACCTGTAAAGGTATCAGATCCTCCATTTGAGGAAAGTTGGGGATAGGTCTGATCTGAGGTCTGATGAGTAGGATTGGGAACATTTATTTGTGTTGATGAACATATATGGGCATACAAATGATAACGCACATATGTGGAAGTCAGAGGACAGCTTATGGGAATTAGTTCTTTCCACTATGTGGGTTTCAAGGATTAAACTCAGGTTGATGGGCTTGGTAGCCTGCATTTAACCTGTTGAGCCCTTTTCCTGACACAGATAAGGACATGTGTAGCTGCCACTAAGAAAAAAGAACTAGGATCTGGAGAGATGACTCAGCAGTTAAGATCACTGGTCCACTTCCAGAGGACCTGGGTTCAGTTCCCAGAACCTACATGACAGATCATTATCCTCTCTAATTCTGATCCTAGAGAATCTGACACCCTCCTCTGACCTCCTCAGGTATTGGACACATACATAGAGGTAAAACACATCCAATGAAAATAAATGAAGTCTTTAAAAAAAAACTAGAATCTGGCAGACAGTTCTTCTGTTACAGCCATATCTGCTGTGCCCTTGTATGCTTGATGAATTAGCCTTTTCTCTTTAAAGATATATGTTTGTTTATTTTAGGTGTATGAGTACTCTATCTGCATGTACACCTGCATGCTAGAAGAGGGCATTGGATTACTTTATAGAAGGTTGTGAATCACCGTGTGGTTGCTGGGAAGTGAACCCAGGACCTCTGGAAGAGCAGCCAGTGCTCTTGACCACTAACCCATCTCTCCAGCCCTCTTTTTTCTCTTTAAAATAAAACAAAAAAAAAACCCCAGAAGGATATAGTTGTTCATGCCAGAAATCTCAGCATTTCCAAGCTTGGGAGACAGAGGAAGGAGAGTTCCTTCTTCAAGTTCATCATATTGAGTTAAGGGGCAACATTGGTCTACATGAGTTCTAGGCTAGCGAGGGCCATATAGCAAAACCTAATTCATTCCACCCCTCCCCATCCCCCCCAAAAAAATGTGATTGTGGGTCATATGCCTGTCATCCCAGCACTCAGGAGGCAAGAAGATCTTCAGTTCTAAGCCAGCTCAACTACATAGCAAGACCCTGGCTCAAAAACAAACAAACAAACAAACAAACACTATTTTCAGGAGAGAAAAGAAACAGATGACAAGAGAGTTTGAGATATCTACAAAGGTGACAATTTTATAGAACAAGGGAGTAGGGAACATTCTGTGAGAGCAAAAAGTAAAGAGATTTTGGTATAGGAAGAGGAATGCACCTTCCTTTTTACTCCACACTTTGCCAGAGTTCCCATGCTGCACTTAGCTTCCAGTGGTCCTGCTTGACTTCTCCTTGTTTCCCCAGGACAGTTCATTAACAGAAAAGGCTCTTTTTAGTGAGGCGGTAGTATACTTCATGTGTTCGATAAGTAGTCTCTTCCTTTGTTTATAAAATGTGGGTTCCTCAAAGGCCTAAGTCAGAAACTGTAAAAGAGCTAGGGGCCGAGCGGTGGTGGCGCATGCCTGTAATCCCAGCACTCTGGGAGGCAGAGGCAGGCGGATTTCTGAGTTCGAGGTCAGCCTGGTCTACAGAGTGAGTTTCAGGATAGCCAGGGCTACACAGAGAAACCCAAATCCAAAAAACAGAACCAAAAAAAAAAAAAAACGAGCTAGGGA
Organism: Apodemus sylvaticus; assembly: GCF_947179515.1. Taxonomy (NCBI): domain Eukaryota; kingdom Metazoa; phylum Chordata; class Mammalia; order Rodentia; family Muridae; genus Apodemus; species Apodemus sylvaticus. The sequence goes on from NC_067472.1 coordinate 184,307,770, forward strand.
TGGAGGGGAGACTGATAGACTGATAGCACCCAGAGACCTGGTATGAAAAGATTCTCCATAAGTCTGATTTCTGGACACCAATGGGAACTTCTAGGAAGCTTCAGCATCTTTATTAAGAAATCTGAAAGCATAATGCCTGGGCCTTGCAGATCCTATACTATACAGTCATGAGTAGTGACTTCCCTTGTCTAATTCATTTTTCCCATCTGTAAAAGGAGACTAATGTCTTGTAAATGTATGTGACTTTTATGTGTTATGTATTGTGTGTGTTGATAGGGATTAAATCCAAGACTTTCACATTTTACAGGCAAGTACACTGTCATTGAGTTACAACCCCCTCCCCTAAGTCTTACATATATTTTTAAAATAGGTCCCAAGCACTTGAGAGGCTAAAGGAGGCAGATCTCAAGTTGAAGGCCAGCCTGGGCTTCATGGAGAGAACCTGTCTCAAACAAACTGCAAAGATAGACGTCTGGGATCTAAGTGAACTCACCTGTGAAGAACTGTTAGCAGGTCCTGTGAGGGATGGGGTATGATGCAGGAGAGGAAGGCTTCTGGCTAGTTGTCTTCCTATACATTGTTTCATCTCAGTCCTCTCACAGTTTCAGTGAAGAAGAAGCTGAATTACTTGCCAAAATCCATAGTAGTATCAGTGGGAGAGCTGGGATTTGAGCCAGGTCACCTGACCTACCCAGTTCTGTTTCTAAATGAAGAGAGCTGACTGAGCTGGACAGTGCTGGTGCACACCTTTAATTTCAGCACTCTGGAGAAAGAATTTGAGCCCAGCCTGGTCTGCAGAGTGAGTTCCCAAGATAGTTAGGGCTACGCAACGAAACCTGGGCAAGGGGGGGGGGGGGGTGAGTGCTGACTGAGTACTTGTCCTGTTCATGGACCCTCTCTCACTTTTGGAGGCCAGGGAAGCAGCCTGGGGAAGACGTTTCTCTGGTACCTCTCAGCTGTTTGTTTGGTTCTATTTTTCATCTCTGGGGTTGGTAGGTACTTCCCAATAAAGTTAGGCATTCTAAATCTGGCCAGATGGCAGCAGGGTTGCTAGCTATCTAGAGGCTTACTATAGCAGGCCCTCTTTCCTGGCTTTCCTCAAAAGCAAGAAGTGTCGGGTTTGGCCATGTGAGGACAGAGAGACCAGGGCAGCAATGAATGTAATTTTATATTTAAGTAGCCAAGACTGTTGTTAAGCTTTAAGTGGTAAAAAATCCAGTTCAAACAGTGCTAAGGAGTATATTAATTGGCCTGTTGAACTGAAAAGTCTAGCCCAGTAAGGAGACTTCAAGCTCTGTGGCCCTTGAGTCATCTCCTTCCTTTACCTCTTTGAGGGTGTTCCATCTTTGTTGGTTTCATTCAAAAGCAGGTGAGCCACAGGTAACAAGTAATAACTAAAACCTTAAAGCTACTTTCTTCAGTAGTTACTTTGAAAGTTCCAAGAAAACTTTCTTTGTTTCATGCTTTATCCCATGTCCACTTCTGCAGCCAAGAAGGAGGGTTCATTGTTAAAAGGGAACTCATTGTTAGAACCAGAAGTTAAATGGCTATTTGACAGATAAACCCATCATGGTAAGATGGTACTTCCATGAGATGTCATAGAACAGTTGGTGCAAATGCCTTATTCAGGTACTGTTCTCATTACAAAAAAGGTGGGATTCAGGGACGCAGGGACCAAGGGCCTCTGCACTCCAGTGGAAAGGGGCCATCCATTCATTTTCATGTGTACCATCTACATCCAGTATTCAGCATCCTTCTGTCCTGATCATTCTCTTTTCTTATGTTCTCAATCTCCTTATCCCCCTCTGTCTTCCCTCTTCCTACCTCCCTCCTTCTCTCCCTCCCTCCTTCTCTGTGAGTGTGTGGGTACATATTATTGTGGGTAGCTGCAAGTGTGTGTGAGCCATGGTAGGAATTACAAGATCTGAATACAACTTTGGGTATTGGACCTTGCCCGCTACCTTGTTTAGATAGGGTTGCCTCTTATTCACCACTTGATAGAGCTGGCCTGTGCACTTCTGGGAGTCCTGTCTCCAACTCTCACCCTGATGTAGAAGCACTGCAGACAGGGATTATCACATCTGACTTGACTTGGATTGTAGCAATCTAAACTCAAATCCTTCAGCTTGTACAGCAAGTGTTTTACCCCCTGAACTGTATCTCCCTAGCCACTTTTAAATATCTCCCATCACTACTTTTAGGTTGTTTTTGAGATAGAATCTTGCTGTGTAGCCCTGACTGGCTTCAAACTTGCTGGGTAGCCCAAGTTGGCTATAAACTCACAGAAGTCCTTGTGTCTTTTTTTCTTTAAAGATTAATGTGTGAGAGTGTTTTGCCTGCAAATATGTATGTGTAGTACATGCACAAGTGTTCGCAGAGAACCAGAGAGGGCATTGTATTTCCTGGGACTAGCGTTACAGATGGTTGTGAGCTGCCATATGGGTGATAGGAACCAAAACTAAGTCCTCTACAAGAACAGTAACTGCTCTTAACCACGGAGCCATCCCTCCAGTCCCATTAGGGATAGCTTATTTTTGAGACAGAATCTTAGTACCTTTGAGTGTCCTAGAACTTGCTTCATAGATCAGACTGGTCTCAGTTAATTCATGGAGATCTTTTAAAACAAAAGTTTTTGAATTATATTTGTGTGTGTGTGTGTAATTGTAAGCACGTGTGCCATGGTGTGTATATATTTGGAGTCAGAAAGACATCTTAGAGTTGTTTTCTATCATGTTGGTTCTGGGAATCAATCTGAGACCTTTTGGTTTAACTAAGAGATGATTTTTCCATAGTTTGGTCTTATGGGTGGATTTGTGGAAACCCCAGTTCCACTGCAGACCATTAGAACCTGCTCCACCTGTGTCCTCCCTACCAGTTACAGCCCTTGAACATCTGGGTGGCTTGAAGATACAGACCACAATTCCTGGGGAGGAATTGTTAGTTGACTTCTGGCCTATTTCAAGTTTGTTTCAAGAACCATAGCCACAGTGTTTTTGGGGTTTTGTTGTTCTGTATTGTAGCTCACAGTTGCTGTTTTAATGTGACTTAGTTTCCAACATTTAAAAATAGGGAATTTTTTTTCAAAGCCAGATTTTCTCTCTTAGTTTAAAAAAAATCTGAAGAATTAATACAAATCTGTTTCCACATGGCAACAGTTGATTAGAGTGGAATAGTATATTTTGCCTTAAAACAGACCATGTACTATACAACTCAGTGTAGTCCCCAGTGGCCAACTCTGTTGAAAGCCTTGCCTGGTAAGCACCACATTTGAGACCTCATGCTGTCCCAGAGCTTTGCTGGAAGAAGCTGATTGATGTTTAGTCAGCAGCTTATTGGTGATATAATGTTGTTGCTTAGGAAAAGTAACAACATAGTAAAAGAATGGGTAGAAATATGCACCATTTTTGCCTGATAATTTGGTCATCTTTTTGCTGTAAATGCTTTTGACATATTAAACCTCCTATCATAAATGTTTCCCTGAAATAGTAACATTGTCTGGTTACTATTCTGAAATAGTAACAGCTCTGGTTCCCATGAGGTGTCACCCAGTGGAGGAACCACTTCCACTCCCAAGAGGTGTCCACCTAGCCTCTGCTTAAGGGACTTCTTACCTCCTCACATAGTGGTCTGCTCCATCTTAGACAGTTCCACTATATAGAAGTCTTACGTTGAAGCAGCTGCTACCTCCCTGGGACCTGAAGCCACAAAATGCTGAAGCAAGGAAGGCAAGTGCTACTTCAGGCACAGAGCTGCTGCTCATTGAGGGCAGCACAGTGCTCTCTCACTGTGAATAAGTAGAAAGCAGCCTCAATTCTGTTTTGTTTTGGTTGGTTTTGGAGACAGATGTTCTCTGTATGGCCTTGGCTGTCATGGAACTTGTTCTGTAAGACCAGGCTGGCCTTGAACTCAGTAATCCACCTGCCTCTGCCTCCCAAATGCTAGAAATCTTTTTTTTTTTTTTTTGGTTCTTTGAATTTGGTTTTTTGGAGACAGGGTTTCTCAGAGGGTTTCTCTGTGTAGCCCTGGCTGTCCTGGAACTCACTCTGCAGACCAGGCTGGCCTCGAACTCAGAAATCTGCCTGCCTCTGCCTCCCAGAGTGCTGGGATTACAGGCGTGCGCCACCACCGCCCGGCTTAGAATTCTTTTTTTAAATGAGAGTGTGTTTACTTATATCTAGTGAAGTGGTAGACATTTTAGAATATTAGTAATTCCCCTGTTTCTCCAGAAACAGCCTGAAGTTCATCCTTCCACATGTGAAATACATGGTTCTATACAGCTTTGTCTTACAAGATCTCACTTTGTATCTTAGTTGACCTAGAACTTATACCAATTCTCCTGCATTAGGTTCATGGAGGATAAGATTACAGACAGCCACTGCTAGTGAATCTCATGCTGTCCCTCTTCACTAGATACACTTTTGCACCTCCTTGCTTATTAGCATCTGCCTCAGTTTATTAGTTATGCCCCATTGATGGATATTACCATTGAACCAAGTATGGTGCTGCATGACTGTAATCTCAGCATTTAGGAGTTTAAGGTAAGGAAGATTGTAAGGTAAGGAAGATTGTAACTTCAGGCTATCCTAGGCCACATAACAAGACTCTTTCAGTCGGTTGGAGAGGTTGAGAGTGCATACTACACATTCTGTTCCCAGCACCAACATCAGATGGCTTAAAGCTCCAGCTTTAGGGTATCTGAAGCCTTTGACCACCTGGGTACCTGCATATGCGTGTAGTGTGCATACATGTTCACACTCAAGCAAATAGGACAAGTGTACACACATAGATAAAAGAAACCAGGCAGAACATAACAAGGCAGGCTTTTGTAAAGACTGTCAATTCTAATCCATTGGGATATCAAACCCCCATCCCAATGTTTTTATTTCGTTCTAAAATAGATCCTCACTACGTAGTCTTGGATGGCCTAGAACTTGATATATAAACCAGGCTGGCTTCAAATACCCAAAGATCCACAAATTTTTCAAAAATTTAGAATCACAGAGATCTACCTGTTTTTGCTTCTGAGCACTGAAATTAAAGTTATGTGTTCCCACAGCCAGCTGATTTTATTTTCAAAGTATATTCTGGACCAGCAAGATAACTCTGTGGGTAAAGACGCTTACCACCAACCCTCACTTCTCTGGGACCAGCTTTCACAATTGTCCTCTGACCTTCACATGTTCTCTGTGGGATATGCATATACAGGCATTCACACATAAAATAAATAAAATGTAATAATTTTTTAAATGAGTGAGGTAATGTTAGGCTCAAATTGGCTATGTAACTTACATTTTGGTGAGAACAATGAACATACAATATATAGCATGAGTATAGTGTCATTTTATATAGAAATGAGAGCACTAATACAATTTTGTGATCATGGAAGAGTATCCAGGGATATTATGTCTCTGAGGAAGTGATATTGTGCTAAGACCCAAGTAACTTAGGAGCTAGCCTATAAGGGGAAGGGAAGTCCAGTAAACAAGAAAGAATCTGATGTGTCATGAGGTTGGAGAGACCATAGGAATCTTTCAGGACACTTTTGGCCAAGATAAAATTGGATTTATTTAGATTTTATTTAAGTGTAATTGGAACTGATTGGAGACTTTAAACCAGAGGTGACTTCAGATTTTCAGATTTCTTCTTTAAAATGATTGGTGGGAGACCTATGTATCTTAGAGCAAAGTTTACTTTCTCTCATCCTTTTCCCCACTGCTTCCATCCAAAAGGATTGACGGCTATATTAGCTTTGTTTTTTTTTTTTTGTTTGTTTTGTTTTGTTTTGTTTAAGATCCAATGGGGTCCTTCAAGGCAACCTAGCCACACATAGCTATCCACAACAAAGTTGTAGAAGGTCAGGGTAATATGAATCATGTCCTAAACCCTGGGCTCTACAGGTCCTATACACAGTAGGTCTTTGTATAGAGTTCTTGGTTTTTGTGCAGCCCTGGGATAATTGAACGGAGGGCACTGATTGCAAGAGAGACAGATGGGGAAATGTTGGGTGAATACTTGAAGCTCCACACACTTGATAATGGCCTCAGAGGAGAGTCTAGAAATAAGGCAATTGAAAAACAACTAGACCTACTGTTTGCCCACTTTAAACGTCTGTGTAGTCCCTGCTTAAGAGGAATTTGGACATTTTCTTGTTTGGGTGTCTTTGCTTTTTAGTCTGTCTCATTCCCTTCAAGTTGGCACTCTTGGCTTTTTGATAACAATCTGTTCTGAAAAATCAAGAGGACTTCTACCTCAGAGTCTTGGGTCTGAAGCTGACTTCAAAGACTGAAAAGGAAGGCTGGAAAGACTTTACCTCACGGTAGAGATCCTTTTGTGTGTGTGTAGCCCTGGCTGTCCTGGAACTCACTCTGTAGACCAGGCTGGCCTCGAACTCAGAAATCCGACTGCCTCTGCCTCCCAAGTGCTGGGGTTAAAGGCGTGCACCACCACCACCCGGCTGGTGGTGGTCTTTAAATAAGCCTGTCCGTGTTCATGCCCTGGGCTCATATTCTCCAGCTAGTTTGTGACTAGATAGTTAACTGCTGTCAACATCTGCTTTTCTAGTGCTAGTGAACAGTCACTGTCCATCTCTAAGAGGAGGCAGCATGAGACTAGAAAGGTCAGGGACTCTCTTTCAGGTCATGTATCTGCTTTGTCATGTCGCCTTGAGCCAGACCTTCCTTCATTCTGATCTTTTCCCAGATAGACATCATCTCTTCCTGTTTCTGAACACCATTTTGACTTAATCTTTGATTTGATCCCTCCTCCTTTGGTGCTGTGCAGTCTATGCACGAGGCAGTTCTTCTCTTTGGTCTCCCAGGATCTGGTCTTAGGTGACAATTGTACCTGCTTCCTGAGTCCACAGTTGGAGAGGAGCTGGTTCAGTGTCTGAAGGTCTGGTCTTGAAGGGGTGCCAGTCCCACCTGTTCCTGGGGTCCTCAGTTGGAAAGGAGCTGGTTCAGTATCTGCTGCTCTTTTCCCAGAAACTTAGAACAAACTCCGTAAAACCTGATCAGGTTAAACCCCATCCCGAAATTTATCCATTACAATTTCAATCCCTACACCCCCTCTGATCCCTTTGCTTTCTTTTCCAGGAGCCTGGAGAGGTGTGGCTGGACCAAGACCTCCCCTGATGTAAGCAGGCTCCCTCCTCCCCCCACCACCCGTTGCCACCACGCCAGGGGACATCCTCAAGCCCTGGCCCTTAGGGGAGAGGTAACAGGAGCCCAGAGCCGAGACCATGTGACGGCGCTGGCCCTTGCCACCGCCGTCCCCCAACCCTGGCCCCAGGCCTGGCACCATGATGTTCCGAGACCAAGTGAGCATCCTCGCCAGCTGGTTCAAGGGCTGGAATGAGTGTGAGCAGACAGTGGCCCTGCTGTCACTTCTGAAGCGGGTCACCCGTACCCAAGCCCGCTTTCTGCAGCTCTGCCTGGAGCACTCACTGGCGGACTGCAATGATATCCACCTGCTGGAGTCAGAGGCCAACAGTGCTGGTGAGTCTCTGCCCCTAGAGATGGGAATACAGTAGGGAAAACAAGAGTGGGGCCAGGTGCCACAGAGGCCAACCAACATTGGAGCTGAGAACCATATGTTCTGTGCTTGTCTGGTCTCCTGGGGCTGTGTTGTTCTCAGCTGTCCTCAGGTGTGGAGTGGGGACTCCCAGAGGAGGGCCATATAAACTGGAAACTGCCCGCATAGAGGAAGGGTGTTGGCTAGCTTGTTTGAGCTCCTGAAAGAACAGGCAAGTAAATCATGAAGTGAGTCCGTCAAAGCTGGGAGAGGGTCTCAGAGGTCTTCCATAACCCACAGGGTCGGAGGTTTCACTTCCACAAGTAGACTGCTCTTAGGCCACAGACAGCTTCAAGAGGGTTTTTAATGTAGATGTAGTCCTTTATGCCAGTTCTTTAAGTACCCAGTAGAGAGGCTCTCTGTCCCTTAAGCTGACATGGGGATATGTGAGCCAGACATCCTTAAAACCTGTCTTTAGAGTCTAAGAACAGTCAGTTCAGAGAACTGTCTCAAGGGCTACAGCTAAAAGCATTAGCCTAAAAAAGAAAGCATAAAGGCTTTCTAGGCCTTGACACAGCTAGCTGGGTGCAGAGCTGGTAATCTCAGTGACACAGGTAGGAGGTGGAGGTCAGAGAGGCAGGAGAGTTGGAAATAACCAAAAGCCAGCTGACAAGGGGACCGAGGTACTCCACAGAGTCACCTCTGTTCTTTCTATCTTTATCTTCATAACAGCAATTCTCATGGAGCCCTTGCAAGCCAAATGCCCCCTAGCGTGTGTCAAGTCCTTTGGTGGCCCTTGAGTCACATAGCCTACACTTAAGTAACAGTTGTTAGTTGCCATAAGTATGCCTCAGTTTCCTCATCTTTAAAGTAAAGATGATAATTCTACCTATGTTTAGGGTGTTTATGAGGAGCCAGTGAGTTCATGCAGGTAGAGTTCTTCCCACAATGTCTTATTTCTTACTGAATTGGATGTAAAAGCTGCAAACACATCACACACAACAGAAGATAGTTACTTAGATTAGGAGTCACAAAGGCCTGATAAAAGGCAGACAAAAAGCAGGTAGAGCACAGCTCAGCTGCAGCAGGCTCAGAGCTCAGCCATCTTCCACTCTTTCTAGTCTCTCCTCCAATGAAAAAGGCTCCCCTGCTTTGGCACCCAAGGATGGAGGGCTGTTTAATGAATAGCTTTGCCCACACCAGAGGTGGGGTTGTGTTCCTTTGGGACAAGCCAGTATTTTACATAGCTTTATCACATTCCTCACTACCATGTCTTGAGCACCAGCCTTATCTGTGTATCAGGTCAGTCATGTGCTTTCACTGTTAATTTATTAGAGCACTTTCAGTTTTTGCATTTGTTTTCAGAACTTCCAAGAAAAACCAGTTGCTATAGAAGGTTAAAGGTGGGGTCTTCTTTTCTGATCTTGTGTGTTATGAGATGATCCGTGCAATGGGAGTGCACACATTCTCTCTGAACTTTGTGATTTTACTGGTTTGGGGTTGTTTATTTTTTGAGACCAGACCCCATTTTGAATCCCTGCCTGGCTTGGAGCTCCCCATATAGACCAGGCTATCCTCAAACTTAAGAAACCTACCTGCCTCTGTGTCTTCCTGGGTGCTGGGATAAAAGCACCCCCACACCTGGCCTTTATCTTTTTTTTTTTTTTTTTGAGACAGGATCTCAGCCTACAGCCTATGCTGGCCTCAAACTTGCAGTGCAGTGACTTCTGCCTCTGCCTCTTAAGTCTGAGGTTACAGGCATGCACAGTCACGCTCAGTGGTGCTTTGTCTATTGCTGTCTGATGCTCACAGCACCTGTAAGGAAAGCCTGTTTTATGGATGGGGAAGCTGAGTGACTTGCTCTGAGTCACAGAATAGGCTATGGCAGTGAGTCTCAGCCTTCCTAATGCTGCAGCACTTTCATGTAGTTCCTCATGTTATGGTGACTCCCAACTATAAGATCATTTCGTTTCTGCTTCATAACTGTAATTTTACTATTATAAATCTTAAGTATCTGATATTCAGGATAGCTGATGCATAATCCCCAAATAGGTCATGACCCAAAGGTTGAAAATTGCTGGGCTAGAGGGTAGGGATCAACTTTGACTTGGGAGTAATTGACCACTAGCTCTGTCTACCACCTAGTCCACTTGATTTTGCTCCTCCAAGCTGTAGTAAAGATCCTGTAAGCAGCTCTAAGATGAATCTCTAGATCTCTCTGGAGCTCCTGGTCTGAAGGTATGTTATTCTGAAGTATTTGCTTTTACCACATTGTCTGTGAACAATATGCTATACAACACAGTAGGGCCCTTTCCAAACAGTTACATCAGCATATTGGGGAGAGCTCCTCAGGGACTGGAGGACTGGTGTTTAGGAATTGCATGATAGTGAATATATGAATCAAGGTCTTACATCCCTGTAAGAAGATGTATGAGAAGTTTTCTATGAAACTGATGGTTAGAGAGGCAAGGAAACAGAATGAGGGAAGAGAGGGAGGCCTTGGCATATCCCATAGCGAGCAGGGAGGATGTCTGCCAGGGTTACAGCAAAGCATCACGTCCAGGAACGTGCTCATGGATAAAGTCTGTGGAGGCCTTAGATACTTCTTCCTAATGGAAGTGAGGGCTATAAGTCTAAAGAGGTGCGATTCATGTCACTTCCACCCTTAGGTAGACTTCCCTAGTCATCTGCTTGTTCCTGCCTCTTGGAACTGGTACCTGGCCCTTGGGAAAAGCTGTATCTACTGATATTTCTTTTTCTCTGCTCATTATGGTTCTTCATCCCTTTGTGATTCCCATACATATATTATCATATTATCATAATCTCAGGAAGGGTCAGAACAACTTATAGTCCAGATTCCCAATCTTCCCTCCCTGCACCCTCCCCAACCCTCAACCCCAGGCTGGATAATTGAGAATCCTGAAGAGATGGGCCCAGAGAGAGATCCAGGTTCTTATAAAGACTAAGCACTGTGACTCATGTACTTCTGTCCTTCTTGTGTTAGAGTGGCAGGCACATTCATCCAAGCAACTTGGGGAAGGAAGGGCTTATTCATCTTAAGCTTATAGTCCGTCCTGAAGGGACATCAAAGCAGGAACTCCATACAGGCACCTGGAGGCAGGAACTGAAGCAAATATTACAGAGGAACACTGCTTACTGGTTCTCCTGGTTCTCCATGGCTTGCTCTACCTGCTTTCCTTTTTTTTTTTTTTTTTTTTTTTTTTTTACTTATTTATTTATCATGTGTAAGTACACTGTAGCTGTCTTCAGACAGCCAGAAGAGGGAGAAGAGGGTATCAGATCTCTTTATGGATGGTTGTGAGCCACCATGTGGATGCTGGGATTTGAACTCATGACCTTTGGAAGAGCAGTCAGTGCTCTTACCCGCTGAGCCATCTCTCCAGCCCCTCTACCTGCTTTCTTAATACCACTCAGGACCACCTGTCCATAGTGGTCTGGGCCCCCCCACAGATAATTAATCAAGAAAAATGCCTCAGAGGGTTGCCTATAGGCCAGTCTTCTGGAAGCCTCAATTGAAGTTCCTCTTCTCAGGAAAATTCTAGCTTGTTGACAAAAATAACCAACCAGAGCCGGGTGGTGGTGGCGCACACCTATAATCCCAGCACTTGGGAGGCAGAGGCAGGCGGATTTCTGAGTTCGAGGCCAGCCTGGTCTACAGAGTGAGTGAGTTCCAGGACAGCCAGAGCTACACAGAGAAACCCTGTCTCAAAACAAAACAAAACAAAAACAACAACAACAAAAACAACCAGAACATAGAAGCCTAGAGTTCATAGTTGTCATCACCCCTACTTCTCCTAGTTCTTTGCTGTTTCGAGCTCCAACAGCAGTCTTGGCCTCCTTTCCACTGAATGTGTCTTGAATCATAAGGATATTTTCATGGGCTGGTAGCTGGAGATAGGGCCTAGGCAGCTAAGATCTCTTTCCGCCCCTCATCCTCTTCATGGTCTACAGTTCTTGCATTTCTTCCTACATTTAGTCTTCTGAGTCAGTCCCCATATCTAGCAGATTTAAGCCTCTTCCTGTCTGACTCCCTGGATTTGGGTGGGAAAACTGGGGTCAGAAGGGGTCATGGTGAGTGAGTCACCAGAACTCATCCTCTGATCCCCCACCCTTCCCTTTCAGGCTCTACTGACATAGTTCATCAAACAAAAATGTGTGAGCTGGGGTGAGGCAGAGAAGAGTATGTCTGAAGCCAAGCCCCAGCCAGAGAGGCCAGAATGATTATTGCAATGCTAAGCATATAAAAATGGGTTTACTCTTATGATAGTCTCAAAGATATATTTGGCTCCCTATGATTTGCCAGGACCCAGGGTCATGACCTACTTTGCTTGGGTTACTTGGCCAGTCCTGTCCGATAGCCATCATGCTAAGGAGGGCATTCACACAATCTACCCTCTCTGTGTTCTCAGAGTCCAAATTTGCATCTCTGACAAGAGCATTGCTTGGACCTCCAAACCCTGTCCACGCATTTCCAGAATTTTATCACTATAAATTATGCCTCTAACTTAAGAGCAGACATGTGTCTGGTTTTGGTAAATAATTGTGTAAATTTCCCTAACCCTGTGGGAAATCTTAAGGTGGAGTCCTAGGTGTGCTGTGTTAAGTGAACCACTGGGTTAGCAGCCTTGAGGAAGATTCCCACCCAGGAACAGTGGAGGTTTTATGTTCCCGTGCTGAGCACTTGTTCATACCAGGTGCTTTGCACCCTTGTTCTCTACAGCCCTGTAACCATTTACAGCCATCATTGCATAGACAAATATCTAAGATTCAGCGAATTTAAAGAACTGGTCCATGGTTACAATATATTGAGTCACAGAGACAGAGGTAGTTTTTTGTTTTGTTTTGGTTTTTTAAAACCCAGGCAGGTTTTTCCTTTTGAACTTGCAGAATATACTCTGCTAGAACTTAAGGCGGGATGACTGAATGTTTGGGATTTCACAGAGGGCACATCACACATATAGACACCGCTACTTACCAACAGACCATCTGGGTTCAATTGTGCAGGTATTCATTGGGCCCCTGCTGTGCCATAACTGTGGGCCAGAGTTTTCTGATCTGGGCAGGAAACTAGAAGTTCCATCCCCACCCTTCATCTGCAGCCCCAGCTGGGCTCACCCCAAGAGGCCAGAGGCTGTGCACATTCCTTGGACTCATTCCAGTGCTCATTGATGCTTCCCAGTCCTGAAAGGCCCGCCCTTTCTTCCACCACCACTCAGACACATGAACACACACTTCCCCAGGATCAGCCTTCATTGGTTCAGAATTACTCTCTCCTTTCTGGGCATTAGAACAAGGTCCTTCTTTGAGCCCGACCCTTGAGGCTATTCTGTCACGTCCCCTGGCAGTACCAGAGGAGAAGCTGCATCCCATTGCCCTGGGGTCCTGGCAGTACTCTGGGGGTGGGGGAAGGTTTAGACAAGGCTTCCCTCTGTCCTAGATGCCTCTGGCTACACTGTAATGCCTAAACAACAGCAATTGAGAAGTCTGGGTGGAGATGCAGGAGCAAGGAGAAAAACACCCATCACTGAGCCACATCTTGCACAGTGACTACATATAGACAGTTAATCCTTCACAAACACCTTTACCTAAATATGAGCAGCCCACATCTCAGCAACCCTGTACTTCTTTTACAGACAGCTGGAATGCAAGGCCTTTGACTTTGTCCTTAATATTACTTACTGTATTTCTTATCAAGAATGAAAGGTTGGAACTAAGTTCAAAAAAGAAAGATAACAAACAATTATGTGACTCCATACCAGTTGGAGGTAGAAGGATCGGGTAGAAAAGGCTTCCTGACTTAATGAAGAACTTGTGCCACTTCAGAATTTTGTTTTATTTTAAATTTTAAATATTGTGATGGTTGGAGGAACAGCTTTGTGGACATTGAGAGCTTGTTCAGATGAAGATAGATGAGGGAGGCAGTTTCCTGGCTTTGAGTGGCAGGTACAATATGAGGAGAGTCAAGACTGAAAGTATTGGCCCTGGAAGAAGGAAAGTTACAGTGAAGGCTGGAGGATGACTCGGTGATTGATCTCTGACTGCTTTTCCAGAGCCCAGGCCCATTCCCAGCACCCACATGTTGGCTCACAATTGTCTTGACTCCAGTACCTGGGGATCTGACACCCTCCTCTGGCCTCCACAGGCATTGCATGCACATGGAACTCAAACACACATGCAGGCCGACACCTAAACTAAAATGAAGGAACTCAGGGAGAAAGTTTCTTCCAGTTGTCGAGGCAAGACACGCAACTTAGGTCTCAGCTTTGTCACTTGCCAGTTCTGTCATTTCACCTTCCCAGGTCTTGCTTTGTATAGGGAAATAATGAAATGGTTAAGCTAAGGGTGGGAAGCACATACTTCGAATGCGCTCACTTAGCACGTGTCAGCCATCACCTGCTGGCTTTTGAGGCCTGCTGCTAGTTCTGCTACTCTAGGGCTGGGGCTGTGGTCATGAAGTGAGCTGATGGCTTTGGATGGATGTATTTCCTGGCACTTTAACAGGGCCTCTCTAAGAAAGCATCGGACAGAGACTTGCAGTCCAGGCCCCAGGAGTTCTCAGTTGTGTGATTCATTCCAGGAGCTACAGATTTAAGTAGAATTAGAAACTAATGTGAAATTCCATGCTAAAGAATTAAGACAAAAGGTACAGAGGAGCAGTTTGCAAGCACCTGTGTGTCCATTCTGGGGTTTTTTTTTTGTTTGTGTCTTTGTTTTTTTTCAAGACAGGGTTTCTTTGTGTAGCCCTGGCTGTCCTGGAACTCACTCTATAGACCAGACTGGCCGCAGAAATCCGCCTGCCTCTGCCTCCCAAGTGCTGCGATCAAAGGCGTGAGCTACCACTGCCCGGTTTATGTGTCCATTCTGCATTGTGGCTACAGACATATATGACTTTCTTTTTTCCCTAATCTTGAATGTGGGGCCTCATACATGTTAGCTGTATGTTCTTTATCACTGAGCTGGACCCCAGCACATGCCCCCTCTCATCCTTCTCCCCTCTCTTTTCTTTTGAGACATGCTCCTGCTGCCCTTGATCTTGCCCTGCAGCTCTTGCAGGCCTTGAACTTGCATAGGGATTAGAGGCCTGCACCTTTAGGCTGGCTGTACCTAGATTGCTGAGGTCTAATCTCATTCTGTTTCCTAGGCTGACTGGTTGGTCTATACCTTTACAATGTTTGTATATTGCTGAAAAGGAAACCACAGTAAAATACACTAACCACAATACTAATAACAAAAAGTAAAAACAGTATTTCCAGAGGACTGACCTTAAACTGAGTCTCACTTAGTTCCTAATAGCTGCACTAAGCAGGAATGATTCTGAGTTGCCTTGGTAGCATAGAGCTGAAGCTTAGTATAATAGGGCACTTAGGAAGCTGAGGTGAGGGAATTTAGATTTTGGTGCCAGCCTGAGCTACCTAGTGAGACTCTGCCTCAAAGAAAAGAAAAAACAATGTGGGGTTTACAGCTCACTTTTAAGAGCACATATGCTAAAATTGGAACCATATAAAGAAAATTAACATGAGTTTTTTGTGCAGAGATGATACTCATATTTATGACGTGTTCAGTATTGGTTTTGTGTATCATGTTAAAATAACCAAGCTAGGCTGGCAGGTGGCTCAGTTGGTAGAGACACTTGCAGGTGAGCCTGACATCTTAAGTTGGATTTTTGGGATCCACATGGTGTGTGAGGAGAATTGACTCTTACAAAGTTGTGACCTCCATGAGTGTACTGTGAGACATAGACACATGGACATACACATACACAACCAATCTTGGCCTGTTGGTTAAGGCTTGAAATAGCAGCTAGTTAGTCTACTGAGGTAAGAGGACCACCACACCATTGCCTCTGTGTATTACAGAATGAGTTCAAGGCTAGCCTGGACCACTTTTACTGAGGCCCTATTTTAAAATACAATGTAAAAAGAAGGCTGAGGGTATAGCTCAGTGGTAGAGTGTTTCTTGAACGCTCAATCCACAGTTCTAGGAGTGGAAAGGAAGACAGGACTAATACTTAGTATTTGGCTAGGAAAAAAGGTGATTGTAGCTGAATGGTTGAATTGCAGCCTTGCTGTGGGAGCTTGAATGAATACAGTGTAGTGAGCCCCAAGGAAGATGGGATGCTCCATTCGTGCTGAATCAGTGTCTGATGGTGGCAGGTGTTGGGAGGAGTGGCATAGAAATGAAGTTGCTGTTGTGCTGTGAGTTCTTGAATTTGAGCCTGGGTGCAGGCTGCCATAGTACACTTCAGTGTGGTTTGGGAAGATAAAGCCACCTATATGGACAGGACAGATTAGAGATGGCCACTGGGAGGCAGAGAACCAGTTTAAAAACTCCAACAACTGCTTATAGTGTTTTTGATTCCAGGCCATAATCCATTATTTTTAGCTTTTACTCATTCATTCATTCATTCATTCATTCGCTCAGTTAAAAGATGCTTATAAGCCATAGCAGTATAGAGGTCAGAAGACAGTTTTATAGGGAACTGGTTCTTTGCAGAGTGCACCTCCCAGAAATTAAATTCAGCTTCTCAGACTCATGAACAAGTGCCCTTCTTACCCGATGGGCCATCTCACCAGCCCACTTTACTTTTCTTATTAGCTTGTTAAGTCCCAACCAACACTGTGAATCAGGTACTATAATTTCCTCTCAAGTTTTACAGGTAGTTTTGGGAAAAGGTTTAAGGCCACCCTGGGCCTACGTAGCAATATTCTGCCCCCAAAAGCAAACAAAGAAATCAGTGCTCAGTGAGATTTAAAGTTACTTACCTAAAGTTTAACTGGTGAAGACTCTGTACCATCTTATGCCAGAACAGACTTGCATTCCAGCACCTTCTCCATTTAGGCAAGAGGCTGTTTGATGGGGAGAGGGAACTATTGATGGTGGCAGTAGGCATATTGATACAGCAAAGAAACAGGCCTTCACGTCGTAAGAGGACTTCCACATGACCGACTGGACTGGAGGTCACTGCAGGTGTTTGAGGACAGGGGTGACAGAACTAGCAAGAATGACTTTAGAAGTTCTTGCTCTCAGCTCTGTGAGGGATGTGATCAAGGGTAATGAATGGGAGAAGTAGAGACTAGAGATGAGGGAGAGACCACGGGCTTTGGAATTTTGATTTTTGTTCACTCATGCTCCTGATGTTCTTTCTTATTCCCGCTGTAGCCATCGTCAGCCAGTGGCAACAGGAGTCCAAAGAGAAGGTGGTGTCCCTCCTGCTGTCCCATCTGCCCCTGCTCCAGCCAGGCAACACAGAGGCCAAGTCCGAGTACATGAGACTGCTACAGAAAGTGCTGGCCTACTCCATCGAGAGCAATGCCTTCATTGAGGAGAGCCGCCAGCTCCTCTCCTATGCCCTCATCCACCCAGCCACCACGCTGGAGGACCGCAATGCGCTAGCCCTCTGGCTGAGCCACCTGGAAGAGCGGCTGGCTAGTGGTTTCCGCACCCGGCCAGAGCCCTCCTACCATTCCCGCCAGGGCTCAGATGAATGGGGTGGACCTGCAGAGCTGGCCCCTGGAGAGGCAGGGCCAGGCTGGCAGGACAAGCCACCCCGAGAAAACGGACATGTACCCTTCCACCCATCCAGCTCTGTGCCGCCGGCCATCAACAGTATTGGGAGCAATGCAAACACAGGTGAGGGACATCTTCCTAGATAGCCATATCTACTTGAAAGTAAACTGGGCTGTCTTCTCTTGCTCTGTGGCCTTGGCAAGTCACTTCTTGGCCTAAGATCTATGTGAGAGGCAGTGCAGAGATTGTGAACTGACCTTCTTAGAGCTAAATCTGAACCGTAGTTGTATCTTAGGAACTCACATTTGAGTTTGTTTAATTTTTTTCAAGGCAAGGTTTCTCTGTATAGCCCTGGCTATCCTGGAACTCTGTATATTGGACTGGCCTCAAACTCAGAGATCCACCAGCCTCAGCCTCCTGAGTGCTGGGATTAAAGCTGTGTACCGCTATGCCTGGCTTTATATTTAATTTTTATTTAATGTATATGGGTGTTTTTCTTCTAGGTGTTTCAGTTTATCATTTGTTTGATTGTTGCTCTTGGAGGCCAGAAGAGGGTATCAGATCCCCTGGAACTGGAGTTAATGATATGGACAGCTGTGAGCTGCCATGTGGCTGCTGGGAATTAAACCCAGGTCCTCTGATTTCAGAGTAGCCAGTGCTCTTAACCACTGAGCCATCTCTTCTGCTCTTGATTTGTTTCTAAATAAATTTGGTGTACAATTTTTTTGTTGTTTTTTTTTTGTTTTGTTTTTTGGATTTGGTTTTTTGAGACAGGGTTTCTCTGTATAGCCCTGGCTGTCCTGGAGCTCACTCTGTAGACCAGGCTAGCCTTGAACTCAGAAATCTGCCTGCCTCTGCCTCCCAGAGTGCTGGGATTACAGGCATGCACCACCACCGCCCGGCTGGTATACAAATTTTTAAAAAGTGAATTTCTAGCTTCTTAAAGTCCAGATATCTGGAGTTTCACAGCCTATATTCCTAGTAGCAGTTGAGAGAAAGCTGAGTTGCCATGCCTGTACATGAGGCCCCATGACCCTCTCAACCTTTTTATTTTTAATGTGTGGGTAGATATTTTGCAAGTTTGTCTGTACCACTTGCATTCATTGCCCACAGGGGCCAGAAGAGGGTGTTGAATCCCCTGGAATAATAGTGGCAGATAGGCCAGGTGTGGTGGTACCTCTTGGGAGGAGAAGCAGCCAGATCTTAGCCTGGTCTACAGAGTGGGTTCCAGGATAGCCAGGGCTTCACAAAGAAACCCGGTCTTGGGGGGAAAAAAGCAGGGTAAGGGGGTTTGGGGGGGATGGCAGATGGTTGTGAGCTATCATGTGGATTCTGGGAACTGAACCCTAATTTTCTGCAAGAGTAACAAGGACTCTTAACCACTGAAGTATCTGTCCAACACTCCCTGTCATAGGTTCTAACACGAGCAGTGTATCTGTAAATGTGATACTGCAGAGCATCAGTTGTTACAGCTGAGCATTGGGGCCATGTGCTCTTCGAAGCACCATTACAAACAGTCTCAGTTAAACCTCCTAGACCAGTAGGCCCACCTCACAGGTGAGGACTTAGAAGGCAAAGAACTGAAACCACGTAGTTGAGGTCTCACATAGAACAAACAGTAGAACTGGCAAGGTTCAAGCCTGCGCAGTCTGGGCCAGAGTCACCTCTGATGAGTGCTGCTCTGGCCAGCTCAGTCCAGAGGCTGGGTAAAATGAAGTGTAAGACACTGTGGCTTTTCTAAGTCACAGTGAGTAGCATGACCTGATTGAAGGTGAATGCTCGAAATTTAGCCTTAGGTCGTTGCCCCTTTCAGCAGGCTATGGTTAAAGTAGGCCAGGAAAGATGGGGCATTTCCAGGGAACTTTAGCTACTCTAATTACTTTGGATTTGTCTACTTCCTATGCTGGGTTTAGAGGCTATATTAATAATGGTTGTTATGACTGGGAAATATTGAGCACTTTGCTAGGAGCTAGTCTGAGTACTTCAGAACTGTAAACTCTAAAACTTGGCTTAGTCTTAGAAGTCATTTGCCCAAGATGATGTCAGAATTCAATCCAGGTAGTTTGGCTCTGAAGCTCAGAGTCTGAGCACCTATACTGCACTGCCTCTGCCTAAGAATGGCCAGGCAGTGGCCACCCCATACTTCAGTGCTCCCGGGCTCAGAACTCTAGTAGGCTTTTGGCTTTGCTTTTCCTTTTGGCAACACTGGGAGTAGAATTCAGAATCTTGACCATACTAGACAAGGCTGTACCACTGAGCTGCAGCCCTAGCACTCCAGTAGCTTTGAAAGACCAAAACTTTCACAGTGTTGGATAGGGTTCTGGAGCAAAAGAGAGAAAAAAGAAAGGATCATGCCATGTAGAGGGCACAGCATGATTGAAGGGCATGGTGGTCAGTGGGTAGCAGGTCTATAGATTCTGCGAGTGATCATATTAGTGCGTGCTAGGCTAACTTGCACCCAGAGATGACTGCACATGGACAAAAAGACAGACTCCTCCTATCCAAGAGCACTGATTTTAGAGGTAGTAAAGTTAGGATTTGAACTCATATCTTAGGGGCACAATTTAGGGCTTTGAAGGATAAAATGAAACATTTGGACATCAGACAGTTGCGGGAAGCAGGAAACAATTAAAATATTTTTGAGTAGGAAGCAAAGATTAGCCTGGGAGGGCAGGCAGGGTAAGTTTGGTGTACTGCCAAGGACAGACCAGGATTTCTTGGAGAGTACAAGGCCATGGATCTGTAGCCGACATTCCTGTTTTTATAATCCTCAGGCAGTGGCCAGCCTCCACCCCAGCACAGGCCAAGCAGGGTTCCTCAGGAACTGCATGGTCATTCTAGTTGGGGTAATTTCCTGCCCTCTCAGGCTCACCAGCCCACTTCTTGGCTCAGTAGGGAGAACGGAGGTGGCACACTAAGATAGGCACAAAGGCCTGTATTGTTGGTTTCCAGCCTTGGGGCCCAGAGTGCCATCTTCTTCCCAGAGGCCCCAAGTGGGGCAGAAGCCAGAGTCCACAGTGTCCAGACACTTGGAAGGAACCTTGAGCAGAGAACTCAATAGCAGAGTCTGACACTGGCTGTGTGTAGTGAGCCAGTCAGCATCCTCTCTCTTGGATAACTTTCTGGCTAGGAGCATCAATATTGTCACAGATAGTAATGGAAGGTGCTTTGGGACCTGTATCAGGGTGGCCTCCTGGGTAGGATGTCACTGGGCACTGACGGACCTCAGCCTCACCACCGGAACAAGGCCTGTACTCTTTCTCTGGCTCCTCTCTCTTCCCTGTGGGAATTGGGGCAAAGGAATTCAGCTTCCTGGGCCTTGTCCTCACCTAACCAGGCTTTTTGGCTTTCTCTTTTTCTCTCTAGGCTGCCACGGGAACTTCTGGATTCCCTGTGCTGAGCTCACAGGCCTTCTTAGCACTCATTTGTTGTTTATGAAACTCAGTTGGAAGGCTTCTGTGTGGTGTATACTGCCCTGAGCCTGAGGTGCAAAAATGATTAGGCCATGTTGCTGTTCTTCATAAACCCCCACACAGACCAGTACAAGAGACTGGCTGGCACAGAGAGGAACAAGTGTCTGGCTTCAGGGGCCAAAAGGAGGTGCTTGAGCAAGACCCAGAGGCAGAAGCAGCCCCCGGAAAGGAATGCTGAAGCAGTGATAGGACAGGGAAAGGCAGTGGCGAGGTCTGGCTGTTTACTGCCTTGCCTAGAGAACCAGCTTGGAGCCCTTTGCTTACCTGAGAAATGGAGTGGACAGACTGTGAAGTGGGGACAGGGTGTTGAATCACCCTGCATTACAGGCCTCTTAGGTAGTCAATTTGGATTCAGTCCAGGAAAAAATGGAGATGTGAGGTCTAGTCACAGAGATGTTAAAAAGCAGTCATTAGCTAGGAATGATGGTGTATATCCAAACACTATCAAAGACTGAATGAAGCAGGAGATCATGAGTTTGAGGTCAACCTGGGCTATGTAGTGAGTGCCAGGCCACAATAGCAACACCCTCTCTCAAGCTCACTCTCCCCCGAAAGTAACAAGGGACTCAGGGTACTTCCTTGGCTTATTTGTAAGTACTAAGGAAGCAGCTTCCCCAGGCCATCCCCCTGTGATTGCTGAGGATATGATAATGTAGTATGTAGGTCTCTGCTTCACAGCAGAGCAAAGGGGTTTAGTTAAATAAGCAAGAGAATCTAGCTTGTGACTGGTGTTAATAGAAAGATGGAGCCGGGCGGTGGTGGCGCACACCTGTAATCCCAGCACTCTGGTAGGCAGAGGCAGGCAGATTTCTGAGTTCGAGGCCAGCCTGGTCTATAGAGTGAGTTCCAAGACAGCCAGGGCTACACAGTGAAACCCTGTCTCGAAAAAAACCAAATCCAAAAAAAAAAAAAACAAAGAAGAAAAAAGAAAGAAAGATGGGAGAGTAACTGGAATGGAAGATTGGAGGGCATTGACTGGATGGAAGACTTAATGTAGGCCTTAGGAGGTAACAGTTAACTGAGACTTGAGACTGCCAGCGGCTAAGATTGGCGAGTTGAGAATGTGGGCTTGGATTCAGTGGTAGAGTATCGGTCTAGTATACAAGAGGCCCTGGGTTCTTTCTGTCTTCAGTAACAGAAAAGGGGATAGGAAGAAAGTAAAGAAATATAGTGTATGAGATGGCTCAGCAGTTAAGAGCACTGACTGCTTGTCCAAAGGTCCTGAGTTCAAATCCCAGCAACCACATCGTGGCTCACAACCATTTGTAATGAGATCCGATGTCCTCTTCTGGTGTGTCTGAGGACAACTACAGTGCACACTGTGTGTGTGTGTGTGTGTAATATTTTTAAAAAAAGGCAAGAGAGAAATATAGTGTAGTGGTATGTAAAGTGAAGTCTTTGTGTGTGGCTTTGGGTGAACTGCCTCAGGAAAGCCTTTGCTATGTTTGGGTTAATGAGCAGAGACTACGAAATTGTTTTGAGACTGTTTGAACCTTGAAGAGCTGTCTCCCTGGAAAGTCTGCACTTGGTCCTACATGAGATCTTGCAGCTGCACAAACCTTGGTCCTAAGACACTCCCAGCAAACCTAGGATTGTTACTTTTGATTATGAATTGCCATAATCAAAGATTTGTGTGGTTTGTCTGCATTCTCTGGCAGCAAGAGCAAGATAATGTTGGTAGTTGGAGCCTTTCCCAGCCCAGGTAGTTTTGTGTAATAATGGAGCGGAAGTACCTGGAGTGAGCTAGGTAGGGTGTCAGTCTTGTTTCCAAGAAGGCTGAATGCCTCTGCTCCTTCAGAACGTGAAGGCAGGGCATCTTGGCGCGCCTCTCTCACTGCGACGCCTGTGACCAACCTCAGCCACCACAGATCAGGTGCCAGTGGCCCTGGTGTGGACTTGAGGGAGCCAGGTGCAAGCATCTGCTGTCCAGGGGAAAGGGGGGTTGCATGTATTTTCAATCCCAGCTTAAAAGACAGAAGCACGGGAATATTTTGAGAGGCCCTTTCTCAAAAGAGAAGTGGGGTGGTTCCAGAGAAGTGAGGACGAGAATGCTCTTGAGCCAAGGACTGGACTGTAGATGAGAGATCAGAGTTAACTAGGGGCTAGGGCTTTCAGGTGTGTACAAGAGGTTGTATATTTGTCAGTGTGAAGGAAACCACCAGGATCTAAAAACAGGCTGAATTTCCACATTTGAAAGTTGTCTAGTTGAATGTGGCGGCACACGTCTGTAATTACAGCACACAGGGCACTGAGTTTGAGGTCAGCCTGGCTACAAAGTAAGAACCAATCTCAAGAAGCCCTGCCTCTAAAAACAGTCAGCATGGCTGCTGTAAGGCAGGGGCTGTAAGCACAAGAGTGAAGGGAGGAGTCGAGTGCAGCATGAAAATAGTTGCAGCCACAGCTGCTGAGGATTGGATGGGTGTAAGGAGTGGGCCAAGTTCACAGCCCCTGGGTCATGCTGGGAAGGTAGGTGTTCTGTAGGAGGTTGAGGAACACCTGTAGACAGTCCCCTTGAGGTCCCTTGGTTCCTTCCCCTTTGAGGATTATAAGATTTTTTTTCTATGCTCAGATTCTCCAACCTGACCTCTTGCTTTTCCTTCTCTGGCCAGGTCTCCCCTGCCAAATCCACCCTAGCCCACTGAAGCGCTCCATGTCACTCATCCCTACGAGCCCGCAGGCCCCTGGTGAGTGGCCGAGTCCAGAGGAGCTTGGGGCCCGGGCTGCTTTCACCACGCCCGACCACGCACCCCTCTCGCCACAGAGCAGTGTGGCCTCCTCTGGCAGTGAGCAGACGGAGGAGCAGGGCTCCAGCCGGAACACTTTCCAGGAGGATGGCAGCGGGATGAAAGGTGCATCCAGAGGACAGTGCCAGAAACCCTGCTCCGGGGCTTGGACTAGGCGGACAGAAAATTGCCTGTAGCTGCTACCTCAGGGAGGGGACAGGTTTGAAGATAATAGATAACCCTCACAGCCAACCAGAGCTCAGATAATTGGCAGATGAGATAAATCATGGAGCCCATCCTGGCAGCTCAATAGGTCAGGTATCCTGCTAGGGAAGGGTATCTAAAACGGCAGCTTCTGGCTCCAGCCCGCTGTAGTTTCTACTGGTGGCTCATGCTTGACTTTTGCCCACAACCTGCCTCTGGTCACCAGTATCCATTTCCTGACCTATCCTCCCTCCTTCTCCACAGATGTGCCCTCATGGCTCAAGAGCCTCCGCTTGCACAAGTATGCTGCTCTGTTCTCACAGATGAGCTACGAAGAGATGATGACCCTAACTGAGCAGCACCTAGAGTCGCAGGTAAATCTGAGAGACCATGGGGAGGTGGTGGCCAGCACAGCTGGGTGCTGTTCCTGTCATCAAGCCTCTCTGTCCCTGGTCTCTGTTGGGTTACCCTATGGACCTTACCTATCTTCAGCTTCCTGTCTCCTTCTGTCCTCATCACAGAATGTCACCAAAGGTGCCCGGCACAAGATAGCCCTGAGCATCCAGAAGCTGCGTGAGAGACAGAGCGTCCTAAAGTCCCTAGAGAAGGTGAGGGTCTGGTGTCCTCATCTTCAAGGCCCAGTGGTATGGGCAAGTAGAGGCTTTGGATCAATCTTGTTGGGAGTTGCAATCTGACCTCTGCTGGCCCCATCCACGGGCAGCTGGAGTCTAGAGACCTTGAGCAAGTTGTCGTCCAAAGGCTCACTTGCTGCTGCCTGAGATGCTCCTCCCACCCTCTTTCCCTGTCTTCCCTACCTGTACTGGTTGGTGATTCCAGAATGTCTCCATCCTTTGTCAGGAGACCTGAGTGGGTGAATTTGTGGATGAGTTGCAGATGTGTAAGGAATTTTTTTATGACTTTCTTTTCTACTCAATCCTAATCCGCTTCCATTTATCTTCCTTCTTTCTTTTCCTTGCTTTCTCCTTCTGGATTTTCCTTCTCCTTAACTGTCTTAGTCTGATAGTCTGCTGCTGCTTTGGAGGGAAAAGGGAGTCTGTGTGGCTGATGAGCCAGGTTGCTCTTATCTGCTCTGACTCTGTGCTAGGGCCTTGCATACTATGGAGGCTTCGCAGAGTCTCATCCCCTGGGCTCTTTGCCTGACCTAGCTCTATGTCCTCTTGTAGGATGTGCTGGAAGGTGGCAATCTGCGGAATGCTCTGCAGGAGCTGCAGCAGATCATCATCACTCCTATCAAGGCCTACAGTGTCCTTCAGGCCACCCCTGCTGCCAAGGATGGGGGTCGGGGGGAGCCGCTGCTGCCAGGTGCTGAGCCTCCCCTCACCCACCCTGGATCAGACAAGGGCACTGAGACCAAGGACCCTCCAGCTGCAGAGAACTATCCTCCTCCACCAGCTCCAGCCCCCTCTGATAGCAGTGAGCCAGCCCCAGCTCCCGTCGCCGACGGAGACATCCCCAGCCAGTTTACACGGGTGATGGGCAAAGGTGAGAGCAGTGTCTAGCCCAGAACCCTGAGTCAGAATGCCAGGTGAGCCCAGGCACCAGGGATCAGGTCCAGGTTAGAGAAGGGGAGCAGTGCTTCTTACTAAAGACTAGAGGTGAGCTTCATGAGTAGGTACTGATGGTACTAGCCAAGGAGGTGGGGCGCTTCTAGCCCATGTTTCTATCCCTCTGTACCTACCGGCTGGTACTGGGAAGGCTGCAATACAGCAGAGGGTATGTTGGGACTAAGCTCTGTGCTTTCCCATGTTCCTCAGTATGCACCCAGCTGCTGGTGTCCCGACCAGACGAGGAGAACATCACCAGTTACCTCCAGCTCATCGAAAAGTGCCTGACTCATGAGGTAGGACCTTTGCTAGGGCTCCCAAGAGGGAAAAAGGCTGCTCCACCCCCCTCAGAGCTCAAGGGCCCAGGTTTCCTCCCATCCTCTCCAGCGCTGCCTTCAAACGCTTCTTAGCTTTTGTACACCCTATGGGGAGTGGCCACCTCCACCTGTTCATCCCTGCTCTCAGGGCCAATATTGTTCAAGCTTCCCAAGTGAACTCAAAAAACACTCCTGCTGGTCCAGGGTTTCTTGCCTCTTGCTCTTCTTGATCGCAGAGAGAGATGACTATACTCAGTTACTGCTGCGTACCTGTCTCTCCCAGCTCACCTAGCATGTGGTCCTCTGTGTCCAGCATCATCCTTTCCCTCTTTCCAGGCTTTCACAGAGACACAGAAGAAGCGGCTGCTGTCCTGGAAGCAGCAAGTGCTGAAACTCCTCCGGACATTCCCTCGAAAAGCTGCACTGGACATGCAGAGCTACCGGCAGCAGAAGGGGTAGGTGGACACCTCCCTAGGCAGATGGAGTTGGCATGTGGATGCCTAAAAGGGTGACTGCTGTGTTCTGGAATAGGCCCTGCTATACTTACCCACTACAGAGTTTCTAGAAAATTAAGATGAAATACAACTTAAAAGGGGAAAAAGGCCAGATGTAATGGCACACACCTAATCTCAGCACTTGGGAAGCAGAGAGACTTGGATCTCTGAGTTCGAGAACAGTAAGGGCTACACAGAGAAAGCCTGTCTCATAAACACCAAAAAGAGAAAGGGAGGGAGAGAAAAAAAGGCTAATTGTGGTGTGGCACAGGACTTTAATCCTAGCACTCAGGAGGCAGAGCAAGTAGATTTCTACAATTTGGAGAATGAGGAGGTGGGAATTCATGGAAAGAGAGCTTGATTTGTGGAAAGGCACTGCCATTTGATTACCTTTCGGAAGAATTTAAGAGATGGGGGCCCTGAAGAAGAACAGGCCTTCAGTCCAGAGAAGGCTTCTTTAGGGGAACTGTATCATGGCCATTGGCAGCCACAGTGGGGCTTTGAATGGAGAAAAGAAGGAGCTTTTGCTTTTGTGCCGTTGGGCATAGAAGTAGGTATTAAGTAGATCCATGAACTGCTCTACAGCTGTTGGAGGGCCTGCAGGTCACAGCCCAATACTTACTCTCTCTCTCTCTCTCTCTCTCTCTCTCTCTCTCTCTCTCTCTCTCTCTCTCTCTCTCTCTCTCTCTCTCGGTGTGTGTGTGGGGGTATGCCCATGCCATGGTGCACATGTGAAGGTCAGAGGACAACTTTTAGAAGTCAGTTTTCTCCTTAAACCATTGGGGTTCCAGGGGTCAAACTCAGGTCATCAGTCTTGATGGCAAGCGCCTTTACCTGCCGAGACATCTTGTAGACCCACTGTATACAGCTCTCTGTCCCAGAGAGAAAAAGATATAAGGAATGTTGCCTGACTTCTAGAATAAAGAGCAAAGAAAGGCCAGGCGGTGGTGGTGCACACCTTTAATCCCAGCACTTGGGAGGCAAAGGCAGGCAGATTTCTGAGTTCGAGGCCAGCCCGGTCTACAGAGTGAGTTCCAGGACAGCCAGGGCTACACACAGAAACCCTGTCTCGAAAAACCAAAAAAAAAAAAAAGTAAGGCAGCTAGAGTCTGGTCCAGCTGTTAACAGTACAAGTGTTCGAGGGCCGGGGCATTGTGTGCAGAGAACCTGTCTGCTATACAGAAGGCCCTGGCTTCTGTCCCCAGCACCGCATGGATGCTCAAGTAGACCCTGCTCCTGTGCCTTTGCCTCCTTACCTGTATGCAGAAGGCTCTGAGGTCCCTTTTCACACCAGATAATTCTTTATTGAAAAGTGACATATGAACTGCTTTGAAGGGTACAAGGAAACCTCGCTGTGCTCCCCACCTCCACCTTGGGTCAAAAGAAACAGAAGTGTAGGGCGCAAGGATGATCAGAGCAGATTGCTGCTGTTCTGTCCTCCCTACTGGAATTGTGGAAAGGACAGGAGATAGGACCTTCTGTCTAAGCTAATAACTTGTACTCTGCTTTCTGGCAGCTGGGCATTTGGCTCCAACTCTCTCCCCATAGCTGGCTCTGTGGGGATGGGTGTGGCCCGGCGGACCCAGCGGCAGTTCCCAATGCCTCCTCGGGCTTTACCACCTGGCAGGATGGGCCTCCTGAGCCCTTCAGGCATTGGGGGTGTTTCTCCTCGACATGCCCTTACCAGCCCCAGTCTTGGGGGTCAGGGTCGACAGGTGAGCCAACTACTATCCAGGTGCTTCTGGGGTTGAGGTGGCAGTACCAGGGATGTATGTTTGGTCCTGGGCCTCTCCTATTCAACTTGACACTTTCTCTCCGTGTCCTGTGTAGAACCTGTGGTTTGCCAATCCTGGAGGCAGCAACAGCATGCCCAGCCAGAGCCGCAGCTCTGTGCAGCGCACTCACTCGCTCCCAGTTCACTCGTCACCCCAGGCTATTCTCATGTTCCCTCCAGGTGAGGTGCTTTGCCTCTGTCCTCAGTCATTCAGCCTGGCCAACCGCCTTAGTTGACTTTTGTCTGCTCACCTGGATTCACATCCACTCTCCCAGGTCTCTCCAGGCTGTACGCCATCCCCTATCTCCCTACATCTCTAGGGAGGCATTTTCTTTATATGTCCATTAAGTCTATCAGGGCTCTCTCCCCTTCACTTAGCTCCCCTGTTTGCATGTTTTTCCTTTTTTATGCCATGGTCTCAGTGTTGGTATTGATCTGTCACTATTTCTTTATAAGCTCACTTAAAACTCAGAAGGGTTTAAACTCTGAGGGGTCAGTGAAAGTTTTGTGGAAGAGTTGTAACCTGTCAGCCCACCTGACAGTTGTGTTATGTGAGAGGTCATGACCACTGGAACCAATAACTACACCTCTTAATGAGGTTTTGTGGTAAAAGTCTCTCTGCTCACATCAGCCTGGAGGTCAGAGGTCAGGAGGGTTGAGTGTCATGTGGCAGATCAAAACTATGCCAGCTCTGGATCCCTGCTTGACTGGACGAGGCAGGAGTGGCTTCTGGCTGGTGCACTCTCCCAGACTTAGACTAGGCATGGCATCTGTGACAGTGAGCTACTCTGGACAGGTCTTAGATTTGGAGGTGAGATAAATTCTTGCAGTCAGAAACTTTATAGCCAGTAGAGTTTGTGAATTGATGAAATACTGTAGGCCTCCATTTGTGGCCTCAGAGATGATCTGTCTGTTCATCTTAGGGTGGGTCTTAGCACACTGTAGGGCTATTTATTGTGTAGATGGTATTGAGTGAATGGGTGTGCCATGGGTGCAAAAGGGTTCCAACACGTGCCAGCCCATTAGGCAGCCTTCTTATACTTGTTGGGTGGAGCCTTTCCTGATACTCATGAGAAGGGTGCTCAGATGTGCTCTCACCTCAGCAGTCACCACTCAGCTATAAAGAGTGTCCAAGTTCATAGCTTGTTTTTTAGAGAAACAGGTCTCCCTGGGACCTAACTTCAAGGTTGGGTGACGGGTGAAAATGAGGTTTAAGATAGGAGCCAGATCCTAGGAGTACAGCTCAAAAGCTCAGATGTCCTGAGGTGAGTCAAAGTACCTAGCCATCTCCGTGGTACCTGAGCTCTGGTGCAGGTGCTAAAGAGGTCTTTTGAGAACTACTTTGAGTGTCGACAGGCTCCATAGCTGCTGTCCTGTTTTGTGCCACCTGTTGAGCCTGCTTGGATTGCATTTTGTCTGCGGGAACAAGTCCAGGTAGGCACAGGAAAGACTTTAGCTTAGCTTTACACCAAGCATAGAGAGTGGACCATCAACCAGCAAGAAGCTGCCAGTGTCTGCCCAGACTGCCCAAGGCAACTTGAGTCTCTGTCCAAAATACTCAGCACCTGTGTGTGGCCTCCAAGAACACTCCCTTGGCTTCATATCACTTCCTCTCTGAAAAATCTGGCCTTTCTGCATTACCCAACTCCTACCTACCTTGGCTGTCTCCCTGTCTGCGTTGTGACATCCCTAGGCCTGTCTTTGTCTCTTCTCAGCTATGTCTTCCACCCCCTTTGTATGCATGCTTTCTGGGCTCTTTATCCTTGGCTCCAACCCCATGCCAGCAATCTCTGTCTCCCAACCCTTCCCTCTTTCCATTCTGGTTGGCCCTCCCTTGACCTCCTCCATTCTCTTCTCTCCCACTCAGATTGCCCGGTACCTGGGCCTGACCTGGAGATCAATCCTACCCTGGAGTCTCTGTGTCTGAGCATGACAGAACACGCCTTGGGTGGTGAGCATTTCCTCTTCCCCTGACCTAGCTCCCACCTACCCAGCATCTCCAGCTCTGAACCCAGCAACTTGGAGCCATCCTGAGGGTCCCCAGGGGAGGCCAGACTCCAGGGAGGGTCCGCCTGGGATAACATGCTATGTGAGTGCCTTTGCTAAGGACTCCCACCAGCTCCTGACCTTCCTCCCTTCCTCCCTTTCTCACCACAGATGGGACAGACAAAACCTCCACCATCTGACGGGACCCACAGCCCAGCGCACCCATAGGCTCCCTGGGCGGCGGGCGGGGGCCATCCCCCAACAGGCTTCTTCTCGGCAGCGAGAGGGTGGGCTGGCGCAGCTATACATTCTGATATTTTTCTACTCATCCTCTTAACTTTTGTTTAACATTGGCACACGCCTTGCTCACTCCCAGGCCCATTGAGGGATCTCAGCTGAGGCCGGGGACAGAGAGGGCAGCCAGAGGCAAGGACTGGCCAGACTGCCTGCCCCTTCCCTCCCGAATCCCCCACTGGCCCCATCCTACCCTTGTCTCCTTCCGACTGCTGACACCTGTCCTTCCCCAAGAGAGCAGACCTCCTCAGAGACAAACTGACAGCTGCTTTGTGCAGCCTGCCCTTCAGACACATGACAACGGGAATGAGCAGTGTGGACAGCCTGCTCCACCAGTATGTCACTGGAGAAGAGCCCCTCTCCCTTACCCCCACCTTCTTCATTCCTACCATTCCCCTGGACAGGCACCACCTTCCTTTTTTTCTTGCCCTGTTTATCAGAGGTTCTCTACAATTAATTTCTTAGGCCTATTTAAGATACATATTTATATAGTTCTTAACGGTTTTTCTCTGATCATTCCCTGTCATTTTTAGAATCCCCAGGCCTCTCTCTGAGCCAGGACAGTGGCAGGGGGAGCCTGAACTTTATGAGGAGAGGGCAGAGCCCCCTCCTACAGACCCCCCTGCCCTTCCCCATCCCAACCCTGGCTCCCAGATGCAGAGGTTGAAGGTGGGCAGCCCCAGGCCCGCAGTGAGGTCAGGAAGTCTGTTGCCTTAATGTCCCTTTCCCCCACCAACATAACCCTTCTCTGTTCCCCAGGTCTGTTGGCAAGACTTGTGGGTAGGAACCAGGGAAGGGGGAGTGTTCGGTTTTGTTTTCTTGCCTACACTCTCTGTCCACCTTTCCCACACCCATTATGTCATGACCTCATGTAAGTGGAACACTATATCATAACCCAGAGGTGCAGCCCAGCCTGAGTCACATAAACCCTCTACTCCCTGTTCTTGATGAGGGCTGGTGCTGGGGCCCAGGTGGAGGGAGGGAATTTGGGATTCAGGCTGTGGGGAAGCCAGGGTCCCCTATTCCAAACTCCTCATTCCCCCTCAACCTACACCCTCATTGGGACATTCTCAAGCTTTTCACACGAAAAGGAAAAAATGTTATTTTTAGATACATTTTATGAATAACTTTTGTTATGAATATGGCTGGTAACCATTGTGTATGTTATTAAAGATACAAAATGTTGGGAAAAACAAAACCAAAAAAAGAAAAAAGAAAAAAAAAAAGGAAAAAAAGAAAGCCTTCCCTGTACTATCAGCCCACCCCCCCAGACCTTGCCCCTGCCTCCTGGTCTGTGGACCTCCCCTGCTTTGAGCCCAGGGAGGGAGAAGAAGCCAGGGGGTAGAGTGGCCCTGGGGACCTGCCTGTGGTCCCCACCACCTCTCCCAGTGCCGGGCTGGGCGGGGTGTCAGGTGTATTTATGTACCTCTTGCACACTCATCAACCTATGCAAGTCCCCACCCCGGCCCTCCAGGTTTCTGTGCCTTTGCTCATTCCCCCCTCTTAACTCCCGGGCTTCTCCGGCCCCTCCCACTAACAGTGGGAAGTGGGGTGAAAGGCCACCTGTTTGGAATAAGCAGGGTGTCCCTCATGGGACCCTCACCTCCACAAGCCGGTCTAGTCTTGTCTTGTTCACTTCCCATCAGGGTGACTGACCCTGCCTGGCACTGGAAGGTGATGAGGGATACCCTCCCCGAGAGGGAGGCGAGAGCTTCCCACCACCTGACAGCAGAGTGCAGAACGCAGGCGGCCTCACTCTGACAGGCAGGACCCTGACCCTCCTACCCCCACACCCTACGTGGTTTCACCCTACCCTGCCCTACCCACTGTCCCCAGCCCCACTGGCAGAAATCAGCTTTGAGTAACTGTACATTTTTCTCGCTGTTGGAGAAGACTTATTTGTTGGAGTTTCAATTGTTAATGGTCTGGGCTTATTTTGGAAAACAAAACAAAACAAAAAAAACAAAATAACCAAAAAGACTCTAATTTTTCCTGTGAATCCGTGGGGATCCTTGAGCACTTTGGGCTGGGGGGTGCAGATGATGTGAACGGGAACAGAGACTTTGGGAGATGAAGTCAAGAGAAGTTAGGTTTATTAACAGCAAAGATTGAGGGGTAGGGACAAAGGCTCACAAAACAGGTAACTAGAAAAGTGCTTCCCTGCCCTAAGAATGGTGTCTGTGCTGATCGCATTAGAAGGCCTTGAGGCTCAGTCACTGTCACTGTCAGCCTCACTGGAATCAGAAGCTGCAGCTTCACTGCCATCCTCCTGAGCCGAGTGCTCACTGCCACTGGGGAAGGGGCTGGCACTCCGGCTACGACTCCTGCTCTGGCTGCGGCTCCGCTGGCCATCACCATCACTGCCACTGTCCGAGTCATTGTCACTGCCCCTGTGGGCCTGCCCTCTGTCCTCATCATCAGAGTCTGCATCATCTTCTGAATCAGCATCACTACCGAAAATCTCTTCTTTGTCCCGGGCAGCACGAGCTTCATCCTCGCTGCTTTCATCCTCACCGCTGCCACTCTTGTCACTTGCCTCATCCCTGTCACCCTCCTCTCGGTCACTCTCACTGCCAGAGTGTTCATCCTCGCTGCCTTCCTTCTCACTGCTGCTGCCCTTCTCCTGTTCCTCATCTGTGAGGAAGTAGGGACTGGTGAGATTCCATTGCCCACCCTCCCAGGGCTCCCAGGATGTGACTAGTCCTTTACCTGAGCCCCCAGCTTCTTTCTCTTCAGCCTCCATCTCTTCCTCCTCCTCTTCCTCTGGTTCGTGGTTTTCCAACTGGGCCTTGCGTGCCTCCTGGAATCAATCAGCAAATTGGGAAGAAGATGAGATAGGATCAGACCGCTCCCACTAGACTCCTTTTGGGTATCCTGGGCCAGTAGAGCTTACCTGGGCTTCTAATTCCTTCTCATTCATGTCACGGTGTTTGACGACAAGCAAGGCATTGGTACCTGACTGAACTCCAGCCTTGGCCCGGCGCTTACTGAGACGGACCCTGCAGTGGACAATTGCAGAAGGGGAGTTAGGCTCCACTGGGACTAGTCTGCACCTGGTTCCCTATCTATATTTGACCCAGAGCATGCCAGAAGACAAACATGTGAAAGATGCTATTATGGGTTTGATTTACCCAACTTTTAAGTTTTCTGGGGTTTTTTTTTAAGATTTTAAGTGAATGGGTGTTTTGCCTGCATGTATGTATGTTGCGTTGTGTTGTGTTATAGTACCCCAAGAAGCCACAAGATGGCATCAGATTCTCTAGGGAATTGGGATATAAACTCAGGTCTTCTTAGAGAGCAGCCAGTGTTCTACACTGCTAAGCCATTTTTCAAGGCCTCTTATCCAAAGCATAAAAACAAGAAAATGGCAAAATTTTGGGTTTCTGGCTTTTAAGTAAGAAAGCAGTAGACTGCAGCTGGATTGTAGTACTCACTAGAGGTGGTGTTACTCTGCCCATTTTCATATCTCTAGCCAGACAACAGGATCAGAGCCATATTGAACAGAAACTCAAACCACAACCATAAGTTAGCTTTCAGCCCTCATAGAAAGGTTCTGAGGTGTCACTTTTGCAGTTGTGTCAAGTATTTAAAACCTGCTGAAGGGGCTATAGGAAATAATTCAGTTGGTAAAGTGCCATGGTAGAACAGGAAAGAATAACTCTTCCCCCAAGTTATCCTCTAACCTCCACTTGCATGACATGTCATGCATAAATCTATGCACACAAAAGAGCAACCAAGGAAAACTGGTTGCAACCTCTGGCTCCAGTATGTACACGTATGAACATAAACACATCATATAAAAAAAGCTTATTAAAACTATTGAAGCCGGGTGGTGGTGGTGGTGCACGCCTGTAATACCAGCACTCTGGGAGACAGAGGCAGGCAGATTTCTGAGTTCGAGGCCAGCCTGGTCTACAGAGTGAGCTCCAGGACAGCCAAGGCTACACAGAGAAACCCTGTCTCGAAAAAAACAAACAAACAAACCCAAAAAAAAGTATTGAGACCAAGAATGTATCTTACAGGAGGGAACTTGCCTATCGTGAGAGAAAAACGACTGCATAATACAGGGAAAAATTGCATTATGTGAAATTTTTCTTTCTGGTTTAAGGCACTAGGACTAGAGCCAGGCCCAGCCCACATAAACAGGCTCCTGCTGCTCTCTTAAACATAACAAATCCTTAGGTACAAATAACTTCAGGAAAGTTCTTGTATGGTCTTTAAAACATAAGCACACACACACAAAGGTCCAAACTCATGAAACAGTGCGGAGTACCTGGTCTCCAGCTCATTGTAGTAAACACCATCACCCTCTCTGAAGATGAAGAAATAGTTCTCCTCGTAGCCTTTACTGGCCTTGTTCTTCACATTCCAGTTGTATTCCCGAGCAATCTTGTAGTCATACCTGGGAAGAAGGTAGAGTCAGCCCACTGCTCCCTGAGGAGTAAAGGAGACATACTTCTGAATTCTAAAACCTGGCCCTGAGCCTAACCAACCCACTTACACATCATCTGGTGCATAGTCCATCTCTTCCTCTTGGTCCCGCTTTCGTTTCTTTAGTGTCTCTTCCACAGGCAGAAAATATGCCACAAACTGGTTCCCTTCCTCATCCATCATGCCCCTGGCGTTGGGGAAGAATAGAGTGTAAAGGTCGAAAGCAAAGAAAGAACAAGGCTGGGTGTGGGGACACAGGCCTATACATTCTACATTCCAGTGACTGAGGCAAGAGGAATGCAAGGAGCCTAGAGGTCAGCCTGGACAACAGGATCAGAACCTGTCTCACACCCAATACAGAAGAGGCAGCAAAGAGCACACCAAGGTAGACAGCAGGGCTACAGACCTGATCATGGCCTGAGACATCATCTCTAATGCAGCCGCCCCACTTGTGTCCTTGGGGGCTGGGTCTGAGTCAAAAATGACCTGAGCACATGGGTTGATCCACATCTGGAAAATAGAAATAGACTAAAGTTAGTAAGGACTCGACAGGCACAAGTGGCTGCCCCTGCCTCCCACTGAGTCTGACCTTAAAGTCTGGGAAGACAGGCATGACCTCCACTGGTGTCACTCGGGGCTTGCTGTAATGCTGGGAGATCTGATAGAACAAAAAGAGTGAGGAAGAAGAAAAACCTGAGACACACTTTTGTCTCTATTCTATTCCCCCAATTACCGATTTCTGGGCATCTTCAAAAGTCTTTTCAATGGCTGTGATCTGGCTGTCCCTGTCTTTGTATATTTCTTCCTCTGTGAACTGCTGCTTCACAGAAACCCCAATCCTGGCAATGAAAGAAAAATGTCATTAAGAGCCTCTGGACATCCCTAAAGTCTTGCTCGCTTCCCTTTGCCACCTGTTACTTACTTGACTTCAGGCTTCTCATTGGAGATGCCGTATCTGTTGAACTCAGTGGAGATATACTCTGTCTTACGCATCCACGGCACCACCTTTGCATGCTGCTGGGATCTAAAGAGGAAAACAAGGCACCTCAGGGTACCATGCTTGGTCAAGTCCACCCAGTATCTAATGGGACCACCTCACCTCTTGGAGCTGGTGGGAGCCTGAATCTCCTCTTCCAGAAGCTTCTCATCAGCAGGATCCAGAAGAACTAGGGGGTGAGGGGCAGGAGGACCATGAAGGATACCCAGGCCTGGCCTTTGCTGGCCTAGAGCAGACCCTCCCTGTCTCCCCACACACCATTGGGATCGATTCGGTAGGTGTCAGGGTTAATGAGATCGATGGTGACCCCCAGATCTGGCTCAGTCAGGAGGTCATGTTTGTGCTGTTTCTCCAAGGAAGTTGCTTTGTACTGAACAAACCTGGGTGGGAAAACATGCCTGTTACACTTTTATGATCCACCCTCACACCCCAACATGCTCCCTTCCTAGAAGCTAAGCTTCTGTGGAGAGGAACTCAGAGTGCAGTGTCCAGCATTGGCAGCTTCTGAGTAAGAAGGGTATTGTATGCTGCTTTCTCTATTAGTAGTTACTGGGCACCTCCTATGTGCCAGTCTAAGGGAGGTTGAGGCAATGAAATAAGCAGTCCTTGCCTTCAATGAACTATCTTTTAGTAGTTTTTCCATTCTTGAGTTCAGTCTTACCTGTTCTGGTCGAAGGGGTAGGTGATGAACTTGGGGTCAAATGGGATGTCAGGAAGGCTATTGCAGTACTTGACTCGGCAGACCACTCCAGACCTAAGAAAACAGTGGCCCAGAACTAGGTCTCGCAGGCCTTTAGAGATGACTCCAGCAGTTAAGAGCGAGTACTTATCCCGCAGAGGACCTAAGTTTGGTTCCCAGCGCCCACGTCAGGCTGCTGACAGCCGCCTGTAACATCGGACACCTGTGACCTCTGTAGCAGCTACACAGACATGCACATACTTACACATCTAATTAAGATAATACAGATGGCTGAAGCTGGTGGCACAGGCCTTTACTCCCTGCACTTGGGAGGCAGGCAGATCACGGAGAGTTTAAGCTAGTGACGGTTTACACAGTGAGTTCCAGGCCAGCCAGCAATACAAAGCGAAACTTATCTCAAAAGGAATAACAGTGCCACACCAGCCTTTGGGAGGCAGAGGCAGGCGGATTTCTGAGTTCGAGGCCAGCCTGGTCTACAGAGTAAGCGCCAGGCCAGCCAAGGCTACACAAAGAAACCCTGTCTCGAAAAAAAGTAGTAACAATTTTAAAAACAGCCTCAGGCTGACAAGATGGCTCTGCGGCAAAAGCGCCTGCTGTCCATCCAGCCTGAGGGCCGGGGTTACTCTCAGGCCTGTGCCTCTGAGGGTGGAGGGAAAGCGGCGCTTGGCTGCCACTCGCAGCAAAACGACAAACCTAGGCCTGCCTGTGCACAGGGAAGCGCAGAAGCGCAGTCTGCGCCCCTCAGTCTCGAAAAGGCCCCGCCGCCCCAGCGCGCTGTCCCGCCCGCCCGCAAGGGCAGCCCGGAGCTCACCTCTCGGGCAGGGTCCGGTGGGAATTGGGCCTGGATTCGGGGAGAGAGAGAGAGAGAGATGTCGGGAGTTTGGCCTGAGTGGAAGGAAAGGTCCCCGAACTGCTGACGGGCTGCTGCCTTAACGCCTGAAGCCAGATGCTCAGCCCTGCGGAGGGGCTGAGGGCTGCGCCTCCACTCCCTCCCCTCCCTCCGGGGGGTTCCGAGACTGGATCGCAGGGGCCCGGGAAGCGACCTGGAGGCCCAGAGGGACCGCCCCGTCGTCGGGGGGCGAGCGCTGCGCGACGTCGCAGGCGACCTGAGGCAGGAGTGACGTCTGAAGCAGACCCCCTCGGCCTAGACCCCAGCTTGCGGCTCACGAAACGAAACGGCAGGTGACAGGGGCCCACCTGTGGCCATCTTCCCGCTGGGCCTGGGTCTGGATGGTGGGCGCCATCGCGACCAGGCGACGGCGTCCTCGCTGGCCGCGGGCGGACGCTGAGGGGCGTGCCGACTCTGAGAGACGCCGGACCCCAGGACAGGCTCCCGATGACTCCGGGCTCCGCGGGGAAGGGTGGGATCAAGGGGACCGGCGACAAGGGCTCGGCGTGACTGGAGCAAAAGCGTGGACTGCGTCGGACACAGACTCACGGCTCCCGCTCCGACTGCTACCAAGACGCTCAAGACTGGACAGGTCGCGTCCGGCCGCAAAGCCTTCAGGGAAATAGAGTGCGGTCAGCCCCTCAAAGCGATTGGCGA
Source organism: Apodemus sylvaticus (assembly GCF_947179515.1). Lineage (NCBI taxonomy): Eukaryota > Metazoa > Chordata > Mammalia > Rodentia > Muridae > Apodemus > Apodemus sylvaticus. Next base: position 184,345,311 of record NC_067472.1, read on the forward strand.
GCTGTGAGTGAAGGGGCGGAGCTGTGAGAGAACTCCTCTCATGATTGGTGGAAAGATATTTCACTCGTGGCCTCGATTTGGGAGGGCGGGGAAAAATGCATATCCTCTCCTCCCATTGGCTAAACCATCGGTGAGGCGGGGCTAACCAGGAAAGGGGGCCAGCCAAATGAAGGGGCTGAGGCGCCTCCGGAGCAGACGCGCTTGTGACGTGTTTCCGGTGTTCTCGCCGAGGAAAATGGCTGCGCCCCAGCCGCAGGCTGCGGCGGTTTCCTCTGCTGCCGGTGTGTCAGGTCCGGGTTCTGCCGGTGGTCCGGGTCCCCAGCCACAGTCGCAACCGACACAACTGGTGGGCTCTGCCCAGAGCGGGCTTCTGCAGCAGCAGCAACAGGACTTCGATCCTGTGCAGCGCTACAAGATGCTCATTCCACAACTGAAGGAGAGTCTCCAGGTGACGGGCGGCGGGGAGCGAGAGGGGCTGGCGGGCTGGCTCCGGGGAGGTGCGCCGCGGCGCTGTGTGTTGGAGGAGGACGACAAGCAAGAGTAGCTGTGTGCGGGTGTTGTGTTTGTGTTTGACCAAAGTGAAACTCTGGAGAGCCGTAGTGGTGGCACGCTCTTAATCCCAGCGCTCGGGGGACGGGTCTCTTGAGTTCGAGGCCAGCCTGGTCTACCGAGTGAGTTCCAGGACACCTGAGGCTGCACGGAGAAACTGGGTCGCGAAAAACTAGATGGAAGGGGGCGGGGCGGGGGTAGATAAACAGTTCTGGTTAAGTTCTGTGCAGAAGTCCGGCCTAAGTGCCATTTCTGTCCGTGATGACTAGGTAAAGGGTATGTCCAGAAAGTTATTGGTGAGAATTCCAAATGAGAGCAGGCTTATTGGAAAATACGGGGCTGGAGAGATGGCTCAGTGGTTAAGAGCACTGACTGCTCTTCCAGAGATCCTGAGTTCAAATCCCAGCAACCACATGGTGGCTCACAACCATTCGTAATGAAATCTGATACCTTCTTCTGGTGTGTCTGAAGACAGCTACTGTGTACTTGTATAAATAAATGTTTTTTAGAAAAGTCAGGCAGTGGTGGCGCACACCTGTCCCAGCACTTCGGAGATAGAGGAAGGCAGATTTCTGAGTTCGAGGCCAGCCTGGTCTACAGAGTGAGTTCCAGGACAGCCAGGGCTACACAGAGAAACCCAGTCTGGGGGGGGGGGGGAAGGAAAGAAAGAAAGATGCGGAAAGAAATTGCTATGGGGGTAGTAGTGAACTTTAATCTCTATCAGGATGGAGGTGCAAGCCAAAAAGGCCTGTTGTGAATTTCAAAAAAGACTTGATCCTGCTTGTTTGCCTTCATTTCCTGTATCTTACTTGTTCTCTCTTAATGTCCTTTTAAAACTAGACTTTGATGAAGGTTGCAGCCCAGAATCTGATTCAGAACACTAACATTGACAATGGACAGTAAGTGAATCCCCTCTTCTCTACCTCAGCCATAGAAACCCTCCACTGATGCCCCACCCCCTCCTTTTAAAAGCCTGCCTAGATCCCTTGGGCTTTAATATCTTGGTGGTCCCTTGATTGTCTACATATAGATGCTGGTGTTTCAGATTGAAGCCGGGTGGCGCGAGCTGGGCAGGGGTGGCACACACCTGTAATCCCAGCACTTGGGAGGCAGAGGCAGGTGGATTTCTGAGTTCTAGGTCAGCCTGGTCTACAGAGTGAGTTCCAGGACAGCCAGGGCTACACAGAGAAACCCTGTCTCAGAAAGAAAGAGAGACAGAGAGACAAATAAATAAACAAAAACAGATCGAAAGTCACTTCCCTTCTCACACACTGCTTTCTCCCTGGCTGTAGGAATTGCAGTGACGGACCCATACAGCGCTTTGACAAGTGTCTGGAGGAGTTTTATGCACTCTGTGATCAGCTGGAACTCTGCTTGGTGAGAAACTCCCTAGAGACATTGTGACTAGGCTCCACTTATAGCCACAAGAACAGTTTGAGATAGTGTCACTCAGTAGCCCAGGCTCTCCCAACACTGGGTCTGTAGACCAAGCAGGCCTCCATATTCTGAGTGCACTGAGGTCACACGCACGCACCACCAGGCCCAGCTTCAGTCAGCCAGTCGCTCATTGGTAGCTTTCTCTGTGCCAGACATATGCTTCAGTTGAGGCTAAGTGCAGAGCTTCTAGTTGAGTGGAATGACGAATACAAGACAGAAGATGGACAGCTCAGAGTGGTCATGGTGACACAGCCTGGACCAGAGTGGTTGAGCTCTGTAGGGTGAGGAAGCCCAGAGCATGTGGAGTAGGGAGAAAGTGACTCACGCAGGCTGCTGGTAGAACGTGGAATTCCACCTGACAGTCTGGCCAGAAGGGCAGCAAGGACAGGGCCTGAGGGGACAGTATGGGGACTTGTGCTCCGTCGCTCGGGATGGTCATGCATGAGCTTGAGGCTGTGGCTTCAGCTGTTTGGGGTGGGGCAGAACCCGAGGAGACTTGAGTGAGCAGGTCAAGAAGCAGGCGTGATAAAGCCTGGGCCTGGACCTTGAGAGATGTGGCAGCAACAGTGAGGTTGGACAAGTCTGATTCCTAATACCCACACTAAAAAGGTGGGTGTGGCAGTGTATACCTGCAGCCCAGTCCTGGGGAGGTAGGGATAAAGGTGTGTCAAGCTCAGGAGCTAACTAGCCCAGCCCAACTGGCTAGCCCCAGGTCCTGGTGAAAGATCTGTCTTAAAAAACAAGGGTAGGGAGAGTAAGTCTTGAGAAACAACATACCAGGTTGACCTTTGGCCATGCATCCTCAACCAAACACACACAAATTCCCTTAGCTAGCAAGCCTGCAGACACTGTCCAGTCCCACTGCTTAAGAGGCTGAAGCAGGAAGGTCAAAGTTCAAGACCTGACTGCTGACTTGGTGAGACCCTGCTTTAAAGGGTAAAGAAAGGAGCTGGGTGTTGGTTCCCGTCTGTACAATCTTGGTTTTGTTTTTCTTTTTTTAAGATTTATTTATATGTAAGTACACTATAGTTGTCTTCAGACACTCTAAAAGAGGGAGTCAGATCTTGTTATGGATGGTTGTGAGCCATCATGTGGTTGCTGAGATTTGAACTCAGGACCTTTGGAAGAGCAGTCGGTGCTCTTAACCACTGAGCCATCTCTCCAGCACCAGTCTGTACAATCTTGAGAGGTTGATGCAGGAGAATTACCATGAGTTCCAGGCTAGCCTAGGCTAGGAGCATTAGGGCTAAGAGAACGGGGGACTTAGTTGAGTGGTAGAGTTTAACACAAGTAAAGCTGGAACTTCAATCCCCAGCACCACATCACACTCACTCACTTCCCTTTCGGCGTGTCAGTAGAGTCGCTAGAGTGTGGTAGGCTGGGTCTTCCATGTGTCAGAGAGTGGTAGGGGATTTGAAGTCAGAACTTTTTTTTGGAGGAAATAAGGGGCACTTTAAGGATGCCTCAGACTAGCAGGTGGTGGCACACGCCTTTAATCCCAGCTCTTGGGAGGCAGAGGTAGGCGGATTTCTGAGTTCCAGGACAGCCAGAGCTACACAGAGAAACTCTGTCTTGGAAAACCAAAAAAAAAAGATGCCTGAGACTGGAGGTGGGAGCCCAAGGAGGCTCCTGGTCGCACTGTGAGGAAGAATCAGGGGCAGAGCCTTGGAGGCTTGGCCAGGCCCAAACCCTGTTCCTGGGGCTGTGGTTGGAATTAGGAAGGGTGGGTCTTAAATGATGTTTCTGGAGCTGTAGAAACTTCACCCTCCAGATAAAGACATAGGAAGTAAGGGTGGCGATGTGAACTCCTTAGGCAGACACATTGGGGGCTGGAGTAGGACAGGATAGCTATACCACTAAAACCTCCCAATCCTTGCCACCAACCTTCAATTATACTGTTTATTTTTTAAAATGAGGTGAATTTGTTGCATAGCCGAGGCTGGTTGTGGGCTTCCTGGCCCGCCTCTCAGCTGGGAGTATTGGCATGTGCCTGTCCTGCCCCCACGCCTGGCTCTTATCAAGGTATGCCAGCCTCAGCAAGCCTGGCCAGCCATGGGAAGGACGGGTTTTGCTGCAGGCTGGCACACCGTACAGCTAAATGGAGTTTTGTTGCAAGATGGTGTTACTTTGGCTGGATTAGGAGGACTACTCCTACCAAGGGAGTCAGCTCTGAGACAAGGACTCACAGGAAGCCTTCTGGGGAGGTGATGGGAAGCTAGGAGGGACCTGAGCAGTGAGGAGAGCGGCCGCCTTGGGGGAACCAGGACCGAGACAGCTGCTAGGTGTGGTGCCATCAAGTAGACGGGGTTTAGTTAGGACAGGAAAGACAGCTAACGTCCAACAGTTAGCACTTAGAACCATGGAGCATTGCCCGGCGGCGGCAGCGGCAGCGGTGGTGACCGCACGCCTTTGATCCCAGCACTGGGGAGGCAGAGGCAGGCGGATTTCTGAGTTCGAGGCCAGCATGGTCTACAGAGTGAGTTCCAGGACAGCCAGGGCTACACAGAGAAGCCCTGTCTTGAAAAAACAAACAAACAAAAAAAAAAACCCCAACAACAACAACGTAGCACTTACTCCTGTCTCACACATCTGTCACCCATGCTCACCAGGCACAGAAAGGTGATTATCCAACCCACTCAAGGACCTGGGCTTGGCATCATACTTGGGTTTTTGTTTGTTTGTTTTATTGCATTTTATTGTGGTCAGGGCCCGCCATTGTGCACACACTGAGGTTGGGGGACATCTTACAGTAATTGATTTTTTCCTTCTACTATGCAAGTCCAGGGGAAATAGAACCCGGCTTGATAACAAGCGCCTACCTACAGACCACTGTCTGACCGCTCAGTTGTTGCTCTCCTGATCCCAACCCTCAGGAGGGTGCAGCAGCACAGCACAGTGTGAGGACAGCCTCGGCTACATAGCAAGTCCGACTGAGCAACAGCAAAAACGCTAAATAACGGAATCCCGGGGAGAAGCAGGCACATGCTGGACAAGCCAGGCTGGCTTTGCCCATCAGTTTCGCCCCAGGTTGGGGGAGGGGAGGCTGCAGGTCCTTGGAAGTGAGGCTGTTGATGTTCTCTTGCCTGCCTTCCCACAGCGCCTGGCCCACGAGTGCCTTTCACAGAGCTGTGACAGCGCCAAACACTCTCCAACACTGGTTCCCACAGCCACAAAGCCGGATGCAGTGCAGCCAGACAGCCTGCCCTACCCACAGTACCTGGCTGTCATCAAAGCCCAGATTACCTGTGCCAAAGACATTCACACTGCCCTGCTGGACTGTGCCAACAAGGTCACTGGCAAGACTACTGCACCCTCAACTGGCCCTGGGGGCAGCCTCTGAAGTCTGGCGGGAGGGGCAGAGAATGAAGTATGGCCTGAGGCAAAACTGGTGGTTCCTCTTGCTGATTTATTCGTCGTGCCACAGTGATGACCCTGAAACCAGCAGGGGGCAGCAGAGACTCGCAGCCAGCACAGGGCTTGGCTCGACCCTGCCTCTGTTGCCTCCACCCACTCTGCTCCCTGACCTGGAGTGGACCTCCCGCTGGGCTGCTGATGACCTCTGTTCTGGGGACTCATCTCCCACCTGGCCCCTTAGACCTTCCTCAGTCCGACCCAGTGTATGGACTCCTTTAACCCAGATTCCTCCAGTCCTGCCTTTCTCTCTACCAGGTCCTCTTTTGTTGCCCCAATGCCTAACAGATCATATTATATAAGAGGAACCAAAAGGCCTGGGTTACCTGGGGCTATGGAAGGGACTTTGCTCACAAGCGAAGTGCATGAATGTAGGCCCTGACCTCAGCACACACAACCTGGGAGAAGTTTGGATCCGCATTGGACCCCGCGTCAGCAGAGCAAGGGGGGAGGGCATTGTGCAACTTGTGGGGAGGCCTGCTCAACAAGACTCCTTGGTCTCTATATTTTTAGCTCCAAAGCAGAAGTGAAAAGGCCCCAGCTTGAATGAATCATGGGTTCTGGGGAAGAACCCAGCTCCTCCGGGAAGCAGGCCCTGGGGAGGGGGCTTCAGGGAGGGTGGGAAGGCCCCGGCCTGTGGGCCTGGACAAGTGCTAGAGGGACCAACCCAGGCTCAGCTGTTGGTGTGAAAGGCTAAGATGACAGACTGGTTAGGGAACTGCCCCACCCCCATACCTTACGTACCCTGGCTCCCATGTCACCAACCTGTGGCCTCATGGATGAACCCTGTGTCTGCAAAAGTCCTGAGACTGTGGAGACCTCCATGATGTACAGGAGCCCAAACCATCACAAACTGGGAAACCATCAGAATGAGAGTGTGTGTGTCTACGCTGTTCAGGCCTTCCTCTCCCTGTCTAGCTTCAGTGCCGCTGCATGGTCTTTCTGCAGGGAAGTTGTGTTCCACCAGTTTGATCTTGGGCCTAGTTCCTTTTCATTTGCAGTTGTAGAGATAGGGTCTCTCTCCGTGGCCTGGGCCAGTCCGGGCTACCGTGTAACTCATAACACCTGCTCCAACTTGGCAAGGACTGCAAGTATATGGGGTGGGGGGGCCCTGTGCATGGACGTAAAGACAGCCTTTTAGGCTGCACGGTTGTCTCCTGTCTGGAGGTACAGGGGTTCTCTTGCCATCCTGTTGCTTGGCCCTCACCACATTCCAGGCTGGCCTAGGAGCTCCCAGGTGGCTTCCTGTCTTCCCCTCCCACTTCACCAGACAAGTGTTGATTACAGCTGTGCACTGCAGCTGCTCTCTGGTACAGTATGGTTCCTTTTCCCTGCCCTTTACCCCACAACCCAGTTTTATCCCCTAATGCTAAATAAACAAGGAAGAGAGGAATTAAGAAAATCCCTCAGGGCTGGAGAGATGGCTCAGCGGTTAAGAGCACTAACTGCTCTCCCAGAAGTCCTGAGTTCAAATCCCAGCAACCACATGGTGGCTCACAATGAGATCTGACAACAACGCCCTCTTCTGGTGTGTCTGAAGACAGCTGCAGTGTACTTACGTATAATAAATCTAAAAAAATAAAATAAACCAAAATTGCCACTACAGTGCATTACCATATTCATCTTGAGATAGGGTCTCCTTGTGTAGCGCAAACCAGGCTTGAGTTAGGACCTCCCTGCTTCTGGCTCCCAAGTCCTAGGACTATAGGGTTGCACCGCCATGGGCTTTAGCTACACTTACAAAATGCCTTAATGTCTTGAGGTGGAGGCAAGAAAACTGCAGGTTCAAAGCCATTCTGGGTGAGATAAAACCAAAGCCAAAAGAAAAGAGCCAAGCCTCCTTCAGCACAACCCAGGTCCTGTGTGGTTAGCAATGAGCTATGTCCCAAAGCGATGTGTTAGACTCATTGTGGGTCTTGTCACTCAGGCACCCAACACAACATCTCCTTGACCATCCTTTTGTTTCTAGAAGCAGCTCAGAAATTAGTAATCTGGCATACACCTGAAAACAACCTGATCCTGTCCAAGGCAGAACATGTCAGTTTCCAGCCAGGGGCTCACTATAGACTGGCTGGGATATGGCAGTTGTGGTTCAAGAAGACAAGTCCAGCTGGCCCCTCAGGGTGATGCCAACATATTACATGCAGGTAGGCATGGCACCCAGAATACAAAGCCTAACTGCTTAAAACCACATTCTGGGTGACAACAGACCATGGAGTGACAGGTGTGTTTTCCACCAGCCCACACCACACGATAGAAGATAGATAAGCACCAATTCATATTCATTCAAAAAACAGGGCAGCTTTTGAGCTGAAGATTCTAAGGATGAACAACACAACACGGTACATGATCCTATACTTCCAGCACGCGGGAAGACCAATACAAGTTACGAGGTCAGGCAGGGCTACATAGTGAGGTCCTGTCTCTAAAGAGGAAAAAGGAGATGGGTGTCTGGCCCGTTGAGGTGGCTCCGTGGGTAACCACACTTGCTACCAAGCCAGTTGACCATAGTTCAATCCCTCAGGCTTGCATGATGGAAGGAGAAAACTGACTCACACATGCTGTCTTCTGACCTCCACACACATTTTTAAAAGGAGTTTGGTGGCCTACATTCATAATACTAGCATTTGAGAGCCTGAGGCAGAAGGATGGTCTGAGACCAGCCTGAACAAAAATAAGCTGACATGTCAAAGAAACCCTTGTTAAGATGGTGACAGCAGACTTGAAGGAGAAAGGATTAGGTCTTTTGGACACACTGCAAAAGCGAAGGAACTGTAGAGCGCAGGCCAGCCTCTGGCAGGAAGGAAGAGTGAAGAGGCTTGGGCTAGATTCAGGGAGCACAGGAGAGAGCCCGGATGGATCATGAAGGTCCTCGCTAAGACTCTGCCTTATAGGCACAGAGGGAGGTTGCGCAGGCCTGTACAAAAACCGCACACTAGGGACAATGTGCATGAGATGAAAAACCACAGCCAGCCAAAGTGGCTCATGCTTGTAATCTCAGCACTTGAGAGGCAGAAGTAGGGAGGCTTGCCGCAAGTTTGGGGGTTCGAGGTCAACTTGCTTCACATCTATATCTACAGGCTGCTTCTCCCAAAGAAAAGGACTGTGGACTCCTGCCCTGCCCCCCAGCCGCCATTAGCACATTGGCCACCCGCCCACACACATGGACCCTGCTCCATGACCAAGTACCACAAACACTAAAGCAACCATCTCACCACGTGACTACCCACGCCTCTAACCACCATTTAACCCACTATCTCTCACCCCATCAAGACTTTGCCCATCACAGGCTGAGTCAGCTCTGTGGCAGAGCAGCCTCATTCGCTGGGGACAGATAAGATTGGCTCAGACGCTCAGCACTGAGATGCGGGTGTGTGCAGATCTGTTGTGCCCACAGGAGCAGACACAGTCAGTGAGCCGACAGCTCCCGTCACGCGCCTGCCGCTACGTCAAGCACCAAAGTTCACTGGTTTCACTGCCTCATGACAGGTCCGCAGAGGAACTATGTCCAGACTCAGGTCTACCACACTGTCAGGAGCAGGCAACCTCCGAGACAGCCACCCAAAGGGCACAGACCCACAAATAACATTGGTACACATTTGTAACAGTGCTGAGCGAGCCACGGAAAGCCCTATGTGGACAATCCGTCACCCAGGCACCTGATAGCAATGGCACACTTAGCACAGATCCCACGGTGGCTCAGCTACACACAGATGGGTGGGGGTGGGGTGGAAGTGACAGTTCCCATGAAGTCCCTTCAAAGGCAGCTGTAGTCGTTACAGTTGACAATTCTCCAGAGTCCACTTGCAGCGCATGCGGGAGTAGTCAGTGACACACAGGTGGCTTCACACTGATTTACAGGTCCCTGTTCTACGGGGATCTTAAGCTCGGGCCCCAGGCGTGTCCCCGCACCTGCGCCCTCACAACGAGACACTTAGGAACGCCCCATAACACACGCAGAGCGAGCACAGCTCCCGGGAGATCCCGTAGGCACAGTACAGGTGGCACTCTGGTTGTCCTCCCCTGCAACACCCTGCCTGGACCACACTGACAATCACGACGGACACACACGTGCCGTGTGTACTCGGCCCCTGCCCGCCCACTGGCTCTCACACCTCCGCGTTTCCCGTCCCCGCTTGTTTTTCTGGAAACTCAGCTCAGAGTTCACCTCCCCCTAGGCCGGAAGTGCTTGCTATATTTTTAGCCTCTCTGGTTTCCGCCCCTTTCTCTACCCCAGCCCCCAACCCCAGCGCGCACAGGACGTGGCCGCGTGCCCGGCGGGACCTTGGCCATCCCCTTCCCCACCGTCATTCCAGAGGGGATTCCCGGCCACTGTCTGGGCCGCGGATTTTCCCCGCTGGCTACGTGGGGAGCAGGGAGGAGTCAGGCCACGAACTTCCTCCTGGGATTGGAGCATACAAGCGGGGGCCGGACAGAACCCCGGGCTCCTAGATCCAGAGAACAGGGGCTGGGGCCCAGATCTGTTAAGTGGGACTTGGACTTCCAGGTCTGAGGGAGGAGGGCCGGGAGTCTGAGGGAGGAGGGCCGAGCCTGAGTCCCGGTGCTGAAGGAGGCGATCTGTGTGTCTGTGCCATCGGACAGACGAGCGAAGGAACGCGTCGGCAGCCCAGGGCCCGGTGTGGGGCAGGAAAGAGCTGAGCACCTGCCCCCGTGTTTTAGATAATGACACACTTTGTGAGTCCTACAGCTTCGAGTCTTGATTGTCAGCGGGGTTGCCCTGCTTGCCCTGCTCTCTCCCCGGCCCCAGCATCCTTTAGCCCAATGCCAGGCGGCCAGGCTCGAGTCCCAGTGACTCAGCAGGTAGAGGAGGGGGCCGGGCTGAGTCAGGGAAGGCAGAGGCTCCCAGTCTCCAGGGAATCGAAACTGGAATTACTCCTCGGTGATCCAGTCCCAGCTGGCCTCCGAAAACCCCGGCAGGCCCCACCCTCCCCTCGCTTTTTGCGTTTGGTCCTAAAATTGGCTGGCTCAGGGATTTGTAAGCTGGGGCGGGCGGGACGGCAAGTTTTTGCGCCCCTCCTTCCCCTCCTTTCCCGTTGTCCTCGAGACTGTTTACAACAGACTGGAACCCTGGTTACAAGAGAGGAACCCAGGCGTCCGGGCCGCGCGTCCTCGTCACGGCTTCCTGGAAGCCCCCCTCCCCCGCCCCGAGCGAGTGAGTCACGGGCGAGCGGGAGGCCGCAACCGTGCCAGGCAGCCTGCGGCCCGCCCTGCTCGCCCCGCTCACGCGACCAGCCCGGGAAGGCCCCTCGGCCCCGGAGAGCCCTGCGCGGGATTCCCCATCCCCCTCGCCTATGAGGCGAGCCAGAGAGGCCTGAGACTCTGCCTACCTCGACCCAGTGCGCAACGCACGCGCGCCCGCCGAGCTAGAACTTCCCAGCACTGTAATTACACTCCTGGCAATGATAACCCAACACACACAAGAACACTTTTCCACTGGAGATAACCTTGAAATAACACTTTTTACTTGGGTGTGGCGGCCATGCCTGTAATCCTAACACGACTTGGGTGGTGGAGACTGGAAGATCGCAAGTTCCAGGCCAGCCAAGGAGACCCGACTGAAAAACAAAAGCCGTATAGACCTCCTGAGAGTTTAAAGTTGGTTAAGACTGCTTGCATTACAAGAAACCCATTCAACATTGAAGGGGGCCCATTTTTTCAATAGAGGTCAGCTTCCTCCCTCACAAAAGACTCAAGCTGTTCCAACCTCGTGTTGTCGAAAGCAAAACCTCTTAATAATTTAAACTGCAGCCTGGGTAGATGGGTTCTGTCGGAAGGGCGCTGCTGAGCGACCGCTAAGGACAGGTTCTGAGCGGTCCTCCAGGTTCCGGGCCTTCGGGCTTTAATTTTTATTTCCCCTTCCCTTTTTATCTTTCTGTGACCCCACTTCCTCGCAATCCCCTCTCTCTGTCTCCCCACTTTGTAAAGGGCATCTTTTTTTCCGTTCTATAGTAGGGATTGGCTCTAAGGAGCACATGCTAAGTCGCTGAGCCGTTTTATTCCCTTCTTACCTGGGTGGTTTCTCTCTCTTTTTTTTTTTTTTCTTTTTTTTAGAAATAGGACCTAGGCTGGGGCAGTGGTGGTGCACGCCTGTAAATTGAAAAAAAAAAAAAAAAGACAAAAGATGGTGGCGAATGGTTGTGATCCTGGCATTTGGGGTAGAGGAAGGGGGATTGGGCGTTCAATGTCTGCCTCATCTATTGATCGAGTTCCAGGCCCTATTTCTTTTTTTGTTTTGTTTTGTTTCGAGACAGGGTTTCTTTGTGTAGTCCTGAAACTCACTTTGTAGACCAGGCTGGCCTCGAACTCAGAAATCCACCTGTCTCTGCCTCCCAAATGCTGGGATTACAAGCGTGCACCACCACCGCCCGGATTGTTTTTTTTTTTTAAAACACGGTTTCTCTGTGTATTCCTGGCTGTCCTGGAACTCGCTCTGTAGACCAGGCTGGCCTCGAACTCATAAAGATCCGTCTGCTTTTGCCTCTCAAGTGCTGAGATTAAAAGTGTGAACCACCATCTGGCGTCTTTTTACTTTCTAAGAGTCTCACTAAGTTACCCAGGCTGCCCTAGAACCCACAGTATAGTAGAGCCAGGCCTTGGTCTACCAGTCTCCTGCCTCAGCCTCCCCGACAGGCTGGGATCACAGTCCTAACCCAGCGGGCCCTACCTGTGACTGTCTCTCACTGTCTCTTTGTTTTTCTCTCAGCTCCTTCTGGCTGTCTCTGTCTCTCCCCGCCCCCGTCTGTCTCACACGCACACGCCCTCCCGGTCTCTGCCCTTGTCAATTGTCCCCAGAGCCCTGCCCCCACTCCTGCCCCAGTTCTCGTCCCGACTGCCTCCAACCTCTGAAAAGTTCTCGGACGCCCCGCCGCCGTGCCGTCGCCACCCATCGGTCACAGCCCTCCCACCGCCCCGGAGAGGCGCGGGGCCGCGGGCGAGCCGGGGCCGGGCACCTTGCGCACGCTGCCCAGCGATGGGCGGAAGGGGCCTAGCACCAGGCCGGCCGGGCTACGCCGCGGGGGCGCGTCCGGGAAGCGTGGTGGCCACGCCCCCCAGGCCGCCCCATAAAAGGCGAAGGCTCGGTCGGCGGGCCACAGCCTGACTTCTGCGAGCCGACGGCGCGTCTCCTCTGCTTGGCCATTCGCGCCACCATGGATCTCTCTGCCATCTACGAGGTGAGTACCGGGTAGACGGCATCCCGGCATCGCCGACGCACCAAACTTAGGCCCGGGACGCCTCCGCCCCGTCCCAGACCCGCCCTGGCTGGAAGCGAGCGAGGGAGCCCGCGAGCCCGGCGCCGCGGTCCAGATACCGGCGGTGCCCCGGGGACGAAGAGCTGGCGCGCCGCTGCCCGCACCTGTCCAGTGCCCTCCGCTGCCCACGCGCGGCTGGGCGGCCAAGCAGGTGTTAAGGGCCAGGGTGGAGTTGACGCGGTCGGAGTTCTAGAAGCATCTGGCCCCCCGGGTCGGCCAAGCCGGCTCATCCCAGTTGTGAAACGAGCGCCCGATGGGCGGTCATATCCGGGGAGGTCTAGAGGCCCGAAATTGGCCGGCAGCTTTGATTTGGGGGTTACCCTCCCTCGGTCCGCCGGGGACACTGGGCTTTCCTGGATCCTTCTGGATCAGCTTTAGTCATGTGGAAACACTCACATCTCTGTGGTCAGGTTCTCCCCGGGCGTTTGTGTGAACCGGGTGGGGCTCAGACCGAGAACCCACAAACCGGAATGGCAAGCTCGTGAAATGCTTTACAACAGGGGTGGGGCGCCGTCACCTTACCTTTTCTGGTGGCCTAACCGAACCCTGTTCCTCTCAGAGTCTCCTGTCCCTGAGCCCTGACCTGCCATCCGACCACGGAGGAACCGAGTCCCCCGGAGGACTTTGGAACGTGAACTCGTTGGACTCCATCCCGTCTGGGGTCACCTCTCGCCTGACTGGCCGCTCCACCAGCCTGGTGGAGGGCCGAAGCTGCAGCTGGGTACCCCCACCCCCTGGTTTCGCGCCCTTGGCTCCTCGCCCAGGCCCTGAGCTGTCACCCTCACCTACTTCGCCTACCGCAACTCCCACCACCTCCTCTCGATACAAGACCGAGCTCTGTCGGACCTACTCAGAGAGCGGGCGTTGTCGCTACGGGGCCAAGTGCCAGTTTGCCCACGGCCCGGGCGAACTGCGCCAAGCCAATCGCCACCCCAAGTACAAAACGGAACTCTGCCACAAGTTCTACCTCCAGGGCCGCTGTCCCTACGGCTCTCGATGTCACTTCATCCACAACCCCACCGAGGACCTGGCTGTCCCTGGCCAGCCCCACGTGCTGCGACAAAGTATCAGCTTCTCAGGCCTGCCTTCGGGCCGCAGGACTTCACCAACACCCCTCGGCTTTGCCGGCCCTTCTCTGTCCTCCTGCTCCTTCTCGCCTTCCAGCTCCCCACCGCCGCCCGGGGACCTTCCACTTTCCCCTTCCGCCTTCTCTGCTGCCCCTGGGACCCCTGTGACTCGAAGAGACCCCGCCCCAGCCTGTTGCCCCTCCTGCCGGAGATCTACTACCCCTAGCACCATCTGGGGGCCCTTGGGTAGCCTGGCTCGGAGCCCATCTGCACACTCTCTGGGATCCGATCCCGACGACTACGGCAGCAGTGGCAGTAGCCTGGGTGGGTCAGACTCGCCTGTCTTCGAGGCAGGGGTGTTTGGGCCCCCCCAGACCCCTGCACCTCCAAGGCGTCTCCCCATCTTCAATCGCATCTCTGTCTCCGAGTGACAAGTGCCTACCCAGTACGGATCAGCTAGATCTCGAAGAGACGGAGGGGACTGCTTGTTGCTGTGGGGACCTGGGGGACTCCTAAGTTCTTAAGTCCCTTCTGGACATTCCAAGATGCATTAACCCACTCCCCTGGTGCTGGGCTGGGGCAGGTCCCTAGTTTGCAAATTCAGTGTTTGGGTGGATCCGTTCCTACAGTACCAAAGATGTAGCATGCTTGAGGGGGACAGCTGACCGTTGGTCTTCCAGGCCCCAAATCTTCTGTTGCTTTTGAGATAGGAGCTTATAGTACAGCACCCCAGGCTGGCTTTGAACTCGGTATAATCCTGCCTTAGCCTTTCCCAAGTTCTGGGGTTACAGGTATGCACCAGCCCCTCTCCAACTCTGGTCTCCTGGAATCTTAAGTGCTGTGAAGAGCCGGCTCCCACAATACTGTCCTAATTTTTATGAGACCCCCAAGTTCCCTGTCTGGTGGTTGAAGCCTCTCCTGAGAATCCTGGTGCTCAAATTGCCCTCCCAGAGCAAACAGCCAAAGCCATTGCCAAACCCCTTCTCCCCTAACCAACGGGCCCTTTATTTATGACGACTTTATTTATTGTAATAAGATTTTATAATATTTATATATATTGGGTCGTCTACTCCGTTTTTCTTTTTGTAATGTTAAAACTGATACTGTATTAAGTATATACTATAATATATTAAGTAATATATTGTTACCATACAAGTCTATTTTTGTGGGTATTTTTTTGGAATTTTTAAATAAAAGCTTAAGTGTGAACTGAGATGGAATTTTTTTTCCGGGGCCCAGAGCCTTGTGACGTTGACGGATGGTGGGTAATCTGACCTCCAGACCTTGCCGCGAGCGGTGCTGTCTAGGGGGTGCTTACCTGGCAGGAAGTGACGTCGCCAGCCGGTTGTTCACCTGAGGGGGCGTGGCAGGATGAGGTCACCCAGTGGGAACAAGGAGAGCTAGTTCTCCTGGCCGATGGGTGCTTGGGGCCCGTCCCTCCGGCTCTTGACCCAGCCCGGGCAGGGACGGCATGTTTCCGTCCCCACGGGGCCAAGGAAGGAGGGCGGGGCGGGGCGGCGAGGACGGAATGTGCCGGAAGGCGAGCCCGGGCGGCCGGGGTCAGGGGTCAACCCATAGCCGGGCCCTAGGGGACGCTGAGCCCCGCGTAGACAGCTCGGGCGGACCTGACAGAGGACTTACTTTAGTTTAACTTGTTTTCTTTTTAAATAAAGTGGACCCTGGCTCACTCTGATCGGAGCTCTCGGCAGCCTCCTGCCTCTGCCATCCTGGGGTGACGAGCGCGGCCTCCATGCCCCCCGTGTAGTGTAGTGTGGTAGTCAGGGATCGGGTCTCTTCTTCCACCAAGCGGGTCCCGGGATCGAGCTAGGGCTCAGGGCTTAGTGGGGAGCCCTTCACTTGCTGAGCCCTCTCGCGCTTCTTTATGGAGTTTTGTTTGTCGGGGAGGGGGGGGGGAAGAAGGGAAGACGGGGTACATCTGCACCCGAGCAACTCCTGGCAATCCTCCTGCCTCGACTTTATAATGTTTAGGATTATATCTGCGAACCCCCCCCCCCCCCCGGTTTGGGGCAGGGGCGTTTAAGAAGTGTGAGAACTCTAGGCTCCATTGGGCATCGCGACTCGGGAGTCTCCGGAGTCCTAAGGAACCGCGGCCTCCGCGTCTGCCGACCCCGATCGGGCATTTCCGGAACTTCGCCTGGCTCGGCTCGCGGGGCGCACGGCTAGGGCGGCCCCGTCGTCCGACCATACAAGGAAAAAGGCCGAGCCGGCGGCCAGCGGGGCTGGGCGGGCCGCGCCCGGAAGCTGCCGCGTCAGGCCCGCGCCCCGCCCCTCCCGGGTCCCCCTGCCCCCCCACCGCTCAGCCTTCCCCCCCCCAGCCCTCCCGGGCTCCCCCCCCCCCGCCCAGCCCCTCCCGGGCCCCCCGCCCCCCCAGCCGAGCCTCCCCCTCCATCCCGCTTCCCTTTCTTCCCCAGCCCCTCCCACTCGCTGCTGTGACTCCTCCCCGTCCCCCGCCCCCTCCCCCAGCCCTAGGACTTTTGTTCCGTTTGTTTTAGGGACCCACCGGTTCCCCCCCTCGATACTCCCCCCCCCCGCCCCCCCGCCGGGCCCTTGGCTTCCTCCCCTAACTGTATCCCCTTAGCCTCGCTCTCCCTCTCGCCCTGCCTCTCTCTCACTCCATTCTACTCGCCTTTGGTCTCCTCTCCCAGGAAGCCGCCTCCCTGGTGAGACGGAGCTCAGGCCCTGGTGTGTAGAGCAGGGTTGGGAGAGGGAAACACAAAAGTCCCCGGGGCATCGGGAAGGTAGCGGCAAGCAGCACTCAACACTGAGAGGAAGAAATGGGTGAACACTAGAAAAAAAAAAAGAAGTTAAATTCCAGCACTTGGGAGGCAGAGGCAGGCGGATTTCTGAGTTCTAGGCCAGCCTGGTCTACAGAGTGAGTTCCAGGACAGCCAGGGCTACACAGAAAAACCCTGTCTCGGAAAAAAAACAAAACAAAAAAACCACAGGTACCACCCCTGGCGCACTAGTCCCCCTTAAAAAGCCTCGTCCTTTGGGCTTGCGCCTACACCACACACACACACACACACACACACACACACGGGCTGTAGCTAAGTGGAGCGCTCTGTAAAACCCTGGTCTAAGGAAATGACCTCTCCAGGTCCTGGACAGATGGCTCAGAGACTGAATGAGCTTCTCTTGTACAGAGCCTACACGACAGGGGACAACTCCGATTCCAGGGGGTCCAGAGCCCCTCCTGGCCTCCTTGGACTCAAGGCTATGACACCAGCGACACTGGAGGCACAGCCAAGACTACAGCTCACTCCAGCCTCCAGGGCCCTCTCATCAAAAGCCACTGCTAGTGTCCAGTTCTAAAAGCCCCTCCTTCCTCCCTACAGTGCTCCGGGAAGCTTGTTAGAACACCAGAGTCAAGTCACAAAGGTCAAAATCCTCACCACAGCCCGACGGCCTCACACACACACACACACACACACAGTTCCCCGGCTAGCTCTTCTCATCTCCTCCACTACGCCCATCTTCAGCCCCGGGGTGTTATCTGGGCCATCTCCCTGCTGTTCCCAGGGCTCCTCCCTCCCCAGGTGTCTGTTCAAAGATCTGCCCCGGGGCTGGAGAGATGGATCTGCAGTTAAGAACTCACTCAACACGGCCGCTCGGACAGAGCACCTGGTTTGATTCCCTGCATCGTGAGGCTCAGGGCATCTGCGCCTTCCTAACGTGGTGCACAGACACCCTAGCAGGCCAAATAAAACAACTGTGATGACCTGCATCCACCCACCTGCTCCATGTTTATCAGCACCTAAAGATAAACTTACTCTGCGATGGTGAGGGAACCAGGAGTTTAGGCCGGTCTGGGTGACATGGGGAAAGTCAAATTTTAAAAAATTGTATTTAATTCGTAGACTTTTAGCAATCGGTCTCCTTGGTAATCAAGTCCTCAGAGACAGAAGGTACAGCACTTGTACTGTATTGAGTATGTACTTGTGTTGGGTATGTGTTGAAAATAAAATCGGTTCAGAAACCTGAAGAAGAAAAATATACAAAAAGAGCCCGTTGTAACCATCCATCCTAGGATTTGAGATTTGGATTCCTTTTGACGCCCAGGCCATTTAATGAGAGGCGTTATTGCCCTCTGGCGACCAGAATAGAAACTGCAACTTTGGGACTGTTCCACCGACCATTGCAAAAAATTCACAAGAAAATGTTCATTCTTTAAAAATTATGTAGTTTCCGGGTGTAGTGACGCACGCCTTTAATCCCAGTCCTCGGGAGGCAGAGGCAGGGGCATCGTTGTGAGTTCGAGGCCAGCCTGGTCTACATAGTGACTTCCAGACCAGCCAGAGAGTTACATGGTCTCAAACAAGCCAAACCCTTTGGTTGAATTATAAAATCTGAAGACTTCGAAACTGATGACAGAGAACACACACACAAAAAGGAATAGATGAGGGGAAGAAAAGGAAGTGCTCCAGGTGAGGATCGAACTCACAACCTCGGCATCGCTTACGCCTTGCACTGACATATAAGTACCGCGCGCTAACCGATTGCGCCACTGGAGCTCCGGCCGCACCCCTGCGCCACAAAGTCCTTCAGTCAGTTGTAGTCGCACGACTTTGTAGCATGGCCCGGCCCAGTACTGCATATGCAAATATAAAGCCCGCCGAGCGACCAATAAGAACGAGCGTGCGAGGCCATTCCGGATTCTCACGCCTCGCGGGCCCTTGCTGTAAAAGGTAAAAAGTCCTCCCGGCTCGCGCTGGCTCCTGGAATGTGGGCGGAGCCTTGCCATTGGATCCGCCCACTGGCGATTATTCAGAGTAGGGGGCGGGGATTTGTAAAGGCCTCGGCAGGAGGGCGTGCCGGAAGGCGGCCCCTCCCCCCGGCAGGCGGGAACAGGATGTGAGCCGCGGCAGCGGCCAGGAGGAGGAGAAGCCTCGGGCAGCCGCCCCCCCCCCCACCCCGCCCCACATCTGGGACCCGACTCTCCCCGCCCCAGATGCGGCGCGGCGTCGCCGCCGCCCCCACAGCCCCAGGACACTCATCCCGGAGCCCGAGGCGTGCAGTGTTGGACCCAGGCGTCCGGGACCTCGGTCCCTCGTCTTAAGAGACCCGCAAGTCCCGGCTCCCGCTCAGGGCCCGGGACCTCTGATGCCCAGCGCCCCCTCCTGGAGGAGCCCGGGGCTCGGGGCTCGGGAAGGCAGCCCCGAGGCTGAAGGCCCGTCCCGCGCCCGGCTTCGAAGACCGTAGGATCTATGGCCGTGCATCCCTCCCACGGGGTCCCAACTCTGAGTTCAAGATCCCCTCCTGGAGCCACTTGGGGACAGGACCCCGCACCTCGACTTAGGGCTGCAGCATCCATCACCTCCAGGAGACCGAGGAGTTAGCCGGTCCTCGCGGTCCCTCCCGGAGGTGACTTCATCCCTGCCCCTCGGGTTCTGGAAACTCTGGAATCCCGGTGCCCCCGACAACACACAGCCCTACCTAGAAGACTGAGGAATGTGGGTCCCCAGCGCCCTGGTCTGAGGCTCGCGTAGAGGGTTGCAGCATCTTCTACTTAGAACACCGAGACTTCGGACTCCGGATCCCAACTCTCCCCGGATTCTGGAGTCCGAGAGCCCCAAGTTCACGACCTTAAGTCTGGGTTGCGAGCCTCCCCGGGGAGCGCGCGTTAAGGTCCAGACGCGCGGGACTCCCGACCCCGAGGCCCGTGGCTCCCCGGGAGGTGAGGGGAGCGAGGGGCCCGGGGCTGGGGGAGGGGGCGGCGCCGAAGCGGAACAATGAGGGGGCGTGCCGGCGGGGGGTAGCGGAGGCGCCGGCCGGAGTTGGGGGCTGCAACTGCACAGGGGAGGATCCAACGGTGGGGACCGCGGTTGGGGCGCCGAGGGACCGACTGGAGCTGGGTGGAGGACTCGGGGCCAGCGCCCCAGCGCGACGTCCTGGGCGGGGTAAGGAACCGTCTGTAGGACCCTGGCATCCGGTCCCCCAGCCTCCGCCCTCCCCTGGGACCCCGCGGCCTCTCCCGCCCACGGTTTTTCCCAGCCCTGCCCCTCGCCCTCAGCTTCAGCCTGAGCCTGAGAGTTCCCAGGATCCCTGAGCCTTGGGAAGGGGGGCCCCCAGACAGATGGGACTTGCAGACTCAGGCACTTTTGCCGTCTCCGCTCTTTGTCTCAACCTTTTCCCATCTTTAGCTTGTCTTCTCAGCCCCTTCTTTCCGTCACTTTGTATCCTCTTGGGGCCCCTCCTTGGGTTTCGATCAACTTCCAGCCCCCTATCTGTGAGTTGGAGCGGCCAGGAGACCGGTGAAGTCTAGTTCCCCAGAAGTGGGTCTCTTTGTAGGTCCGAGTTGTGCCACTCCACCATGCCCGAGGGAGCCCGGGGACTCAGCCTGTCTAAACCCAGCCTTAGGCTGGGGTGTGGCCACCAAGGTGAAGTTTGCGACTGCGCAGCTGTGAGTGATCCTCCAACAGGTGAGCAGCCCGGACAGGTGCAGCCTGTGGGCATTCGTCCCTTCCTTTGGGACAATTGAGCATCCCGGTGTGGCTGGCTTAGTGAGGAGCATGGCCTAGACAGCCCGGCCCTGTCACCGCGGAGGAGACTGCTGAGCTGAGAATTCAGGAGAAAGGAGTTGGACACAAAGAAGAACTCTGCATGCAGTGCATGCAGGGAACAGTGTGTGCAAAGGCCCACGGCTGCACCTTTAAGTTATTGGACAAAGTTGAGTGTGAAGGGGTGAGGGCTGTTGAGAGCTCTGTGGTGTGGCGGAAAGGGAACCAGGTGAGGGGATCTACCGTGGCTACGTTAGATGGGGCCCTGTGGATCTGAGGAATCTGGACTTGAACATAAAGGGCCTGTGCTTTGGGGACAGATTGGCAGCGATAGCTGTGGTTGATGGAAGGGGTGGATAAAAGCAGTGGAGATCCAAATCCCAGAGAGGAAGGAACCCAGATAGGTACAGGATCAGACTGGACAAATAGAGTGGTGGAGCAGAGACCTGCGGAACCTGTCAGCCGAGTGTGGGTGACCATGGGGGCCGTGAGACCGTGTGAGACCCTGACCCCTTGCTCCCTACCTCAGCAGCTCAGGCAGCCCCCACCATGGCTTCTCCAAGGGGTTCTGGCAGCTCCACCTCTCTGAGCACTGTGGGCTCTGAGGGAGACCCCTCTCCAGCCTGCTCCGCCTCCAGGCCAGAGCCCCTGCCAGAGCCCCCCATACGCCTGCACCTGTCGCCTGTGGGGACCCAGGGTTCAGTGAAGCCTTCCAGGCTGGAACGAGTGGCCAGGGAGATTGTGGAGACAGAGCGGGCGTATGTTCGCGACCTTCGCAGCATCGTGGAGGTGAGGTGGGCAGACTGGAGGGCGGGGGGAGGCGGAGGACATGACACCCAAGCCAGACCTTTAGCTTCTGTTACCCCCCTCACCCCCACAGGACTACCTGAGCCCCCTGATGGATGGCAGGGCCCTGGGGCTGAACGTGGAGCAGGTTGGCACATTGTTTGCCAATATCGAAGACATCTATGAGTTTAGCAGGTAAGGGACAGAGTGGGGACCACAAGGGGCCTGGCTGCTGTGGTAGGGGAGTGGCCTCACATTAGCCTGTGTGCCTCTTAGTGGCTCTCATGTGAGGTGTGGTGACATTGGGCATGATGGGGACAGTGAGGACCCAAGGTGGGAAGAAGTTTAGAACCGTACAGATGCCACAGACCTTGAGTCACGTGAGGTCTGAGTGTCCAGTCCCTACTTACCTGTGCACCTATATGAGCCGAGGACACCCTCAGCTCTGGACAAACCTGGTTGGTTGCTTGCCCTAGTAAAGAAGAAACTAGGGCCCATGTGTAGCATCTCAGAATCCCAAGAGAAGCTTTTTAGGGGGAATGGGGCTGTTGAGACAGGGTTTCTTTGTGCAGCCCTGGCTGCCCTAGAACTCACTCTGTACACCAGGCTGGCCTCGAACTCAAGAGATCTGTCTGCCTCTGCGTCCCCGGGTGCCAGAATTAAAGGCGTGCGCCACAGCCAGGCAAAAGAGAAGCTTTTGTGATTTGTTTTATTCTTTGAGATAAACAGGGTCTCTCGTAACTAGGCTGGCTTGGGCTTTGCTAGGGAGCTGCAGGCAACGTTACCTCACGCCCCTGCCTCCTTCACATCTCAGGGGCAGGAATTGTAGGCATGCGACCACCCCTAAGGTCTTCTGGTGTGGTTCAAGCTGGCCTCAAAATTGAGATCCTCCTGCCTCAGCCTCCAGAGCTATGTCCTCAGCTTTTTTCTCTGTTGTTGTTGTTGTTGTTGTTGTTGTTGTTGTGACTAGAATCTCGATAAGCAGCCCACAGTGACCTTGAGTTCTCGGCTCTCCTTCCCTGACTCCCAGATAGCTAAGATTACAGGGTAGTGTCTCCACTCCCTGGCTTACAACTCTTAATGAGATATCTAAGATGTTGGGCATGACCAACACCCCCTTTCCCAGGGCTGGGGTGTCACTCCCTAGGTCATGACGTGCCAGCTGTGACAGGGTTATCAGGCCGTACAATACGAAGCCGTGCAAAGGTGGAGTGCAAAGGCGGAATGTGCGGCCTGTGCGTTCTCGGGGAGCCACCTGAGGCTCCTTCCTGTCTGTCTGTTGAGCTCTGGAGTCTTGTCATGGGATCTGGAGGGAGGCAAGTCCTTTACCTTCCCCCTCCCCCACAGTGAACTCCTGGAGGACTTGGAAGGTTGCAGCAGTGCAGGGGGCATCGCCGAGTGCTTCGTGCAGAGGGTGAGTAGGAACCAGCCTCTGAGGACAGCTCAGGGCGGGGGAATACCGGGCCGGGATTCATGGGGCCATGGGACTCTAGGTAATGCTGATTCCTTGTCCCCACAGAGCGAAGATTTTGACATCTACACCTTGTACTGCATGAACTACCCGAGGTGAGGCAGAGGGCGTCCCTGCTTGGCCCCAGGGTATTCCCATGAGCCAATGTGCTAAGCCGCTCTCCGCCACCCTTTACTGCCCCCAACCCTGTGCCCCTTCTAGACCCTGATAGCCACCGACCGCCTTAACTACCCTGACCTGATCATCCCCAACCCTGGCCACCTTCTCCCAGCCCTGCCTGCTGGAGCGCCGGCCACCACTGATCTATGCTGTGCCCCCAGCTCCCTGGCCCTGCTCCGAGAGCTGTCACTGTCCCCGCCAGCCACTCTGTGGCTGCAGGAGCGTCAGGCCCAGCTCCGCCACTCCCTGCCTCTGCAGAGCTTCTTGCTGAAGCCTGTTCAGCGCATCCTGAAGTACCATCTCCTGCTGCAGGTCAGCTGTGCCCTGGAGGCCTGGCTTGTGGAGAGGGGGCGTGGTTGGGTCTAACAGCCACCCCTGGCACCCTGACCATCTGTGGTCTGCCCCTCCCCTTTCATGTTGCTCCGCCTCCTGTCTCATTCCTCTTCTTTTCTCTTTTTTTTCCCTCTCCCATCCTGTCTACCCTGCTGGATGCCTGGCAGGAACTGGGCAAGCACTGGGCAGAGGGCCCAGACCCCGGAGGTCGGGAGATGGTGGAGGAAGCGATTGTGTCCATGACGGCCGTGGCCTGGTACATCAATGACATGAAGCGCAAGCAGGAGCAAGCTGCGCGCCTGCAGGTGGCCCCCGGGGTGGGCGGGGCGCCTGGACTGGGGACTGAGCCGGGGGACAGTGCTCAGTGTGTCCCTGTCACTAACACCTCTGTTTTGGCTTGTCTATGTGTGCCACCGACGCCGGGTCTGTCTCTGTGCCTGGTGTGGTCCTAGCAGGAAGTGCAGCGGCGGCTGGGTGGCTGGACGGGGCCGGAGCTCAGCGCCTTTGGAGAGCTAGTGCTGGAAGGCACCTTCCGAGGGGGAGGCGGGGGAGGCCCCAGGCTTCGCGGTGGTGAGCGCCTGCTCTTCCTCTTCTCCCGGATGCTGCTGGTAGCCAAGCGTCGGGGGCATGAATACACCTACAAGGGACACATCTTTGTGAGTATGGAGCGCGGGGTCTGGCTCAGACAGTCCAAAGGAATATATCTTCACCTGAATACCCAAAGGGGACAGACTGGCTTCCAAGGACCACATTTAGCTGGGCCCAGTGATATTTGACCTTTGAATCCAGTTACTGGGAAGGCTGAGACAAGAGGATCGAAAAGTTCCAAGGCTAGCCTGGGCTATAGAGATAGTTCATGACCAGCCCCGGGCAGCTTGATATAAAACATTAAAGGCTAGAAGTGGGGTACAGTAGCTCACTGGCGGGGGACGTGGGGCCTGAGGCCAGTGAGACCGACGGGTGGGCTCAGGGCCAGCGGAGGCTACAGAGTGAGATCCCCTCTCACGAGGGACACAGGATCTCGGGTTCTAGGGCAGCTAGGACTACAAAGTGAGCCAGACCCTGTCTCAAAACACAACCAGAAAAGCAGCAGTGAGCATGGCTGGTGGCCACAGGGCCCCAGTGCGTAACGACGCCACAGACTTGTCCACTGACCTCCACTGGCAATGTGGTGGTGCGTACACTCCCCCGTACACAAATAAATAAAAGTATAAAGCTGGGGGGACAGCCCTTAGAGAGATTTGACCCTCGTGTTTGTATTAGGGTGCTCAGAACCACTGAACTCCAGCGATGGGGGTGCAAGGCCTCTGGCTTCCGGGGTACATGGATTCACATGCACATAGACTATCTCCCAGTACACAGTTTGATTTTGAGACACGGTCTCATTGTATAGCTGTGCATGGCCTCTAACAGACACACAGGCAGCTCTGCCTCCTTCGTGCTGGGGCTAAAGACGAGAAAGGACTTTTAGAACATAAGACAGCAAAAGCAGCCAGTCCACCCTCCAGAGTGAGGGTCAGACGGAGCCACGTGGAGGTGGCCCACGCGTCACTGTGTGTGAGGAGGAGTGGTAGGAAGAGCAGAGCGTTCAGTTCTGCCACCTGTGGGAATGGGGGTGGGGTGGGGTGGGGCACCGGTCTTCAGGAGACACACCGTGCTTCTGCACCGCCAAGCCCTCCTTCCAGCTTTCTTTATAGCCTAGTTTATAGAACGCAGACCATGCTAACCTCAAATTTGCTTTAATTCTCCTGCCTCAGACTCCCAAGGACTAGAACTACAGATGTGTGCCATCATAGTTAGCCAGCATTTTGGGGGGGAATTAAAACATGGAGGTCCCTGTCTCAGAAAAAAAACAAAACAAAACAGAGGCGTCATGAGCTAGCAGGGTGGGTCAGTGGTTGGAACGCTTCTCTCGCATGAACAGAACCCCATATTCCATCCTCAACCCAGAATAAACCAGTTGGGCCAGTGCATGCCTGTTACCCCAGCACTCAGGAAAGACAACAGGCTTGGGAGTCCATAGTCAGCATCCTCTACTACAAGCTTACTGAGGCCAACTTACAAGATGTGAGATCCCAGTTCAAAGATAAAAAAGCAGGCATGTGGTGACCCACGCCAGTAACTCCAGCCCTGGAAAAGCTACAACAGGAGAATTAGTACTTTGAGGCTAGTCTGAGCTACATAGTCTCAGATTTTTTAAAAATATAGGGGCTTGGTGGTGATGGCGCACACCTTTAATCCCAACACTCGAGGCAGGGGCATCTCTGAGTTTGAGGCCAGCCTGGCCTACAGAACTAGTTTCAGAACAGCCAAGGATACACAATGAAAACCCACCTCAAGAATCAAAAAGCTGGGCAGTGGTGGCGCATGCCTTTAATCTCAGCACTTGAGAGGCAGAGGCAGGTGGATTTCTGAGTTCGAGGCCAGCCTGGTCTACAGAGTGAGTTCCAGGACAGCCAGGGCCATACAAAGAAACCCTGTCTCCAAAAAACCAAAAAAATAAAAAAAAATTTTTGAGGAAAGTCCAGAGGGGTGTGGAAAGTCTCATCGTGAGGGTCAGGAAGAGAGGGCAATGTTATCTTCATGAAAGGAGGGAAGAGGGCTGGAGAGATGGCTCAGCGGTTAAGAGCACTGACTGCCCTTCCAAAGGTCCTGAGTTCAAATCCCAGCAACCACATGGTGACTCACAACCACCCGTAACGAGATCTGACGCCCTCTTCTGGAGTGTTTGAAAACAGCTAGTGTACTTACATATAATAACAAATAAATCTTTAAAAAAAAAACATTTAAAAAAAAAAAAAAAAGGAGGGAAGAATCTGGTAAGGGAGTGACCAGAACCCATCCTGATAGGTTAAGGGGCAGAGCAGCCCGTGTAGAGCCCCTGGGAGCCTCTTTGTGGCAGATTGGAACAGACACACACACACACACACACACACATTCTGAAGGGCGTCTGCTGCCAGCCAGCATTCAGCATCCCACCCTCTCCCTCCTCAGTGCTGTAACCTCAGTGTAAGCGAGACTCCGCGAGACCCCTTAGGCTTCAAGGTGTCGGATCTGACCATCCCCAAGCACAGACACCTGTTTCAGGTATGCGGAGGGTGCACTGGGCTGACCCCCATTCCCACTCCAGCTCAGAACCCAGATTCCCTCACCTCCACCTACCTCACCCCCAGGCCAAGAACCAAGAAGAGAAACGGCTGTGGATCCACTGTCTCCAGCGCCTCTTCTTTGAGAACCACCCGGCTTCCATCCCTGCCAAGGTATGGACCTGCCCAACAAGTGGCCTTGAGAGCCAGACCCCAGTCTCCACAGCAGACCCCGGGACCCTCGTACTATCTGATGGCTAAACCTGCGGAGTTCTGCTTGCTGGCTTTGGAATCCAGCACGATCTCGCTTTGTGATCGTGGGCAGCAGGATCGCAGGCCTTGCATTTCCACACCTGGAGGAACACTGACACTCCATTGTAGGGCTGTGGCAAGAACTGACAGTCACCAGCCTGGCATCAGAAGCAGCCATCCATTCCTGGGAATGGTTGGATCTCAGGATCTGCCCTCTACCCTCCCAGCCCTAACCCTCCAACACTTCTCCACCTCTCTGTCTTTCAGGCAAAACAAGTTCTCTTGGAAAACAGCCTGCACTGTGAGTCCAGGGGCCAGAACTGGCTATGGGCCTATGCTAAGAGAGGAGATGCTTCCAAGAAAGTAGACAGTCCCCCAACTCTCGCCACAGGTGCTCCAAAAAGCAAGCATATCCCAGAACCCCCAACATCCCCACTGGACTCTCCCCGACCTCGAGACACTCGAAGTTTTACCCCTGGCAGAAGAAACCCAGGTAATTGAAACAGAATGTGGGTTCAGATCCCCACAAGGGTGAAGAGCTGGGCCCACACCGAGCTCTGACCATTTCTCCCACAGCTCCATCTCCAAGACTCTCTGGCAGTCGCCGTGGCCGCAGGCAGTCTGGTGAGTACCCAGCACTTGAAGGGGACCCAGGGATCCGATGGCCTGGCCTCCTGACGTCCTTTTTCCTTCTCCCAGAGCCAGCAAAGGAACCTTATGCCATGTTTCCCCAGAACGGTTAGTAACTGCTCTGTGTCTGTCAGTCTGTCCATGTCTCTTTCCAGGGATGTCTGGGAGTGGATGGAAGGGAAGAAGGGGCAGTTGATTGGTCACTGGGAATAATTTACTCCTGTGTCTTGTTCTTGTCTCTTCTTTATTTCTCTGTCCCCAGATAAGCCTCAAGTCAAGGTAAGAGATGCCCCTGTCAGAGCCTGGGCGCCTAGATCCCTAGCTCTGGTGGAGAAGGGAAGTTCTACAGCCCTGGGTCAAAATAAGCATGGATCAAGGCTTGGGACGTAGCAAGATTGGTTCTGTGCTCAGCCAGCAAACACAGAACTCGAGGTTCGACACCTTAGCACACAAAGCTGGGTGTGCTGGCCCAAGCCTGAAAGCCCAGCACACAGGAGATAGGGGCAGTTAGAAACTTGGAGGTTGGTTAGCCTTGACTACAAGTGTGTTCTAGGCCTAGGCTAGCCCAGACTATATGAGACTCTCAAAAAGGGGGGCGCGGGGAAGAGGCCAGGTTTGCTGGCAGATGCCTGCAGTTCAGGCTATGCTGGAAACTGAAACAAGAGGATCAAAAGTTTGAAGCTGCACAGGCGAGTTCTCTGTCTCAAGATATAAAAGGGGAGCTGGAGAGATGGCTCAGCGGTTAGGGCCCTGACTACTCTTCCAGAGGTCCTGAGTTCAAATCCCAGCAAGCACATCTGTCATGAGATCTTATGCTGTCTTCTGGTGTCTGAAGATAGCGATAGTGTACTCATATACATAAAATAAGTGAATAATTCTTTAAAAGAAAGACAAAAGGAGGGCAGGCAGATCTCTGAGAGTGTGAGGCCAGCCTTGTCGGCAGAGTGAGTTCCAGGTCAGCCAGGGCTACTCAGAGAAACCCTGTGTTGAAAAATCAAACAAACGGAAATAAAAATGAGAAGGTAAGAGGACTCAAAGTTCACCCTGTTCAAAAAAGAGAAAAAAGGATAAGGTGGTGGAGGGGTCATCCTTGACCTCCCCAGTGTGCGGGGGTGGGGTTGGGGGTGGCTGGGAATTTGGCACTCCGCCCTCCTGGCCCTTCCTCCTCACAGCATGCTGGCAGTGAAGGCGAGCTCCATCCCCTGTCTGAGTCGCAGTCCCCAGTCTCTGCTTCTGGCCCTCCTGAAGACCTGGAGGATGCTGGACCTCCCGCGTTGGACCCGTCGGGGACTTCCATAACTGAGGAAATTCTAGAACTGCTGAGCCAGAGAGGACTCAGGGACTCAGGGGTGAGCGGAACCTGCCATCCCAACACTGTGGAAGCACTTGGGCCGGCAGAGACCGCCGCGGCGCGGGCCTGGGCTGTCTGCCCCATCTCCCTGATATCTTGGCTTTTCTTTGTGTGCCCACTACAGCCACCCACCCACGACATTCCCACGTTCCCCAGAGACTCCAGGGTGCCAGTTGAGAGTGAACCCCTCCCGCTCCAAACCCTGCCCAGCCGAGAGTCTTCAGAAGAGGAGGAGGATGAGGAACTGGAGACAGATGAACGGGAGCCTTCCCCACTCCATGTCCTAGAGGGGCTGGAAGGTTCCAGTGTAGCTGAAATTCCCTGCATTCCCAGCCTTACTAAGATTCCCAGCGACATGCCCAGCCTTCCAGAAATTCCCGAGGGTCCCTGCCTTCCGAGTCTCTCAGACGTGCCTGGTGTTTTTGAGGTGCCCTGCCTTTCACCCATGTCCAGTGTGCCTGACATTCCCAGCTTGGCCAGCACTCCCTCCTTCCCCTGTGCCCCCTGGCTGCCTGGACCGCTGCAGGAGGCAACCCAGCCCCAGGCCTCCAGAAGGGAACTGTTGTTGACTGGGAGCAGTCCAGGAAGACTGAGTGAGCCACCCTCAGAAGGCAGACAGGGGCAGGAGGAAGACATAGAAGGCGTGTCATTCCCAGCTGTGCAGACCGAGGCTGGCACCCCAGTCCAAGGATTCCCAGAAGAACTAGAATACCGCTCTTGTTCAGAAATCCGGAGCGCCTGGCAAGCCCTGGAGCAGGGGCAGCTGGCCCGGCCTGGCTTCCCAGAACCTCTGCTGATCCTGGAGGACTCGGATCTCAGTGGAGGCGGCACCAGCGGGAAGACAGGAATGCCGCACTCAGAGCGGGCGGCGTCGCGGGTGCGGGAGTTGGCTCGGCTCTACAGCGAGCGCATCCAGCAGATGCAGCGAGCTGAGACTCGGGCATCGGCCAACGCACCGCGCCGCAGACCGCGAGTCCTGGCCCAGCCCCAGCCATCCCCTTGCCCACCCCAGGAAGAGGCTGAACCAGGTGACTTAAACATTTTTTTCCCTTGTGCTACAGCCTAGGGCCTCTATCACATTCTAGGGGTTCTACCACTGAGCCACGCCCCCAAGTCCCTTAGTGGGGAATCCTAGGCAGGGGCTCTACCACTGAGCCACACCCCAGCCCCTCACTGGGGGATTCTAAGCAGGGGCTCTACCACTGAGCCACACACCAGCCCCTCACTGGGGGATTCTAGGCAGGGCTCTACCACAGAGCTACATCCTTAGTTTTTGATCCTTTTGCTTTTTGCACACAGGGGCCCTGCCTGCATTTGGACATGTGCTTGTATGTGAGCTGGCCTTCCCACTGAACTGTGCCCAGGAGTCTGTCCCTCTGGGCCCTGCTGTTCTGGTTCAAGCTGCCACACCTTTGTGTATTCAGGGAGATGACCTGAGTAGCCAGAGTCTAAATGTTCCAGATTTGCCCACGCGAGACCATCTGAGTGATGAATGCAGTCCACCTCCTGCCCCTTTACCTGGGCAAAGCAGCTTCCAGAACGCCCAGGATCCAGCTATGTCCCCTTTACCCAAGGAAGATCCTCCAGATGTCCCAGTCCCCGCTGCCTCAACCTCAGCTGATACGAGTCAGCTACAAAGCCAAGTTCCAGCTGCCACCCCTTCGACGGATCATAGAAACTGCACGGAGGTCCAGGTTCAATCCACCCCTTCCCTTCCCAGCCAAGAGTATCAGGCAGACTTCCAGATGCCAACCACTGTGGCACTGCCACAGGAAGGTCATGAAGACAGCCATAACCCAAACAGTACCCCAGGAGCCGGGCAAAGAGAGGTCGGTGTTGATCGGGGCCTAGCTGCTGTTGGTGGCCAGGCTGTCAGCCCTTTGCTGATGTGCACAAGCAGCCCTGACCATCAGATCCCAGCCACCACCTCACCGCCATTGTCACCCAACTTCCCAGACATGGAGAGTCCTGGTGCCTTACCTCTGCCTGCGCAGGGAGGTCATCCTGACTGCTGCGTCCCATGCCAACCTCTACCATCTTTGTCCCAAGAAGTTCAGGTGCCAACCTTCATCCCTGTGTCCCAGCCACAAGGCCTTACAGACATCAGGGCCAAAGTGCCCCCGTCGTTCCCCAAGCAGGAGGAAGCGTCCGAATTTCCAGAGCCCGCCCTCACAGACATACCAGCTCCCAGACGCTTACCTTCCCTGGGCCACCAGAACACCGCAGGTGGCCGTGTTTCATCAGCTGCCGTGCCTTTGACTGAACAAGGATGCCCTCAGGATCTTCCAGGCCTAGTAACTTCCCCAGTTCAGACCACCGTGGAGTTACCCAAACCGCGGGGTTTAGTCTCTCGTGTCACCACGTCAGAGTCCTTGGACTTGACCCCACCGTCCAGCCCCTCGCTCTCCACTCGACAGCTCCTGGGCCCCAGTGCCGCTGCCCTCTCCAGGTACCTGGCAGCTTCTTACATCAGCCAGAGCTTGGCTAGGCGCCAGGGGTCGGGGGCAGAGGGCACAGCAGCCTCCCAGGGTCACTGGTCCTCCTCTGCCCCCACATCACGGGCACCTTCGCCACCACCCCAGCCCCAGCCCCCAGCCCCTCCAGCCAGGAGGCTCAGCTATGCCACCACAGTTAGTATCCAGGTAGGAGGCGGTGGGCGACTCCGACCGGCTAAAGCTCAGGTCCGGCTGAACCACCCTGCTCTCTTGGCTGCACCCCACCCAGGAGCCTGTGGGCCTTCCCAGGGCCCCGGAGGCTCCTGATGCCGCTTTCCGCTTTCCGTAAGCCTGGACATTGGGTATCCTAAGCGACAAGAACTTTCCCCAGGTGCCACCATCATTATGACACCCAGAGTCTGGACGCAGGTCCAGAAATGGCTGTAGCTTTCTAGCCCCAGGAATCTGTGTCCACAGATGGCCCTCCTGAGGTCATGGTTATTTTGTTAATTAACTTTATGAAAAAGCTGTGTGTTTTGCCTTTCTTGAGGTCATGGGAGATGGGCAGACACCATGAATGGGAAGGGCTGTTGTGGTCCAAAATGTCAGAGCTCAGAACATTTGCTGCAGCGTAGCTTGGCCATGCAGCTCAGTGGGAAGGGCGCTTGCTTAGCGTATACACAGCCCTGAGGTTCAGTTCCCAGCACTACATAAGACTGGGTATAATAGTGCATACCTGCCGGGCAGTGATAGCGCTTGGGAGGCAGAGGCAGGCGGATTTCTGAGTTCGAGGCCAGCCTGGTCTACAGAGTGAGTTCTAGGACAGCCAAGGCTACACAGAGAAACTGTCTTAAAAAACCAGAAAAGAAAAGAAAGAAAAAGGAAAAAACAAAAACAAAGGTAGTGCATACCTGAAATCTGTGGAGAAGGAAGATCAGATATTTTTGTCCATCCTCTGCTACATAGCAAGTTCAAGGCCAACCTGTATTGCATGACACCATGTTTGAAAAAAAGAAAAAAATGGGAAACCTCAAGCTCCTTGGGGGCCGTTAGAAACTGTTAGCACCTGGTTTGTGGTTTGGAAGCATTTAGAACGATGATCAACTGTCCAAGAAAGCTGGGCATGCATGTTGGCACACACCCCCAGTCTCGGCTGCTTGGGAGGCTGAAATGAGGACCCCATGAGCCCAGGAGTTTGGTGGGCAACCTGGGCTACAAAGTCAAGAGCCCTCTTCCAGGTAGACCCCCCTAAAGTCCATATCTTCAGTATCCATCTCTGTCCATTTCCTATCTTAGGCATCAACTTCCACCCTAAAACCCCTTCCATCCAATTAGATTCTTTATCCCACCTCTGACTCATAGTCCACTCCTCCATCTAAATGCATCCAATTTCTTTTTCTTTTTTTTTTTTAAAAGATTTATTTATTATTATATGTAAGTACACTGTAGCTGTCTTCAGATACTCCAGAAGAGGGCATTGGATCTCATTACAGATGGTTGTGAGCCACCATGTGGTTGCTGGGATTTGAACTCAGGACCTTTGGAAGAGCAGTCAGTGCTCTTAACCGCTGAGCCATCTCTCCAGCCCCATAAATGCATCCAATTTCTATCTCTCCCCCATTATTTGCCCACGCGTCCTTCCATCTGTCCATCGACCATCATTCGTCTACATAACTTCATCACTACCGCCATTTCTAATCATCAATCCCTGCTCCTGGCCATCTCTCCTCGGTAGGGTTCTCCAGGTACCATAAAACCTCAGGACCTTTCTGTGCTCACAGCAGGGCGGATTAAGATGGGGTTGTGGGAACTCTGTTCCTCATTTGGTTTTCCTGGGAACTCCCAGGCCCCCCTTTCCCATGAATATTCTGGTTATTGTGTCCAGCCTCCCTGCATACATCCCACATCCCACAGTTGGGACCTCTTAATTCCTCAGTATGTTCTTGCCTCCCACAGAATAATTCAAATTTGTGGTGGAGACAAAAGGGATTTTATGTTTGAATTCTGCCCCTCCCAGCAGTGGTCTGCAGGGCAGCATAATTTAAACAATTTGTTTGATGACAGAATGCCAGTTCCTTCCTTCACTGTCTTTAATCCTCCCAGGAATTCTAAGGCATCCCCATGCCAGGGCTGTAAATTCAAGTCCCCTTTCTGTTTGGTGTGTGACATTCCTCGGAAGAGCTCTGGCTCTCCTGTCTTTAACCACTTCTCAGAATGAGCTTAGCGTTCAGTAAACATATCCTGTCACTTCTCAGGGACATCTTAACCCGTGACTCACCAGGGAGTTAGTCTAATCACACACAGAGACTCAAAGGTCCAGTCCTGACCTACAGAGCTCTGGAATGTGATCGTTAGCCACTGGCTAGCTGCCAGAGGGCGTGCTTTATTACAGACTAGCTTCTGGCTTTAAGGTTGTCACTGTGGTGTGAGCTCATTGGCCCTCGACATCCCAAGGGCTTAATGAGGGTTCTGCTTGGTTTTGTTTTGCATTGAGACCCAAACTGGGGCCTTGGAAGAGCTTGGCCATGAGCTACCTCCCCTCCACAGTGAGGATGGCTTGTGTGTTGTTTGCGGTGCTGGGTCTCGGACTTGCTAGGCACGTGTTCTGACACACTGCACCGCATCTCTCCCCAGCCCTCTGTTGTTGATGGGCTGTCTGCTTTGTTTGAATTGTGTATGTGTGTGCACACAAGTGACCCTGGAATCTCCAAGAGGGAATCTGCAAGCTTCCTCTGGAGCTGGACTTAATGGGTGGGTAGTTATGAGCCAATCAGCATGGGTGCTGGGAACTGAACTTGGGTCCTCTCTAAGAGATAACTACTTTTAACCACAACATCTCTCTAGCTCCTTGTTTTGAAGCATTATAGATTAGGAACCAGCCTGGGCTACAGAGCGAGACTCCTTTTCAACCCCAAAAAATAGGAAAAAGACAGAGACACAAAGACGTGCCTTACCTAGTCTCGATGCTAGGAAGGGACTGAGCAGGGACAAATCCTTTCAGCCTAGGTTGCCCATCTAGTGCCAAGAGCCACCAGGGCCACAAGAGGGAGCTTGTGAGTCACCAGCCCAAGGAGCTGCATGCCATTGTGCCCACAGGGCCTGGATGTTCTCTGGGGCTCCCTCCGTGTTCCCCCTCACACACACACACACACACACACACACAGTGACTGGAGGCTTCCTCCAAGGTCAAGACTGAGGCTGGCCCTCCCCTCCTCTGCAGAATCGCACATTCCCAGCCGCCCCCAGCTGTAGGAAAGTTCCCAGCCTGGCCCTGGCTCCCAGCGGCGCCGGAATTCCCGGCATTCAAAGGAGGCAGGGAGGGAGAAAGGGCTGTCTGCTCCAGAGCCTGGCATGAGGAAGAGAAGCAGTTCCCCTCTCCAGATGTGTTCCAGCTGTGCCTCTGGGAAAACCATAGGTTCCAGGCTAGCCTCAGCCCCGCCTCCTCTTGACGAGTTCCCTTCCTTATCCTACCCAGCTCACATCTATACTTCAAAGCCTAGGACTTCCCGGGCCAGGAGGGCGTTTGGCCGCCGTCAGCCTGCAGACAGGACTCAAAAGGGAATTGGGGGACAGGGATAATATATGGCCGGTGCCTGGAGTCCCAGCTGCTCCTGAAGCTGAGGCAGGAGGATCCCTGAGGCTAGCCTTGGCAACACAGCAAAAGCCCTTCTTAAAGGGTGAAACCAAGCCAGTCATGATGGTGCCTGCTTTTAGTCCCAGCACTTTGGAGGCAGAGGCAAACAGATCTCTGTTAGAGGCCAGCCTGGTCTACAGAGGACGTTCCAGGACAGTCAGGACAACGGAGAGAGACCCTGTCTCTAAAAGGGGGTGGGGTGAGCACCCTTCTGCAGTTCTTACTGCCTTTAGCTGCTGTAGAACATGCTAAATTAATTAAGTTTTTCCAGGGACACCCCTCCTCACTATCACAAGGCCACCAGGTCAGATAAACTACCGAGCCAGGCGTCTATTTGCTGTTCAGCTCCGTCTTTCTGCCCGATGTCACACTGCTGTCCGTGGAGCCTTTCTTGCCTGTGGGAGTGGCCAATCTGCTGGATCCAATGTGGTGGACACACTTTTAATCCCAGCACTCTAGAGGCAGAGACAAGCAAATCTCTGAGAATCTGGGGCTAGCCTCGTCTACATAGCTAGTTCTAGGTCAACCAAGACTACATAATGACGCCCTGTCTCAACAAAAAACTAAATGTGAGTGAGCTGAGGACAAGGGGCCATGTGTGGTGTTCAGCAGCGAATCTCCTAGCTGTGTGAACTCCACCCTCCACTGCATGCAAGGCCGGCACCCTCTAAGACCAGCACTCACTAGTGCAGCTCACTGGCTGCTGGCTACTCAGCTGCTTCTAGGCCAACTCTACCAGTAACAGCTTTTTGTCAAGAAAGTGGGCTCTGGTTCCTGAGGACCCTGGACCACAGCTCAGAGGTGTATGTGAACAATCCACTAGCAGATCCTGACTTATAATACCCCCAAGAAACCCACCTGACCCTCTGGTTGGGCCAGCTACTCTGTGGGCTTGGGTTTCTCCCATAAAGCTGAATGCTCTGACCTTACGCTCCTCAAACAGGACTGCAGAGCTTAGCCTCTTAGCATGTCATGAAGGGCCTGGGCCTCTCCACTGCCTCCGTGGCTTGTATCACTTCCAGTTCCCCCTGTGAAGTGAGCCATTGCCCGGCATCCCGTCTTCCTTTACAAAGAACACAAAACAGCCCGACACCCAGAGGCTCCTAAGTACTGGCTCCAATTCTCTTAACTTTTTCATGGTGTTTGGCCTGCATGTATGTCTGTGTGAGGGTCAGATCCCCTGGAACTGAAGTGACAGACAGTTGTGAGCTGCCATGTGGGTGCTGGGAATTAAATCAGGATCCCCTGGAAGAGCAGCCAGTGCTTTAACCCCTGAACCATCTCTCCATCCAGAGTTATCTATGAAAGTGTTTCAGTGAGGCCAAATTTGAACTCACCTCCACAACCAAGGATGACC
Source organism: Apodemus sylvaticus (assembly GCF_947179515.1). Taxonomy (NCBI): domain Eukaryota; kingdom Metazoa; phylum Chordata; class Mammalia; order Rodentia; family Muridae; genus Apodemus; species Apodemus sylvaticus. The sequence continues at coordinate 184,381,058 of NC_067472.1, forward strand.
TTGGACTTGTGATTTTCCTACCTTCCCTTTGCAAGGGCTAAGAACACAGACATGTGCCAGGCAGTGGTGGCACACGCCTTTAATCCTAGGAAGAGACAGGCTTGGTCTTTAGATAGAGTTCAAGGACAGCCAGGGATTTGAGAAGAAATCAGCATCAAGAGCCAATGCCCTGGGCTGGAGATACAGCTCAGTGGTTAAGAGCACTGGCTGCTCTTCCAAGTCCTGAGTTCAATTCCCAACAACCACATGGTGGTTCACAACCATCTGACATTCTCTTGTGATGTGTTTGAAGACAGCAACAGTGTACTCACACAAAATAAATCTTTAAAAACAAACCAACCCCTGGACGTTCAGCGGAGCTAGGTGTGGTACGTCACACCTCTAGTGCCCCCTTGTGGGAGGCAGAGGCCTTCTAGAGCCCTGGAGTTCAAGATGACCAAAGGCTGAGGAGTGGGACAGCTCAGACAAGTGCAAAAGGGCAGGGACAGCTCACCTTGTGCAAAGCTCTGGGTTTGCTTCCAGGCAAAACAGTTTGATAGTGTGCACTAGTCTATGATAGCTGCACACTTAAGTCCTGGCTAGGGCGATGGGGACATAGGGTCACCAGGGCCCATCATAACATAACCAGATTCCTCAAAACCACAAGGGTCTGGCATGAAAGCTTGATTGGCAAAGTGCAGAGGACCAGAATCCAATCCCAAAGAAGGGTTCAAAGAAATTGGGAGGGGCTTGAGGAGGCTTGGTGTTGGGTACTTCCTGCTCTTGCAGAGGACCAGGTTCAGTTCCTGTCACCCACATGTCAGCTAACAACTGTTATGTATAAAATCCCTGGAGCACGCCTAACGGCATACACCTTTAATCCCAGCACTTGCAGAGGCAGATGGATATTTGAGTTTGAGGCCAGGTGGCTCTGGAGTTCTAGGACAGCCAGAGCAACAGACACCTGTCTCCAAATAGAATCAATGGTTACACACACTTGTAATCCCTGTGCAAATGAGGTGGAGCCAGATTCCTGTAGCTCACTACCTAACTTTAGTAAGAGAGCTTATTCAATCTGCCCTTTGGCCTCCCTCAAGCATGTACACACAACTGTCTCAAAATTCTTGGGGCTAATAGAGATGGCTCTGAGTTAAGTTAAACAAGGTACTGGCTGCTCTCCTACAGGACTTGGGTTCAGCATCTAAATCCAATTCCAGGGATGTACCACCCTCTCCTGGCCTCTGTAGGAACTGGGCATACGGTATACATATATACCTACAAAAACTCATACACATAAATAACATAAAATCTTTAAATAAAAATTATATAAGGCAGGCAGCACTTCAACATCCAAGATGGCCCTCTGATGTCTATACGCACTTACACATCTATATACATAAAAACCTGGGCTCTGCCCACAATACACTCCACCCCGGTCTACCTGCCACCTCTACGGGCTGAATAAGGCTGAATGTGGAGAACACCTTTAATCCTTGCACGGGTGAAGAAGCAGACACAGCTTCTCCTTTTCCTTTAGGCCAGCCTGGTCTTAACAGTGAGTTTCAGGATAGCAAGGGGCAAAGAAAAACTAGATCTTGTTAAAAATAATTAAAAAAAAAACCCCGCACGTGATGGCACACACCTGTAATCCCAGCGCTTGGGAGGCAGAGGCAGGCGGATTTCTGAGTTCAAGGCCAGCCTGGTCTACAGTGTAAGTTCCTGGACAGCCAGAGCTATACAGAGAAACCCTGTCTTGAAATAAAAAAAAGAAAAGAAAAAGCCAAAATAATAATAATAAAATAATAATAAATAAAATTAAAAAAACCCACACAAAAAACTGAACTCAAACGCTCTGGGGGGCAGTCATCACTCCAGCCCTCAGAGCCACTTATGAAGGGTGTCTTTTGCATTGTCTAACCAATAACACTACGAAGAAGAGAGACCACAACACAGAAACATTAAAATCCTAGGATGTTTATTACAAAGTTAAACCCTGATCCTGATGGGCTTATCGGTAGGATTTCTGGTATCGGGCACGGGCACCAGGACCTCCAAACTTTTTGGATTCGCAGCGACGAGGGTCAGCTACAAGCAGGGTCCGATCGTACTGGATGAGGATATCTTTGATCTCCTTTTTAGAGGCTTCATCCACATCTGGAGATGACAGACAAGATTCAAGTAACCACAGGCCTTTAGCTTGGCCCCTGCACAGCCCACCCACCATTAGGAACCAGCTATCACTCACATTTTTGGTAATAAGCCACCAGAGCTTTTGAGATGGACTGTCGGATAGCTGCAAAACACAATGACCAGAAAGCTTTGTGAAAACCCAGTCTTGCTCCAGGAGCTGTCTTACACTCACAGACCCAGATCCTGACTCACCATAAATTTGGGCGACGTGACCACCACCCTTCACACGGACCCGGATATCCACACCAGCAAATCGCTCCTTACCCAGAAGCAAAACAGGCTCCAGTAACTATAGAAATGGGAAAAAAAAACAAGTTAAGGGGTTAAGTCATAGCCTGGCTTAACAGCACCTCCATGGGCATTCCTCATCTCCCCGTGTGTGGTTCCATCATCACCAAAGTCAAGAGGCACCCTGTCCTAGGATCCTGTGCCCATGAAGACCAGAAGAGGGAGGGCCTCAGACCCTGGAGCTGGAATTATGCATGGGGTTGACAAGCAATTATGAACTGCTCCAAACAGGAAGCAAAGTCAGATCCTCACAGTGGTCATTTCACCTTCTCTTGAGCCTTCATTAGCACACATCCCAGTCCAGACTACTTTGGATCAAATAATGTCCAGCACCTAGGACCAGTCCATCCAGAAGGTCCTTGAGTGCCAGGCCTAGAGCCATCTGGATCATTGGTGTTTGCCCAATTCACAACGCGGGGCATACACGCTAAACTGACACCAACTAACAAAATCCCTATTATTCAGTATCTGGTACACAAAGGAAATCTGGTATTTTCCACTCTGCAAGGCACCATATTCTTACCCTTTGAGTAGTATTTAAGCCAGTTTTTCGTATTTGTTCTCACCCAAGAATAAGTGACGCCCCCATTTTACAGAGGGGATCCAAGGGAGGGTAATGGTTAGGGGAAAACTTCCCAGACCTGTATTGCCACTGCCCAACTGAGTCCTTTTTAGTCACCTGAGAGAGTGAGGCAGAGGCTTCTAGTGGCACTATCATCACTGTCATTAACGTGCATGGTCTTTGTGTATATTCCTTCTTACATGTACCAAAACTCATACAACAATGAGTTCTGGGTTGCAAAAGAGGATTTATTCTTGCACCTGTTTTTAAGTCTTTGTCCACGAGTTCAACAAAAACCCAGACAAGTGCGACCAGTGTTAGATCTCAGAGGACTCCTACTGTTTGATAACTTTTTATTTTCAAAGTTTCACACTGTAGCCCATGGACTCGCAGTATGCTGTTCCCCAGGGAGCTAGGATCATACACATGAGCCTGTAATCTCAACACTTTCAGACCTGAAATCAGGTCGGACGGACTGTGGGATCCCCTGGCCACCGGCTGCCCGCATCTGGAGAGCTTCGAGACACTGCGGGTTATACAAACCCTTCAGCAGCCCTTCCCCTTCTCCCACCTCAGCTCCTAATAATCCCGGGGCCTTTCCTTCCGTCTCCCCGCCACCCAGACGCCCGTGCCCGACCCCAGCACCTTGTACTGCAGCGTGCGCGGCTCGATCATCTCCAGAGGGCGTCCATTCACCTTGATGAGCCCGTTTCCTCGTTTGCAGTGCGCCACGGCTGTGGCTGTCTTCTGCGAAAGGCGAGCGAGACGGTGCGGCCGCGTGAGTCCGGGACCCTGCTGGTCCCCGGCTCCTGCTGTCTCCCAGCCCCGGCCTTCCCACCCCACCCCACCGGACCCCCGTCCCTTCCCATCCCGCCCCGGCACACCTTGCGTCCGAAGACCTGCACGGACTGCAGCGGACCCTTGGAAGGCATAGCTACAAGTACGGACACGAGCTCCTCACCGCGCGTGGCCGCCACCGGAAAAGGAAAGCTCGGGGCCAACCCAGCCGATTTTCCAGGGTCTGCGCAGGCGCACTGAGCACTGCGTCACGACAGAAGCGAGCTTTACGGCTGACGTCGAAGCCTAAGACCCGGACGTTTGAATGGCGGCGGAAACGCCTTCAGGCTAGGGAGGGGGCGGCCTTGTGGGGGGGGGGGGGAGGAAGAGGCGGAGCTGGGTGGGACTGGGCGGGGACTCGGTCGGAGACTCGAAAGGTGGGGGCTGGGCTCCTTTTTCCGTTACTTTTCCGCAGCCGTGGTCTTGACTTTCGGCCAATTTTCTTCTTTTTTTTCTTTTTTCTTTTTTTCCTTTTTTTTCTTTTAGATTTGGTTTTTTGAGACAGGGTTTCTCTGTGTAGCCCTGGCTGTCCTGGAACTCACTCTGTAGACCAGGCTGGCCTCGAACTCAGAAATCTGCCTGCCTCTGCCTCCTAAGTGTTGGGATTACAGGCGTGCGCCACCACCGCCCGGCTGGTGTACCTTATATATGGTGGTTTTTTCCCTCAGAGTCGCGGGCCTCGCCTGCTTTCGCAGCCAGAATTACTACCTCTGCTCCCCGAATCTCTCCGCTCTGTCTTTACTCCACAGCATTCCCCAGCCCACCAACCCAGCTTTCAGTGTTTTGCCGTAGTACCCACCCCAGAATCGTTCTAAGTCACTGGGCGACAGCCTTCTCAGGATTGCCTCAGTTTCTCTAGCAGCACAGGGTGTGGCGACATGTAATACTAAAACTTGGAAGGTGGAGGAGGCACACAAAGCCATCCTTTCCTCATTATGAATGTCTGGGCTGCTTCAGAAAGAAAAGAAAGAAATTAGCTAGTGAAATGCCCACGTCTGAGGGCCAGAGTTTGATTCCTGGGACTCTCAGAGGAGAAGCCAAATTCCTGCAGGTTGTCTTCCCAGCTCCACACCGAGGTATGTGTTCACACACACAGATGCTGCAGTGTAATAAAATGGAAAACACACAGTAGATCTCTGCATTAGAGGTCGCTGTAGCTTACAGAGAGTGTTCCAGGCCAGCCAAAAACAAAGCATCGCACTGTCCACTCTTGCGTGACCTTCCCAGAGCTGGGAAATTAGGGAAAACCCGCTGGGCTCTGTGTGCGAGCAGTTACGCATGTCTGAACACGCTCACGGTAAACAGTAGGGTTGGTGCTCTGCATAGCATATTTCTGACCCACTACCCCAAACTTCTGCAGATAAACATCTCTCAGACACATAAATGATAATTATGTTGATTACAGTCACACTTAAACAGTGCTTACTCTGTCCAAGTGCTGATCTGGTCTATTGTACTGAGTATGATGCTGGCTAATGTTCTCTCTGGGTAACTCCGTGGGCAGACATACATACAGCATCTACACAGGACAGTATTTGTCCTGCACATCACAGATTCATATTTGTCAACTTCCAGCAGATGGCAGTAAAATACTTTGTCCTACCCCGTGGGTCCTTCTGTGCACCCACCCCCTTAACCCCACCCTGGCCTGCTCCATCCCACTGTTTCTTTTGGAGTCCAGTCTGCCTGGAAGTCACAATATAGCTAAGGAGAAGATGGCCTTGAACCCCCAATCCTCCTCCTGCCTCTACCTCCCCAGTTCGGGGACTACAGATGCATACTACTAAATCTAGTTTTAAAAGTATCTTAAGGGGCCGGGCAGTGGTGGTGCACGCCTTTAATCCCAGCACTTGGGAGGCAGAGGCGGGCAGATTTCTGAGTTCGAGGCCAGCCTGGTCTACAGAGTGAGTTCCAGGACAGCCAGGGCTACGCAGAGAAACCCTGTCTCGAAAAAACCAAAACCCAAAAAAAACCCAAAAATTAAAAAAAAAAAATCTGGTGGAAGGAATGTCTTTCTAACTGGCACATGGATCCTTGGTACAGACTATGTCATTCTTTAGGGCAGGATTGTTTGCAGATAAGAGAATAATTTATTTATTATATGTAAGTACACTGTAGCTGTCTTCAGACACACCAGAAGAGGGCGTCAGATCTTGTTAGGGATGGTTGTGAGCCACCATGTGGTTGCTGGGATTTGAACTCAGGACCTCTGGAAGAACAGTCAATGCTCTTAATGGCTGAGCCATCTCTCCAGTCTCTGATTGGTATTTCTGAGAGAACAGGGATGCTGGGAGTGGGACCTATGACCTTGCGCATGCTAATCAAGTAATCTACTACAGAGCTACATCTCCAGCCCAGAGCATCTGTGTTTTAAAAATCCTACGGACTGGAGAGATGGCTCAAGGGTGAATCCGTAACAAGATCTGACGCCCTCTTCTGGAGTGTCTGATGACAGCTACAGTGCACTTACATGCAATAAATAAATAAATCTTTTTAAAAAGTCCTGCATTATATTAATTATATTCAAATAACATTAACAGAAATATATTACATTACAGTTTTGTTTTAATTGAGATATTCTTCTCCCTATGTGGGCCAAGAAATGCTCTTCCTGTGTAGCCAAAGAAATGCTCTCTCTGTGCAGGCCAAGATGACTTTGAACTTCCCTTTTTTGTTGTTTTTAGTCTTTTTGAGACAGGAGTCTCTATTATGCAGTTCTGGCTCTCTTAGAATTCTCTATGTAGAGCAGACTGGCTTTGAACTTACAAGGAAGGATTCACCTGCTTATTCTGAGTGCTAGAATTTATTATTACTTACTATTATTATTATATTTAGCTTGTTTGTTTGTTTGTTTGTTTTGTTTGAGACAGAATTTCTTTGTATATCCCTGACTGTCCTGGAGCTCATTCTTTTTTGTTGTTGTTGTTTTGTTTTGTTTTTTGTTTGTTTTTTGTTTGTTTGTTTTGGTTTTTTGTTTTTAGAGACAGGGTTTCTCTGTGTAGCCCTGGCTGTCCTGGAACTCACTCTGTAGACCAGGCTGGCCTGGAACTCAGAAATCCGCCTGCCTCTGCCTCCCAAGTGCTGGGATTACAGGCGTGTGCCACCACCGCCCGGCCTCTACAGAGCTTTTAAGCCTGAAATTCATAAACTTCTGTGCCAAGTTAGTCCCCTAGTTAGGATTTAGGGATAGGGAACTTCTTTAGGATCATGTCTCTGTTCTACATTTATCCTGTTCCCATGGGCTGGGGTATTCAACTGTGGTGGGGGACGTGCCTTGCCTAACATTCATGTCTTAACTTGTCAGCCAGGATGTCAGCTCTCCAGATAGGTCAAGCAGGATGTCAGTTCCCAGGGAAGTCTTGGGAACTTTATGGGACTCCTACTCAAAACAGAAGTTTGATTCCAAATGGCTTCTTTTATCGGTGTAGGTATCTCACGGTGTTCGGGTCCATCCCAGGGCAGCTTATAAAGGAAAAACCACACACAAGCTTATACCTCGGTGCCGGAAGTGCTGCTGCCTAGCAGGTGGCTTAGGTCCAAGCTCATTGTAACTAACTACACGAAGAAGTTCTGACTTCTGTTGTGAGTGGTTTCCAAGAGCAGGGAAGCACAGAACATAACATACACTCACCTTGGGCATGAGTAGCAGTAGTAAGGACATAAATGGCTGGCTAGTCAGGCAACAGTTGCCCAGGCCTTAACAGTTCACATACTACCGGAGGTTAGCTCATCTGACGCCCTTCAGCACTTGAGCTGGTCTGCTCCTTTGATTTTTTTTTTTTTTTTTTTTTGGCAATGGTGTTGACTGCAAGCGAGAAAGATGATGCAACATAGTATCTACCTGACTCAGCCAAGCTTCTCTCCGGAGTCTGATGGGAAGAACGTGTCTAGAGCTGGGTTGGTTACACTGTTAAGTTCTTCAGATTTAATTTTCACGTCCTGGGATCCAGGAAAGCCACCACCAATATCAAGCAGATACATGCTGAAACCAACGTCTGGGATGTCTGACACCCTCTGTGTGAGGGTCTCAGGATCCTCTGCCCACATCCACTGCCCACATGGAAGCTGACCCCAGTGATGTCAGCGTTTAGCTCTTTTGCCAGGTGTGGTGGCACACACTTCTAGTCTTAGCACTCAGGAGGCAGAGGCAGGCAAATCTGTGAGTTTGAGAAAGGTCTTTTGCCCTAAGAGAAGCCTGCTGTTTTGGGGGTTTGGGTGTGTCATTAAATTTAACACTGAGGTGACAAAGTGCGTTGATATCTTCCATGGAGATCAGAAAAAAACGCCTTTGCCTTTGGGTGTGCTCTGGCCACTTTCATTAACTTTACTGTCAAAAGTAATCATCTGGATTCTATCACTGAGGCATACTGGATTTGAGACTCTTGTTTACGAGGATTTACCTCTCTGGAGACACCCCAATCCTCTGTGCCAACTGTAGTCCAGTCTTGCTTACACAGGCAAGTCCTGTCCCAGGAGTGGCCAGAGCTATGGCTCTGTCATTCTATATGATTTCATAAGAGGGAGTGACACAAAGAAGATCTTTTAGCCATTGCAAATACTTCTGTAGAATGTCTGAGGTATAAAAAACATCCTTAGCTTCAGAGAAAGAAAGCTCAGTAATGTTTGGCCGAGAATGTCTTTTGCAGTAAAGACTTCATGGAGAAAATGGCAGTCAAACTCTTCCTTGCTAAGCTGTTCACGTGCCTTCAGCAGACCTGGACATGGAACTGAATTATTGCCATCTCCTCGGAAGGCAAGTTATCCAGGAACTCGGAGTACTGTCTCCTTGGAGCGGTCAAAATGTTCGCACAGTGCATGGGCGCTGCTGGAGCTAGCTGGCCAGCCCCATGAAGACTTTACCCTCCTTGCAGTCCAACTGCTAGAGGCGTCCCCAGGCTGCTGGCTGAGGGCAGGCAGCTGCAAGGACGGGCAAAGCCCAATGATGCCTGGTGACATTGCTTACTGCCCGGCACCTACATGCTTCTTACATGCCCGGCACCTACGTGCTTCTTACATGCCCGGCACCTACATGCTTCTTACATGCCCGGCACCTACATGCTTCTTACATGCCTGGCACCTATGTGCTTCTTACATGCCTGGCACCTACATGCTTTTCTTATTATTGTTTTAAATCTGCCATTTTGCTGTTGTCCAACCTGTCGTGTACATGTAGCACATTTAGTTTGAGAATAGAATGACACACCCGTGCAGACTGGGGCTATAGCTTAATGGTAGTGTCAGAAGCCGTCTAGCAAAGACCATGGCAAGTGAGTGAGTTTTCTGGAGATGGCTCATTGTTTTGCAGGGCTGCCATGCATGAGCTCTGAGATTACAGGGTCCTTAGAGACTTCATCCCAGGACTCCCTCTTGCTGCTGATATTTTTGTTTTTTGGTTTTTTGGATTTGGTTTTTTGAGACAGGGTTTCTCTGTGTAGCCCTGGCTGTCCTGGAATTCACTCTGTAGACCAGGCTGGCCTCGAACTCAGAAATCCGCCTGCCTCTGTCTCCCAGAGTGCTGAGATTACAGGGGTGCGCCACCACCGCCCGGTTTATTATATATTAATATATATTTAATATGTATATTAATACACACACACATACACACACATACATATATAAAGAAAGGAAAGCCAAGTCTAAACTTTATTAAGGCCTGATTTATGCACAGTGAAAGTTACCAAGTACAGCTAGCGTTCCCGTCCGGCAGACACTGACACATTTCCGTGTCACGTGTTCAGACACCCACTAATCCGCTTTCCCCAGGGGTAGCTCAGCCTTGCTTGCTCTGGCATTTTGGCTGAATGGGGTCACGCCCTCTCCCAGATCCCACTGTCTGGCTTCTTTCACTGTGCATAAATGTCTTTTGAAATTAATTTGTGCTTTTTCAGTAGTTTGGTGGAATTTACTGTTTCCTCCTCCTCCTGCCCTCCCCCATTTTATTGTTTTGAGAAAGGATCCCGTTTTGTAGTCTAGATCTCTAGGAACTTCTCCTACCTCAGTCTGCCAAGTGCTAGTATTACAAGGTAGGTACCACTACATCTAGCTGAAGAGTGCGACTCAAAAATTCTAAACACACATTGTATATATATGTATGTATTGTATATGTACGCATATACACATATGTATACACACACACACACACACACACACACACACACACACACACACACACACACACACACACGTACATAGGTGGGTGCATATATGCCCTAGCATGGATGCAGAGGTCAGAAGACAACTTTTGGGCATTCTTCCTTGTATCATATAGGTTCCAGGGATCAAACTCAGGTCGCCAGGCTTCTCATCAAGACCCTTAATCTGACGAGTCCTCTAGACGGCTCGAGCAAGCTGCTTTTATTTACTTTTTACTCTGTCTTGAATTTTAATTTTATGTACGCGGATATTTAGTGTGTTAGGATGTCAATGCATTACGTGGATGCAATGTCAGCAGAGGCCAGAAGAGGGCGAGCATTAGATCCCGAGACCGGAGTTAAGGTGGGCCGGAGCTGCAGGGACTTGAACCCAGCTCCGGAGCTGCCAGAGTTCTTTGACAATTGGCCATTTCTCCAGTTCAGGTTTTTAGTTTTTGTTGTTTTGTTTACAGTGTTTCACTGTGTAACTCTGGCTGTCCTGCATTAAGCAAACTTGCTGGTTTTGCGCGCAACTCCTGACAACGCCTTTCGGTCAACCCTCAATGTTAAATCCGTAATCTATAATTTTTTTTGGGGGGGGGGGGGGATTTGGGTTTTTTTGAGACAGGGTTTCTCTGTGTAGCCCTGGCTGTCCTGGAACTCACTCTGTAGACCAGGCTGGCCTCGAACTCAGAAATCCGCCTGCCTCTGCGTCCCAAGTGCTGGGATCACAGGCGTGCGCCACCACCGCCCGGCCGGTAATCTGTATTAAAGTGTCTTTAATTGTAAGCATGGTGGCACACACCTTTAATTTCAGTCCCAGGGAGGCAGAAGCGGACGTGGGCCGATCTCTGTGAGTCTGAGATTAGCCAACCACGCAGTAAGACCCCATCACACAAGCGAGCAAACCGATCGTTGACAACTCGAGACTGCGCTGCACTAAACTGGTAAGTTGTGAGCATCGTCAGGAATCCGGATTTAACCTGAGTCTAGGTCCCTTCAATCTAGGGGAACTCCTCAGACAGCCGAGGGTGGCGGTGTGAGGCGGAATCTCTGTCCCGTCGCCTCTGACACCTCCTAGGGAAGCTTAGAGGACTTAAACGCTGTACTCTGGGTCGGGAGACGCCGCTGACTTTTCGACCTTCTCAAGATGGCGGCCCTACAGCCCGCTTAAGCTACTCTAGCCACTTCCGAGATGGCGGCTCCAAGATGCCGCCCTCGGGGCGGTCCCCGCAAGTCTCGCGTTAGGTGAGGCTAACGCGCCAGTTCTCGCGAGAGAGCGCTCAGGCCAGCTAGGCGTTGTGTGATCGGCAGCTGGCGCGGAAGCTTCAGGTGGGAAGTGATCGGTAAGAGGGTCTGAGGCGGGGGCCGCCGGAGGCCGGGCAAGTGTGGCGGCCGCAGCCAGAGCGGGACGTGCTGGCTGGCACAGGCCGAAGAACCCGGGTTCGCGATTGCCCGAACCGGGCTGCCGGAAGTGCGCCTGGGGATTTCCATCCCCGGTGGAACTTGCAGGGAAACTGAGGCTGGGGTCCGCTCCGGATCCTGCGATGCACTGAGGCCGCGGTTTCCCCCTGCAGTTGCGGACGATGTCGGACAGCGAGGACAGCAACTTCTCGGAGGAGGAGGACAGCGAGCGCAGCAGCGAGGCGGAGGAGGCCGAGGTGGGTGCCTGGGGTCCTAGGGGAGACGTTGCGCCGGGGGACCGGGGCAGGGCAGGGCAGAGCGGGCCCCGTGGGCGCGAGCGGGGGCTCGGGGAGGCCTCGGGGCTCCCGGCGGTGGAGCGTGCGAGTCGAGGCGCCGCGGGGGGACGCCGCCGGCCGCGCTGCCCTGCACCTGACCCGTTCCTTTTTGTTTGCTTTTATTGCTTGCGATGCTAGGCTTGAGGTCAGGGCCGTGCGCGGTGGACACGCTGTGGCCGAGTCACAGCCTCAGCTCTTAGTGCGTTTCTCGTGGTTGTGTTTTTAGGTATCCCCAGTTGTTCCAGAAGTGTGTGTGTGTTGCCTACTGTGTGCCAGCCACAATTCTTTGTCCTTGGGCTCCTGTTAACAGATTTTAAAATGTGAATCGACAACCGATAGGTGAACGTGAATTTGCTAATGTGAATAAATATAGCCAATAAATTTAAGATTCCCCCCACCCCCACCCCAGGGTCAGTGTCCTAATGTGAAAGAACAGATTACTTTGTACGTTCTGGGCCTTGTATTGATGCCATAAATGGAAAATTCCACATATGACAGGTCAAAGTCAAGACACTATTGCACTAAAAATACTGTATTAAATTACTGTGCACAGTATATATGAAACATACATGGCTTTCACATATTGTACCATCCCAAGATATTTTATTGTGTATGTGCAAATAATCCAAATATCCTCCAAGATCTGTATGTGTGTGTGTGTGTATACACATATATACATGTATATATGTATATGTATATTTGTGTGTGTGTGTGTGTATATATGAATATTCATATATATATGAATGATTCTTTTTTTGATTTGTTCGTTTTTGACAGTTTCTAGCCCTGGCTGTCCAGGAACTCACTCTGTACACCAGGCTTGCCCCCTCAGATCTGCTTGCCTGTGCCTCTTGAGAGCTATCTTGGTTTTTTTCCTTTACCTCCCAAGTGATGAGATTATTGAGATTACAGGTGTTGTGCCAGCATGGGCAGCCTAAAATAAGAAATCTAATCACATCTTGTCTCAGGCAGTGAATTAAGGATACATGGCCTGAGATAACTCTTTCTAGTACTCTGGTGAAAACTCCAAGCACAGAAAGGGAGTAGAGGGTCCTAGCTGCACTTTGAAGCAGTTGGTCAGGATGAGTCAGGGTGACATTTGAATGGGGACTTACCATAGTTAGGGGGTAAGTCATGTGGCTATCTGTTTTTTCTTTTTCTTTCCTTTCTTTTTTTGAGATAGGATCTCACTATGTGTAACTTCAGTTGACCTAAAACTAGCTCTATGTAGACCAGGCTAGCAGACTCATAAAGATCTACCTGCCTTTACCTCCCGAATGCTGGGACTAAAGATGTGCCACAGTGCCTGACCCCCTCCCCTTCCTTTAATAATGGGAATAGAACTCAGGGCTTTGTACACATTAAGTATGAGCTCTGCCACTGAGCTAAACTTTGTTTAATTTAGCATTTAGAGAGAGAGAAAGAGAGACACTGTGTGTGTGTGAGTGTGTGTGTAGTTCTTGGGCTAGAGCCTCACAAATGCTAGGCAGGAATTCTGTCACCAAGCTGTGTTGCCAAATCCTAAATTAACTTTATTTTTTTAATTTAATTTTATTATTTTGTGTGTGGGTGTTTTGTCCATATATATGACTGTGCACCACATGAATTCGGTGGTATGCTGGAGGTTAGAAATGTTGTATCGGCTGGGCGGCGGCGGTGGTGGAGGAGGAGCACACCTTCAATCCCAGCACTCAGGAGGCAGAGGCAGGTGGATTTCTGAGATTGAGGCCAGCCTGGTTTACAGAGTGAGTTCCAGGACAGCCAGGGCTACACAGAGAAACCCTGTCACAAAAAAACCAAATTAAAAAAAAAAAAAACAAAAAAAGAAAAAAAATGTTGGAGCTCCTAGAACTGGAGTTAAGGATGGTTATAAACCACCATAAGGATGCTGAGATGCCTAGGTCTTCTGCATGAGTGTCCCATCTCTACGACTCCCTAACTTAAGTCAGTTGTCAGTGCTTTCCAAGATTTCACTGTGAACAGTGTAAAACCTGTGAGGAAGGACCTGGGGACCCTGGTGTCAATACCACCAGGCAGTCACCTGAAGCTCCAAGTCACTGTCTCTTTCTGTAGTAGGAAACAGAGGAAGCAACAGTATCTGCTTCTCCTCCTTTTGTTGCAGGATTGGGGCTGACCCTGGGTCTCAGGCATACTGGGCACGTGCTTCTGCTAAGTAGCGTGTGCTGGGCCCACCCACTCCAGGACTGGCATACCAGAGGCCACTCATCCTCCTGCTACCTCATGGCAGAGTTTAGAGAGGGGAATCTGTCATGGGCCTGTGACCTGAGGGAGTCAGGGTTAGGGATGTGGGTCTCCATTGACACCCTCTTACACGGTCTGCTTTGCCTGCTGTGCCTTGAGGGGGTCTGGTGCTCCCAGGCAGGTACCAAGGTATCACGGTGACACAGGGCCGGCAGGAAGGTGGCAGGACCAGCTTGTGCTCCAAGCTGTAGCACTGGGCCCTTGACAGTGACTCATGGCTTCAGGTCGCTGCTGGTACTTGCAGTCTGGTGGCAATGAGACCAGGGTCCCCGATTCCTTCCTTGCAGAGACTTTCCACAGGGCATCTCATCAGATTCATGAGTCACCTGCTGGCTGGCTGTTGACACCAAGCAGAAGGCAGTGTGAGGCCTGCCCAACTTCTGGGGCCTGGGAGAGAACGTCCTGTGTTGTGTAGCTAGGCTGGCTGTCAGCAGGCAGCGTGCCTGCTGATGAAGGACTCATTTCCCATTCTTTTGAAAAATTTTTTTAAAGATTTATTTATTTATGTTAGGGCATTGGATCTCATTACGGATGGTTGTGAGCCACCATGTGGTTGCTGGGATTTGAACTCAGGACCTCTGGAAGAGCCGTCAGTGCTCTTCACCGCTGAGCCATCTCTCCAGCCCTCATTTCCATTCTTATCCCCTTCATTCAGCAAGGGTACTTCAGGTTGGCGTGGTGGCTTACCTGCTCCCTTCTGGAGCTGTCCTCAGGCAGAGACTGCAGGGTGTTGGGGTGAGACCTGTGACAGTGCGGTGCTCCTCCTTCCTCTGCCTGCCTCCCTCAGGCTGGTCCTCACGTACAACACCTGCCAAGAACCGGCCTTTCCACTTCATGCTTACAATTCCAGATTGCTTCCAAAACCAAACAACGCAAAGCAAGGACTGTTATCTAGACTCCAGGGAACACAAAAGTGTGCAGGAGCCCTTACCTCAGAGAAGGCTCCAGAAGAGGAAAAAAGGTTCTTTGGGACCCAGCCAGGGACCAGTGGCAAATTTGCTTGAAATGGGCCTGTAAAGTTTAGCTTTTTAGGACGCGAGGCATTGGACTGGTGCGATGGCCCATCCCAGTCCTGGGACCCGTGTTTGAGTTTTAGGAGCCATGGTGAAACAGAGCTGACTCCTGAAGGTCGAGGCCGTCCCTTGCGTGAGCCCACCAGAAAATACGTGGAAAAGATGCAGGGAGAGATACCGCGGTCTAATTGGGATTAATATTTTTTTCTTCTCAGTGTTTTTATTTTCGAGACTGTCCTGGCAGGCCTAGAACTGGCTATGTAGGCAGGGTGTTGGGAACGTCACAGAGATCCGTCTGCTTCCAGAATGCTGGGACTAAGTAAGGGTGAGCACCGCCAACCACACTGGGGCAGAGATGGGTTTTGTTTTTAGATTTATCTTTATTTTATGCGTATGAGTGTTTTGCTTGCCTGTATGTATATGTACCACATGTGTGCCTGCAGAGGTCAGAGGTCATTAGATCTCCTAGAACTGGGGCTAGGGATAGCTGTAAACCCCCGTGGGGGTGCTGGGAACTGAACCCACCCAGGTCCTCTCTCTGGAGGAGCAGGCTCTCTGTCTCAGAGCCATCCGCAGCCCTCTTAGTTTGAAGCAGGATCTGTCTCGTGTAGTCTGTAGTGTCAGTCACCATGCGCCTGCTCTGGACTGGGCAGTGCTGGGGACCCGCCTCAGAAAAGGGGGGGTAAGCGTGCAGCAGCTCCCTAGCTTAGAGGTTTCGATGTGTGGGTGTCTGTGTGACTGTTCTGCCGTGACTGCTACACGTTGTTGCAGGGTGCCCTCAGTAACAAATTGTGAACCATTCACTGTGAGTGCTAGGAACCCTGGAACTCAGAAGAGCAGCACATGCCCTTAACGTCTGAGCCATGGCTTTAGCCCAGAGCAATGTCAGCTGTACGTGTTGGGGGCTGGAGAGATGGCACTGTCTGCTGTTCCAGAGGTCCGCGTGCAGGCACGGGTGGCTCACAGCCATCTTCTGGCAAGCGGCATGTATGCAAGAGAGCACTGATGTATAAAATAATAAGATGTTTTTTAAAATGTACATGGGCTGGAGAGATGGCTTCATTGGTTAAGACTGCTCTTCGGAGGTCCTGACTTCAAATCCCAGCAACCACATGGTGGCTCACAACCATCTGTAATGGGATCTGTTGCCCTCCTCTGGGGTGTGTGTGAAGACAGCTACAGTGTACTCATATACATAAAACAAATCTTTAGAAAAAAAAGGATTAAAAAAGATACAATGTGTGAAAGTGTCAAAGAATACGTTTTAAAAAAAGTAACAAATACATTTGATACACATTTATTAAACTGATACATATTTGTTTAATATGTACATTTTTTGTTGCTTTTTTTTTAAAGATTTATTTATTTGTTATATGTAAGTCTACTGTAACTGTCTTCAGACACTCCAGAAGAGAGCGTCAGATCTCATTAAGGATGATTGTGAGCCACCATGTGTCTTCTGGAGAGCTGAATCCAATTAGTGCCACCTTCATGAGCATAAACAGCCTTCTAGCAGCCTCGCTGCTCAGAAGAAATCAGCCCTGCTTCCCAGCTGCCATAATTGCCAGTAGCTCCTCAGCTAGTGCCGGAGCCCCTCCCCATGTGTGCTGAAATTGTTGACTGGCTCGGTCTTATGCAGGTAGGCATGCATTCACAGCTGTTACGAGTCCATGAGTTCAGTGGCCACATCATATCTAGAAGACAGTGTTTCCTTCGTAGCTCTAACTACGCCTGCTCTTGCTGAGTAAGGATGTGAAGACTTATTTGGGCACTGTAGCTGGGCAGATTCTGTTACTCTAACCTGACAGAACTGGCCTGGCCTACGTCCTACCACGTGGCCATCTTAGTCTGGTCCTAGCACCTGCTGCACTGTCTGTCCAGCTTGTGCTCAGCCTCCGATTCCCACCTGAGACCCTCTCTCCAGCCCAGCTAGTGAGCATTGAGCTTTTTATCTGCCCAGTCAGAAGGGGGGGGGAGAATAAAGCTTACAAAAACCCCGAGGCCGAGATGCTTCATATAATGACAGCGCCGACCGAGTCTCTGCCAGCCCGAGACCAGCACTGAATAGCACAAGGGTGAGTTCACCACAGTGCACAGAACCGGCTCTTACGTGGGCCTGGCGGGGTTGGCACAGATGTCTCATTTGTAACTGAACACTCAGCACTCACCTAAGCCACTGAGGCCAATTCTGAGTCTGCATTGAGCGCTGTCCACTGCAAAACCAAACCAAACCTCTCTTGGGCTAGAGAGAGATGACTCAGTGGTTAAGAGTATTTGGTGCTCTTCGAGTGAGGGCCTGCATTCAGTTCCTTGCTCCAGTTCAAGACTATCCTTAACTCTTATTCCTGGGGATTTATCTGACAGCGTTCTCTGGTCACCAGGGATTCACGAGGTGCACAGATGATTGTAGGTAAAGCAATCATACACATCAGATAAAGTAAATCAAAAAACAAAAGTAAAGAGCAGCTTGAAGTTCTAGCTCAGGGCTGGAGAGTTGGCTCAGTGGTTAAGAGCTCTGGCTGAGTTCGAGTCCCAGCAACCACATGGTGGATCACAACCATCTGTAATGAGATCTGATGCCCTCTTCTGGAGTGTGGGAGTACACAGTGACGGTGTACTCATATACATAAAATAAATACTTTTTTTTTTTTTGGATTTGGTTTTTTTTTTTTTTGAGACAGGGTTTCTCTGTGTAGCCCTTGGCTGTCCTGGAACTCACTCTGTAGACCAGGCTGGCCTCGAACTCAGAAATCCACCTGCCTCTGCCTCCCAAGTGCTGGGATTACAGGCGTGAGCCACCACCACCCGGCACTCTCTTCCCATTCTTATTCCACCTTAATCCCAACTGCCAACACTAGGTAAGAGAGAAGGTTAGAGAGAGGGGAAAGGAGGCATAGACCTCTTTAGACTGCTCCCTGCTGATTAGGGATGTTTCTTGTGGTCTCTCCACTCTTCGTGTCTGAATATCTCCATCACCAACCGTAGAAACTGCAACCAGGAGCAGCAGCCTCTTGAGGTTCTGGCATTTATTTCCTCTCCAGACCCCAGAATTCAGCTACATTCTGTTGCTATATTTTTCTAACCCAATTACCCAGTAAAAGAAATATCAATCAATAGCAGTACAAGCTATACTGACTAGATTGGGCGGATACCACTACACTACTCTATTCCCTTCTGTGTTATCCCATATAACTTGTGGTCTCTCCAGGCCACTAGCTTCTCCCCATCCTCTTCCTTGAGCCTCTGTAGCTCCTCCCACTTGGATCATTTTCTCCTCCCCCAAACCCTCAGCTCCTCCCCCTTCCTCCTGCCCAATCATTGGCTCTAGCCTTTATTTGGAAAGTTAAGATGGAAGAAGGTTCACCAGGCAACTCCTCATCTGCAGCCCCTCCCAGGAGTGGAATTAGCATCAAAATACAAGCCCCAGACTATCCACAACAACAAGCTGCTGGCAAAATCATGCCCATCTTAGAGCACGAGACAATCATAGTTATACCTGTGGACAAACTGAAGCAGCCCCATATCCCACACCTGGGATTAGATAAAATACATATTAACTGCTTTTTAAATTTTCTTTTTTTGAAGATTTATTTATTTTTTATTTATATGAGTACACCGCAGCTGTCTTTAGATACATACTAGATACATACTAGAAGAGGGCATTGGGGCCGGGTGTGGTGGCACACGCCTATAATCCCAGCACTTGGGAGGCAGAGGCAGGCGGATTTCTGAGCTCGAGGCTAGCCTGGTCTACAGAGTGAGTTCCAGGACAGCCAGGACCACACAGAGAAACCCTGTCTCGAGAGAAAAAAAAAAAAAAAAGAAGGCGGCATTAGATCCCATTACTGATGGTTGTGAGCCACCATGTGGTTGCTGGGAATTGAACTCAGTACCTGGAAGAGCAGTCAGTGCTCTTAACTGCTAAGCCATCTCTCCAGTCTTATAACTGTGTGTGTGGTTTTATTTGGGGGGGGTGTGTGTTCTGAGACAGGGTTTCTCTGTGTAGCCCTGGTTGTCCTGGAACTCACTCTGTAGACCAGGCTGGCCTCAAACTCAGAAATCCACCTGTCTCTGCTTCCCAAGTGCTGGGATTAAAGGCGTGCGCCACCACCGCCCGGCATAACTGGGTTTTTAAAGAAGCCAAACTTGCATTACAGTTAATAGCACTTGCTCATCCAGAGGACCTGGGTTTGGTATGCAGTGTCCAGGTCATGTGGCTTAAAGCTGTCTGTAACTCCAGCTCCCTCCAGTGAATTTCTACCTCTTAGGGCACCTATACATATCTGCCTTTTACTTCTTACATAGGCTGAGTGCATGCTCATGTGCAAATAAATAAATAAATAAATAAGCAAAATTAAAATAAAGACAGCACTCAGAAATATTGGACAACTAGGTTCTAGCAACGTGGAGCTGGAGGGAGCCCTAAGGTCGTGAGTTAAAGGTTGGTGCTTGGGCTCGTGGATCAGGTTGTAACTGGGAAAGAATGGGGATTAGAATCCAGGGGGCACTGGCCTGGCAGACCCAGAGGCCGCTGCTGCATGTGGGGAGGCTCTGTGTCTGGATAACGGTGGAGAATAGAAGCAGCAGCAGCAGAGTCAGGAGCTCAGGTCTTGGATGGTAAATGGCCTAGTGAGAGGTGTGTGAGAAAGGAGAAACATGGCGCTAGACAGAGCCTGGGGCCATAGACATCCGGCCAAGACTGCTCTCAAGGGGTGAACGGAAGCTGTGAATGGCGGTTCACACCTGTACACCAGAGGACTGCCACACGTGCACGGCCAGCCTATGCTCGCTCTCTCTCTCTCTCTCACACACACACACACACACACACAGACACATAGACACACATATACACAGGTCGAGTAATTGGAGCTCAGGGTAAGTAGCAGCTATGTTCACCCTTAGTGTTAGGAAGTGCAAAGGTTGCACTGGGGACGTCCACTGGTGAGCATTAGGCCCTGAAGCAGATCCCGGAGCTAGGAGCTGGACTTGTCAGGACGCCAAGAGACGAGGAACAAGCCGTGGCGTGGAATGGCCCTCAGAGCAAGGGATCCAGAAAAAAGACTGGCTCCTGGGGGTGCCTGGGTGCTTGGGTCTTGGCTATACTGTCACATGAGGTTGGACAGTAATCAGGGGCGTGGTCAGGGTGAGACTTTGAGGGCATTGTGGATATATGTGTGAGACAGGGAGGGGGTCAAGATAGAGGCACCAGGTTTTCTGGATTCAGGGATAGTAAAATCCTGGTGCCTCAACTCTTTGTTCCCTCTAGGCAGAGGAAGACCGACGAAGTGCCGCAGGCAGTGAAAAAGAAGAGGAGCCTGAGGAAGAGGAGGAGGAGGAAGAGGAGGAATACGATGAGGAGGAAGAGGAGGAAGATGATGACCGGCCCCCCAAGAAGCCACGCCATGGGGGCTTCATTTTAGATGAGGCTGGTATGTCACGGGGTCAGGAAGTACTGAGCAAGCTTAAAGAGTGCATGAGACAGTCTGTGGTTTCGGGACTGTGTGCAGGTGTGGGTGTGTGTGGGTGTGTGTGAGTGGGTGTGGGTGTGTGTGGGTGGGTGTGGGTGGGTGTGGGTGTGGGGGGATTGACTTGGCAGTGGTGACAAACACCTTTAATCTCCACATTCATGAATTGGACGCATGTTGGCAAAAAAGAAAGGAAGTGTGGGGCTCGACTGTGCCACATCTCCGACACCTAACTGGTAGATTCCAGGCAGATGTTAGACCATTGAGCCATCCCTCCAGTCCTCTTTTGCTTTTTATTCTGAGACATGGTCTTGCTAAGCTGCTTAGGCTGGCCTTGAACCTGCAGTTTTCTTGCTAGTCTCTCAAGTAGCTGGGATGGCTAGCCTGTTTCATGGACCTGACTCAGAATGCTGGACACAGGTGTTTGCCTCCATGCCCGCTGTGGTCTTAACTGTTAGAAGGGACATATGTGGTGGCTTGCGGGAGATGGCTTTTAGCATTACCCATTCCCCTGCCCCACTGTACCAGCGTGTGCCATGACCTGGGTAAAGAGCGTTGGCCCTCCCTGAGTCTGTGTCCAGGTCTGTGGATTTCTGGGTCTTGTCTCCTAGAGGTGTTTCATTGTCTCAGAGCTGTGGTTTGAGGTCACCTTTCTTCTCTGCTGATCCCGTTGGCTTTCCCATTCAGATGTAGATGATGAGTATGAAGATGAAGACCAGTGGGAGGACGGAGCTGAAGATATCCTGGAGAAAGGTGTGTGTGGGGCCTGCCTGCAGACCACCTTGGTGGCTCATGCCCGGGAGAGTGTCTTAAACCCTTCTCCCTACCCAGACCCTGCAACCCCAACCCTCACTCTTTTCACCTTGCTTCTTCCTGTCCTTGCCAGAAACGGCTTCCCCCAACCCTTTTCCTTTTAGGCCCATGAGTGGGGGGCGGGGGCTGTTGGGTAGGTGGTATTGTAGGTAAAGGAATCTGGGTATCCCTTTTGTGGGGTGTAGGGTGGGTGGGCTTTGACCCCGATTCCCCCCCACTTGCTGGGCCAGTGCCCCCCCCCCACCTGTTATTTTTCCGTTCTGTGCGCCTCATACATTTCGGCTTCTCCCCACCCACCTGGTGCCTGGCGTTTACTTTTGGTTTTCGACCTTCCTGTGTCCCTCCCTCTGCCCCACCCCATTGGTTGATTTCGCTGCTATAATTTGGCTCATACTTTGTCTACCCTGCACACCACCACCACCACCACCACCACCACCACCACCACCACCACCACCTTCTCCTCTTCCTCCGAGTAGAAGAGATTGAAGGTAAGAACTGGGAAAGTGTGGTCTGTGGCTCCTCCCATACCCTGTGTGGCCCTGGGGCTCGGATTCACAGGGGTGCAGGGTTAGGCGGTTTTGGGTCACTGACCTAGGAAAGGTGTACATCTCTGTCCATAGGTCTCGCATAAGTGGGTCTAGGAGTGTGGGTAGGGAGCTCAGGGTATGCTTAGTTGGGGGCTGTGAGATGGAGAGCTGGGTGCCCCCAGCAACCACACCTATCCTGAGCACACGGGATAAGAAGCAAGAGGCTGAGGAGGACAGAGGATGGGGGAAGGATGGGTATCCTTAGCCAGGTGTCTTCCTGCCCCCGGGCCAGCTGTGGCCCCTGAACTCCGAGCCCGTTCCCAGGCTGACTCCCCGTGTGACTCTGCTTCCAGCCTCCAATATTGACAATGTCGTGCTGGATGAAGACCGCTCTGGGGCTCGCCGCCTGCAGAATCTCTGGAGGTGAGCAAGTGAGGACACCTGGTGGGACCTAGCTGCCTTGACAGATGTGGGGCACAGATGTGGGGCACAGATGTGGGGCGGGCTGACTTAACTTCATGACTGCTTCCTGCTCATACCGCAGGGACCAGAGAGAAGAAGAACTGGGGGAGTACTACATGAAGAAATACGCCAAGTCATCTGTGGGAGAGACGTGAGTGCCTAGCGGTGCGGGTGCTCCCTGTGTGGAGAGCAGGCCAGTCCGCTGGAGCACCCTTCTTCTCCATGCTCTTCTTTCTCTAGGGTGTATGGAGGGTCTGATGAGCTCTCTGATGACATCACCCAGCAGCAGCTGCTTCCAGGAGTCAAGTAAGAGGGTAGGGGGATAGAAATCAGGCTAGGGCCGGGCGGTGGTGGTACACGCCTGTAATCCCAGCACTCTGGGAGGCAGAGGCAGGTGGATTTCTGAGTTCGAGGCCAGCCTGGTCTACAGAGTGAGTTCCAGGACAGCCAGGGCTACACAGAGAAATCCTGTCTCGAAAAACAAATCCAAAAAACCAAAAAAAAAAAAAAAAAAAAGAAATCAGGGTAGGAATCCCATCAGGGCCGAGACACGCAGAAGTGGAGGAAGCGAGACTCCTTCCTGTGTGCAGTTCACGAGATGTTCTTCCTGGGCCAGAAGGAGGTAGAGGGTGGAGTAGATCATGACTTACTGAGGAGACAGTTTTGGTAATAAGCTTCCTTGTCTTTCTGATCCTGTGTGATATAGGGACCCCAACCTGTGGACTGTCAAGTGTAAGGTATGTGTTCTGGTCTCAGGCTGCATGTGAGGAGGGACCATATGTCTCTCTCTCCCACTCTTTGCCCCTTTATCCCCATTTCTCGTGTCCTTTAGTGCCTTTTTCTTGGAATCCCTCTCTCTCCAGCTTCACCTTCCCTTGCTTCTCGTGTCTCCGGCCAGCTCTCACGTGTCCTGCTCTCGCCGTCAGCTCCCTAAAACCCATCTCTCTTTCCAGATCGGGGAGGAACGAGCCACAGCAATTTCCTTGATGCGGAAATTCATCGCTTACCAGTTCACAGACACAGTAAGTTGAGCAGTGACTGGCTGTGGGTGAGGCACAGGGCTAAGCCTGGGTGGACCAAGGCCCTAGGTGCCCGTGGCAAGCAGACCCGTGTAGTGAGCAAGTGGGCAGAGAAACTAGAGCCAAAGAAAAGACACTGCCTGACTCAGGGGCTCTGCCTTCCTTGGACTTGGTTTGTGTTGGTGTTGTTTGTTTGTAGCTGGAGAAGCGGCTGACTGATGAAGGGAACTGAACTCTTGTCCTTTTGGTTGTGAGTGCCAGCCTCTAATGGCTGAGTCCCCTCTCTAGTCCTGTGTGGGAGATTGTGTATGTATGTACACAGCACATAGGAGTATTGTGTGATGTGTGCAGTCATGAAGAAGCTAGGATACCATTTGTCTTCCTATTGGTCACTGCCTTACTCTTTGGGGATGGCTCTCACTGAACCCGGAGTTCTCTTTTTTGGGGGGTGGGCTGTGCTGGCTGGCAAACTGCAGAGATCTTCCCGTCTCATTCCATATCTCCATACACGCTGGCTTTTTGCGTGTATGCTAAGGATTCAGATATAGGTCCTTATGCTTGCTAAGCAAATGTTCTTACTGACCATGTCTCTAGAGGTGTGTGTGTAAATAAATTAAAAAGTGGGGTAGAGAGATGGCTCAGTTGTTAGGGATGCATGTTCTTACAGAGGACTGGAGTTGATTCCCAGCCCTACATCAGGCAGCTCACGGTTACACAACTGCCTGTAACTACAGCTCCACGAGTTCTGACCCCTCTGATCTCAGACACAGATGTATGTATATATATAAACAATCATAAAAAATATTTTTTATAGATTTTATTTACTATTTCATGTATGTGGGTACACTATAGCTGTCTTCAGACACCCCAGAAAAGGGCATCGGATCCCATTACAGATGGTTGTGAGCCAACATGTGGTTGCTGGGATTTGAACTCAGGACCTCTGGAAGAGCAGTCAGTGCTCTTAACCGCCGAGCCATCTCTCCAGCCCATAAAAATATTTTTAAAAACACACAAAAAAGTCTTTTAGCCAGATATGGTAGCCCATACCCCAACATATTAGCACTTGGGAGATTGCAGCAGGGGGATCAAAAAGAGTTCAAGGCCAACTTGGGCTACATAAGAAACTGTGTCAAAAAACAAAAGGATTGGAGATGTGACTCAGTAGGTAATGTCCTTGCCAAGCATGAGGTCCCTGGCTTGGTCTTCAGCATTGCATAAGACCTGATATAGTGACGATGGTAGATATAGATCTCTAGTCTCAGCATTTGGGAGGCAGAGGCAGGAGAAACAGTATTCAAGATTGTCCTTGGCTACATACCAGTTTCTAGGCTAGCCTGGGCTGTGAAACCCTATCTTTTATTTTTTTCTTTTTGGTTGTTTTGAGACAGGGTTTCTCTGTGTAGCCCTGGCTGTCCTGGAACTCTCTGTAGACCAGGCTGGCTTCAAACTCAGAAATTCATCTGCTTCTTCCTTCAAGTGCTGGGATTAAAGGCGTGCACCATCACTGTTTGGCTCATGAAACCCCATCTTAAAACACAGTTAGGGTTTAGAGAGATAACTCAGTTGATAAAAATGCTTACTGTGTATGAACTAAGACCTGAGTTCAACCTTTAGTAACCATGTACAAAAGCTGGGAACGGCAGTGTGTGCTGTGACTCCAGTGCTAGGTAGGGGAACCCTGTGGCTCTCTGGCCAGTATAGCCAAATCAGTGAGCTGCAGGCAATTGAGAGACCCTGTCATAAAGAATAAGGTAGGCTGCACACGTGAGGATGACCTCTGATTCCAGTGGTTACACATATGTATATGAACACGCACATATACACAGGCTAACAGAAGTAAGTGCCAAATTAAAACTTTTAAAGGCAAGTTCTCCCATTTTAGTCCAGGCTGGCTCTGAACTCATAATAATCCTCTTGTCTCAGTCTTAAGTATGTGAATTCTCTCTTTCACTGTAAAGCCCAGCATGTGTTAGTGTTCAGGTTTATGTCTATCATCAGTGTGCTGTCATTCTAGAACATGTTAATGAGAACTAATCCCACTAAGTCAGCTGTAGTGGCGCTCACCTAGTCCCAGCACTTGGGAGGAAGGCAGGTGGGTCTCTGAGTTTGAGGCTGAGTTCCAGGACAGCCAGGGAGGGCTACACAGAGAAACCCTGTCTTAACAACCTTAAAGGAGAAGAAAACTAACACCACTAGCAGTCGCTCTCCACTCCCACTCTGTGACTGAGGTATACTCCTGGTCCCTCATTCTTTTCGTGGCTATGCTGTGTTCTTTGCAGTCCCTTGCTGGGCGTGCTAATGTGTTCCTGTAATCTAAGCATTAAGCAGGTGGACGCAGGAGGAACAAAAAGTCAGGCCAGCTTAGACCAAACCTTGAGTCCTTTGGAAGCTTTCACTATGCCAGTGTGTACACTTGGCAGTGTGCGTCTGTGGGCTCGCCTCCTCGGGAGAGCTGAGAGTAGTCCCCACCTTTACAAGCTGTGTCCTCACTGTCCCCTCCCACCTTTGTCTCCAGCCCCTGCAGATTAAGTCGGTGGTTGCCCCGGAGCACGTGAAGGGCTACATCTACGTGGAGGCCTACAAGCAGACCCATGTGAAGCAGGCCATCGAGGGTGTGGGCAACTTGCGGCTTGGCTACTGGAACCAGCAGATGGTGCCCATTAAGGAGATGACCGACGTACTCAAGGTGGTGAAGGAGGTGGCCAACCTGAAACCCAAGTCCTGGGTCCGCCTCAAGCGAGGCATCTACAAAGACGACATCGCTCAGGTGGGAGGCATGGAGCAGCCGAGTGGGCGGTGTCCTAGGCCATGCATGTCTTCCTCTCCACTCCCTTTCCAAGAGCAGCCCTCCTTCAGGGCAGGGCGCAGGGAGGGCCTAGCTCTGGGGACACAGGAGGAGGATGGTTGTTCATAGGACACTCAAAGGCAAGTTGAGTAAAGGCGAGGAAGGGACTGATGATGAGCCACATGGAGTGTGGGAGGTAGATCGTGAAGCACGGCTGGAGAGACGGCGGAACGCCTAAGAGCATTGTTTCCGCGTCTAGAGAGTCTGGGTTTGACCTCAGAATCGCATGGTGCTCACTACCTTCTGAAACTCCAGTCCCCGGGGATCTAATGCTGTCTCTGTTCCTCTGAGGGAACCAGGTACAACATGATACTCACAGACACACAGACCACCCCTACAAACCCATGCATAAGATAAAAAAAAAGATGGCTAAGGCTGGAAGTGAGGGAAGTAGAACTTAGTTTTGAGATAATAGGCTTCGTGGTTGATTTTAGGACCTTTTTTTGTTTGTTTTGTTGAGGCAGTGTCTTACTTTGCAGCTCTGGCTGGACCGGGACTTACTATGTAGAGTATGCTGGCCCCACATTCATAGAGCTTTACCTGCCTCTGCCTCTGCCTCCGGAGTGCTGGGGTTGAAGGCTTGTCAACCTTTGGCTTCAGTGGATGGAAATCGGGAAGGTTCTGTGGGAAGCAATCCAACTTCTAAATTTTCTTATGCAGTGGCTGGTGAACTTAGGGCCTTAAACATTCCTGACAGGTGTTCTTCCACTGAGCCGTGCCCCAGCTGGCCACTGGTAGAGTCAAGACAAATGCTGTGCTATGGAGCCCCACCACCCTAGGAGGGAAGGTTGGAATCTTAACATTGACAGTTGAGAGGATTTATGGGTATGTGAAAATGAAGGAATTGAGAATGACTGCCGGGGTCTCTAAGCTGAAAATAGTTGCCTGATAGGAATACATGAGACCGATCTAATCCCCTGCACTGGGGAGAAGGTGGGAAAGAAAGGACTGGGACTATAACTTAGTTGGTGGACTGCTTGCCTGGCCCTTAGGAGGCCCTGACTGAAATCTTCAGCCCTGCATAAAACCAGGCGTGGCGGTTCATGCGTATAATCCCCATTCAGGAGGTAGAGTCAAGGCTCAGCAGCGTCCTCAGCTATTCAGCAAGTTTGAAGCCAGCCTGGGCTATGTGAGATCCTGTCTTTAAAAGATAATGAACTTGCCATGCGTTGGTGGTGTGCACTTTTAATCCCAGCACTCAAGATGCAGAGGCATGTGAACCTCTGAGTTTGAAATTTTCTCTGCCTGGTCTGCAGAGAGAGTTCCAGGACAGTCAGGGCTACACAGAGAAACCTGCCTCAAAAACAAACAAACACAGACACACATACACACAGAGAGAGTGGGGGGGAGGAGGGAGAGAGGGAGGGAGAGAGGGAGGGAGAGGGGAAGAGGGGGGGAGAGAGAGAGAGAAGAAGAAGAAGAAGAAAGAAAATTCCTCTAGTCTGTGGCTGAGCAGAAGAGTGCAGAGTTGTGGGAGGGGAGGGCCGTATGGGAGTGGGAGCAGTTTGGAGAAGGCAGTCATTAAGCTGTGGTCCAGTGTTCGCGGAACTTTTCAGATATCCAAGTGGAGGTAGTATATATGTTCATTTTCAGTGCAAAGAAGTGTTGGGTAGGGCAGAGAGGCTTCTGGGAGTTGTGAGCAAGCATATTTCTCCTTTCTTCTTTTCTGGCCCCTCTGGTACTTGACTTGAGGTTGCTAGGGCCAGTGCAGTCCGACTGGGCCGTGCTGACCTGCGGCTTCCCACCAGGTGGACTACGTTGAGCCCAGCCAGAACACCATCTCCCTGAAGATGATCCCGCGCATCGACTATGACCGCATCAAGGCCCGCATGAGCCTGGTACCTTGGGCTGTGGTCTGGTGGGGGAACACTGCAGCCTTGCTGGTGGCCACCTCCTCCCTCACCTCTCCCACATGTATCCCTTGTCTTCCACAGAAAGACTGGTTTGCCAAAAGGAAGAAGTTCAAGCGGCCTCCACAGAGGCTTTTTGATGCTGAGAAGATCAGGTGAGCGTACCTGGGGACCAGGCTTGGCTCTTGGTTGTCTGTACAGTGCTTTTGGTGGCCTCTTCAGGCCCTTCCCCCTGAGGTACACTGTGTGAACACTTCGCTGGGCAGTCTAGCCCCAGGCAAGCACGTCCTGGGTGGGGACCTCAGTTTCCTCTACTTTTCTTTCTTTTCCTGTGGATTGAATGCAGGGTCTTGTTCATGCTAAGTAAACACACTACTACTGAGCCATATCCCAACCTGTCGAATGTTGCTGTTAATAATGAACTACCCAGTCTGCCAGGGTTATGGTAATTGACTGTGTGTGTGTGTGTGTGTGTGTGTGTGTGTGGTTCCAGCAGAAGCCCCAGCTTTATAGTTTTTTCTCTTGTCCTTGTGAGTCTTGATATCTTCTAGGTTGATGATTTAGAAAATCCTCTGGTGAGAACATCTAGGGCTGGCTGAGGTTGTTAGTGGTGACAGGCTAAACAGAAGGGACATGGTTTTCTCTAGTCCTGTTCTGGAACCTGCTGTGTGTGAGGTAGTCAGGCAGGTTTTTGGTTTGGTGCTAGGATGGAACTTAGGACATTGGGCGCATTGTTCTACCACTAGGCCATGCTCAGAGGCGGCCCTCAATGTGCACAGTAGAGCTCACTAGTCCAGACTCACTATGTGGCAAAGATGACTGAGGGAACAGCCATTGAATGTTTCCTTATAGCGGCCACCATCTTTCCATCCTGGGAGCTTAAGCTAAGTGCTTGTAACCTACATTCAGGGTGAGGGACCCTGACAGGTCGGAGCTGCACTTAAGACACAGGATTCACCCCTAGCTGCCTGGATCATAACCATCAGCCTCGCTCTGAGCCATCTGGAGATCACCTTTCCTGGATAATGATGTCCTACTTCTGATGTCACATGAATGGCTGTGAACATGCAGGAAATCTTGCCCCTGCTTTCCAAGAATAATGTTTGTTATCTGTGTTTCTGAGAGTGTGCTGTATTCCCAGCCCTGCCCACTGAGGACAGGGATAGCAGCAGGTCCTCACGGCCTGCTCTGATGGAGCTGATGCACCAGTTCCAGTGACCCTGAGGCAGGAGTCCCCTCATTTACTTGCCTTTGGGGTGAGCCTGCAAGGCTGTGTGCTGGACAGTCCTGGGCCCTTTCCACCCAGGAAAGGGTCACACACACGTCCTCACCATCTCCTGTTCTCTCCCTGAATCCAGGTCCTTGGGGGGTGATGTTGCTTCTGATGGTGACTTCCTCATCTTTGAGGGGAACCGCTACAGCCGAAAGGGCTTCCTGTTCAAGAGCTTTGCCATGTCTGCTGTGGTAAGGCTTGGTGGGTAGTGCTCACAGGGTGGTGCAACTTTTGTTCCTCCTGGAGGCCTGGTCTCCAGTGGTTTGTCCTGGGCTGTGGTTCTGAGCACAGCATGGTGATGCTGGCTTCTGTCCACCTCCTCCCCTCACCCTGGATCTCAGATTACAGAAGGTGTGAAGCCCACCCTGTCAGAGCTGGAAAAGTTCGAAGATCAGCCTGAGGGCATCGACCTGGAGGTTGTGACTGAGAGCACAGGTATCTGGTCCTGGCCTTGAGGCTGCTGAGAAGGACTGTGGCTCTGGGAGTGGATGCGCAGCCAGCCCTGCACTGTCCCCTCAGGGAAGGAGCGGGAGCACAACTTCCAGCCTGGGGACAATGTGGAGGTGTGCGAGGGCGAGCTCATCAACCTACAGGGCAAGGTCCTCAGCGTGGACGGCAACAAGATCACCATTATGCCGAAGCACGAGGACCTCAAGGTGACGCCACAGGGCCGGCCGCGTCTGGACATGGCGGCTTGTGTGGGAGCTGTTCAGGACACGTTTGCACCTTTTGTGACTCCTTGTGCTAGTGGGTCTGTTGAGTATTTAGGCCTACTTTCTGTAATTAGGGAAGCAGGTGTTTGGTTGAAGTCTCAGGCCTGATTGTGACTGTCTGTAAGGGATTTTGTGGGCCCATGTTGTGGCCTGGGCTCTGTTGTGTGTATGAGGAAGACAGTGTGATAGTGACACACCTATGTATGGTATTTAAAGGAGAGGGGGAATGCATCCAAGGGACACCTCCTTCACCCTTCTTTGGTGCATATGTGTGGTTGTGTGGTTCTCAGGATGGAATCCAGGGCTTTGTGACTGCTAGATAAGACCCTTCCCCTTAACCTCACCCCAGCCCCCCAGCCCCTCTCTGGGGTCATCCAGGCAGGTGCTCCACCACTGAGCCAGGCCCCGCCCCTCACTGGTGGCTCCTCCCCCCAGTCAGTCTTTCCCTGCTTTCTTACCTTGGCCCTTTCTGCATGTACACACACAGCGCACATGGCAGTCGGCGTCTCCCCCTCCTTCACCAGACTACTCAGGATTGAACTTATGCCCACACACTGACCTAAGCTCCTTACCACTCAACCACTCTGCTGGGCCCCTTTGCCCTCTCTTTTGTTTGAATCAGGGTCTCCCTGTGTAGCACTGGCTGAACCGAAACCCACTATGTAGATCAAGCTGGCCTTAAGTTCATAGAGATCTGCCTGGTTCTGCCTCCCAAGTGCTATGATTAAAGGCAGTTGGCACTGTGCCCCTCCTCCTTTTACTTACATAAAATTTATTTCTTTTTTCTTTTCTTTTCTTTTTTTTGGGGGGAGGGGGTTTGGTTTTTTGAGACAGGGTTTCTCTGTGTAGCCCTGGCTGTCCTGGAACTCACTCTGTAAACCAGGCTGGTCTCAAACTCAAATCCGCCTGCCTCTGCCTCCCAAGTGCTGGGATTAAAGGCGCCGTGCCGCTGCCACCACCCAGCCACAAATTTTTTTTAAAAAAATTCCTGTGTATGTATATGAGGAAGAAAGGGCGGAGTTAGAGCTCAGGTTGTCAGCTTTGGCAAAAAGCTGAGCCATCTCACAAGTTGAGAGGTTCAGTCCATAATCATCAAGGCAGGAACATGGCAGCATCCAGGAGGGCGTGGTGCAGGAGGACCTGAGAGTTCAACATCTGAAGGCTGCTAGAAGACTGACTTTCAGGCAGCTCAAACAAGGGTCTTAAAACCCACGTCCACAGTGACACACCTACTCCAACCAGGCCATGCCTTTAATGGTGCCACGCACTAGGCCAAGCATATCCAACAATCCCACCTGACTTGTTGAGTGGCTGTCTTAGATCTGTCATGAGATAATGACATGGTTTGTCTTTTGTTGTTTCTGAGGAGTAGCATGTCTGGGTCTCATTGGATTGAGGGGTTGACTATGGAGTAACCTAAGGTCAGAGCCTGCCTTCAGTCACAGAGCTGTGTGTGCCTGTCTGTGCACATGTGTATGTATGCATATGTGTGTATATATGTATGTATGATGAGTTATTGGTGCCAGTATTCAGTTTCTTGGGCTAGGGAATAGCATCAAAAGACTGTTCCGAGAGAGGTCCATGTATTTGAGGACCAGCTGTCTCTGGGCTCAGGCATGTGCATATGGTTCATGGGTTGGCCATGCTTGGGGTAAAGGTCTACTTGCCTGGGGCAGCTGTCTGAGGAGGAGTGTCTCAGGTGGCCTCAGGGTGGTGGGAAGGCTGTGGTTAGTCTACCAGTGTCTCTTCTGAGACGGAGGTGATGCAGAGTGGGCCAGGTGATTGCGGCTTTCTTGAGTACTTACTGTTCCCATGGCCGACTCTCCCAGGACATGCTTGAGTTCCCAGCTCAGGAACTTCGCAAGTACTTCAAGATGGGGGACCATGTCAAAGTGATTGCTGGCCGGTTTGAGGGTGACACAGGTCTCATTGTGCGGGTGGAAGAGAACTTTGTTATTCTTTTCTCGGACCTCACCATGCATGAGGTAAGTGCCTGGAAGAGCATGGAAGATGCATTGGGTACCAGGCGGAGATTCCGTAGGTAATTCACTGGCATGTGACCGCTCCTTCCACTGTCTCTGTCTCTCCACAGTTGAAAGTGCTTCCCCGGGACCTGCAGCTCTGTTCAGAGACGGCCTCAGGTGTGGATGTTGGGGGCCAGCATGAGTGGGGTGAGCTGGTGCAGCTGGATCCCAGGACTGTGGGTGTCATCGTGCGGCTAGAGCGAGAAACCTTCCAGGTGTGTCTTTTGTTTCTCTGCTATCCAAGAGCCCCACATCTGCAGGCCCTGCAGAGCTGTGGGCCTGGTAAGGCTCCCTGAAGCCTGTCCGAGTAGTGTTGGCAAGAGGCATGTCATTTCTCTGTCTGCCTCAGTTTTCACACCTCTTTGGCTGTGAAGTTGAATGTATGCTCCAGTATTTGGTGCTTTTGCAAAGACGGAGTGCAACCATTGCCACAGTTCTGCCCCCCAGCCCCACCCCCGCCCCCATGCATTAGCATAGCATTAGCCCAGGGCCATGATTCTCTGTCAGCTCTGTTGCTTCTGTACTGTGTGACCCTGGCCTCAGGACTTGACCTCTCAGGGTCACTGTAAGGGAGACATTGTGATTGTATTCCTCTCAGAAGGAAGTCTGTGAAGAGCTTGGGAGGGTGGGTAACCAGTGGCTGCTCCTCTCATGCCCCTGATGCCCAGTCAGGAAGGTAGAGCCCCCCTCCGGACGTGCGTCTCCCTCCCCGCAGCTCAGGGCGACCTTGAACTCTGCGTTCTGCTTCCACCTGAGTGCTGAGGTGACAGACGTGGGCCAGTTTACACGGTGCTGGCAATCAGACCCAGCTTCCTGCATGCTGTGCCAGCACTCTGTGGACTGAGCTACGTCCCCACCACCCAAAGGGTCCTTTGCAATGACTGACCTAGTGCCTGGTGGGTGGTGCTGGTCATGGTCAGGATGCTGTGTAGGGCTCTGGATCTTAGGGTTGTCACCCCAAGGAAGGAATAGCTCACTTGACATCACCCATCCCTCTCATCCTCTCCCCTCCCTCCAAAGGTTCTCAACATGCATGGGAAAGTGGTGACTGTCAGGCACCAGGCCGTGACGCAGAAAAAGGACAACCGCTTCGCTGTGGCTCTGGACTCGGATCAGAACAACATCCATGTGAAGGACATTGTCAAGGTCATTGATGGTCCCCATTCAGTAAGTGTCAGGCTGCTCTCTGAATCCAAAAGACTTGGGGTGGGTCTGCCCTGCCCAGCATGTGACTCTCCTCCTCTCCTGCCCAGGGCCGAGAGGGTGAGATCCGCCATCTGTACCGCAGCTTTGCCTTCCTGCATTGCAAGAAGCTGGTGGAGAATGGTGGCATGTTTGTCTGTAAGGCACGGCACCTGGTGTTGGCTGGGGGCTCAAAGGTGAGAATGTCAGGGCTCCAGGAACGGCAAGACCTGCTTGCTGCGGACTGTGGCAGTGGTTGTTTCTGCCAAGTTCTTTTATTGTTTTTTTTTCAAGATTGGTTTTTTTCTCTATGTAGCCCTGGCTGTCCTGGAACTCACTCTGTAGACCAGGCTGGCCTCAAACTCAGAAATCTGCCTGCCTCTGCTTCCCAGAGTGCTGGGATTACAGGCGTGCGCCACCAGCGCCCGGCTTCTGCCAAGTTCAGCTCCCTCTGTCATGTGTCACTCATTTTTGTGCGGTACATGTTGGGTACTAAACACCCTGTGGTACCCTCAAAGGAGATGGACGTCTCCACCCACCTGAAGCCAAGGCAAGGGTACGAAGGAACTGCAAGTGGCTGCAGGCATCTGCTTCAGGACTTCCCGAGTGCCCCTCTTCCCGGAAGTGAGGGCATAATGCACAGACGGGAGAGAGATGCTTGTGGTTGAGTCAGAGAGAGGACTGGGCATGTGTCACAGCAGAGACCAGAATGAAGGAATACAGAGCCACCGTGGAGCTCAGGCCCTGGGGTGGGACTGGCTGCAAAGCTGTGCGATACTAGGTATTGAAAGGAAATCTGGGGGCTGGAGGGAAGGCTCAGCAGTCAGGAGCACTGACTGCTCTTCACAGGTCCTGAGTTCAGTTCCCAGCCACCACATGGGGGCTCACAACCATCCATAATGAGATCTGACGCCCTCTTCTGGAGTGTCTGAGGACAGCTACAGTGTACTCAAATGTAATAAATCTTAAAGAAAGGAGATCTGAAGCAAGATGCCATGGCGCACGCTTGTAGGACGACGCAGTTGGGAAGTGAGGCTCCCAAACAGGAGGCTGCTTAGTTTAAGGTCATCTATCCTTGACTACATCCCAAATGCAAGGCCAGCCTGAGCTGTACAAGACCTTGTCTTCAAAATAAAAGTTAATAAAAATAAGGAGGTCAGGGCCAGTAGGTGACCCAAGGCCTGCAGATGAGATGGCAGCCACCGTGACTTGGGGACTTACATTTGTGAGTCATGGTTAAGATGCGTATCTTGGTGTGAGAAACCCAGGCCTATTGACGGGCAGGTATACAGAGGCACAAGGGTAGCACTTCCTCTCCTAGGAGATGGAGGCTTTGTCTCTAGAAGAAGGGATGATTGCTGGGCAGCTGCAGACAGAGCCTAGCCCTGTCTCTGTCATTGTGGGGAGCGGGCATCCTGCCTGGCTACTCACTCCTTATCCCTCCTCAGCCCCGGGATGTGACCAATTTAACAGTTGGTGGCTTCACTCCTATGAGCCCCCGGATCAGCAGCCCTATGCACCCAAGTGCTGAAGGTGAGATGGGGTCAGAGTTCAGAGATGTGTGTGTGTGTGTGTGTGTTGCAGTGGGGGGGATTAGCTGTTCGACCTGACCGACTTGTGGCCCGTGTGGAATCAGGAAATGCCAGGGTTTAGGGAGTAGGTGGAGGAGGCGCCTGACCCAGCTTGGGTGCTCAAGCTGGGGGAGAGAGATCTGAAGATGTCCTGACTGTGGCACAGCATAAGAGAGACAAACAGTTCCTGGGCTCCCACAACATCCTCCATCCTACAGGTCAGCATGGTGGCTTCGGAAGCCCAGGTGGCATGAGCAGGGGTCGAGGGCGAAGAGACAACGAGCTCATAGGGCAGACTGTGCGCATCTCCCAGGGACCCTACAAAGGTGAGCCGTGGCGTGTGCAGGCCGGGGTGGGGCGGAGGAAGGCCCATACTGCTGACTGCCATTCCTACAGGCTACATCGGTGTGGTGAAGGATGCCACGGAGTCCACGGCCCGAGTAGAGCTGCACTCTACCTGCCAGACCATCTCTGTGGACCGTCAGCGGCTCACCACCGTGTAAGTCTAGGCTTAGAGAAAACCAGTGTGGGGTGGATGGCTTGGCCTGCAGAGGACCAGTGTGAGGGAGGCGGGAGGTGGCTCACCCACCTCTCCTCTTCCGTGTCCACAGTGACTCCCAGCGTCCAGGTGGCATGACCTCCACCTACGGACGGACCCCCATGTACGGCTCTCAGACACCCATGTATGGCTCTGGCTCCCGAACACCTATGTACGGCTCTCAGACACCTTTGCAGGACGGTAAGTATGTCCAGAGTACTAGGGGTGGAGCAGTGGGCTGGCAGAGGGCTTCGCAGATAGGGCAGAATGAAGGCCATGCGTCTCTCCTTTATCCAGGTAGCCGCACTCCACACTACGGCTCACAGACACCCCTGCATGACGGCAGCCGCACCCCTGCTCAGAGCGGGGCCTGGGACCCCAACAACCCCAACACGCCTTCCAGGTGAGAGCCATTTCTAGAATGGGCTGTGTTGGCAAGGGCATGAGTGATATGTGCCCCAGGCTGGTCCCTGGCCTGCCGTGGAACAGCTGGGAATGCAGTCCTGTCAGAATCACCCGCCTCAACGTACACACTCTGTGCTTGGAGACATTGCTGCCCGCGTGTGATCTCATCCCTCTGCACTGTCAGCTCACCGGGGAAGGCTTCAGTGTCAGGAAAGCCTTTGCTGGGACAGCTTCGGTCAGCGGGAAGTTGCTTCGGCTGAGGCTTCGCTTTGTAGCTGTTCTACAAGCTTCGTCAGACTTGTTACCACCCATCATTCTCAAAGACTTCTGTCCCCACCAGGGCTGAGGAGGAATACGAGTATGCCTTTGACGACGAACCCACCCCATCCCCACAAGCATATGGGGGAACCCCGAATCCCCAAACACCCGGCTACCCAGACCCATCATCCCCCCAGGTCAATCCACAGTACAACCCGCAGACACCAGGGACGCCAGCCATGTGAGTCCATCAGGGCTGAGCCCGAAAAGCCCTGCACGCAGCTGCCCACCACCCCACCTCCCGACTCTTCCTGCCAAGAATAACACCTTTTTCTTCTGTCTACAGGTACAACACAGACCAGTTCTCCCCCTACGCTGCTCCCTCTCCACAGGGGTCTTACCAGCCCAGCCCCAGCCCCCAGAGCTACCACCAAGTGGCACCAAGTCCAGCAGGCTATCAGAACACCCATTCTCCAGCCAGCTACCACCCGACACCATCACCCATGGCCTATCAGGTATGCCATGTCTGAGAAGGCTATGAACTTAGGTGGGCCCTGGTTGTGTTGGCCAGGCCCAGTGACTGTTCAGCCACTCATTCCCATCTTCCTTCAGGCTAGTCCCAGCCCCAGCCCTGTTGGCTACAGTCCAATGACCCCTGGAGCTCCTTCTCCTGGAGGCTACAATCCCCACACACCAGGCTCAGGCATTGAGCAGAACTCCAGTGATTGGGTGACCACTGATATCCAGGTGAAGGTTCGAGACACCTATCTGGACACACAGATAGTGGGGCAGACAGGCGTCATCCGTAGTGTCACGGTAAGTGCGGTCCTAGGAGGCGGACACATGACCCCCCTCCCCCAACCTTTGTAGTTAATTATTTTTATCTGTGTTATTATGGATAGAACCCTAGGCCTCATATGCTAGGCTAGTGCCTACCACGGAGCTATATCCCCAACTTACTGTTTACAGTTTTAGGTTTTTTGTTTGTTTGGTTGGTTGGTTTTGTTTTTTTCAAGACAGGGTTTCTCTGTGTAGCCCTGGCAGTCCTGGAACTCACTCTGTAGACCAGGCTGGCCTCGAACTCAGAAATCCGCCTGCCTCTGCCTCCCAGAGTGCTGGGATTACAGGCGTGTGCCACCACCACCGCCCAGCTATAGTTTTAGATTTAGCTTCACAACTATAGTGTATGGTAAGCTGTGAAGGCTGGGGTGTCTGAATCCAGGGGATGGGGAGTTGAGCCTTGTGTGCTCACAGCTCAGGCTTGTGAGTGTGGTGATCTTGTGTCACAGTGTGGGATGATGGACTCAGTAGCGTGCTGAGACCCATGGGCTCACTGAGTTCCCAGCCTATGCACATGCTACCCCAGTCTTGTCTCAGCCTTTGGGAAGCAACCATTGTCTCAGCTTGTTGTCTTAGGGGATCTGAGCTGTTCCAGCCTGCTGCCTAAAAGTTGAGTGTCAGCCCTAGCTTGGCTAACAAAGTCTCAGTGCATTTGATTAACATTGAGGGGGAAAGCACGCACCTGCATGCTTTCCTTAGGAGCCCAGCTTTCTGTATGAAGGCTTTGGACCTTGCTAACCCTCTGTAGATGTTCTGATTGGATTGGTCAAACCCTAGGGAGGAGTGCAGCTCTAGGCCCACCCTTCCGGACTTCACCTTGTATTATGAGAGAGATAAGTGCCCCGAGTGGGCAGAATTGGGATGAGAAGTCTAGAAGGCTTGGGGAATAGAGTGAACTGAGTGGGCACCATACCCAATTTGGGGAATTAGAGAGGAATTCCTGGAGGAGACATTGAAGCCGAGACCTGAGGGGAAATCAGAGGAAGTCCAGAGCTGGAGGCTAATGCTGCACGCCTGTAATCCCAGCACTCCAGAGGCAGAGGCAGGCGGATCTCTTGAGTTCGAGGCCAGCCTGCTCTACAGAGTGAGTTCTAGGACAGCCAGAACTCCACAGAGAAACCCTGTCTTGGGGGTGGGTGGGTAAAGGTGAGCCCGGAGCCTGGGAGAGTGACTGGGCTAGATCACAGACCACACTAGGCAGCACAGCTGTGCAGAGGGCACTGGGGAGCCGTGCTGAGACCAGATCTGTGCTGTGGGCCTGCTTTTCCATGTTGCATGGGTAGGTAGCGACACTGGTGTGGGGGAAGTCAGAGTGCTCTTTAGCAGAGCAGTGGAGAAGGGAGGAGGGGCAGGGGACTGGGACTGGGTTCTCAGCAAGAGGGTGGAGACTGAGCAGGTGAGCTTGGTTGGAGACAAGGGTTCTGAAGGATCAACAGGTAGAGAGACGAGGCTAGTTTGGGATTTTCTCTCTTGATCTAGCTCTGTTATGGTAGCTAACCATGTAGCCTTGATTAGATTGGAAATGGATATATAGACCAGCCAGGTGTGGTGGTACACAACTTTAATCCTAGCACTTGGGAGGCAGAGGCAGAGGCCTGACTAGCTACACAGAGAAACCCTGTCTCAAAAAAACCCCCACAAAAAGTAGCCAACTGGGGCTACAGAGATGGCTCAGTAGTTAAGAGCATTGACTGCTCTTCCAGAGGTCCTGAGTTTGATTCCCAGCAACCACATGGTGCCTCACAGCCATCTGTAATGGGATCCAATGCCCTCTTCTGGTGTGTCTGAAGACAGCTATAGTATACTCATATACATAAAATAAATAAATCTTTAAAAAAGATGTATAGAGCTGGCAGACTGGCCGGGTCCAGAGATCCCCTTGCCTGTGCCCGGTCTCTGAGCACTGCAGTTACGGCGTGTGCCACAGTGCCTTGTCTCTCCGACGGGATGCAGTTCCATCTTACTGACTTCCTTAGTCGCCTGAACTCCTCGCCCTCACGCCTCACACCACAGCCCGCAGCGCCTGAGGGTGGGCTCTGAGTTGCACTGAGAGCAGGCAGGCTGAGCCGGCTGTCTGTCCTTCTGCAGGGAGGCATGTGCTCCGTGTACCTGAAAGACAGTGAGAAGGTGGTCAGCATTTCCAGTGAACATCTGGAGCCCATCACCCCCACCAAGAACAACAAGGTAGAGATGGGGCCTTTGGGAGGACAGCAGAGGGAGGGAGAGGCTGCTGCTGGGCCTGACGTGGCTGTTGCCTCCAGGTGAAAGTGATTCTGGGTGAGGACAGAGAGGCCACCGGGGTCCT
Organism: Apodemus sylvaticus; assembly: GCF_947179515.1. NCBI lineage: Eukaryota > Metazoa > Chordata > Mammalia > Rodentia > Muridae > Apodemus > Apodemus sylvaticus. Next base: position 184,420,152 of record NC_067472.1, read on the forward strand.
CCTGAGTATTGATGGTGAGGACGGCATCATCCGCATGGACCTGGAGGACCAGCAGATCAAGATCCTAAACCTCCGCTTCCTAGGGAAGCTCCTGGAGGCCTGAAGCCCGAGTGTGCTGTGCGGCCGTGGAGCGAGTAGCCCACTCCAGCCTTGTTAGTCTAGCATGGAGCCCGGTGTGGAGCAAGCAAGGCAGCCGCTGTTTCCTTTTCCTCCTTCCCTGATGCTCCAGGAATCTAGCAGAACGAGGAACGCTCCTGCCTTCTGCAGTCCCAGCTTGCCTTGGTCTTTCAATAAAGAGAGATGTTTGAAAAATGTGTGTGCCAAGAGCTTCCTTAGTCTTAAGGAAGTATAGTTATTAAGTTGGGGCAAATAACCAGATTTTAACTAAGTTTCCCCATCTAGAAAAATAATGCTTCTGATATAATGGGAGTCCAAAGGGCTCTTCAGAGGATGTTGAAGTCAGGATAAAGATGCATAGGGCTGGGCTTCCAGATTCAGGTCCGTCATCCAAGCTACCTAGCAGACTCGGGAGGAAGATGACACGCCCATGGCCTATCTGAGCAGCAGTCTCACTAAGGACAACATGCCTCTTTTCTGCAGTGCCTCTTAACCTGGGGGTAGGAAACCTTTTTTGGTGGGGGGAGTGGGTCGACCCTTTCACAGGAGTCACATATCAGATATTTACATTGTTTCATAACTAGCAAAATTACACTTATGAAGTAGCAATGAAAATACTTTTATGGTTGGGGGTTATCACAACATACGGGACCACATTAAAGGGTTGCAGTGTCTGGTTAAGAACTGCTGCCTCAGCAGGACAGAGTCTCAGTTGAAGAGCAGGGCACAGTGGTTCACACGCCTTCGATCCCAGCACTTGGGAGGCAGAGGCTGGTGGATCTCCGTGCTAGATAGAATTCACAGGGTGAATTCTAGGACAGCCAGAGCTAAATAGTAAGACCCCATGGAGTTGGGGGTGGACAGGCCTACTCAGCAGTTAAGTTGGGACTCAGTGAAGAGTGCTTTACAAAGTAGGTGTGGCACCACGGCTTTAACCTCCCAGTGTGTGAAAAGTGACATAATTAAGAATGGAGTTTGGACTGTTCAGAACTTACCCAGCCTATGACAAAATACAAGGGAACAAGTAAGTCAAGATCTAAATCTAGAAAAAGAAGACTCTGGCTGCTGGAGTCGAACAGACCGTATACCCAGATGTAGCCAGATGGCTCAGCGGGTAGTGCCTGGTGGCCTGATCCAATCCTGAGAACCCACGTGCTGAGGGAACTGACCTCCACATGCATTCTACTCCTTAGTAAGTCAAGACTTACAAAAAGATGCATGGTCTGGAGATAGAATATGAGACTGAGACTTAGTCCCCAGGAAGTAGGACCTCAGTCAAACTGGGTAAACTCAAGATGAAGGTGGGTTGAGGGGATCTGTATCCAGTATAAAGCCCGAAAGTGCCAGAAGAGACTGAAGAACAGCCAGAGGCTTTATGGAAGAGCTGAGACAAAGCTAACTTATACTGAATGTGAAATTTAAATTCTCTATTGTTTGGTGATTTCCTTTTTAAATTTGTTTTTGTTTTTTTGTTTTTTGTTTTTATTTTTTTGGAGACAGAGTTTCTCTGTATAGCCCTGGCTGTCCTTTTGAAACTCACTTTGTAGACCAGGCTGGCCTCTAACTCAGAAATTTGCCTGCCTCTGCTTCCCAAGCGCTGGGATTAAAGGCGTGTGCCACCACTGCCCGGCCTGGCGATTTCCTTAAAACAGCTTGCCATGTGACTACATCTTGTAGCTAAGTGAAAAATCAAGTCGGTATTCCTAGAGGCTCTTAACTTCCTCCTGTGCTGCCACCATGTTCCCAGTCTCTTCAGTGGGTTCTAAGTCAGCACTCTACTTCAGAGCTCGGTCTCCAGCCCTATAGTCTTGAGTTCTCAGAGCAGTCACCGTAGTATTCCTTCCACGGGTCTGATAACTTAGTGTCAGGAATGAGCTTCTAACAATTTAAAGGCTTGTACCTTGCCCCTTCCCATATCTGATAGGCCCAAATAGAAACAGATAAAATACTTCACGTATTAAAGACATGCCATTGATCAGGGTAAAGTAGCACATGCCTCTAATGCCAGCTCTTGGGAGGTTGGAAGCAGGAGGGTCAGGAGCTCAAGGTCTTCAGCCTCATAGAGAGCCTGAGCTGCAGGCCTCCAAAAGCGTGAGCTGGTGAGATTGGCCTCTGGGTAAAGGCACCACCGCCAAACCTTACACCTCAGGTCCATTTCCCCAGACTCACTCTAATGGAAGGAGCTATTTGACTCTTCTGACCACCTCAACCAGGCAGGTGGTACACACCTTTAATCCCAGCACTTAGGGGAGTTAGAGGCAGGGGGATCTCTATTAGTTCTGGTCTACATACTTTATAGGCCAGCCAAGGCTACATAGACCCTGTATGTAAAATAAAACTAAGTTTTAAAAATTAAGATATATTTCATGAAGACCTACCTATGCTCCGTCCACGCAGTTACAGTAATATAAGGCCAACAAGACTCACCATGTTAGCAGTGTTTTGACCATTACTCTTAGACATTTTCACCCAAGTTAAGTGTGAGGGAGATAGCCTAGTTTAAATGACTGAACTTTGATTCCCAGGACCTAGAGTAGAATCAGAGAACTGACTCTTGAAGTTGTCTTCTGACCACGCCCCGTGGCATGAGGGTGTGCACATTCAAGCCACTCCAGAAATAACATCTCTGAATTCTGTGTGTCTTTTCTTGTCCAACTTTGTATTTTTACTATCTTAGTACTTTGGATTTTTAAAGGTTAAATGTAAAACTCTGACTTTTTTCCCATTGAAAATAGCTTGTGGGGGCTGGTGAGATTTCTCAGTGGTTAAGAGTACTGGCTGCTCTTCCAGGGGGCCTGAGTTCAATCTATAAAGAGATAGGATGCCCTCTTCTGGCATGCAGTTGTAAACACTGACAGTGCACTCATACATTTAAAGTGAGTGTATGAACGAGTGAATGAATGAATGAATGAATGAATGAATGAATGAATGAATAAATAAATAGAAAGCAACTTGGGGGCTGGAGAAATAGCTCAGTGGTTAAAAGCACAGACTGCTCTTCCAGAGGTCTTGAGTTCAATTCCCAGCAACCACATGGTGGCTCACAAACATCTGTAAAGGGATCCGATGCCCTCTTCTGATGCGTCTGAAGACAGCTACAGTGTGCTCATATACATAAATAAAAAGAAAGAAAAGAACTTGGGAAAGACTCATGGTGGTTTCCCGCACCCCAAATTCACTGCTTTGTTAATCATTCTCAAGCCTCAACCAGTCAGCATGGAATGTTCCTTTTGGTGAATCCAGATGAGTGGTCGGGTAAAGGAAAGATACTCCAGTCCTTTCTAGAAACTCTCGGCGGAACGGGTGAAAAGAGATCTAGGGGCGCGAAAGAAGACAGGTTCAGCCCCCTGGTCCACCTGAGAAAAACTGAGGGCCGCCGCCGGTTCAGCTCGCTTTTTTGGCCTCTGTCCATCTCTGACGATGGGAGGTGAATGCCAAAGTCCGAGCGACTGGATGGTGGCGGTCCTTAGGGCCCCGGGGGGCGTGGTGCCAGATGACAGTATTCCAATTTCGCGCTCGGGGACAGCCAGGAGAAAAACCGACTAGGAGCGCACCCAAGGTCCTACGCCCACGCCTTTCTGTCCCTCTCGGGTTCCTGTCCACACGCACCACCTCAGCGATCCCATTGGTCGCAGCCCCCGCCTGGGCGGGAGAGAGGGAGCGAGTGGGCGGGGCCGCGTGGCGTCAGCACAAGATGGCGGCCTCGGCGGCTCTTCTCTCGCGCTTGCGGAGCGGGCTCCGGGTAGGCGCGCGGGGACTGTGCACGCGGCTGGCGCCGCCACCTCCCCGCACTCCAGAGCAGGTGAGCGGCGCCGGGACCCGCGCCCGGTTATAGGGTTCCTTTCTAAAGTTTTGGGCGTATGGTCGCAGCCGGGCGAGTCTGGAATACCGCACCTCAGGGTGCTGAATGGGACGGAGCCCGCGTTTTCGAGGTTTCCATGCTTCCTGTGTGGACCATAGTTGCTCCCCCAGGGCTGGATTATGGAGGCCTGAAGTGCATCCCGTGGAGCCCACGTCTCAAACACGTGGGTGCCGGGAGAGGTCACCTGTTCTGATATCAGTGACCATTCAGGTGATACTTGTCTGGGGAGGGGCCCAGGGCGACGGAGACCCAGGCTCTGCCCCTGTGACATTTCAATCGCATCGGTGAGCGAGAGAAACAGGAAGGATCCAGCCTGTCGTTCGTTTCGACCTAGCCATTCTGACCTCCAAGTCCATGACTTTCCCCTCCCAAAGTCCCAGACAGGAGATTGCCGCTCCTCGCCCCTGCTTCCTTCTCTTCAGACCCCTCCATCTTGGGCTCTGAGTATCCGAATATCAACTCTCCGTCCTGTCCCTCGGGTGCCCTCTGTCTCCTTAGTTTTGACATCCCATGCTAACACACACACACACACACACACACACACACACACACACACACATCCATGATTCTCCTTGCCCTACTCTTCCTGGCTCCAGACCCTGCAGTCCTATTGCTTCCAAGACCTTGGGCAATCCGGCCTTTCAGCTCTTGAACCCCTGTGATTCTCTGGACAGTTTAGTTTTGACACTCTGAGGGGATCGGCCTTTGAACTTAACCCCTACAGGGACACAGTTTTCTGCTCTGGATGTCCGCTTCCTGGCTTTTGATCTTGAGTCTACTTGGACCAAATTTAGTGACAGTATTCTGTTATTTTTCTCTCTCTGACCTCTCCTCCTTCCCCTTCCACTCAGGTTACTGAGATTGCCAGCCGTGGGGGCTCCAAGGCCCAAGGGCCTCAGCATCAGCCAGGCTCAGAGGGTCCCAGCTATGCCAAAAAAATTGCACTCTGGATTGCTGGTTTGCTTGGGGCTGGCGGGACTGTCAGCATCGTCTATATTTTTGGTAAGAGACCTAACCCTCGATTGTTGGCCCCCAGATTTCTACTGTGAAACTCCCCTTTCTTTCCTCATACTGAGTTCATTCCCTGGTTCCTCCCTCAATAACGCCATCACCTAGGATTCTCACCTGAAAATTCAAGAAGTCCCCTTTGACCCCTTGTACTTAAAAGTTCTAACCTCTAGCTGTTCCCTGTACCTGAATTCAGGAACTGAGGAATAGGGCTGGGCCAGTGTGCTTGGTTTCGGACCTGGGACAAGGGACTGAAGTGCATATTGGTGGAGAAATAACCTATCACAGTGCCTGAAGCGATGTCTCCATTTCAGCAGCAAAAGACTAACTAACCTTCCCCTTGTGTGTCCATCTCAGCCTCAGCCAACTTGTAATCCTGGCCCCCAGCCTCTTCCTCCCTTTATCCAAGAGCTGTGTCTCTAGCAATAATCCCTTCGAGTGGGGAGTCCACACCCCTCATTCTCCTCCCCACTCCAGACCCAGCAGACTAGTCTCCAGTTTCCTTCATTTGTCTCTGTCTCCTTCCCCTGCAGGAAACAACCCCGTGGATGAAAATGGCACCAAGGTGAGGAGAATGAGAGGCAGGGGTGGAGGAGTCTGCCCTGTAAGGGTGTGGGCGGGTTGCTCCCCGTTGGGTCAGGCTCTTCTGTAGTCTGGGGTGAGCCTCTCCCTTCTCCCTTGGGACCTTTGCCTACTCAGCTGGAGCCCCAGAGTGAGTGTGCTGGGGTCCTGCCTCTGCCATTGCAAACCTTTCCTTTTTCTCCCCCAGATCCCTGATGAATTCGACAGTGGTGAGTGACTCCACACAGAGATGGGGTTCCCACCTCTGCTACTTTGTCTATTTGTTTAGAGTGCTGCTGTCGCCCTACACACCAACCCCTCCTCCATCCCTGGAGGTGCAACAGTTAGATGGCTCAGGGGACAGACGTGACAAAAGCCCTCCGCCCCAGAGCAGATGGTCAGGAACAGATGGGGGCGGGGATGGGAGCAGTCCATTCCAGACACATGGCCTTCTGTGCTTAGACCTGGGCATCTGCAGACCCGACCCCACTCTTTTATAACACCCTTTTTTTTTTTTTAATTCCCTACTCCAACCCATGCCTCCTTTCCAAAACAATGTCTCTCTGTGTCTGTGCCTCTGCCCCTGCTTTTCCACACACCCCGACTCACTGGAGTTTGTCAAGGACTTCCGATAAATTAGATAGTGGAGTAGTTGTGGTTTTTACCTGATCCTTCCTTAGAGGAAGTGAACGTTGATGGGTCAGAAAGGCCCCTGTGTGTGGGAGGTGTGCACACCGCATGCACAAGCACGGATTGCCTGTTCACACCAGGCAGATGGCTGAGTCTGCTCTTTTAACTGAACAGAGGTCAACCCCCTTGTTTTGTTTTATTTTATTTTTTCTTATTTGCTTTTGAGACAGGGTCTCTATGTAGCCCTGGCTGTCCTGGAGCTCACTGTGTAGACAAAGCTAATCCCAAATCCACAGAGATCCACCTGTCTCTTCTCCCAATTGCTGGGATTAAAGGCCTGCACCACCATGCCCTGCTCCCCACTGATTTAAACAAATTACCTAAATTGGGCAGGTAGACATGGGAGGTTAAAGTGTGCCTGCTAGTTTAAACTGGCTTTAACATTGTGACTTTTAAGTGGCAGGCTCACAGATAGATCTAGATTAAGGATGACACACCAAAATATTTCCATTGAATTTCATAGTTCATTTAGCCCAGAGTATTCACCCTTGGCTCTAACCCTGATGGTTTTTATTAGGACGGTAGCTACTGGGGTCAGAGGTTGGTGCTAGGCAAGGGCTCTCTGCATCCCCAGCATTGTTTCATTTTAAAATTAGATGTGTGTCTGTGTGTGCACATGAGGGCACATGAACTCAGGTGCCCTCAAAGGCTAGATAAGAGCTGTGGGTCCCTTGGAGCTACAGTAACAGGTGTTTGTTGTCCTCTTGATGTGAGTGCCAGGGACCCAACTACTGGGCCATCTCTCCTGCACGCTGGTGCAACCACCCCACCCCATCCCACCCACCCCCCCCACCCTACACCCCCACACTCACCCTATCCCACTCACCCTACCCCCACCCCCACCCCATCCCACTCACCCTACACCCACTCCCACCCCACCCCCCACCCTTTGAGACAAGATCTTACCAAATTGCATATTCTGACTTCAAGCTCCTTGTGTGACCCTGGCTGCCCGGACTAGCTGGGTGACAGGCCTGCGCTGCTGCAGCCCAGCTGTGCTCCTTCCAGCCAGCTAGTTCCTGTTGCAGGGAGTTTGTCCTGTGTGTTGTGGGATGTTTTCAGCCGTGTTCTGGGTCTCTGTTCATCAGATACTAGTATTACAGCCATTAAAACTACCTCCATGGGGCTGGTGAGATGGCACTGACTGCTCCTCTGAAGGTCCTGAGTTCAAATCCCAGCAACCACATGATGGTTCACAAACCGTCTGTAATGGGATCTGACGCCCTCTTCTGGTGTGTCTAAAGGCAGCTACAGTGTACTCACAAATAATAATAAATAAATCTTTAAAAAAAAATACCTCCATGAAAGTAGGCATGCTTTTATTTAATCCTAACACTTGGGAAATAGTTAGGAGGATCTTCATATAAGTTCAAGGCCAGCCTGGTCTACAGAGTGAGTTCCAGGACAGCCACGGAGAAACCCTGTTTTGAGAAGCCAAACCAAGCAAAAACAAGCCAAAACAATAAGTATTCTTCCTTTAAAAATCTTCCCACTCTTGGGAATTTTTTCTCAGTTTTCCTTAAGAGATTTGTTTGTTCTGTAAGTAAAGAATAATAAAAGTAAGCTCATGTGTCCTGGAGGTGGGGCATGGCTCACTTTGGAATCCCTTTGTGCCTGGTGTTTTAGATCCAATTCTGCTTCAGCAGTTGCGCCGGACATACAAATACTTCAAAGACTACAGACAGGTGAGTGGGCGGGGCAGAGGGGCTGGGCTCAGCCCCGCACCCATGCTCAGCCCTGCGGCTGACTGAGGGCGCATTCTCTCCTGCAGATGATCATCGAGCCCACCAGTCCCTGCCTTCTCCCGGACCCTCTGCGGGAGCCCTACTACCAGCCACCTTACACCCTGGTCCTGGAGCTCACCGGGGTCCTTCTGCATCCAGAGTGGTCGGTGTGTCCTGCAGAAGGCAGTGTGTTGGGATCCTGGGGGTGGGGTGGGGGGGGGCTGGGTCAGCCCACTGCTGTGTTCTCCCGCTGCCTTGTGTCCTTTGGTACCTACTTTAGGTTGACAGACATGAGTTGGCCTTGGCTCAGAGTAGATGTGCCACATGAGTGAGGCCCAGCCATATGCTCCTCCCCCAGGAGTAGACAGTGCCTGCCTCTGCAGCCCTCAGGCAGGGTCCTGACCCTTTAGGCTTTCTGATCTAAGCACTCCCCTGTCCTTACTGCCTCTGCAGCTGGCCACCGGCTGGAGGTTTAAGAAGCGCCCAGGCATCGAGACCTTGTTCCAGCAGCTTGCCCCGCTGTATGAGATAGTCATCTTCACATCAGAGACTGGCATGGTGAGCCTCTGAGGCGGAAACGGCCCAGGCGGGGGAGACGGACACGGGCTGGACCCAGCCTCGCCTCACCTGCTCTCCATCCTTGCAGACTGCATTTCCACTCATTGATAGTGTGGACCCCCACGGCTTCATCTCTTACCGTCTGTTCCGGGACGCCACCAGATATATGGAGGGACATCATGTGAAGGTGCCATGTGGGGATCACGGTGGGCCTCTGGGATAGATTTGGGGGTGCTTATACTGCTGAGAGAAGGGGCCTTGCTTCCTCTAGGTTGTATGGGGGTGGGGGTCCAGACTTGCTTCTGGAGCTGTGAGTGGCTCCATGAGGCTGTGCTTGGGACTGTCATAGAAACTGTTTCTTTGGCTAGCTGAGCATTTAGACTTGCTGTCCAGGCCCTTTTTTTTTTTTTTTAAAGATTTACTTATTTATTATATGTCAGTACACTGTAGCTGTCTTCAGACACACCAGAAGAGGGCATCCGATCTCCTTACAGATGGTTGTGAGCCACCATGTGGTTGCTGGGATTTGAACTCAGGAACTTCAGAAAAACAGTCAGTGCTTTTAACTGCTGAGCCATCTCACCAGCCCCCTTTTTTTTTTTTTTTTTTTTTTTTTTTTTTTTTGCTGTCCAGGCCCTTATTAGATATGTGTTTGTTAGGTTCTCCCTTTTGTCCTGGTGACTCAGGGGCTTGTGCCATTGTGTGGTATAAACTCAAGCTTTGACAAGGGCCTGTCTGTAATTCCTGGCTTGTGGTGAGTCTGGGTGTAGCCTATTGCAGACTTGGGGTATCAGTTGAACCCACCAGCTCCCCAGTTTCCCAGAAACCTGAGGTTACCCTCCATAACCTGTATTTGGGAGACTTTGCAAGCCATGTCCTCAAGTGTGTGATTGTGTGTCTGTGTCCCTCTGTGGTCAGCAGGGGGGCTGATGCCCCGATGTGTCACACTCACTTCCAGGACATCTCTTGTCTGAACCGGGACCCAGCCCGAGTAGTGGTCGTGGACTGCAAGAAGGAAGCTTTCCGCCTACAGCCCTTCAACGGTGTCGCCCTGCGGCCCTGGGATGGCAACTCAGATGACCGGGTCTTGCTGGACCTGTCTGCCTTCCTCAAGAGTGAGACTTACCCTAGTGTCTGGTCCAGAGCCTTTGACCCTGAAGACAATGGCAGACACTTGATTTTGGCTTGTCATTAGTGTAAAAATGAACAATCAGGGTAGAAGAGACCTTTGAGTATCCTGGAGCCTTCTGGAACTTTCTGGAATATCCAGGCAGTTCTCTTAGGGGCTATTTGGGCGTGTTTGGAGGAACCCTCTCTCTCAGCACTGACAACATCCAGGGCATGCCGACCCTCACCCTGGGTCCTGCTGAGGCCTGACTAGTTCCCCCTTATCTGTTGTGATACAGCCATCGCACTGAACCAGGTGGAGGACGTCCGGACTGTGCTGGAGCACTATGCTCTAGAGGACGACCCATTGGAGGCATTCAAACAGCGGCAGAGCCGGCTTGAGCAGGTTAGGCTCTAGTCCCCATTGGGCACTTTTGAGGCTCCCCAAAGAGGTGGGTGCCCTGGACTCAAGCACTGTCCTCTTGGCCTTGGCCTTGACCTCATGTGGAACTTTCTCTCACAGTCTGCCTTGAGGGATGTCCGAGGGTTTTGCAGCAGGGGCTAGAAGTAGGCAGAACGTGGTCAGCACTTAAGCTAAGTCCTCGTGGCCGCGGGTGGTCCCGGGACCTTTCCTGGTGACTGCGCTTAGAGCTTGTGGATATCTGTGGACACTTGGCCTCGGTGTCTGGGGAAAGAGGGTTTGTTGGTTTTCTTTTTTGAGACAACATCTCATATAGTTCAGGCTGGCCTTGAACTCCCGATCTTGCTGCCTCCGTCTCCTGAATGCTGTGTTTACTGGTGTTGCTTCACTCCCCTGACAGTATTGGTTGGCAGCGATTGACTTTTTAATTGTTTTTGAGTGTGTCAGGGATAACAGTGTCTCATGCATGGGGCTCAGAGCTGTTCCTTCCAGGGTCTGGATTTAATGTGGGCCCGAGTGTAAAGGCAGGCTGGCTCCTGAGTTGACCCTTGTCTTTTTCTGTCTCGACCCCAGGAGGAGCAGCAGCGCCTGGCCGAACTCTCCAAGTCCAACAAGCAGGGCCTCTTCTTTGGCTCTCTCACCAGCCGTCTGTGGCCTCGATCCAAGCAGCCCTGACTACTAGACTTCCTCAGAGACTTGGTGCCTGGGCCTTGGGCCCCAGCCCTCACAGAGCAAAGTTTGGACAGATATGTGTCCAATAAAGCGAGTCCCAGATGCCACAATGCCTGTGTCCAGAGTCCAGATGGGGCACTGGGGTGAGGTCTTGGATTCGGTCATCATTCACCGTGACTGAGCACCACGCTAGGCTGGGCACCATGAGTGCCTCTGGAGTGGGGCTCCTGCAGCCTGAAACGGAAAACCTGGGTTTCTGCTGCATGTGTCTTCCCATATACCCTATGAGCTGCAATCTCCCTCCCTCTTTCTCTCTCCCCTCTCCCTCCCTCCTTCCCTCCCTCCCTCTCTGTCTGTCTGTCTGTCTCTCTCTTTCTCTCTCTCTCCCCCCCCCCCCTCTGTCTGGCTCTGGACTCCTTGTGTGCTGTGGAAATAAAGAGAAGTATGGCCTCTGGGGAGCCGCCTCAGGGTCTGTCGGCCCAGCTGCTGTGTGTGGCTCCTTGGGAATGTGGCTCTGGAGCTGTTTGGTCGTCCACACCTCATACAAACCAGAAATCTGGGTTGCTTTTTCTTTTCTGGAGACAAGGTCTCACTGGGTAGAGCTGGCTGGCCTCATCTCAGGAGATCCACCTGCCTCTGCCTTCCAAGTGCTGGGATTAAAGGCGTTCACCACCATGCCCCAGTATTTTTTCTTTTAGAGACTGGTTCTCACGTAGCTCAGGCTAGCCTGGAATTCCTAGTCTTAAGTGTTTGTCCTAAATTGCTGGGATTAGAGGCACATGCACTGTTTCCACTAGAAATCAAGGTTTAAAATAAAAGACTATCGAGTTCCTCTAGTTCTATTTTTTATTATCTCTGTGGAACTAGGGATGGAACATATAGCCTAGAACATGCCCAGCAGGCCCTGTACCGGTGAGCCCTGCCCTAAACTGTACCTCTTTCGCCCTGTGCTTGCGTGCATACAAGTCAGAAGACAACTTGGGAGTCTGTTCCTCTACCATGTGGGTCTTGGGACCGTCTCTACCTGCTGAGCCGTGTCCCCAGCCTCTTAAATTTAGCAGTCAGGCATGCCTGCAAGCTTCTGCTTTGAAAAGCATAGCTTTGTGGCATTTCAGCATGCAAGTTCCGGTTATGGGTTCAAATCCAAGGTCTCATTTCTTACTGGCTGCTACTTAGCCTCTCTAAGGTCACTTTCTATATCTATAAACTAATAGGGATTTTATTAATTTATCTTTTTTTATACTTATTGGTATTTTGCCTGTATGTGTAAGGGCGTTGGATCCCCTAGACCTGGACTTGGAGTTGTGAGCCACTGTGTGGGTGCTGGGAATTGAACCCAGGTCCTCTGGAACAGCAGCCAGTGCTCTTGACCTGAGCCATCTCTCCAGCCCCAATGATAGTCCATCCTTTTTATAGTATGTGTATAGGCTCTTTATCAATGCACTGTGTGCTTACAGAACTCAGGGAGGCCCAAGAGGGCACTGAATCCCCCAAGGTTGGGAGGGAGCTGCCGTGTGGGTGCTGGGAATTGAACCTATGTCCTCTGCAAGTTCAGCCAGTACTCTTGACTGCTGAGCCATCTCTCCAGCCCACCCAAAATAGTTCTTACCAAATTGATAGGTCCTTGTGTAGTGGCCACACAAACCTTCGACAAGGTGGGGTACTTAAGACTCTTCATTTCTTCCTGTCTGAAGCAGGGTGAGGTGTCTGCTCTCTCTCTCACCCAGGCCTCTGCTCCAGCCAGCACCTAGTATCAGCCTGAGTAAAACAACAAAAAATAAATGCTTTCAGGCAGCTTGAAGTCACGGGCCAGATGAGTCCGTATTCTAGACTGTTTAAAATGCCTTTGGTGTTTGCTGGGCGTGGTGGCACTTGCCTGTAATCCCAGCACTTGGGAGGTGGATTTCAGAGTTCGAGGCCAGCCTGGTCTACAGAGTGAGTTCCAAGACAGCCAGGGGTACACAGAGAAACCCTGTCTCCGAAAACAACAACAACAACAAAAAACCCCAAAATACCTTTGGTGGTACCCCGGAGGAAAGGGCTGGCTGCCACCGGGCTGTAATTTCACCATTTAGGACACAGGAGAACTGACAAGTTTGAAGCAAAACTGGTTATGTAGCAAGACACTCTACAAAGAATTCAATTAACACCAAAACTCCCAGCCCGGAGCCCTGGGCAATGCCATGAGTGCGCCCGGCATATTTTACCTCCTTTTTTTTTTTCTTCTCCCAAGATAGGGTTTCACTGTATAACTTGCTGCCTAGAATTCTTTGTGTAGACCGGGATGGACTCCCGCTCACAGAACTGCCTGCCTCTCCCTCCAGTGCTGGGATTAAAAGAGCAACAGTGGACCAAAGCTTGGTATAGGAAGTAGGATCCTGGGTGGGGTGAGTTGTAGATGGAAGGAACTTGAGTTTTGGAGTCAGGGAAACATACTCTGTCCCTCAGAGCCCTCTGAGGGGACCTCGTGTTTGAGGAGGTCTTGCTATGTAGTTTCAAATTGGCTTTGAACTTGAGTGATTCTCCTGCCTCGGCCTCTTGAGTTATAGCCCTGTGCCCCGACACTCTTCTAGAATGGATTTGAAATGTGACTTAAGTCTGCACCTCAGCCCTGTCTCCTGTCACTCACACTGGCGGAGAGAATTGAGCATAGGTGCAGAAGCCCTGAGACAGTGCTCATAGGGCGAGGTCTGGCCATTTAAACCCAAATGCCCTGAGCTCCAGGGCCATCATGTCCCCTCCTCACCCAGCGGTGACAGCAGAATTCCCAGGTCCCACCACTCAAGCTCTTGGGACAGTCTTAGTGTCTTGTCTCTGGGGGTGAGTGTCAGTTCCATTGCAGTTTGTTGCTGGAGTACCTGCTGGCACCAACTGATTCAACCCCTCCCCCAAAACAGTAGCGAACAAGGCTGCTGGAAGCAGTGTCCTACTGTTCCCTCGGGGGAGATGCGAGGCAGGCAGTTGGGGGGGGGTAAAGATAAAAAGGGGGGACATCGAAGAGGGGAACACACAAGACTATAATTCTAGCTATTTAGGAAACAGGCAGGAGGATGGGAAATTTCAGGCTGGCCACACTGTCTCAAAGTGGACAAGGGCTGGGAGTGTGACTCAGCCATGGAGGGCTAACCCAACAGGCTGAGAAATGTTCCATCTTTAGCACAGGAGAGAGAACTGAGGAGAGGAGCAGTAGTTCGGGGCCTTGGAGGTGTTTTTATTTATTTTACACTTTTATATGTGTGGGGTAGGGTGGGCACGAACATGGGGTCAGACAGAACAGCGTTTGGGGGCAGTTCCTCATGGGGTTCACGGATAAAACAGGCCGCAGGCTTGGCAGTAAGTGCCTGGGCTAAGCCATCTCACCAACTGGAAGATGCTGTTTTAGACCTGATGGAATGAACTCGAAGGCCTCTCCGGAAGGCGTGTGACAGCAGAGCCTAGAAGACGTGAAGCCACTGGCACGGCTGGTCGGGCAGGCATGGTCGTGCCGGGGCCTCTGCATTTGCTGTTCACAATGCATTTGTCCCCGGGACCCTTCTCGCCCCTGCTTCTGTGCATAACAGAAAGTCCTCAGCAGCTAGGAAGACTTTCAGAGACCCCTTAAAGTCTGCTTTATCTGTGATTCAGAATTCTGGAAATACCATCTTGCCTTGTGCTTGAAGCAAAACCAGGTGTGGTAGGGTTTTGAGGTGTGTTTGTGTATTGTTTTTGAGAGAAAAGTTTTATGTAGTCCATCCAGGCTGGCCTTTATCCTGGTTGTCCTGCTTCTGCAGTGCTGGGATTACAGGTCTGCCATGTTCTTTCTCTGCTAACATTTAGTGGGACTATAGCTGCCTCCCTTCGACAAGACAGAGGTGGATATAGGTGTATTTTCCCTCTAATTATTGGCTCTGAGTATTAGCTTAGTATTTACTAGGGTCGGGAGTGAGTTTCCTCCTTCTCTCGCCCTGCTCAGTCGCTCACACCAGCACACCAGGGCCTGGGCACCTGCGCCCAAGTTGTTTGACTTGCCTGGATCCTGCGACATCCCGCCCCCGTGGGGGTGGGATGGGCGGCTACATTCATCTGGGGTGGAGAGTGGGCCCCTGGTGCCTGAAGACTAATTTCCTGCCCGTTTGCCCCTCACACCTTCCTGAGCCCAAATGGGAGGCCCAGCTGCGGCCCAAGGGGGAGGGGCACGGCCGCCCGGCAGATGGCGACATTTACATACAGCTGGGAGGCCCCTCTGCGACGAGGCTCCTTAGCCCGGCGTCTGGTGGCTCTGCCGGCTTCTGGGAGGGTGGCTTTGTTTTAAGAAGGGGAAACACGCATGCATATATACGAGAGGCTTTCCACAAACACACAGGGGTCCACACAAAGGACCCAGGAGTCTTATTCACCCACCGCCTCATCTGTGGGTCTCCGAAACACACGCTTAGGTCATCCTCACACACAGCCCGCTGGAGACGCATTCAAGCACTCACGGGTTCATAGGGTCCTTCCTCCACAGGGGACAGGACCTCACATAAGTACATCCGTGATAGAAATGCACGCACGCGGCCACAATAAAGTCACCTGTATTTCTGTTCTCCCTCTTCAGTATACGCACATTCTTAGAACTCTATGACCTCGCAACCGTGTTAACTGTTCACACAGGTCGAGCCATATCCCACACCGCCCCCCACCACACACACACACACACACACACACACACACACACACACACACTCAGTTCATCTTTCAGTAGGCCTTACCTGTACCGCTCAGGGCTCAGGCACACAGAGGTTCATTAGCCCGAGTCACTTTCAGATTGCCGCATGCAATCACACTCAGGACGAACCTCACCAAGTCGCCCACGAGAGTTACTGTGTCCCTTTCCCTGCGACCCCTCACTCGGTCGGTAGCCAGGGGACTGGCCTGAGGGGGCGGGGCGTCCCCTCGGATATAAGGCTCCGGGATCCAGCAGCTGCGACTCCTGAGACTATCTCCCCAGCCGGTCCTCAAAAGCAATGGTCTCTCTGCAGGAGTCTCCGCTGCCCCAGACGCTGATCCTGGCTATTCTCCTTCCTCAGGTCAGATTCGGCGGGATTCAGAAAGGAAAGGAGCAGATGGGGTCGGGCTGAGACCTGGAGGTCTTAGAGACTTTCGTGGGGCAGACAGATACCTAGGTCTCTGAGGTCCCTTAACCTGTGGCCCTCTCTGTCCCAGGCACTGCCAGCGGGTGTCTTCGAGCTACAAATTCATTCTTTCGGGCCAGGCCCAGGCCCCGGGAACCCACGCTCCCCCTGCAACGCCCGAGGCCCTTGCCGCCTCTTCTTCAGGGTCTGCCTGAAGCCCGGGGTCTCCCAGGAGGCCACCGAGGCCCTGTGCGCCCTGGGCGCAGCACTGAGCGCGAGCGGTCGGGTCTACACGGAGCACCCAGGAGAGCCAGCGGCTGCCCTCCCGCTGCCCGACGGCCTCGTACGTGTGCCTTTCCGCGATGCCTGGCCGGTGAGCCCAACCTCCACCTCATTCTGTCCCCAGCTCCCAACACCATCCCGTGCCCCGAGCCTTAACTAACCCCCGCCCCCCCCCCCCACATACACATGTTCCCAGACCCCTCAGCTACCTCTTCAGGGATGTCTAAAAACTGGGTTTCTCATCTTTTTGTGGTTTTGGTTGGTTGGTTATGTGATGTGATGTGTGTGTGTGTGTGTGTGTGTGTGTGTGTGTTAGTGTTATACTCACGGAATACACTACAGCGATATGTGGGTGGACAATTTCAGTTCTGTCCTTTATTTACCATGTGGGGCCCAGGGGCTGAACTAAGGTTTTCAGCAAGTGCTTTGTAACTAGTGAGTCATCTTCCCATCCTGTTTTGTTGTTCTTGATTGTATTTAGTTTTATACTTTTAGAGACAAACCTGGCTGTCTCTGAGTTCACTCTGGAGCTGAATCTGGTCTTCTCACTCCCATCTCCTAAGTGCTGGAGTTACAGGGGTGTAACTAGCAAGCTACGGGTTTGGGACCTTTGTCTTTATTATAGATCTCTTTGGACCTGATCTCTTTGGACCTGGGACTCCTCCCAAGCGCTTTCTTGAGATCACCTAATCTCTCATATTTTCAACCTTAGTTCTTCTGGTTGGGACATCAGGTCACTTTCTGAATCCTGGTGCCTTTCCCTGTAGCCCACAGACCTCAAAAAGGGTCAGGGCCAGTATTTGAAATGTAGACATCTCTGGGAACTTTTTCCATATTCAATTTCTTCACCCGTAGATGGGAACACCCTGGTCTGGCCTTTTGGACAGGGTCTTGTTAGACATTCCAAACTGACCTGATATTTGAACACCCCCCCCCCCACCTCAGCCTCCTGAGCGCTGCTGGGACTACAGGTATATGCAAACACACCTGGCACAACGGGGTATCTAGAATGAGACCAGAATGCTCTGTGGACAGGCCCCTCTGGGAATGCCCCACCGCTCAGTCCTAGAACCAGCATCTAGGCTCCATGCTGGCTTCTGGCCTTCCCTGACCCCTGGCTTTCTTTCTGCCCCCTTTCCCTTCTCTGTCCACCCAGGGCACCTTCTCCCTCGTCATTGAAACGTGGAGAGAGCAGCTGTTAGAGCGTGCTGGAGGTGAGTGTCTGTGGTCTCACTGCTAGGGGTTCAGTCTCACAATGTGGGGTTCATGGGACTGCCTCTTAAGTGGAGCATTCCTGCTGGGCTTATGACGTCATCACAGCTCCTGGGATGTGGTGCGGGGCTAGTGGCTCTAAATCTGTGGGCGACGTGGGTATAGAAGAGGGAGTGCTTGCTGCTTTTGTGGGGGACTGGGGTCAGGTCTCTGACCCTCCGGGAGGCTCACATTCATGACTGGAGTTCTAGAGGGTCCTTTGTTTTTCTATTGTGTGATGCTTAACAGGCATGCAAGCAAAGCACACGCATAAATACAAAGAAAGCTATTTTAAAAGTCTTAATGGTAGCAGTGTAAAGAGCATGTCCTGGTATAGACTGAGCATCTCAGATCCAAACATGAGACATCCAAAGGGCTCCCAAATCCATCCCTTGTATTTTTGTTTGTTTGGTTTTTTGGTTTGGATTTTCCAGACAGGGTTTCTCTGTGTAGCCCTGGCTGTCCTAGAACTCACTCTGTAGACCAGGCTGGCCTCAAACTCAGAAATCTGCCTGCCTCTGCCTCCCAGAGTGCTGGGATTACAGGACACCACCAGGGTTTCTATACAGAGAAACCCTGAAACCCTGTCTAGGGAAAAAAAATAAATCCAAAAAACAAAACAAAAGGTGTGTGCACCACTGCCCCCAGCCATTCATTACATCTTCTCTGGTAAAATGAAGAACGCCCCAGACTATGCAAGACTGTCCTTGAGCCTCACCCCTCCTTCCTTCCTGGTAGATTCCTGGGACACTCCCTACTGCTGAGCCATCTCTGTGGCCCTGATTTTGTATTTGAACCCATGTCTCCTGTAGCCCAGGCTGTCTTCAAAATGCCCATATAACTGAAGCTGGTCTTGTATTTCTGCCTCTCCCCATCTATCTCCCAAATACTAGGATTACAGGAATTGTCCCTACGATGCTGCACCTAAAATTTAAGTCTTTTTCATGAAACAGGGTGTCACATAATATAGACAGGCCCTGAACTTGCTGTGTAGCCGGGCTGTCCTTGAATTCACAGTTCTCCTGCCTCGGCTTCCTGAGTGCTGGCGTTATGAGCGTGAGCCACCACTTTGAGGCTGGTTGTCTCTTTTTAGCTTTCTGGATAAGGCTCCTCCTTCGGTGCTAGGCGTCGGGCCATCCATCTGGCTTAACAACCCTTTGCTCTTTTTGAGGCTTTTGCTGGGATTACAGGCAAGAGTGGAGCCACTACGCATAAGACCTTGAGGGGGCGCTATGACTTCACTTTTGGAGATCCTGTCCGTAGATAATGATGTCACAGGATGTTAGAAGTCTCCCATTTTAATTTTGAAACATCTTGGGGGCAAATACAGGGGTAATTTGGCTTCTGAGAAACCTGTTATCTCAACACTAGATACGACGTGCAGGTCCCCAGGCGCATTAAGGGGGAGGGCAGGCTTGCTAAGGAGGGCTCCTACTCTTCACCTCTCCACGGCAAGGAACTCCCAGAGGGGTGGGGATGACCTGAAATGAATCCCAGTGCTCTACATTCTCCCCGCAGGGCCTGCCTGGAACCTGCTAGCACGTGTGGCCGGCCGCAGACGCCTGGCAGCTGGGGGCCCGTGGGCCCGCGATGTGCAGCGCACGGGCACATGGGAGTTGCACTTCTCATACCGCGCGCGCTGCGAGCCGCCCGCCGTCGGGGCCGCCTGCGCGCGCCTGTGCCGCTCGCGCAGCGCCCCCTCGCGGTGTGGCCCGGGACTGCGGCCATGCACGCCATTCCCAGACGAGTGCGAAGCCCCGCGTGAGTCCCTATGTGTGTCGGGGTCTCCTGCTTAAGCGTGGGTCCTAGTCCCTTCTCACACCCCATCGATCTCCTTTAGGGAACTGAGGGCCCTGGATCCCAACCTGCTCTAGCATTCACATCTTCTTGTTTCTGCCTCTCCTCTGCCTCCCGCAGCTGAATGTCGAGCGGGCTGCAGCCCTGAGCACGGCTACTGTGAAGAGCCGGACGAATGCCACTGCCTGGAGGGCTGGACTGGACCCCTCTGCACGGTCCCTGTCTCCACCAGCAGCTGCCTAAACTCCAGAGTCCCTGGTCCTGCCGGCACTGGGTGCCTTTTACCTGGGCCTGGACCCTGTGATGGGAACCCATGTGCCAATGGGGGTAGCTGTAGTGTCAGTATCTTAATTACCTATGTGTGTGTGTGGGTGTGTGTGTGTGTACATGAGTGCACATGCGTGCACACGTGGAGACCAGACGTAGGCACCAGTGTCTTTATCGAGCTCCAATTAATTTTTGAGACAGGGACTCTGAGCCTAGAGCTGGCCAGTCTGGCTGCCCTGTCCGGTCGCTACTCCTTTAGCATCACTGAGATTGCAGACGTACCTCGCCAAGCCGCTTTTACATGGGTGTTAGGGATCTGACCTTAGGGCCTCGTGTTCGCACAGAAATCATTTAGCTACTGAACTGTCTTCCGGGCAGTCCCTTCATACTCCAGGGTCTCACGGTGTAGCCCTGGCTGGACTTGAGCTCACTATGTAGCCCCAGCTGGTCTCGAACTCCTGGAGAAACTATCTAGGTCTCGTGAACACTGGGATTAAAGGAGTGTGCTACCATGTCTGGCAAGCACACCCACACTGCTTTCTTTGAGATCGATTTTGACTATATAAAACCCTCACTGGAACTCTGAGTAACAAAGGCTGGCCTAGAATTCCTAATTTTTCTGCAGAAGCCACCTTGAGTGCTAGGATCACGGGTTTGTGTCACTGTGGCCGATTAGAACTTTACCCTGTGAGTTCCAGCACTGCATACCCCCCCCACCTCCGTACCCCCCCCCCCCCGCCCCTGGCTCTGTAACATAGGGAGCAACGGTCTGGGGGTGGGCTGTCCTGCCTGCATCTTGGACCTTAAAGTAGGATTAGGGTGTGGGATGGTATGGAAGAGCAGACAGTAAATTTTCAGGGTGTGTGAGCAGCATTAATGGTCCCCTGTGGGGTGTGTGTGAGTTGAAAGGTTTAGGATGGGGCACATATGGAAGGCGAGGGCATCAGACTGAGCTTCCTGAGGGCAGACCCTGGGTCGAGCAAACAGAGGGCAACTAGAGAGGGCAGGCTAGGCGCGCGAAGGAGCAGAGCTGGGAAAGAGGACACGGGGAGGGTAGAATCCAGCGAGCCTCTGACACCGACAGCTTGGGCGAGACAGCGAGCGAGCGAGCGAGACTCAAGCTACAGAGAGGGCCCGCGAAAGGGAGCTCGGTGCGTCTTCCTTGCTGAGCTAGAGCTCAGTGGTAAGCGCCCTAGCCTAGAGTTTACCAGTGAGGGACTGGGGACTGGCTCAGCAGAGGCCCTACCTGCCTCCATTAGGGAGCTGGGGGCGTGGCTCCGCGAGAGAGCACTGTGCACCAGTGAGGGTTTGGGGTCCCGGCTCAGGAGTCAAGCACTTTCTTAACCGTAGGGAGGCCCAGGGTTCAACCCCCCCGCACACTAAGGGAGCTTAGTAGGGAAGTTGGAACCATAGCTCAGAGTCTGACCTCTTGCCTCGCACAGGCACGGTGCCGTGTCGTCTTTGGGTGGGGGATGGGACAGGAAAGACGCTTTCGAGGTGGTAGGTGTGGTGTGGCTCTCTGTTGTAGCCCCAGCACTTGGGACACTGAGGCTCCTGAGTTCTGGCCTCTGGGGACAGAGACCTGTCTTTTAAAATTGCTCTCGCGGGGGAAGTGAGCTGTGTGTGTGTGAGGGTGGGGTGGGGGTGGGTGGGTGGACAGGGCAACTGAGCCTACCATATGACACCTACCTGCTTGGGGTTGAACAAAGTTACTCAGAGTGGTAAAGGAGGAAGGGATTTGGCTCCAAGGAGTCTCTTGTCCAACGCCACCTTGTCTCTCTGTTCAGGAAACCCCTGGCTCCTTTGAATGTGCCTGTCCCCGGGGATTTTACGGGCTTCGGTGTGAGGTGAGCGGGGTGACATGCGCAGATGGACCCTGCTTCAATGGCGGCTTGTGTGTTGGCGGTGAAGATCCCGACTCTGCCTATGTGTGTCATTGCCCACCTGGTTTCCAAGGCTCTAACTGTGAGAAGAGGGTGGACCGCTGCAGCCTGCAGCCGTGTCAGAATGGTGAGGTGGGGAATGGTGGGGTCGGGGCGGGGTCTCTGCACGGCTCAGATGTCCTGGGTGGGAGCGCTAGGATGGTGGTACAAAGTCTTTGGTTTTTCCTTGGGTGAGGTGGATACAGGAAGATGCTAAGCAGGGGCGGGCCCTGATCTGACGCGTGTATTAAGTGACTAAATGAGGCCAAGCTAGGTGCTCTAGCACATGCTTACAAACCCCAGCGCTCTAGAAGCTAGAGGCAGGAGGATCAGGACTTCAAGGTCATTCTGGGCTGTATAATGAGTTCCAGGCTAGCCCCCAACTAACAGACAACAACAAAACCCAAACAAAGGGTTAACTAAGTCTGTGAATGTAAAGATCCTGGTAGATAGTGAGTCTGAAATACTGTTTCCAGTTGAACATGTAGGCATGGGTACGTCTAGCACTGTGGAAGCCCGGGCTAGAGGACCACAAATTCGAAGCTAGCCTGGGCTAATTGTTTCATTTGGGCTGAGTGACAGCAGGGGCTGTACTAGACAATGCCCTTTCCCCAGGCTGGGCTGGAGGTGGGCACAGGGCACAGCAGCTCTGGGCTGGAATGCAGGAAAAGTCAGAGGGCTTCCGGGAGAAAAGAGCAAGGAAGAGAGAGACGTGGAGGAAAAGATGGTGGTGGGCAGGGGAGAAAGGAGTGGGAAAGACAAGACGGTTCGAATGGCCATGACAGCCTTGCATGATGGCCTGCGCCTGTAACCCCAGCCCTTGGGAGGAGAATACGGGAGGACCCTATGTTCCGGGCTAGCCACACACTGAGACCTGTTCAAAGTTTTAAAAGAGGCATGGATGAGAGCCAGCTGGCTCGAAGACGTGGCTCTTTGGATTTTCAGACCGGGAACTTCTGGAGCATGGTCCAACAGTGGAAAGGACCCAAGGGGGTGTGGGGTGCGGGCGATCGGTTGGCGCTGACCCGTCTCCCCGTCTCCCCGCAGGCGGCCTCTGCCTGGACCTGGGCCACGCGCTGCGCTGCCGCTGCCGCGCAGGATTCGCCGGGCCGCGCTGCGAGCACGACCTGGACGACTGCGCCGGCCGCGCCTGCGCCAACGGCGGCACGTGCGTGGAGGGCGGCGGCGCGCGCCGCTGCTCGTGCGCGCTGGGCTTCGGTGGGCGCGACTGTCGGGAACGCGCCGACCCCTGCGCCTCCCGCCCCTGCGCGCACGGAGGCCGTTGCTACGCCCACTTCTCCGGCCTCGTCTGCGCCTGCGCGCCCGGGTACATGGGCGCGAGATGCGAGTTCGCGGTGCGCCCGGACGGCGCGGACGCCGTGCCCGCGGCCACGCGGGGTCTGAGGCAGGCTGATCCACGGCGCTTTCTTCTGCCTCCCGCCTTGGGGCTGCTGGCGGCCGCTGGTTTGGCCGGAGCCGCACTCTTGCTCATCCACGTTCGCCGCCGAGGTCCCGGTCGGGATACTGGGAGTCGCCTGCTTTCTGGGACCCCGGAGCCTTCGGTCCACACGCTCCCGGATGCACTCAACAACCTGAGGTTACAAGACGGTGCTGGGGATGGCCCCAGGTGAGGGCGGCACACCTTGTCACTGTGGCCAATGGACTGGTCTGGTTCTATCCGATTGGACTTTCTTACCTTCTAACCCTTTTTCTGATGGGGTCATTGCAGAATTCTCCCTTGCCAGTCTGCGGTTTCCCTCTTCGATGGGTGTGGGAAACAAAAATGGGAATTCGTGTGGTCTGAATTGTTTCCCGTTTCTCTCCTCCCACAGTTCGTCGGCTGACTGGAATCATCCTGAGGACGGAGACTCTCGATCCGTTTATGTCATACCAGCCCCTTCCATCTATGCACGAGAGGTAGCGGCGTCCTGGGTTCCCACACTCCAGGCCGAGACCTTAGCTCAGCGGCAGCCACCTCCCCACCCCCATCTTTTCTAATGCTCATTTCTCATTCTTTTTTCAGGCCTGAGCCTGCCCCTTCTCTGTCATCGCCTGGAGATGGAGCCTGAATGATTTAATTTGCTTTGTGGTGTCCAGTCTCCGACCGTAGGCTGTTTGGAAGGGCTCTACTGTACATATTGATTATTTATAACCTAGTTTTTCTCATCTCCCAAGAGACATCTATAAAGGTTCTTATTTTAATCGACTACATCAGGCTGAGAACTTTTTATTTTCCCAAGACAGAGTTTCTCTCTGTAAAAGCCCTAGCCATCCTAGAACTCTATAGACCAGGCTGGCCTCGAACTAACTCACAGAGATCCATCTGCTTCTGCCTCCCAAGCGCTGGGATTAAAGGTGTGCGCCACCACCGCCCGGCAACATGTATTTATCTTAAATCATCTAAGATGATTTCTTCTGTTCTTTAAGGGCCCTTTAAGGGTTCTGTCTTCACACACACCAGAAGACGGAACTAGATCCCATTACATATGGCTGTAAGTCACCATGTGGCTGCTGGGAATTGAACTCAAGACCTCTGGAAGTGCTCTTAACCCCTCATAAGCCATCTCTCCAGCCTGTTGTTTTCCAACACAGGGTTTCTCTGTAGCCTTGGAACCCACCCACTCAGTAGACCTACTGGGTTGTGACCCACTCACTCGATAGACCTACTGGGTTGTGAAGCCACTCACTCGATAGACCTACTGGGTTGTGAACCAAGCTAGCATCAGATTTGCAGAAACTTTCCAGCAGCTCCTGCTTCTGCATACTGGGAGCTACAGGTACACACCACCACACTTGACTAGGCTTGGTCCTGTGACAGAAGGTTCATTAAAAGTTTTTAGGCTTGTGGTAATGCCTTAGCACAGGGGCTTAGATTAAAATAAAATTAAAATATAATTAAAATCAGCCAAGAGACCCCGGCATGATGGCACATACCTTTAATCCCAGCTCTTGGGAGGCAGAAGCAGTGGCTGTCTGTGAGTTCAAGGCCAGCCTGGTCAGAGCAAGTTTCAGGATAGTCAGGGATCTATGCAGGGATCCTGTCTCAGAAAGAAAAAAAGCTGAGGCAGGATCGAAAGTTTAAGGCTAGCCTAAGCTATATCGCTTTATGTCTTTCTCAAAGACAATGGAAAGCAAAGCAAACCAAAACAAAAATAAATTTAAAACCCAGCCAACTGAAGACAGGGATGTGCCAGGGCCCAGGCCATTCCTAGTACAAACGTCTGGGTTCTTCCTGTGGAAGCGTGGGCTGCCCCGACTGCTCCTGGCGACACAGCGTGGGAAGGTCCATGCAACACGTTGTGGACCACGACACCACGAAGCAGTCTGCATTCTGGGGCCTAGAGCTTTCTCGGGGTCCTGGTCGGGCAGATGGAGTTAAAAGCCCTCCTGAGGCTGAGCTGACCCAACGTGGCCCAGGCTGTCATCATCATCAACGTTATTATGGGCTGTCTGGGCTATGCGCTCCCTCCCCTTCCAGAAGGATGTTCCCTCGCTTAGAAAACTGCCCCAAAGCCACAGGCAGAGGCCGGCATCTCTTAGGACATCAACAGGGTCATACACATCCTGTTTTTCACCTAAGTACCTGGGAGTAACTTTAAGCTTTTGATCCACCTGCCTCTCTCTCCCGAGTCCCGTAACTGGTTGTGTGGTACAGGGACTTGGACCCAGGGTTTCGGGAATGCTATGAAAGCCACACCCCCCGTTAAAGCGTCCTTTCGTGAGGCTCAGAGTGAAGTCTGGTTGGCCTTACATGGTCACTGTCCCTGGCTCCGCTCCTTGTCACCCCCGCCTTTTGCCTATAGCCAGCTCTCAAACGCTTCCCCTTTATCTCCCTGACTCGGGTTCCACAGAATTTGTTGATCCGGGTCAACACGAAGACAGGCTCTCACTTCGACCACTCTCAGGGATCGTACTCCAGAGGTTAAAAAAAAAAATCATAGAACCTGCGCGCGCATCCACAAACCCGTGTGAGAATGGCGACTCCGCCACTTACTGTAGGGCTTCTGTTTGCATAGCGTCTGTTTTCTGTGTAAATTGCATTATTTGTTGTATTTGTTGTTTGCTATTTTTCTTCGGACCTTGTAGCCGTCGCCTCTCCTCAGAGGTCCCGTCTCATCCCGCGGGGAGGGGCCTCCTTTCTGAGTTGTGTGGGTGCTGGTTTTCTCCCCCGCACCGACGGCTTTAGGCTGTCACTGAAGCAAGTCGGGCAGAGACGCTTTGTCCCCGGAATCCCCAGAGCTAGGAGGGCACTTATTGAACTCAACCGGCTAAACACAGGAGTGTCAAGGTGGCTGTGGGAAGCTCTAGGCAGAGTCGGGAACGGGGACGGGGGCGGCGTCTGTTCCGTGAGATCTGAGGACAGCAGCGTCTCCCTGGCCCAGAGTTTGGAATCTCCGCCCGACTGGAACTCGGTGTAACAGTGCCTGCTTGTGGTTGCTTCCGTATTAGAACCTTGGGGTGCGAAAGCTCTTCCCGCCCAAAGAAGCAGGGCGAGGCGGGACGCTCAGCCTGGGGTACCCGGGTCTCACCTGGTCCCCATGAATAACAAGGCGCGAATCCCCGCTCCCTCCTCAGCCCGGGCAAACACCCAGTCCCGGACACCCGCTCCCACCCGAACCGCGACCCCAGGCAGGGCCTCGGGCCCGGCGCGCAACCCGACTCCCGTCCGAGCCCCGACCCGGGTCCGGACTCCTGCCCACGTCCCTAACCCTGCTCCAATCCGGTTCCCAACTCCAGCCCCAGCCCCTGCCCCAACCCTAACCCCAGCCCCAACTCCGGCTCCAGTCCCGGCCGCAGCACCGGTGCAGATTCCAGCACCAGTCCGGCCCTCGAATCTAGGTCGAGTATTTCCAACGATCTCTCCAGCGAGGTTCTTCCCGAGCTTGGCCTCGCCCACCGCGCAGACCATTTCTTCCGGGGGTGCTAGCTCTCTCGCGAAGGATCCCACGCTCGCACAAAAGCAGAGACCCTCGATCCCCAGCCTAGCGGAGGCCGTCCAGGGGCCCCTTCCAGTGCTCACTCCCTCGGACTCCAAGACGCGAGGCTCCTTACCGGACCCCGCCCCTCCCGTAGACGCCTTGGCTTCCACTGCCATGGCCTCCAGTACATTGAACCCCATTCCGCGCCCCAACCCTACACTAGAGTTCTTGGCCTCCCCGCTGAAAGATACCCCTGATCTGAGTAGGCTCGCCACCATTTCCCCAGCACCCAGCTTCGTTTCCAATAAGGAGGGCCCCTCCACCAGCGAGGACGTCCCACCGGCCAACAGAATCTTGATCCGTGTGATGTACTGGTGAGGGGCTCCCCACTACCCGCGAAAGAACTGGAACCGGCGGGTGCTGGAGCTCTCGGCGTGGATGCGCAGGCCCAGACGTGCGCGCTAGGCAGGGAGGCAGACCCACAGGGTTCTGACTACCACTCGTCTGTCCCTTTGGGATCAGAAAGCTCCGTTCAGTTTCCCACCCGGGTTCTCGCCTTCTTTCATCCACTCCTACCCACCCTGGTGATTTCTGTCTTTGATCTTTACTCATTCATTTGCTTTCATTTGCAAGTTTACTGACTTTACACTTCATCCACTCTTCTTCCTTCAGACGGTGGTGTGAGTGACTTGACTGCTGTCCTTCGCCTTTATTCATTTATTGATGGGCGTTTCCCACCTGGCGCTCAGAATCTTTCATTTAGCTGCTTGAATCCTGCCTCTCAACTTCATGCATGCATTCACTCTTTTCATTCATTCATTCATTCATTCATTCATTCGATTGGTAGAAGCGCTAAACTTCATCCAGCCTCATCTGCATAATTGCTGACTCTACACTGTATTCATTCATTCATTCATTCATTCATGCATGCATACGCGCATTCATGGTTGAGTCCTATGACTGGGAATCCGGTCCCGTTCGTTCCTTGCTGCACTTACTCTGAGGGCCCTGAGCACTTCCCTAGCAGGCGAGGCAATGCACACCCTAGGCCAGCCTGCAGAACTGTGTTCAGAGAGGCGCTTCTGGAGGCAGGAGGGGAGGCTGTCCACTTCAGAGCTGAGCCCGGTGGTCAGGATGCTCTTGCTCCCTGGTGACCCTAGAGCCGACACTTCTCAGGGAAGAGGAATGAGGCTGCTGAATGAAGAGTGGGGGTGGGGGGTCGGGGGTCGGGAGGGGATGTGGGGGCTGGGGGGTGGAGGATGGGGTGTGGGTGGGAATGGAGGAAGTAGTGGGGCAGCTGGCCAACAAGCGCAGAGACAAGCCCTGGAGCTGAGTGAGGCTCTCGGCGGCTGCCTCGGGCTTCTGCAGTGACCCGGGTGGAGTAGCACAGGTCAGGGCTGTCTTCCCCATTGCTCTGTGGCTCTGGAGGACCCCAGGCCCTTGCCTCCCACTCTCCCTCCTTCCTCTGGCCCTGCCCTCCATCTGTTTAGCTCCTGCCCCTCAGTGTCTGTTTCTCCTCTTCCCTCCCTTCTCTCCCCATTCTTCTTTCTTCTCTTTTCTTTTTTCTCTCCTCCTCCTCCTCCTCCTCCTCCTCCTCCTCCACCTCCTCCTCCTCTACCTATGTAGCCCTAGCTGTCCTGGAACCCTTACTATGTGGCTCAGGCTGGCCTGGAATCCACGGAGATCTGATAAAAGTATGGACCTGGACAGCTGGCTCAACAGTTGTTGTTACACACACACACTCACAGCTCGAGGACAGGAGTCTCTCTGTGCCTGGTGCCATAGACCCCTGGCATCTTGCCTGCCCCCCCCCCCCCACACACACCCGGGAGGCACAGGAAGACATCCGGGAGGGTCACTGTTTCTCCTGGGAGGGTCAGGAAGGCCTTCCTGAAGCGACCTGAGGAAGGGGGAGGAGCCACGCACATCCTAGGGAGGAGCATTCCCCAGTCACCTACCAGTACAAAGGCCCGAGGGAGAGCACGCCTGCGCACTGTGCACCCGCCCCGGGCTGAAAGACCAGCAAGGAGGGTTTTGTAGCTGGGTAAAGCAGGGGTGGGGGTGTGTGGGGGTGTGGGGGTGGGGAAGGGATGAGGGATGGTGGGTGCAGTTATGTGAGCACTCAGGAATATGAGGAGGAGGATGGTCTTTCCGCTGAGAAGATACCATGGAGGCTGGGGAAGTGTCCAAGCAGGCAGGGATGGGGGCGGATTCAGGCTCTCTGCTGCTATAATGTCTCCCTTATCTCTTTCCTGCTTCCCCCCCCCCCCCCTGCTTGCAGTGGTCTCTGAAGCTATGGCCTCCGGGTGAGTAGTTTCTCCTTTAGAATGTAAGGGAGCAAAGGATGCGAAGACTGGAGGGGGGGTCCCCTTTTTTGTCTCCCGTGACCCCATGACCTCGCGACTCCATGATCTCATCTCCTCCCTCTCAGTACATTATACTGAAAAGGACCCTGGAGCATCAGTTTCCAAACCTTCTGGAGTTTGTAAGTGGTATACTGGAGGTCAGGGAGAAGGAGTGGTCAGGGCTCCCAGACCCCCAGAAACCCTGAGCCGCCTCCACCCACAACACCGCCTTGGCAGGAGGAAGAAAGAGCTACCCAGGTGACGGGGGAGTTTGAAGTGTTTGTGGACGGGAAGCTGATCCATTCCAAGAAGGTGATTTCTGGGATCAGAGGGTAGGGATGGGGTACTGGGAGGTTGAGTCACGTCTGGACCCTTTCTCCTCCACACCCAGAAAGGTGATGGCTTTGTGGATGAGTCCAGTCTGAAGAAACTCGTGGGTGCTATTGAAGAGATCAAGAAAAGGTAGCAGTAGTGGTGGAGCCGGACGCGAGGGCGGTGCCGTGGAGAGCCAGAAGGAGGTGTGCAAGTACGTGGGCGGGGCGGGGCGATATTTAGGACCCACCACGGCTCAGCTGGCCCTCACCCTTAAAATCGCCACACATCACATCCTTTATTTTTATTTTATATTGGGGAGGGGGGCACATGAGTGCTGTAACCTGTGCGTGGCAGTTAAGGGACGACGTGTGGGAGTCTCTTCCTCCACAGTGTGGTTCTGGAGACTGAACTCAGATGGTCAAACCTGGCGACAAGCACCTCCACTCAATTACCATGTTTGCTGCTCCCCATCACTTGAGACAGTTACTGTAGAGCCCAGGCTAGCTTAGAAGCCTTCATGTAGTTCAGGCTGCCCTTGAACTCCCAGCAATCCCCTTGCCTCAGCCTCCTAAGTGTTGGGATTACAGGTCAGAGCTTTACCCTCTCAACTCTTAGCCCCCCTCCCCCCTTTTCGAGACAGAGTCTCAGATAGCCCAGGATGGCCTCAAACTTGTTATGGGGCTGAGAATGACCTTCAACTATAGGTCCACCTGCCTCTACCTCCCAGTCGCTGGGAATTACGGGTGTGACCACCACCGGCAGTTTCTTAGGTGTTGCAAGTGAAGCCAGAGCCTGCGTACTCTAGGCAGGCATTTTACAACCCACCACTCCTCAGGCCTCTCCGTCTCCTTCTGTCTCCTTTCAGTGCTGGAGATTGACCTGTGTAATTGTAATGTTATTCTGTTGTAATTGTTGTCTGGGAGGCTTGCTGCCTCCATCGGCTGACCCAGACCTAGTCCTGGAAACTTCTAGGCTCCGTACAATCTCATCCAGCCTTAGAATGGTTTCAGCCTCTGAGACTTGCTGCTGAATAAACTTACCCCTTTCTAGTTCTCTCTGAACTCTGGCTGGCCGGTTCAACTCAACTGCCATGGCTCAAACTCCTCCCCAGCTGACTGATTCAATCTGGCTTCTCTCCGCTTCTCACTGAATTGCTCTGCTTGGCCTCAAACTGACTTAGGGAATCTGTTCTAATCTTTGGCTTCTTCTCATCTCTGGTTCATTCAGTCTTCACCTGTGTCGAGCTTGTTCTCTCTGCAGCCTGCCTCTGCACAACTGTCCCAGTCAAGCTGCCCCCCTACTCTCTCTCTCTCTCTCTCCGTCTCTGCACTGCTCTCTTACATAGCTTCTCTTTCCTGTCTCTGCTTGTGAGAACTGGGCAGATCCTGTTCTGTCAAATCTTTCTCTGATTTGTCACTTTGCCACTCAATTAGACATCACTTTCAAACATGACTATTTCCTTCTACAAACTTAACTTTACCTTCTCAGTTTGGGAATAAAGGTGTTTCAGTAAATGACACAATTTTGGGGCTCACAGTGTAATCTAATATCCTGCAACAGACCTGGGCCTCATATGTGGGAGGTGAGATCTTTACTGTGGAGTTGTATCCACAACCTTCTTTTCTTTTTTTTCTTCCTGTCTTATTTTGAGATAGAGTGTGGTAGCACATGCCTGTAACCCCAGTACTCAGGAGGCTGAGGCAGGAGGATTGAGGTGAGTTTGAGGCCATCTTGGATTGCATAGAGAGACCCTGTCTCAAAACAAAAGAGTAACCAAAGCTAAAATCATCAAAAACCCAGTTCTTAGTTGCTGTTTCAGCTCAACAGCTAGATGTGGCTGGTGTGTCAGGCTATGTTGATCTGCACTGGTTGTAGAGTCGATCTGCACTGGTTGTAGAGTCGATCTGCACTGGGTTGTAGAGTCGATCTGCACTGGTTTTAGAGTCGATCTGCACTGGTTGTAGAGTCGATCTGCACTGGTTGTAGAGTCGATCTGCACTGGTTGTAGATGCAGTGCACAAAGGCAATCTGGCATCACTTAACGATGATAAAAGATGTCTGCAATGATTTATATATCATGGACGCTTGGGGTTTTGCCTTGGATTTGTGAGGCAGGAGCCAGAGATTTGGTCTCCTAAGCAGATGCTCTACCAGTGAGCCACGCCCCCAGGCACTCACTGCTGCATTCCAAGAAAGCCCTCTACCTCTGAGCCTGATATGGGAAGTTTTTGTTCCTAGACTTTGGGAGTTATTAATTTTTTTCAGGTTGACCTAAAAATTCAAGAATAGCTTGCCTCAGCCTTCTAAGTGCTGGGATTACAAGTGTGGGCTACTACCCAGCTCTAAGAGGAAAGTTTTAAAAATGGGAATATGAGGCCATTGTGACACCTGAGGAAAACATGTCTTCAAATTATCTAATATGCAATCAAGGGTCTCAAAAATCTCTCCTTTTTTGTTTTATTTTGTTTTTTGTTTTACATCTAAGCACAGTGAGTTATACTTGTAATCCCACTTACAAGTACTGGGTAAACTGAGGCAGAGGAGGCTCACTGGTATACACAGACTTATATACTGGCAAGCACACATACATATAAAATAAAAATAAACCCTAACAGCTGGGCAGTGGTGGTGCACACCTGTAATTACAGCACTCAGGAGGCAGAGGTGGGTGGATTTCTGAGTTTGAAGCCAGCCTGGTCTACAGTTAGTTCCAGGACAGCCAGGGATACACAGAGAAACCCTGTCTCGAAACAAAACAAAACAAAAAATAAACCCTAACAAAAATATAAGTTGATGCGTGATAAAAGATATTTAACATCTGCCTCTGGCCTCCGCATGTATGTGTGTGTATAGGCACACAACACGGTGCACCCATACACACAAGTGCACGTATACCACACATACCAACCACAAAAGCACTGGGCGTGTCGCTCAGTGGTAGACTGCTGGCTTGGTGTGCAGGAACTCGGGGATCTGATGGCAGGCACCACTGTAGTAAGGTGGTGCACAGCTGTGACTCCAGTGCTTGGGGGTAGAGACAGGAGGTTCCGTGACTCAGGGTCATCCTTGACTTCATAAAGTTCATAAAGAGTTCAAGTGTGTGTGTGTGTGTGTGTGTGTATTTAACATTTGCTTCTGGCCTCCACATTTATGTGTATATATACACAACACATGTACCCATACACACAAGTGCACATAAACTGCACATACCAACCACAAAAGGCCTGGGCATGTAGCTTATACACACACACACACACACACACACACACACCTATGTGCATATCTCAAATGAGTGATCTGATTCGTGGACCGCCTTAGAGCACGACACCTACAGAAATACTGATCTTTTTCTGGGCCTCCTTACTGTTTGTTTCCTTTCTCTCCCTCCTCAGGAGCCTCAGCGGGATGAAGAGAAGGGCTGAAATGCTGCCAAACCAGGTCCTTTTCTGATGGTGGCTGGGGCTTGGCTGGGGCTTGGGAGAATAAAGGGAAATGTAATCTGCTTCCCTGTGTCCGCTATGTCTGCTGTCACCACCACACTCACGCCTGCGACTGGGCTTTCTGCGTCTCCTCCTCTGGTCCAAGACCGAGCTGCGAGGAAGGACGGGGAAGGTCCCCACGTGTCCCTAAATACTCCTATGCTAAAGGCCTGGTCCCGCAGCTGTGCTGCTGCTGGGAGGGAGTGAATCCCATTAGGAGGCGAGGCCCAGTGGGAGGAGGTTAGGGTACTGGGTGTGTGCACTGGAAAGGGGATATTGGGACCCCAGACCTTTCCTTTCTCTCCTTGCTCTCCCTCCACCGTGAGGTAAGCTGTGATGTCCCATGTCACTGCAGGCCCAAGGCAAAGGGCCAGTGACTAAGAGCCAAAGTGAATCTTTTCTCCCTATAAACTGACTGTCTCCTGTACTTCGGGACAGCGACGGGAAGCTGACAATCACCTGGAATAGGAGGCTGGAGGAATGCAAGCTTCCTGGTGGTTCAGCCTCCACGCCTCATACTGTCAAAGCCAGTTTGTAGCTTTTGTCATGTCTTTATTTCCAACAGCCTAACTCAAGACATGTTTGGAAAACTTTTGATCTTATTGGCACAGCTAAAAGCCAAAGCCATGTGGGCAGTGGTGGCACACACCTTTAATCCCAGCCCTCAGGGGCAGAGGCAGGTGGATCCCTGAGTTTCAGAACAGCCAGAGCTATGTAGTGAGACCAAACCAAACCAAACCAAACCAAACCAAACCGAACCGAACCAAACCAAACCGAACCAAACCAAACCTAACTGAACCAAACCAAACCAAACCATTGATATGGAAAGAGAAGCTTTCTTCTCTTTCAAAAATATATTTCAAATTAAAAAATATTTTAAAAATTTGAGTGACGATAGTTATGCAACCAGAGGAAATTTTTGTCAGTTCTCTCTCTCTCTCTCTCTCTCTCTCTCTCTCTCTCTCTCTCTTGAGACAAGGCCTCTCTTCACAGCCCTGGCTGTCCCGGGTTTTGTTATGAAGATGAGGCTGGCTTTGAATACCTTTAACTTCAGTTCTAGGGCATCCTACCTCTTCTTGGGGCCTCTGAGGGCACCAGGCACAGGCACACGCAGGGAAAACACCCATGTGTTGTGGATAGCCCTGGTCTTGTTTTCTGATGCTAATTCTGCTTTCCCAGCCTTGTGAACCCTCTTCTCCACCTTAACTTTACTTTTCTTTCTTTTTTTTTTTTAGATTTATTTATTATCATATGTAAATACACTGTAGCTGACTTCAGACACACCAGAAGAGGGCGTCAGATAACATTACAGGTGGTTGTGAGCCACCATGTGGTTGCTGGGATTTGAACTCAGGACCTTCAGAAGAGCAGTCAGTGCTCTTAACCTCTGAGCCCCTTAACTTTTCAAATAAAGGCTAGAGCCAGTGGTTGGAGGGAAGGTGGAGCTGAAAAGTTTGGTGGAGAGGGAGGGGGGGGGGGAGAGGAAGGAAGGAGGAGGTGGAAGGAAGACAGAGCAGAAGCACATGGCTTGGAGAAACCACAAGTTATAAAAGATCTCACAGATGGGAAATAGAGTAGTGTGGTGGGAGATCTGCCCAATGTAGGCGTGTGGCCTGTATTCCTATTAATTGAGTTGTGATTATCTTGACCGGGCTTTTGTGGGTTGGAGATTTACCTCAACAAATAGGCGTCCAACGTAGGGCTTAGAACTCAACCAAACGTAGGGCTTAGAACTCAACCACCCTGTGATTCACTGGCCCCCCTAACCCCCAATATGGCTTTAGGCTGCAGCAGTGTGGGCTGGAAGCTGACTGGGTCTGAGGGGCCTGCGGAGAACCTTAGAGAGGCTCCTCCCCCAACCCCTAGACAGAGAGCTACAGCCAGGGTCATCCTGGAGCTGGGCTTGAGCAGCGGCGAGGTGTAGAACTGCAGGGAGGGACGGGTGACCCTGGAACACAACTGCCTGCGAGGCAGTTTCCGGGCGGACACAGTGAACTGATCTGGTCTGGGCATCTTTGCCTGGGAAAGTCTTCTGTGTTCGCTTCCCCAAATCCTTTGCGTGTCGTTCCGTCCACCCCACCCCCATCCCTGACAGCCAGAATGAATCTCCAGAAAGCTTACGGTTTGCCTCAGACCAGCCCACAAGCACATACTGACAGCTGCAACCCAAACAGGCACACAGATGACACAGGTCTTTCCACACCCACCCCTCCCTGTGAATACAGAACAGGGAGACAAAGGCACAAAGGGCTCTGGACCAGGTAACTCATTGATACAAAGAGAGCTATACAACCTTTTGATACTTAAAGATGAGAAACACAATAAATATCGTTTTGGCTTTATGTGATGATAATTTGAATGGCTTGACAGGGATGAATTTAGAGAAAATAGCCACCTCATCATTTACCGGTATTGCAATTTATTTGTTTATTTATTTATTTATTTATTTATTTTTGTTTTTTTGGATTTGTTTTTGTTTTTGTTTTTGTTTTTTGAGACAGGGTTTCTCTGTGTAGCCCTGGCTGTCCTGGAACTCACTTTGTAGACCAGGCTGGCCTCGAACTCAGAAATCCGCCTACCTCTGCCTCCCAGCTTGCTGGGATTACAGGCGTGCGCCACCACCGCCCAGCGGGTATTGCAATATTTATTCTCTTGATTTACAATTTCTTCTCAAAAGACACGGTCTTAGATAAA
The DNA here is from genome assembly GCF_947179515.1 of Apodemus sylvaticus. Lineage (NCBI taxonomy): Eukaryota > Metazoa > Chordata > Mammalia > Rodentia > Muridae > Apodemus > Apodemus sylvaticus. The sequence goes on from NC_067472.1 coordinate 184,455,236, forward strand.
AAAAATTCCTTGCCTTAGAAAAGAAATGACAAGAAACAGTAGAACTAAAGGTTCAGGATTTTATTGGTCAAAATAAGCAACAGAGGAGAAGGAAGGCTGGAGACAGGAGCTGGGAAAGACTCTAGAACAGAGGATGCGGCAGCTCACAGATCAGACTGGGCGGCAGAGAGAAAGTAATGAGGACTGGAAGCAAGGCTTGGAGAAGAACCTTTTAGAATTACTCAATCAAAATAAAATGGACAGCAGACTACCAGAATTGCAATAGAAAGAAGAATTCAAGCCGGGCGGTGGTGGCTCACGCCTGTAATCCCAGCACTCTGGGAGGCAGAGGCAGGCGGATTTCTGAGTTCGAGGCCAGCCTAGTCTACAGAGTGAGTTCCAGGACAGCCAGGGCTACACAGAGAAACCCTGTCTCGAAAAAACCAAATCCAAAAAACCAAAAAAAAAAAAAAAAAATGAAGAAGAATTCAGGGGCTAGAGAGATGGCTCAGTGGTTAAGAGCACTGACTGCTCTTTCAGAGGTCCTGAGTTCAAATCCCAGCAACCACATGGTGGCTCACAACCATCTGTAATGAGATCTGACACCCTCTTCTGGTGTGTCTGAAGATAGCTACAGTGTACTTATATATTATAATAAATCTTTTTTTCTTTTTTTTTTTTTCCAAGACAGGGTTTCTCTGTGTAGCCCTGACTGTCCTGGAACTCACTCTGTAGACCAGGCTGGTCTCGAACTCAGAAATCTGCCTGCCTCTGCCTCCCAGAGTGCTGGGATTACAGGCGTGCGCCACCACTGCCCGGCCAATCTTTTTTTTTTTTTTTTTTTTTTAAGAAAAATTCAAAATGTGGAGGCAGACCCTCGAACAGAGCATGCAGAGCTCAAGGAGCAGGAGTGACAAGAGGAGAGATATGAAGTGTGGACACAGCCTTAAGGGAGGAATTTAAAGTTTCAATTAAGGAAAATACTCAGAAACAGAAGATAAAAGTAGAAAAAGCCAGCCACAGGTTGTTAGAAAACAAACTCTAGTCTATCCGGTCAACATACAACAAAGATGTCCCAGCAATGATCATCCACAGGGTTATCAGGAATTTGAATGGCAACCTATGGATTTGTTAGAACTGAGGAAATTTAAGGAAAGTGTCATTAATTTTGAATCCATTCACCATTTGTAAAACAAACCTTGACTTCTTGGGCTATTAAAAATAGAATAATCCCACAAGACTGGAAGGATATGGCAAGAGCAACACCAGAACCTGCTGCTAATTTACAATGGTTTGCATGGTGGAGAGGTGGGCAAGGGAGACAGCACGACAAAATAGAGCCAGGGGAAGAGAAGTTTCCACAGAGCAACTGCTTGGTGAGGCTCGCTTTGCTGAGGTAGAGGTGCAGGCTGTATATGATGAAGAAACCCTAGCCTTGTGTCGATTGTCATCTTTAAGGGCCTGGGACAAAGTCGAGGAATCAGGAAAAGACTTGAGCCATTTACTCAAGTCATACAAGGTCCACAAGAAATCTTCCCTGACTTTTCACAAAGGCACCTCAGCTGTGGAAAGGAGTCCATCAGAGTCTGCAGCAAGGAAGGCAATAATTGAGTCTTTAACCTTTGAAAATGCAAATGCTGAATGCAAGGAAGTAATCAGACCCCTGAGGTCAAGGACAGCACCAATAGACAGTGGATTAGATAGACAACTGATGTTGTATCTCACTCACCTGATACGACTGTAATAGGAGAAGCTGCCACTAGACACCTAGAGATGACCCAAGATTTCAAATGTTTTAAATGTGATGAGCAGGGTCATCTCAGAAATGACTGCAGGAAAAACCAAAGTCACACCAAAGGGGGGCCTGTGCCTTCTTGGAATATGTCAAAGGTGTGGCAGAGGCTGACATTTGACTAGGGAATGTAGAGCAACAACAGACAAATGGGGCAATATCCTGCCAAAACCCTCGGGGGGGGGGGGGGGCTCTTGCAGGCCCCATGCCAGGCAGGGAGAGTTCTCTTCCTCAGGACAATTAAATGTCACTGCTTCAAAATCAGATGTTTTGAGACCACACAAGGCTCAGGCAAGTTCTATAGACAACTCAAAAAGCCTCAAAGGAAGCCAGAAATTAATATTTTGGCAAACTTCTATAGAATCAAAGACCAAAACTAAGAATACTAATAAACAATATTGAGATTGAAGGAATGGTTGACACTGGAGCAGATGTCACCATTATCTCTCCAAAATCTTGGCTTGCAAGTTGGCTACTTCAAGAAGTAGACATCCAATTTCAAGGAGTTGAGACCTTATCCCAAATAAAGAAAAGTACCAGATGACTTAAATATATAGGACCAGAAGTTCAGGTAGGAAATTTGAGGCCATACATGGCTGATATAGCCATTAACTTATGGGGGAAGAGATCTATTACAGCAGTGGAAAACCCAAATTAATATCCCCTCAGTCTCGGTGTCTAGCCGTGAAACTCATCAGGATCCTAATACAAATTTTAAATTAGTTAGGGAATGTTATGAAAGGCATAAACAAGATACAGCAGAGGATTGATCAATGGTCTATGACAAAAGAAAAACTACGGGCAAACAATTTCCACAATCCATTATTTATCATTATATGGATGATGTCTTATTGGCTGATCCAGATACAAATATCGTGGAAAGAATGTTTGATAAAGTAAAAAACAAAAAAAAAAAAAAAACAAAAAACAAAAAACAAAAAACAAAAAAAAAACCCCTTGCCTTCCTGGGGATTGCAAATCGCCCCTGAAAAAAACAACAAAGATGGGATTCTATTAATTATCTAGGGTATAGAATAAGCCTTCAAAAGGTTAGGCCACAAAAGGTGCAAACCAGAAGAAACCAACTAAGGACCTTTAATGACTTTCAGAAACTACTGGGAGATATCAACTGGCTTCAGCCTGCGATTGGTTTGGCCACTCAAGAGTTAAGCAATCTGCTGGGTGGTGGTGCTGAGTTGAGGCTAGCCTGGTTTACAGAGTGAGTTCCAGGACAGCCAGGGCTACACAGAGAAACCCTGTCTCAAAACAAAAACAAAAACAAAAACAAACCAAAAAAAAACCCCAAAACAAAACAAAAAAATTTACAAGGTGATAAAGATTTAAATAGCCCAAGAAAACTATCAACTAAGGCTGAGAAGGAGTTAGCTTTGGTAGAAAGGAAATTGCAGGATACAGAACTAGATCGTATTGATCCAAAGATGGCCTGGATCTTAGTTATCTTACCTTCTACTCGTTCCCCTACAGGAATTCTTATGCAGAGGGAAGATTATATCTTAGAATGGATATTTTTAGCACATAAACAGAGTAAGAGAGTAAAAACCTACATTGATAAAGTCTCTGAATTGATACTTAAAGGAAAAATGAGACTTGGACAATTAGTCGGAATGGATCCGGCTGAAATTGTGGTACCTTTTACTAACACAGAAATTGCCTCACTCTGGGCACAAGATAACACTAGCAAAGAGCATGCAGTAACCTCTTGGGAGAGATTAACAACAGGCACCTTAAAAGCCAGCGGCTTCAGTTCATAAAAAGAACTAATTGGATTCTTCCCTGTATAGCAATGGGAACTCTACTATCTGGAGCCTCTATAGTTTACACTGATGCCAGTAAACCAGGAAAGGCAGGATGTAGATCAGAAGATGTAAGTAAGGTGGCTGAGAGTCCCTATAAGTCAGTTCAAAAAATCTGAACTATATGCAATAATCATGGTGTCAGATTTTCAAGAGTCTCTTAATATAGTAACTGAGTCTCAATATGCAGAAGGGTTGTTTTACACATAGAGACTGCTGAACTTATGCAGGATGATTCCGAATTGACTTCATTATCTAGTCAGCTACAACAAATGTTCAGAAATAGGAGTCATCCACTATATATAACACACATAAGATACCATACAGGTCTGCCAGGCCCTCTGGCACAAGGTAATAATGAAATTGACCAACTATTGATAGGAATTGTATTAGAGGCTTCAAAATTCCATAAAAAATACCATGATAGTAGCAAAGGTTTAAAGAAAGAACTCACCAGGCGGTGGTGGCGCACACCTGTAATCCCAGCACTCTGGGAGGCAGAGGCAGGTGGATTTCTGAGTTTGAGGCCAGTCTGGTCTACAAAGTGAGTTCCTGGACAGCCAGGGCTATACAGAGAAACCCTGTCTCGAAAAAAAAAATCCAAAAAACAAACAAACAAACAAAAAAACCAAATAAAGAAAGAATTCTCTATCACTTGGCAACAAGCTAGGGAATTGTGAGGCACTGTCCTACTTGTTCATTATATAACCATACTCCATTGCCTACAGGATCTAACCCTAAGGGTACCCCTGAAAATTATATTTGACAAATGGGTGTCTTCCATTTTACAGTTTGGTAAAACTAAAATATATGCACCAGTACTATAGACACATATTCAGGATTTCAATGGGCAACTGCCTTAGTGGTAGAAAAGGCTGATTCTGTAATTACACATTTGTTAGAAGTCATGGCCATTATGGGAATACCCACACAAATTAAAATGGACAATGTACAGCATATGTCTCTAATAAGATGAAGCAGTTTTTTGCATATTATAATATAAAACATGTTACAAGCATATCAAACAATCCCACAGGACGAGCAATTATAGACAGATGCAATCAAACTCTAAGGGAGATACTTAATAGGCAAAAGGGATCAACAAGAACCCCCAAGGATAAATTACATAGTGCTTTATTAACCTTACTTTTTTTTGTTTTCTTTTGTTTTCTTTTGTTTTTTCAAGACAGGGTTTCTCTGTGTAGCTCTGGCTGTCCTGGAACTCACTCTGTAGACCAGGCTGGCCTTGAACTCAGAAATCCACCTGCCTCTGCCTCCTAAGTGCTGGGATTAAAGGCGTGCGCCACCACCGCCGGGCAACCTTACATTTTTTAAATGCTAATAAACAAAACACCACAGCTGCTGAAACACATTGGATTGTGGAAAGAACTATTGAACTAAGCCAGCCTGTTTACATTAAGGATATTCTAACATCTAAATGGAAAATGGGAAATGTGTTACGCTGGGGGAGGGGTTATGCCTATGTTTCCACAGGAAAAGAAAAGCTGTGGGTTCCTTCCAAGTCGATAAAAATCATACATGACAAAGGGAGACCTCTGAAGACCTTGGCGACACAGAAGAAAAGGGAGACTACCACAATCAACAAAATAGGTGGTGTATGTGTGGTGATGTTTATGTCTCTGTACGTGGAGACAGCTCTGGAACCAACTGAGACTAAAATGTCTTTACACAGCCAGTAACACTTACGGGGTACAGATTTCTAATGACTTGTTATTACACACCATCCTTTAGGAGGGCAGGCATACAAAGTTAGATTGTAGTTTGACTATGTGATCAAACTACCCTGAGGAAAGGTAGTCATCTTTCTTTATTGATTTTCATTGACCAATCAGTGCATCCTGCACACTCCATGTGAATGTCTAAGTTTTGTATACTGCAGGATGAAAGAAGAGAAAGACAGCCCTGAAAAGATTCACACTCTGGGATACTGAGATCCCGGACCTTCCATTCCAGCTTGACTCTACTTCAATTACATCAAAGCTGATTCTTTTAAAGACTTGCTTCCAGAACTTTCCCTGAACAGCTAGCTTGCCTACCCAGCCTTCCAGACTGCCATGGTCAAGATGTCAGTTAAACAATGAACTTTCTCAGCACACAGTGACCAGAAGGTAAATGATGTCTCCTTTGACAAAGCCAATTTTCCTATTTCCCTTTGGGCCCCCAGATGGGAATTCTTCACCCCAATTCAGCTTCACCCCAATTCAGCTGGAAGCAGACAGAAGAAGACAATCATCTCCCAGTTCCTTATGTTAGGTGGATGGTTCTGGTTATTTTAGGAATTATAGATATGTTTTCATTTAAGAGATATTTTACAAATGTAGATTTGGACAGGGAGGGAACTAGAGAGCTTAAACTCAGGGATTTCTACCTTTCCTTTCCTCTTCTCTATCCTTCCTTCTTAGGTAAAAGGGAAGGCAGTGGAAAGGAAAGGGGGGATATAGAAATATCATAGAAATTATAGAAGTAGACAATTAGGGATAGGTTAGCAAATCTACTCTTAAGCAAAACACTACATAGCTAGATCTTACATTGGTAGAAATCCTTATAATACAAAGATGAAGTTATGATATCTTATATTGGTACAGAATTTATTTGATATAAATTTAAAGTTTTCATTGGTATGAATTTCTTTTTGTTTGTTTGTTTGTTTGTTTTTCGAGACAGGGTTTCTCTGTGTAGCTCCGGCTGTCCTGGAACTCACTCTATAGACCAGGCTGGCCTCGAACTCAGAAATCTGCCTGCCTCTGCCTTGGTATGAATTTCTTATTGATATGAAGTTGGGATTAATATTGTTACTCTCATATAGGCATTGTGCCAATATAAATCACATAAGAATACAAGGCTTAGTTCTAGTCCTTCTATAACTGCTATTATAAACTGTTTTTAGATGATTAAGCAATAAAAGTTTGGGCCAGATAGCAAACTCATGGACCTGAGTTAATTAAAAGGGTGTTTCTGAGATATTTCATTTAGAAATGGTGGAGAGTAGTCAAGGTTTAACAGTTCAGAGATGCTTTGGGTAGATAGGTAGTCTTTAAGGGCATCAGAAGGTCACAGAATATGATGTTTATGGACATTTCTGTATTAAAGATCATTTGACTAGAGACCTGTCTGCTCCTGACAGCACACCTTTCTTGGATTCAAAGAAGACATTGAGCATCAGTGGAGTTGCTTCAGTTGTGGCGAGACAGCCACTAGGCAAGAAGTGCCTCATTTTGTTTACAGACAAAAATGTTGTTACTGTTCACAAAAAGGACACACTGTGCGGAATAGTCAGCTGATAATCTCTGCCAAGACAGAGTAATCATCCCTTCAAAATTCTGCATTACCAAGTTCTCTCAGATGATCCTGGACCAACCAGAAGGCTGAAGACTGCTGCTCCAACATTTTGAAGTATAGGGACTGTCCAGGTGATTAGAGGTCTCTATAAATTGGCTAAGTTTTGGAAGCTTTATTTTGTGCTTCCTATAATTTCAGGTAATATTAGCCATTCTTGGATTTCTGACAGGGTTGAAGACTGGTAGTCTCATAGCCAGACAAAGGTGTTTAGTATTGAGAACGAGAATGGCCGGGCGGTGGTGGCGCATGCCTGTAATCCCAGCACTCTGGGAGGCAGAGGCAGGAGGATTTCTGAGTTCGAGGCCAGCCTGGTCTACAGAGTGAGTTTCAGGACAGTCAGGGCTACACAGAGAAACCCTGTTTTGAAAAAAAAAAACAAAAAAAGAAAGAGAATGAGGATACAGATTTGAGAGGATGGTTTTCAGATGGCATACAATCTAAACCCAGGGCATGAGTCAGGTGTAGAATTATGTCTTTTAAGTTAGGATAGATGACAGAGGTACTATTTAATTGACAAAAATGAAGGACTGGATGTTAGGTCTATCTTGTACTTTATAAATTACAAAATGATAGTAGTTGTGCTAAATTTATGTCTGAGATAAAAGTCTTTTAATTGGACAGAAAAGGGTAAGTGTTGTGGACTGGGCTTGTATTTTGATGCTAATTCTGCTTTCCCGGGAGGGGCTGCAGATGAGGAGTGAATCACATATACAGGTGCCTTGTGAACCTTCTCCCCACCTTAACTTTTCAAATAAAGGCTAGAGCTGATGATTGGGCAGAAGGAGGGAAGGTGGAGCTGAAAAGTTTGGTAGAGAAGGGGGGGGGGAGAGGAAGGAGGGAGGTGGAAGGAAGACAGAGCAGAAGCACGTGGCTTGGAGAAACCACAAGTTATAAAAGATCTCACAGATGGGAAATAGAGTAGTGTGGTGGGAGATCTGCCCAATGTAGGCGTGTGGCTGGTATTCCTTTTTTGTTTGTTTGTTTTTTGGATTTGTTTTTTTCAAGACAGGGTTTTTCTGTGTAGCCCTGGCTGTCCTGGAACTCACTCTGTAGACCAGGCTGGCCTCGAACTCAGAAATCCACCTGCCTCTGCCTCCCAGAGTGCTGGGATTACAGGCGTGCGCCACCACCGCCCGGCTGTGGCTTGTATTCCTATTAATTGAGTTGTGATTATTTTGACTGGGTTTTTTGGAGTTGGAGATTTACCGCAACACACACACACACACACACACACACCCTCACACTAATTTTTAAACATAGGATGCTGTATAAGTATTGAGTTTTTAAAAACTGCCTGAGTGTGGGGTTACATGCATTTGATCTCAGCATTTGAGCAAGATCTCTGTGAACTAGAAGCCAGCCTGGTTTACATAGTGAGTTCTAGGGTAGCCAGGGTTATTACCTATGTATTGAGATCCTATCTAAACTATATGATTTATTGGGGGTTGGAGAGATGGCTCACTGGTTAAGAGCACTGGCCACTCCTCCAGAGGTCCTGAATTTAATTCCCAACAACCACATGGTGGCTCACAACCATCTGTAATAATGGAATCTGATGCCCTCTTCTGCAGATATGCTGACAGAACACTCATATGCGTAAATATTTTAAAAGTAAGTAAAAAAAAATACGGCTTATTTGTGAGATGGTGGTGGCAAGATGGTGCGGTGTGATGGTGTGGTGTCTTGGCCACGCTGGATGACTGGGAGCCTCATGATGATAGGGGTCCGCTGGCCTCACATTCGCCATTGGCATGGGTGCCCTCCCTTAAAGAAACGTAAGTCTGAGTGCTTAGCAAGCATCCAGTTTACAAACGGAGCCTCATTCACAGCAGCCACGAATCCCAAAACGTTCTTAGCAAAGATAATGCAAGACCCGTAAAGGCTTTTTTTGTTTGTTTTTTGGATTTTTTTTTTTTTTGAGACAGGGTTTCTCTGTGTAGCCCTGACTGTCCTGGAACTCACTCTATAGACCAGGCTGGCCTCGAACTGAGAAATCTGCCTGTCTCTGCCTCCCAAGTGCTGGGATTACAGGCGTGTGCCACCACTGCCCAGCTTATAAAAGCTTTAAAACACAAGGTCATGAAGCAAATTGAGAAGGACCACACGACTGCATAGGAAGATGCAGCACAGATGCCAAGCGTCAGTCACATACAGATCCAATGCAACCCAAATAAAAATGCCACCCGTTTTGGTAAAAAATAGTCACATTGATCCTAAAGATGCATTATAGGGGAAAAAAAAACCCAAAAAACGGTCCAGGTGGTATTGGCACATTTCTTTAGTCCCAGCACTCAGGAGGCAGAGGCAGGTGGATCTCTGAGTTTGAGGCCAGTCTGGTGTATGGAGTTCCAGGACAGCCAGGGCTACACGGAGACCCTGTCTTGGCCCCCTCTCCTGCAGAAATGGGGGAGAGAACAAGGCTCTGAAGACCAGGTCCTCCCAGATCTCCAAATGTCCCACATGAAGACAGATGTCAGCATGTCGCCGTAATCATTCACAGTGGCCAACATTTTTTTTTTCTTTCTAGACAGGGTCTCACAATGAAGGGTCCAGCCAGCCTCAAACACCACCGTGTTGCACTAGCTTTCTGAGTCTGGGATCGGAGGTGCCAACTATACTTGGTTCCATGTGGCAAGGCCATTATGAATCAGCCAGGCCACCACCAAGGTTGAGCACGTCCAGCTATAAACATCCCTGCAGGGCAGAAGGATCAAACGCAGGGGAAAGCATCCTTCCTGTGCTTCCGAGGGGTGGGTGAGCTGTTAAAGGCATACTGTGTGGGAATGGACCGTGGGAATGGACCATGCGTAGCGGTGACACCTTTGGCGGGGGCAGCCCCTGCAGTGTCCCGGGCTTCCAGGGATCACCAGCCTTCTTGGCAAGCTGCTTACCCACTGAGCATTTTTTTCTAGTTCTCTGCTCAATTGCCCAGGCTACTTTAGACATTTTATTGTTTGAAGATCTCACTAGGTAACTAACCATGGTCACTCTGGAACTTCTGCACATCAGGCTGGTCTCAAACTCATAATCTGCTTGCTGCTGTGCTGCCGGCCATACCTGGCTTAAACTCTGGACCTGCTTGCTGTCTTAGCCTCTGGAGTATTTAGGTTACAGGTGTGTGCCATCACACCCATCTTGGACTGCCTTTTTGGTGAGTTGTATGTGGATTTGGCAAACAAAGGCTAAGGACACACAGGAAAAGAAAGCCAAATGGCCTCACACATTGAAGAGTCCCCCCTGTTGCAGAGAAATGTAAACGAGATGGACAGGTCGAAGTGCAGTCTTACTGTGGGTTTTTCCCAAAGCCAAGACTGTTGTGGAGAAAGAGGCACAAGAGTTCCTTGGTGAATGGAAGTAAACAGGGGCCCCAAGAGGGCGGGGGAACATATGAAAAGCACCAAGGTTTTTGCCCTGTAACTGCAAGGAATTTGTGATCAGCCCCTGGTCCATAAAACCCCATCTCACAACCCCCCCCCCCAAACCCCAAACAACCCCTTTCCCCCCATCCCCACCCCAAAAACCCCCACAGAGAAGCTAGGTACAAGGCAGGAGGATCTCTGTGAGTTCAAGGCTAGCCTGGTTTACCCACTTAGCAGGTTCTAGGCCAGCCAGAGCTACAGAGAGAGACCCTGTTTCCAACACCACCACCAAAATAGACAGGAGCGATGACTCTGTGGAGTAGGTTCAGTTCCCAGAACCAACATGGGGCTCACAGCTGCCTGAACCGGTAGTTCTGGGGACCACACCCTCTTCTGGTCGCCTCAGTCTCTTGCATGGACATGGTACACACGTATGCATCCAACAGGCTCACACACATACTCACGAGTCTTTAAAAGAGCAAAGAGGAAACATTTTTGAACAATCCAGATGTCCAGAAGACAAATAGTTCATTAAATATGTTAAGATACAGACTTAAATAGTAATCATTAAAGAAAACCCGATATAGAATTACTTCCATTATAACTGAACATAAAAACCCAAGATGCTGATATATGTACTATGTAGATTTTTTTCTTTTTTTACATTGCACGTGTATGTGCACCAGCGGTGCTGGGAGGATATGGGTGTGGATTCTTCTTCCACCACGTGGGTCCCAGGATCAAATTCAGTAATGAGACTTAGCAGCAGACACCTTTAAGCACTGAGCCTTAACCAGACCCTACCTTGCCTCAGAAGTAACAGGAGCAGGGCAAGAAGGCTTGGGCTGCACCCTCCGCACCCGCAACTGGGGGATAGCTAGACTGGTACCGATTCCTGTACGCCTTATTAAATGGGTTTGAAAACCCTACAGAAAACAATTTCCCACCCTAAAACAAATCTGTTTTCAATTTGGCAGAAAAGTTTAACTTCCCATAGTATCTTTTGCTAGTTTTGAGTCTTGTGTCTGTATCATTTAAATATTAACTCATCTATTTCCACATGGATACAATTACACAAGGTCTTGAAAAATATTCATCTCACAACACATACATGATTTCCCCTATCTGAATATTTACAACTCGTCTACAGAACATCCAACACAAGAATTAACGATACATTGAGCTTGTCAGATGGTGACGAGACGACCCCCAATTCTGAAAGGTCACTCCAATAAAACCCAGGAGCCACTGACTCTAACAAGCACACTTCCCTGGTTTCTTCCCCCACCTCCGTTGGTTTCTATGGTCTTTTTCATCGGTAATTCTTAGACTTCATCTCTGCCAAACCATCGTCCTTCACAGCGAAGCAACCATGATTTTCAACAAATGCAGGGGAGGGAAAGATTGCTGACAGTCACAGGGTGGAAGTCAGAAGCGTCAGCCTCAAGCTTCAAGTGTCCGTCTCTTTCTGGGCCTGCTTCGATCCACCCTGCCCGTGGCTGTATTCTGGCTTGGATCTCCCACCTCAGGACATCTGCCCAGACATCTGCCTTTGCCCTTGATCCTAAGAGTCACCTGACTTCCTGGTCACCGATCTTTTATTTTTATTTTTATTTTTTATTTTTAAAAGACAGAGTCTCCTGTAGCCTAGGCTGGCCTCCAACTCGCTACATAGCGGAGGATGACCTTCAAGTCCGGATCCTCCGGCCTCCTCTGTCCAGAGGGCTGGGGTTAGAGAAGGCCACCCCTCAGTCGGCGGTGGGGCCGCGGGCGTCGGAGGCCGTGAGCGCCAGCGTGAAGGCGCGGGCGTGCGAGTCCATCTGCGGGGGGTTGGCGTCGAAGGCCGCCTCCCTGGCCCTGCAGCCCTCCACGAACAGCCGGCGGCGCTCCTGGATGGCCTGGAGCAGCCGGGTGGGGATCAGGGGGTTGGTGTGCAGGTAGTGTTCGAACATCCGCTGCTCGTACAGCTCCAGCAGGAGGAGCGGCGCGTGGACGTGCGGGATCGCCATCAGGCCGGCCAAGCCGCCGGGGAACTGCCCGGGAACCAGGTCCGGGGCCGGCGCCATGGGCGGGGCGGCTCTGAGCAGCGGCCCTTCCTGGACTTCGGGGACCCGGCTGCCTCCGCCCACTCCCGCCGGCAGGATGTCGCCGACGCCGTTCATGGGGCTCAGGTCCGGGATCCAGTTCTCTCCGGGCAGCTCGGACATTGCGGATCTTTGAGTCCCTCAGAAGCACGGGCTCCGGCGGCAGTGTGAAGACGTGCGCATGCGTGGGTTTCGGCGCCCAGGAAAACAAAAGTGCCTGCGCAAGTACTGAGCCCGGACCTCTATCGCCCTCTAGGGGTGTCAAGTGCTATCACCGCCACGGCCGCCTCCAGTTCTGGACCCATCACATACTTCAATGGTTGTTGTTGTTGTTGTTGTTGTTGTTGTTGTTGTTGTTGTTGTTGTTGTTCTTCTTCTTCTTCTTCTTCTTCTTCTTCTTCTTCTTCTTCTTCTTCTTCTTCTTCTTCTTCTTCTTCTTCTTCTTCTTCTTCTTCTTCTTCTTCTTCTTCTTCTTCTTACCACTATTAGTTTGAAGCAGCGTCCATGTACCCTTGGCTGGCCTAGAACCCATACATACACTCAGAGATCCGTCTGCTTCTGCCTCCAGAAAACTGGAATTAGTGGTGGTGGCACACGCCTTTGATACCAGCATCCGGGGGCAGAAGCAGGTGGATCTCTGAGTGTGAGGCCAGCTTGGTCTACAGAAAAACCCTGTCTTAAAAAACAAACAAGAAAACAAACAAGCACACGCGTGTATGGGTGTATTGTAACGTATCTATATATGTACACCATCTGTGTGCCTGGATCCCAAGAAGATCAGAGGAGGGCACCGGATCTCCTGGAACTAGAGTTACAAGGTGTTTGTGAACTGGGCTAGAGATAGCTCACTGGTTAAGAACTTGCCTAGGGTGGAAGGTCCTGGGTTTGATCCTTAACAGAGAGACAGAGGAGAGAGAGAGAGAGAGAGAGAGAGAGAGAGAGAGAGAGAGAGAGAGAAGGGAGGGATGGAGGAAAGAGGAGAGGAAAGAGTGGTGCTTGACTCTGGCTTCTGTGTTCCATTTAGTTTTGTGTGTGCACGAATGTTCCAGCCATGGCCAGTGCATGGAGATTGGAAGGTAACTTTTAGGATCCATGTGGATCCAAATTCAGGTTTGGCATGCAAACGCCTCTACCTAGTGATCCATCTTGCTGGCATATCTTCTCCAGAAGTTCCCTTCTCAGGAAAGGTCCCTATTTTTGCTCCCCGCCACTGTTCTTGTAGCTGTTTCTCTTGGCATTTCCACGCCTCTTTCCAGCACACAGCAGTGCTTTGCTTCACTCGAGTGCAATACACTGTTGTAGCTCTCCCGTGGCTGCACCTGCCCATCAGTAATCTCAAAAACACACACAGAGAACTGTCGGTGTGGGGCACAGCTGCAACCCCAGTCTTTGGGAGGCAGAGGGAGGAAGAGGCTGCTGATTTCTGAAGAGGCAGGCGGATTTCTGAGTTCAAGGCCATCCTGGTCTACATAGAATTCCAGTCCAGCCAGGGCTACACATAGTGAGACCCTGTCATATCCACAAAAAAATGCTTGTCAGTAAATTTGAAAAAAAAAAAAAGATCATGCTGTGTTATTCTCAACATGACTTCATAATTCACCGTGGTGCATCTGTCATAACCTAGGGTCACTTTTGTAGATTCTGGGTTTTGAAACAGGGACTTGCTACAAAGCACGAGTTGGTCTCTAATTTAGCATCCTCCTGCTGCTGCCTCCTTTGTGCTGGGATTACAGGCTGTACCATGTCCGCTATGTTCATAACCTGAGGAGGCCTTTGACAAAATACAACAAACTTTTTTTTTTGGATTTGGATTTGTTTGTTTGTTTGTTTGTTTGTTTTTTTCCCATACAGGGTTTCTCTGTGTAGCCCTGGCTGTCCTGGAACTCACTCTGTAGATCAGGCTGGTCTCGAACTCAGAAATCTGCCTGCCTCTGCCTCCCAGAGTGCTGGGATTACAGGCATGCGCCACCACTGCCCGGCTTCAACAAACTTTCTTTAAAAAAAAAACATGTTATTTTTCACTTATATGTGTGTGCTTATATATTTCTGTGTGAATGTGTATGTACACGTGTGTGTCTCTTAGGATTTGTATTCCTGTACAAAGCATTATGACCAAGAAGCAAGTTGGGGAGGAAAGGGTTTATTCAGCTTACACTTCCACATTGCTGTTCATCACCAAAGGAAGTCAGGACTGGAACTCACACAGGGCAGAAACTCGGAGGCAGGACTGGAACTCACACAGGGCAGAAACTCGGAGGCAGGAGCTGATGCAGAGGCCATGCAGGGATCTTTCTTATTGGCTTGCTTCCCCTGGCTTGCTCAGTCTGCTTTCTTACAGAACCCAAGACTACCAGTCCAGGGATGACACTGGCCACCCACAAGGGGCCCTCCCCACTTGATCACTAATTGAGAAAATGCCTCACAGCTGGATCTCATGGAGGCACTTCCTCACCTGAAGCTCCTTTCTCTGTGAAAACTCCAGCTAGTGTCAAGTTGACACACAAAACCAGCCAGACAGTGGGTGACCTTGGCGGCCAGAGGACTGGGTCCATTGGAGCGGAGTTGTGGGGTGGTGTGAGCTGCCCAGCATGGGTGCTGGGTTCCAGATTCTGGTTGTCAGGATTGAGCAGACAGTGCTCCTACTAGCTGAGCCATCTCCACAGCCCAACAACCATCTTCAGCTTTCTGTATGAGTGTCTTGCTTGCAGGCATACATGCCTGATGCCTGTGCAGGCCAGAATAGGAGCTCAGATCCCCTCGAGTTGGAATTACAGATGTCTGTGATTGTGAGCTGCTGTGTGATTGCTAGGAATTGAACCTGGGCCCTTTGTGAGAGCAACAGCGCTATGGAAATAATTTTCACAAGTCATGATCACTCACCACATTATATAGAATGCAGTGGCCAAGGCGCCAATAAACAGAAGTCAGAGGGTGGCTGGAGAGATGGCTCAGTGGTTAAGAACACTGACTGTTCTTCCAGAGGACTTGGGTTCAAGTCCCAGCACCTACATGGCAGCTCAGAAGTGTCTATCCAGTTCCAGGGATCTCACACAAAAATACATACAGACAAAATGTCAATGCACATGAAAAAAAAAAAAAGTCCGAGGGCCAGAGAGATGGCTCACGGTGAGAGCCCTTGTCATTTGGTCTGGTGTTTTCTGTTGCTGTTATAAAACACTGGCCAAACAAACACGGGGAAGAAAGGGTTTATTTGAGCTATAACTCTAAGGTCCAGTCCTTCACCAAGGGAAGCCAAGGTGGAAACTCAAGGCGGAAAATGAAGCAGAGACCACAGGGGAACACTGCTTACTGGTTCCCTCTTCTGCCTTGTCCAACTGCTTCCCCTAGACAGCACTGCCCACAGTAGGCTGGGCCTTTCTACATCAGTTAGCAATGAAGAAAATACCCCACAGATTTACCCAAAGGCCAAAATCCTCCCTGGGGCTCCTTTCCCCAGGTAAGTCAACTTGACAACCAAGACTGGCTATCACACACTGCACCCATGAGGGCTATCACACACTGCACCCATGAGGGCCATCACACTGCACCCATGAGAGCCATCACACACTGCACCCACGAGGGCTATCACACACTGCACCCATGAGGGCCATCACACTGCACCCATGAGGGCCATCACACACTGCACCCACGAGGGCCATCACACACTGCGCCCATGAGGGCATCACACTGCACCCACGAGAGCCATCACACTGCACCCATGAGGGCCATCACACTGCACCCATGAGAGCCATCACACTGCACCCACGAGGGCCATCACACTGCACCCACGAGGGCATCACACTGCACCCACGAGGGCCATCACACACTGCACCCACGAGGGCCATCACACTGCACCCACGAAGGCCATCACACACTGCACCCACGAGGGCCATCACACACTGCACCCACGAGGGCCATCACACACTGCACCCATGAGGGCCATCACACTGCACCCATGAGAGCCATCACACTGCACCCATGAGAGCCATCACACTGCACCCACGAGGGCCATCACACACTGCACCCATGAGGGCCATCACACTGCACTCACGAGGGTCATCACACTGCACCCATGAGGGCCATCACACTGCACCCATGAGGGCCATCACACACTGCACCCACGAGGGCTATCACACTGCACCCATGAGGGCCATCACACACTGCACCCACGAGGGCCATCACACTGCACCCATGAGAGCCATCACACTGCACCCATGAGGGCCATCACACTGCACCCATGAGGGCTATCACACTGCACCCACGAGGGCCATCACACTGCACCCATGAGGGCCATCACACACTGCACCCACGAGGGCCATCACACACTGCACCCATGAGGGCCATCACACTGCACCCATGAGAGCCATCACACCGCACCCATGAGAGCCATCACACCGCACCCATGAGAGCCATCACACTGCACCCATGAGGGCCATTACACACTGCACCCACGAGGGCCATCACACACTGCACCCACGAGGGTCATCACACTGCACCTATGAGGGCCATCACACCGCACCCATGAGAGCCATCACACCGCACCCATGAGAGCCATCACACTGCACCCATGAGGGCCATCACACTGCACCCATGAGGGCCATCACACTGCACCCATGAGGGCCATCACACTGCACCCATGAGGGCCATCACACTGCACCCATGAGAGCCATCACACTGCACCCATGAGAGCCATCACACTGCACCCATGAGAGCCATCAGACTGCACCCATGAGAGCCATCACACACTGCACCCGTGAGGGCCATCACACACTGCACCCATGAGGGCCATCACACTGCACCCATGAGGGCCATCACACTGCACCCATGAGGGCCATCACACACTGCACCCATGAGGGCCATCACACTGCACCCATGAGGGCCATCACACTGCACCCATGAGGGCCATCACACACTGCACCCATGAGGGCCATCACACTGCATCCATGAGGGCCATCACACACTGCACCCATGAGGGCCATCACACTGCACCCATGAGGGCCATCACACACTGCACCCATGAGGGCCATCACACTGCACCCATGAGGGCCATCACACTGCACCCATGAGGGCCATCACACACTGCACCCATGAGGGCCATCACACTGCACCCATGAGGGCCATTACACACTGCACCCACGAGGGCCATCACACACTGCACCCATGAGGGCCATCACACTGCACCCATGAGGGCCATCACACTGCACCCATGAGGGCCATCACACTGCACCCATGAGGGCCATCACACACTGCACCCATGAGGGCCATCACACTGCACCCATGAGAGCCATCACACTGCACCCATGAGGGCCATCACACTGCACCCATGAGGGCCATCACACTGTACCCATGAGGGCCATCACACACTGCACCCATGAGGGCCATCACACTGCACCCATGAGGGCCATCACACTGCACCTATGAGGGCCATCACACTGCACCCATGAGGGCCATCACACTGCACCCATAAGGGCCATCACACTGCACCCATGAGGGCCATATGTGCTATAATCCCACCTCTGTGAGGTAGAGACAGCAGGAGGCCATCAGCTTAGCCCCAGGTTCAGTGAGAGTCCGTCTCAAGGAAAGTGACAGAGGTCACCTGGCCTCTGCACATATATGTATGTGTACACCATACACATGAACACATACACTGAAAAGTCAGAGAAGAATCATTAGAACAACTACAAACAGTAACATAATTGAACATATTGATGGGTTATCTGTGAAATGAGCAAGAACTAATAATTTCTGAAGAGATGAAGAAGCTTTTAGAATGTATAATAGAAATAACCATGTTAAAAAAAACAACAAATTATGGGGCTGGAGAGGTGGCTCCGTGGTTAGAGCACTGGCTGTTCTTCTACAGGTTCTGGGTTCAGTTCCCAGCACCCACACAGCAGCGCACGGCCTTCTGAAACTCCAGTTCCAGGGCATCAGACGCCCTCTTATGGCCTCCTTGAGCACCTGCATTCAAAGTACACAATATTCATGCAGACAGCATGGCAGACAGATGAAATATCTAGGAACAAACGACTAGACTTGGGAAAGACCAGTTTCAGGTGAATTCATCTAACAATATTAATACTCTACAAATAAAACATTTATACTCAAGGATACAAAGAAGTTTTTACGTGTGTGTGTGTGTGTGTGTGTGCTTGTTTCCATGTGTGTGAAGGTGCCATGTTTATGTGGAGGTTAGAGGTCAAGTCCCAGTGTTCTCTGTGACAGTTCAATCTGTCTTCTGAGACAGGCGTCTTGCGGGGACCCAGGGCTGCTGGCTTGTTAGAGAACTTCAGGAATCCTGTGTGCTGGGGCTACAAGTGTGTCACCTCATGCTTCCTGTGTGGGTTGGGGGCCAAACCTCGTGAAACAAGTATTTTACAGACTGCTGACCCCCCAGCCCTGGTTTTTATTTTTAAATTTATTTGGCCAGGATATTTAGCCAAATCTCAAACTTCTGGTGATCCTATGTTCGGGGATTACAGGCATGAGGTACCACTACTTGGTGTATAAAGTCTTTAAAAAACATGAGAACAGCTGGCCAGTGGTGGCTCACACCTTTAGGCCATGCAGGAGGCAGGAGCAGGCAGATCTCTGGAGTTCTAGGCTTGGTCTACAGAGCAAGTTCCAGGGCAGCCAGGACTACACAGAGAGATCTTGTCTCGAAACCCCCCCACCCCCAAATAAAAGTAAAAAAATGTGAAAACAGGGGGCTGGAGAGATGGCCTGGTGGTTAAGGGCACTGACTGCTCTTCTGAAGGTCCTAAGTTCAAATCCCAGCAACCACATGGTGGCTCACAACCATCCACAATGAGATCTGATACCTTCTTCTGGAGTGTCTGAAGACAGCTATAGTGTACTTACAAAATAAATAAATAAATCTTTAAAAAAACGTGAAAACAGCTCATTTGGACAGAAAGACTTCTGCATCTTTTTATTTACCATTTATTTTATTTTATTGAGACGGTTTCTCCGAGTAGCCCTGGCTATAGGCCAGTAGATCAGGGATTGAGGGCAAAGGCAAGCACCAACTCCACCTAGCTGGAGGAATTCCCTACCTTCCTGTGTGGGAGCTCACACCTGCGACCCCAGCCTCTGGAAGACAAGACGTGAATCCTTAATTTCAGGCCAGCACGGGTTAAAAGTGAGGTTCTCTTTTGAACCAAATATGACAAAACAAAAAGATTGAGAAGCTGGAGAGATGGATCAGAGGCCGAGGGCCTTTGCTGCCCTTGAAAAGGCCTGGTTTCTAGCGTCCCAAAGGTTGCACGAAATTCCAGTTCCAAAGAATCCAATGCCCCCTTCTGGCTTCCTGAGGCACTGCACCCACAGAGTGAACAAGCATACATGGGGGCTAGAGCTCAGACACATTAAACACTTGAAAACAGAGTATTCTATTATAAAATAAAAGGTATCTAAAACCAGTATCTTAACGACAGCGATATCCGTAGGTTATACATAATGTAATTCTAATAAAACTAGTAATAACGTAGAGTGGTGAGTCACACCTTTACTCCCAGCACGCGGGAGGATGGGCAGGCCATCTCTGAATTTGAGTCTAGCCTGATCTATTCAGATCCAGGACAGCCAGGGCTACATAGAGAGCTCCTGTTTCATCCCCACCCCAAGTAAAACTGAGCATAAATAACCAGAAACACTATTATTCTTTGAACAAATCCCAAATGGTTAAAGATAAAAAATTAAATCTCCAGAGAAACCCTGCCTTGAAAAACCAACCCAACCCAACCCAACCAACCAACCAAAAAACCAAACCAACCAATCAAACCAAACTGGAAAAAACAAAACAAAACAAAACAAAACCAAATCGGAAAAACAAAACCAAACCAAACCAAAAACACCAAACCATGACCCCCCCCCCCAAAGTCTCTCATATACACTGATAAAACTTTCACAATTTAGGGAAAACGGAAAAACAAAAACCTAAGTAGGTTGGTTGACTCAAGTCTGGTGACCTGATTTGATCCCCTGAACCCACATCGAGGATAAAAATAAAATCTTTCAGAAAAGCTAGTCAAATAACTAGAAAAATATATTTGTAACTCATATCACAAACTATTATCATACCTAATGTCGCTAATATACAGCCAGCTACTACAGCCATTATTACAGCTAATACTACAGCCATTAAGGATTTTTTGTTTTTGTTTTTTGAGACAGGGTTTCTCTGTGCAGACCTGGCTGTCCTGGAACTCACTCTGTAGACCAGGCTGGCCTCGAACACAGAAATCCGCCTGCCTCTGTCTCCCAAGTGCTGGGATTACAGGCGTGCGCCACCACGCCTGGCTCATTAAGGAAATTATTAAGGGGAGAAATGGATAAAGAATGTAGACAGTCAGGAGGGCAGTGGTGGCGCACATTTAATCCCAGCACTCGGGAGGCTGATGCAGGGGATCGCTTGAGTTTGAGGACAGCGGGGGCTACACAGAGAAACACTGAATTGAAAAAAACAAAAAAAGAATCTGGACAGTCATGAGAGAGGAAAAGGAACTAGATTTTTGTGGTGTGGGGTTTCAGACCCAAGAGACTTGTACATTCTAGGCAGGGCTCTACCACTGAGCCACGCCCCCAGCCCCTCACTGGGGGATTCTAGGCAGGGGGTCTACCATTGAGCCATGCCCCCAGCCCCTCACTGGGGACCCTAGGCAGGTGTGCTATCATTGACATATATTTTGAGCCACCTTTTTATTCTTAAATGAAAAGATAACTTAAAACAAAAACCTTAGAACTGATCTTTCTTTTCTACCATCAATCTGGTAAGCCCTGTACATCTGATGGCTAAGCATATTGGCTAGGCAGTCAAAAAATATCCATTTATCGATCACCCCTGGGAGCACCAAGAGGCCAATTAGCTGCATCTGTAAAGTTACAAAGGCAAGCCTTCGGCCCAGGACTGTCACTTCTAGAAATTGGGCTACAGGTATCACCAAGTACAAAGAGCATAAGAAGCTAGTCAGAGCCGGGGGGTGGTGGCGCACGCCTGTAATCCCAGCACTTGGGAGGCAGTCACAGGCGGATTTCTGAGTTTGAGGCCAGCCTTGTCTACAGAGTGAGCTCCAGGACAGCCAGGGCTACACAGAGAAACCCTGTCTCGAAACCACCCCCCCCCCAAAAGAGAAAGCTAGTAAGATGCACCATTAATTTTATGGAAACTTAAAGAGGAAAAAAAAAGTAGTAGGTATATAACATCATAAAGTATAAGACTTATTCCACCTTGGGATGGTAGACGTGAAAAAATGTGCTAACTGAAGCAGTACGCGCCCGCACACAGGCCCACTGGCGTGCACAGGAGCCAGCCTACCAGAGGTGGCGTCATCCTGCCAGGAGAAATGGATGGTAAGCAGCCCACCACCATCAGTTTATTCCTGGTTCCTAACAGGGTAGCCACCGAAACACAGCCCAAAGGGGTAAGTGCACTGGTTGGGAAGGTTCTTCAAGGTATTTTCATAATAAATCACAATACGCAAACCAAAATATGTCAGCTTTGCGAAGAAGTAAAATATTGTGTATAAAAAAACGAAATAAGGATGGAAACTGCTTCACCGGCTGCATGAGGTATGGGGACAAGGAGGGAAGGACAAAAGACTTCCTGTCCTTCATATTCTCAGGGCTTATGAACAAATGAATTACAAAACAAAAACAAGACAAAACTTTTAAAAAGTGGAAAATAAAATCCCAGAAAGTTGGTATGTTTGAAACACGATTTATCACGTACTATGTACAATATTTATGTTGCTTGCCATTTGCAATGTCTCAGAAACACAAAATCCATCTTACACTAATACACTCTTGTCGACATGAAGACTTTGCCTGTTCTGACAAGGTCAAGTTCTTGACATAAACTTCGACCTAAAACCAGTTTGAACTCTTCACGTTGATCTTTCTTCGTTCTGGGCTCTACTACTGGCAATTTTGAGTCTTCAAAGTTTTACAAAACCATCCTTATTAACGAGGCCACGAAGATGGACATTTTCCATAACACAAGAAATCTCAACCAATCATAAACTCAAGATAATGGTAGAGGAGTCTTACGATGCTTTCGACATTTCCCCCCCAATTTTCTGGCGCTTTTCCTCCCTCCAACGAAACACTGCCTCACTCCCAAGATCCTTTTGATTACTGAAAAGAAAACCAAGTCGTAGGATGGGGTTTCACGTGGATGCAGAGGTCTTGGTGCCGTGCCCATCCCCCAGCCCGACTCCTCACTCTCTGTGGATGAACTTATCGCAACCCAGTTCTTCTATTAGAGGATTGATCACCTCTGACGCAGTCAGGGCTATGGTAAACGTTAAAATGTCAAAATCCACCCTCTGGGGGTTGCGCAGGTACTCGATGTCGAAGGCCGCCTCCCGGGCTCTGCAGGCCTCCACGAAGCGCCGCCGGCGCTCCTCCAGCTCCTGGATCCGGCCGGGGGCGATCGGGTAGTTCTCCAGGTAGTGGCGCAGGAACTGCTGGTAATTGATGCCCAGGACGCTGAGGGGGTGGCGGAAGCGCATGTACGGCATCGCCGCCAGGCCGCCCGCCCTGGAGCGGGGCCTGCCCTCCGGAGCCTCCTCCTCCAGCGGCTCGCCCAGCAGCCGGGCCACCTCCGCCATCCGGGCTTCCCTGGACGCCGCCGCCGCCGCCACCGGGCCTTCGCGGGCAGCCGCGCCGCCACGGGCCGCCGCCGCGGGGCCTCCCCGCGCCTCCGCCGCCCTGCCTTCCCGGGCTGCAGCCACCCGGCCTCCCCTGGCCGCCGCCGGGGCTGCGGGGCCTTCCCGGGCCGCCGCCATCGGGCCTCTCCGGACCTCCTCAGGTCGCGCCGGAGCCGGGAGCGCACGCCGCCCGCCGCCTACCTCGGCCTGCGGGAGCCCGCGGTCGCCGCTTGCTGCGCCCGTCCGCGGGACGCTGCTGACTGCGGGCACCTGCGACATGTCGGACCGCGGGGTCAGCACCGCTGCTCGCGGAGGCCCGGGGATAACGGGACAGTGAGGCGCGGGGCGTGCTCGCGAGGGCGCGGACACGAGCGCAGTGCGCACGGGTGGGCGTCGCGGGCCCCGCCGTCTGCGCAGGCGTAGCTCCACCGGCGAAGCCGAGGAGCAGTGCGCACGCGTGTCCTCCGGGCACTCGCTGGCGAGCCTTGAGATTGCTGCCCAGCTGTCAGAAGAGCCTTTGCATCCTTTCTGTTGAAGGGTGGGGGTCTATTTCACATTTCTACCAATCGGGTTAAGTTTCTAGATTTAATTTTAGTTTTAAAATTAGTCTTTAAGAGTTTTTTTTTTTAATTTGTATGCATTTATTTTATGTACATGATGGTTTGCTTGCGTGTTTAAATGTGCACCGCATACATACATACAATGCCAGCAGAAGCCAGAAGAGGGCGCTGGATCCTCTGGAACTGGAGTTACGGAACCCTCCTGGGTGCTGGGATTGAATCTTTATCGGAGCAGCCAATACGCTTAACCTTGCAGCCACATCTTTAGACTCTTGGTTGTGTTTTTGAAACAGTTTCATGAAGTTCAGACTGCCAAGGATGGCCTTGGACTCCTGATCTTTCTGTCTCTGCTTCTTGAGTCTGGGATGACAGGCAAGTCTCACCATGCCTAGGTTATTAACTATAGTAACCTATGTATAGTATACTATGATTTATCAATTAAAGGCAAAACACAAATAGACTTACAAATGAACCATAAAGGCCAACAAGATGGCTCAGAGGGTAAAGTCACTTTTCGCAAAGTCGGATGACTTGCGTTCAGTCCCAGAAACCCTCATGGTGGAAGAAGAAAACCGACACCCAAAAGTTGTTCTCTGAAGGCTTCGCGTGTGCGGACGTGTTGAGAATAGAACTGGGCAGTAAGAGAGCGTAGGCGTCTCCTGTGAGTCACCTGTTCACAGGGCACTCTAGACCTTCAGTGACTGCCCAACATCTTGGTGTGTACTGGCAGCCAAGCCCTTCCTGTCGCTGATGCCACTTAATCAATTATCCGTTTTCATTTGTGGACTCTTTTAAAGATCATTCTTCCCCAAAGTCAGACCCCGAGTTGAGAAAACAACTTTTGGAATCTGAAGGGGCTCCAGTTGTCTGGAGAATGGCAAACGTGGCTCTGGAGGGCCTCGCCCTTCTCTCCTATTCCCAATGCTTTGCTAAGAAAACTGTAAGATACATCCCTAAAGCTGGTCACCAAGGTCTAGTCCCTCACTTGGCCGCTTCCTCCTCCTGAGGCTGACTCTCAGGGTCCAGCTATCAAAGCATTGAAGTCCAGTGATTGAAAGTTCCCTTTGGCTGTCTGAATTAACTTATCGTATCAAATTAAACACCTCATCTTAACACGCGGTTCCCCTTTGAGCCTGTACTAACTGCCATTTGTGTGCCACGTCTGTCTCCTCGATATCCCAGAGGCAGTCCTTTGTCACTCTCTAGAGAAATCCTTCCTCTTTCTTGCTCCCTTCCCTGTTACCTCCTCCTCTAACTCCAGTCTGTCTCTTATTCCCTGCCCTTCTCTCTCTGGGGCAAGAAATCTCCTTTGTATGAGACCTTGGTCTTGGGGTGTCCTAAGCCAATGCTGATCTCTTAGGGAAACTAGGATTTTCCTCTCCTCACCTGCTCCCTGCCCCCTGCCCCCTGCCAGACTGGTGCTTTCCAGGTGGCTATGTCTAAATGCGATTTAGACATATGTTAAATGGCTATGTCAAACTGAGAGAACATAATTCAAGGTCTAACACGGATGAGGAAGACGGGGAATCTGACGACATGCTCAGGCAGGGTACATATCGTGCCTCTGTTTCTCCCGCGCTGTAGAAGGAGCCGTTACAGAGAAGAACCTGTTATCATGGTGGTTGGCAGCTGTGTATGTGCCCACTGTGATGTAATTTGATTGGTACATTTAGTCACATTAGTCATTAGTGGCTAACAATTAGTAACATCAAGTTACTGCCACGAAACCCGAGGTAGCCAATATACAAAGAGAAGAGGTTTATTTAGCCCAGAGTTCTGAAGGTTCCAGTCAAAGATCGAGTGCCTCATTGCTGTGGGTCACAGCTGAGGGCACGTCATGTGGGGAGTGCCTGGTGGAGAGAACGCTTTGCTTTGTCAACCATGAAGCAGAGAGGAGAAGGAGAGGTTGCTTTTAGGAGTGTGCCCCCGCAACCTAAGAACCTCATACAAAGTCATTGTCTTAGTGAGGGTTTCTACTGCTGTGAAGAGACACCATGACCACAGCAACTCTTAAAAGGAAAGCAATTGGGGCTGGCTTACCATTTCAGAGGCTTAGTTCGTTAGCATCATGGTGGGAAGCATGGTGAGGAGTATGCAGACACGGAGTTGGAGAAAGAGCTGAGAGTCCGACATCTTGATCCGCAGGCAGGAAGCAAAGACCGTGTCACCACACAGCCTGCCCCCAGTGACCCACGTCCACCAATAAACCCATACCTACTCCAACAAGGCCACTTCTCCTAATAATGCTACTCCCTATGGACCAAGCATTTACACATAGGAGTCTGTGGGGCCATTCCTATTCAAACCACCTCAATCGTGCTGTTTAAAGGCTCACAGCATCTCCCTGGAGCATCCTAGGAACCAAGTCTTTAACATGCAGACTTTGAGGGATAGTCATCTAAACTGTAGAAACAGTAGGAGAAGGGGCTAGGGTGACAGCTCAGCTGTAGACCATGTTGTGTAACAATTTTCTCTGAGAGGGAAACATCCCAGTCAGCAGGGAAGCTCCTTCAGCAGGAAGGCAAATATCTCAGGAAGTCCCTGAAACTGACCAGATTCAGTAGACCAGTACTCTACTTCAGAGTACCAGTAGCTCTTAGACCAGACCACTACCTGGAAGAAGCAGAAATCAGCTAAGCTGCCTGGACGAGGTTTAGACAAATTGAGTCACTTGGAAGGACCCTCTCCAACCTATTTAGCTGTCTCCAGAGAGTGCAGTGGCCTCCAGGTTCTCAGCTTTGTAAGCTGTCACCCATGCTGGGGCGAGCTTTGGTGATACGGTTTGTCTGTGAGTCCTTTCTGCTCCTGTAAGTAACCCAATAAAACTCATTGGTTCACCAAGTTCAACTTTGGTGATATCTGTACTGATCTGTTGTGGGCTCTGAAAGTATTGGCTCAGGATCCCTAAGACCAAGCCTCTATCTAGCATTTACCTGTCACTCCAGCCTTTGCCTATTGGAAGCAGAGGCTCAGAGGCAGTGCCAGTCAGCACCACGGACAGCACCAGAGGTATCCCCATTGGGAGAGTGGGGTGGCAAGCTCAGTATATTTTCACAGAGCAGAAAATTTACTTCAGGTTGTCCTCTGACCTTTATAGTGGCACGTGATTGTGTGTGCATGTGCAACACACACACACACACACACACACACACACACGATGCTGTAGTCAGTATTTCAGACTTTTTGTTGTTTCTGAGACAGGGTTTCTCTATGTAGCTCTGGTTTTGCTGGAACACACTATGTTCACAAGGCTGGCTTTGGACTCACAGATATGCCTCCCGATATGGGGATTAAAAGCGTGCAACACATGCTGAGTAATGGTAGTGCATGCTTTTAATCTCAGCACTCAGGAGGCAGAGGCAGGCTGTTCTCTGAATTTGAGACCAGAATGAGTCCCAGGACAGCCAAGATTATACAGAGAAACCCTGTCTCAAAAACAAAAACAAAAAACAAACAAACAAAAATCCCAACCAACCAACTCAAACAAACAGCATATAATGACACTACATCTGGCTTCTCAGACCTTTTTATCTGAGATATAACATTTGGACATCACCAGCAGAAAACAGCTGAGAGACAGATGCATTTAGGGGGTGGCTGTGGGTGCGATGGTTCTAGTCCAGCATCCAGGCTGTTAGGAAGGCAGCAAGGGCTTTACTCACTGAGACAGCCCACTGACCCCCCCTTAAAAATTGCTGTTGTTTCTAATACATGGTGTGTGTGTGTGTGTGTGAGAGAGAGAGAGAGAGAGAGAGAGAGACAGACAGAGAGAGAGAGGGAGGGAGGGAGTTGGTAGGTGCACATGCCTGTGGATGCACGTGGACTCCAGCAGAGGGGCATGGATTCTCTTGAAGTGCTTAGCCATTGAGCCATCTCTCCAGCTCCTCATCTGCTGATTTTGATAAGGTACCAAGATCTTCACTGGGCAAAAGGACGATCTGATAAACAGATGAGTCTTCAAGTGGATGTCCACACGTGTTAGAGAAGCCAGTCTTCCAAACATCGGCATCAGCTCAGCAGTGCAGATGTGCAGGAGACCTCTAGGGTCAGAGACCAGCGGAGTAGACCTGTTAACAATGCTGAGGCTTCCTCGGAGAAGAGGGGCTAGGGAAAGGTACTGGAATTTCACCTGGGTTGGCACCTGATCCCCCCACACGTTTGTCTGCCATTGTGCTCTAATTGTGGGTGGCCCCTGGACTAAACAGTGTGAAGTCAGTGTAAGTGGACTCCATCCACGGAGATTGGGGGAAGCCATCATCCAGCTAAGTGAGACCTTATGGTACTGCAGCTTTGGGGTCCTCAGGCTCTGTCGACACACCCCAGTGCCCCCTGCTCTGTAAATAAGCCCAGTAAACTCAGGGCTACACAGGTTGAATTTAGTTGGAACTGAACTTGGCTCACCCCCGGAACCATGTGGGTGGTAGATTGTAATGCCCCTTTAAGACGTCTGTGTGTGAAGCAACCAGACCCTACGAAGTGAAGCAACCAGGTCACACCCTTCTCTATTCTCTCCCTGGGACAGAATCAAGAAGCAACTTTCCTATGGCCAACAGCTCTTATTTTTTTTTTTTTTTTTTTTTTTTTTTTTTGGGACAGGGTTTCTCTGTGTAGCCCTTGCTGTCCTGGAACTCACTCTGTAGACCAGGCTGGCCTTGAACTCAGAAATCCGCCTGCCTCTGCCTCCCAGAGTGCTGGGATTACAGGTGTGCGCCACCACCGCCCGGCATTTTTGTTTTGTTTTGTTTTGTTCTTAATTTGTGATACCATGCTTTTTGTTGTGTATACTCTGTTGAACTAAATCACATGGTAAGAAAAAACCTCCCAGTAGACCCCTAAAAACTTAAAAAAGACAGATATTTCCTTTGGATTTCTTGGAAGATTCTCATCTAAACATCCTTCTCCATTCATGGTCCCTCTGTCTCTCTGTCTCTCCTACTCATACGTTTACAAACATTGCAAGAGAATATGCTGTTGAGGCGGCTTACATCTGCCTGGAACTCTAGCTCCAGGAGGTCCAGTACTCAAACATGTATGTGTTTGTGTGTGTGTGTGTGTGTGTGGTGTGGACACACAAGCACAGATACACAGACACACAAAAAATGATCAAATTCTAAAACATAATTACTTTGAAATTTTATTTATTTATTTATTTATTTATTTATTTATTTATTTATTTATGTTTTTTTGAGACAGGGTTTCTCTGTGTAGCACTGGCTGTCCTGGAGCTGACTCTGTAAACCAGGCTGGCCTCGAACTTAGAAATCCGCCTGCCTCTGCCTCCCAAGTGTTGAGATTAAAGGTGTGCAAGACCACTGCCCAGCAAAATTTTATATTTTTTGTTTGTTTGTTTGTTTTGGTTTTTCAAGACAGGTTTCTCTGCATAGCCCTGGCTGTCCTGGAACTCACCCTGTAGACTAGGCTGGCCTTGAACTCAGAGATCTGCCTGCGTCTGCCCCCCAAGTGCTGGGATTAAAGGCGTATGCCACCCCCCCCACCCCCCCCCAACCCCCCCCCCCCCCCCCGGCTTATTTACTTTTATATATGAGAAAGAACACTGTCACTGTCTTCAGACACACCAGAAAAGGGCATCAGATCCCATGACAGATGGTTGTGAGCCACCATGTGGTTGCTGGGAATTGAACTCAGGACCTCTAGAAGAGCAGTCAGCACTCTTAACCGCTGAGCCATCTTTCCAGCGTCCATGAATACATTTTAATAATCCTAATGTTAGCCATCACAGCATCTCCCCGGGAGGAGTCCTTACTCCAGCACGCAGCCATTTGCAAAAGAGCATGATGTGCCCTTCCTCCCGTACAGTATGCAAAATCAACCTAAACCTGGTCACAGAAGTAAACATTTTAGAATGAAACAGTACTGGTCTTATGGGCCTGGGGTCCAGACACTCACCAGTGTGACCATGAATTTATTTTGATAAAGAGACTTTTATTCAGATACTGGCCTATACTCTAGTCTCAGGCTGGGGATCCCCCAGTGTGACCTGCAGACACATAGGTCAACGGCTTACAGAAGCAAAGAACATAGAATTACATCCCACACAGAGGCCTTTCGGGTGTCCTGATTATTTCCAGCAAAGCAAGATTTTCTTTACAGAATCAGAAACAAGGACTAACTTAGTGACCTATTATCTTAAATAAACAACAGTTTTATTAGAGTTGTACAAGGCCAGACAATTACAAAAAGCACCCTTACCAGCCCTTAACCACTGATAGGTCCAATTTTGCTTTATAGTTCTCTTAAAGACATTCATATTATGTTATTTTTTATTAATCATTCCATTCATTTACATCTTAAGTGACATCCCATTTCCCAGTTACCCTCCACAATCCCCCCACGCCACAACCTCCCTCTCCTCCCTCCCCTTTGCCTCTGTGAGGGTGCTCCCACACTCACCCACCCTCCCCTCCTCACACCTCCAGCATCCCCTACACTGAGACATCAAACCTCCACAGGACCAAGGCCCTCCATGTCAGGCAAGGCCATGCTCTGCTACATATGCATCTGGAGCCATGGGTTCTCTAGTATACTCCGTGGTTGGTGGTCTAGCCCCAGGAGCACTGGCTGGTCCAGCCATCAAATGTTGTTCTTCCTATGGGGTTGCAATTCCTGTCAGCTCCTCCAGTCCCTCCACCAGATCCCCCGACCCGCCAGGGTCGCTGAGCTCAGTCTGATGGTTGGCTCTGAGTATCCACATCTGCATTGGTCAGTTGCTGACTGAACCTCCCAAGGAACAACCACACCAGGTTCCTGTCAGCAGGTGCCTCCTGGCTACAGTGTCAGGTTTGGTGTCTGCAGAGGGGAGGGATCCCAAGGTGGGACGGTCCCCTGATGGCTCTTCCTTCAGTCTCTGCTCTAAAAAGAGACATTTTAAACTTTTGTTTGTGGTGCTTTTTGGTAATTTTGCTTTTTAAAAGATTTATTTAGGCCGGGTGGAGGTGGTGCAGGTTTTTTAATTCCAGCACTTGGGAGGCAGAGGCAGGCGGATTTCTGAGTTCGAGGCCAGCCTGGTCTACAGAGTGAGTTCCAGGACAGCCAGGGCTACACGGAGAAAACCTGTCTTGAAAAAACAAAACAGAGTCAAAAAATATTTATTTATTTGTTTGTTTGTTCATTGTATATAAGTACACCATAGCTGTCTTCAGACACACCAGAAGACATCTGATTCCATTAAAGATGGTTGTGAGCCACCACGTGGTTGCTGGAAATTGAACTCAGGACCTCTGGAAGAGCAGTCAGCGCTCTTAACCACTGAGCCATCTTTGTAATCCCCAGTTTTCTTTTTTGGAGACTAAGTTTATCTGTGTAGCCCTAGCTATCCTAGAACTGGTTCTGTAGGCCAGGCTGGCCTCAAGGTCACAGTGATCCCCCTACTCCTGCCTCTGGAACATTGGGATTAAAGGCAAGTGCTACCACTGCCTAGCTTAATGTTTTCTGAGAGGTGTCTCTAAACTCTCGATGATAGTGGCACACACGTTTAATCCTAGCACTCAGGAAGCAGAGGCAGGCTGATCTGTGAGTTCGAGGCTGGCCCAGTCTACAGAGTGATATAGGCATAAATTTTTTGTAGCCTATTTTTAATAAATGTCCAACCACTCCTGATGTCTACTACCCAGCAGAGGTAGTGGAAGAGAATTTATTAGGATGTGGGGGAAGTGGACCTGTTCAGCAATAGTTCTTTGGGGGCGGGTTCGATCTTTGGCTGTGGTTCAGTCCCATAGCAAACACCAAGTACACTCAGCAGGTACAGACCGGTCCTCTTGGCAGCCAGGCACCACACACAAACCAGCAGCTGTAGTTCAATCCTGAAGAAACAGCAAGGCTGGCCAACAGACCTGAGGTGAGACTGCAGAAGCTGCCGCAGGAACCTACGGAGCAGCAGCTCCTGGGCAAATTTCTCTCAATGGCTGCATTATCACACATGTAGCTCAACAATGCTATGTAAGGAAACCAACACATGTGTGTCTTTACTGAAGAACAGCGAGGTGGAGCAAACCAAACCAAGACTCCGTGCTCGTCCCCGTCTGTGGGGTCATAGCTATACACCATCATCACCTGTCTTTTCTTGTGTCTGCTGTAGCAAGGCATCCTTTCATCTGTGTCTGCTTCAGGAAAACACCTTTTCCAGTGTCTGCAGGACATCCTTGCACCTGTGTGCCCCAGCAAAACATCATTTCACATAACTGACTTTCCAAAGAACTGGAGGTTTCCACTTCAGAGTAGATTGGAGCCCAGGACAGCCAGGGCTACACAGAGAAACCTTGACTTGAAAAACAAAACAAAAAGATCCCCTAGTAGATCTGTGAGTTTGCTGTCAGCCTGGTCTGCCAGGAGAGTTCCAGGCCAGGGAAGGCTACATAATGAGACTCTGTCCCCAGAAAAAAAATTTTTTTTAATATTTCGTATTTAACTAATTAGTTGACTTTTTTAAAAATAAGAGATATTTATTTTTATTTATATGAGTACACTGCAGCTGTCTTCAGACACACCAGAAGAGGACATGGGATCCCATTACAGATGGTTGTGAGCCACCATGTGGTTGCTGGGAATTAAACTCAGGACCTCTGGAAGAGCAGTCAGTGCTCTTAACTGCTGAGCCATCTCTCCAGCTCTTGACCATTTTTGGACCATGAACTATTGACCTGTTGGGACTCTTTGCCTCTGCCTCCCAGATGTTGGGATTACAGGTGTGTACCACCAGACCTGGCTCTTAATTTAAGAAAATTATCTAGGGATAGCACCACAGTATAGAATCCAGGCTTATTCTGTAGCCCAGGCTAGCCTTGAATGTAAGTTTGCCTTCTCAGCGTTCTCAGTGCAGCTATCACTGGCCACCATGCAGGGCTGAGGCTTTCTTCTGCTTTTGTGACTATCCTGAATGGAGGGATGAACCTGGAGCTCGCAAACCTCTTTCCCGCCTCTCAGTGTCTTCCGTGAGAACTCAAGTCAAAATGGCTTCTGTAGAGTTTTTTGGATTTGGTTTTTTGGTTTTTTTGAGACAGGGTTTCTCTGTATAGCCCTGGCTGTCCTGGAACTCACTCAGTAGAGCAGGCTGGCCTCGAACTCAGAAATCTGCCTGCCTCTGCCGCCCAGAATGCTGGGATTGCAGGCGGGTGCCACCACCTCCAGGCTTCTATAGAGTTTTGCACAGGAGAACATTATCCCTCTTGGATTAGGGAGGTTTTGGTCGTGGACTGATGATGTAGGTGTGATTGTATTTAAATCTCCATGTCCTGCCTCACTGAGGGCACAGTCTTTGGGGCACTCTAAGTGTTCGGACAGATGGAGAAGTCTGCTGCTCCGAGGGATTCGATGTCACGTGAGCAAAGTGCGGAAGCTGCGTGGCGGTGGGGGTGTGGGGGTGTGGGGTGTGGGTGGGTGTGGGGGTGAGGTGGGTTCCCTGGCTGTGGCTGCTCCTCCATCGGA
This sequence comes from Apodemus sylvaticus, assembly GCF_947179515.1. Taxonomy (NCBI): domain Eukaryota; kingdom Metazoa; phylum Chordata; class Mammalia; order Rodentia; family Muridae; genus Apodemus; species Apodemus sylvaticus. The sequence continues at coordinate 184,488,277 of NC_067472.1, forward strand.
GGTGTCCAACTTCTCTTGGAGTCCCACGGCCAGAACCCATCAGGGCTACAGACGCCTTTCTCCCCATCTTTCATAGCTTTTTTCTATTTCTTCTGCTTTCTGAGGCTAGAAGCCAAGGTATCCCCCGGGCTAGGGAAGGGTTCTACTGCTGAGCCACGCGCCAGCTACCTGTTCGACATTTTAATTAATTGTGTGTATTTGCCTGTGGGTTGGTGATCTTGAGTGCTCCCGGAAACCAGGAGAGAGTTAGAAATCCTTGAGGCAAGCCGGGCGGTGGAGGCACACGCCTGTAATCCCAGCACTCTGGGAGGCAGAGGCAGGCGCATTTCTGAGTTTGAGGCCAGCCTGGTCTACAGAGTGAGTTCCAGGACAGCCAGGGCTACCCTGAGGCAGAGGCCGTGGGTTCTGGGAATCAGACTGGATTTTTTTTTTTTTTGCAAGAATAGAATTCAATCTATGAATTAAAGGTCGTTGGAATCAGCTGGTGTGGGTGTTGGGGACAGAACTGGGATCATTTGTAAGGGCAGCGAGGGCTCTGAACCTCAGTACCATCTCTACAGTGCCAAAAAATATTTTTTAAAATACAATTTTATTAAAAAAAATTACATTTAGCCAGGCCCATGCCTTTAATCCCAGCCCTCTGGAGGCAGAAATGAGACTTCTGAGTTCAAGGCCAGCCTCGTCTACAGAGCTAGTTTGGGGATAGCCAGGGCTATACAAAAACCCTATCTCCCAAAACAAACAAACAAACAAACAAACAAACAAACAAACAAACACATCTGTCTCTCTATCTCCTGCACTTCAATTTTAAAAACTATTATGGTATTCATTGGTATATATTAGTTGTGCAGAATAATGGTTTCATATTTGTATACATGTTGGATAATATTTACTCCCCCTCTATGGCCTCCAAGTCACCCTCCACCTCCTTAGAGTGTCCTCCCTTCTTACTTCCTTTTCTCTCCCCTCCTTCTCCTTCCTCTGTCTGACCGGCTTTCTCTGTGTAGCCCTGCCTGTCCTGGAACTCACCATGTAGACCAGGCTGGCCTCGAACTCAGAAATCTGCCTGCCTCTGCCTCCCAAGTGCTAGAACTAAGACATGTGCCACCCCAGCCTGGCTTCTTCCTCTCTCTCTCTCTCTCTCTCTCTCTCTCTCTCTCTCTCTCTCTCTCTCTCTCTTCTCTCTCTTCTCTCTCTTCTCTCTCTTCTCTCTCGCCTCTCTCCCCCTCTCCCTTCTCCCCCCCCCCCCCCCGTCTCTCTCTTTCTCTCTCTTTCTTTTGCCGGGGTGGGGGGGAGTGGGGAGGTGGGGCGTGGGGCAGGTGGGGTGGGGGCGTGGGGGTTGGGGACCAGGGAAACAGGGTCTCCATGTAGCCCTGAGTATCCTGGAATTTAATTTATTCTGTTGGAGACTGGCCTCAAACTCTCAGAGAGCCGCCTGCCTGCCTCTGCTTCCTGAGCGCTGGGATTAAAGGCACTTGCCAGCCAGCACACCCTACTTATTGCTTGTACTTTTTTCTTTTCTTTTCTTTCTTTTTTGGTATAGAGTAGAGTTTATTCAGGGTAGAGGATGGGAGTTAATGGGGTAGTGGAGGTAGAGAAAGGCAGAGAGAGAGAGACAGAGACAGAGAGAGAGAGAGAGAGAGAGAGAGAGAGAGAGAGAGAGAGAGAGAGAGAGAAAGAGAGAGAGAGAGAGAGAGGAAGGAGAGAGTAGAGAAATAGAGCCTGGATATGACCATGTGGAGAGAGCAGGGAGGGGAGGCGAGCCCAGGAGGGCAGAGAGGAGAGAGGTAACAGTGCCAAGAGGAAGAGAGGCAAGAGAGCTGCGGGACTTTTAAGTTTAGCTCTCAGAGGAAACTATTTTTTTTTATTGATATATTTTTTTTGTTTACATTTCAAATGATTTCCCCTTTTCTGAGTCCCCACTCTCCGCAAGTCCCATAAGCCCTCTTCCCTCTGCCTGTTCCTCCATCTACCCCTTCCCGCTTCCCTGTTCTGGAATTCCCCTATACTCTTGCACTGAGTCTTTCAAGAACCAGAGCCCACTCCTCCATTCTTTTTGGACATCATTTAATATGTGGATTATGTCTTGGGTATTCAAAGTTTCTAGGCTAATATCCACTTATCAGTGAGTGCATACCATGATTGATCTTTTGAGACTGGGTTACCTCACTTAGTGTGATGTTCTCCAGCTCCATCCATTTGTCTAAGAATTTCATGAATTCATTGTTTCTAATGGCTGAATAGTATTCCATTGTGTAAATATACCACATTTTTGTATCCATTCCTCCGTTGAGGGACACCTGGGTTCTTTCCAGCTTCTGGCTACTACAAATAGGGCTGCTATGAACATAGTGGAGCATGTGTCCTTATTGCATGCTGAAGAATCCTCTGGGTATACGCCCAGGAGTGGTATAACAGGGTCCTCAGGAAGTGCCATGCCCAGTTTTCTGAGGAACCGCCAGACTGATTTCCAAAGTGGTTTTACCATCTAGCAATCCCACCAGCAGTGGAGGAGTGTTCCTCTTTCTCCACATCCTCGCCAATACCTGCTGTCTCCTGAGTTTTTGACCTTAGCCATTCTGACTGGTGTGAGGTGAAATCTCAGGGTTGTTTTGATTTGCATTTCCCTAATGATTAATGATGTTGAACATTTCTTAAGGTGTTTCTCAGCTCTCCGATGTTCTTCATGTGAAAATTCTTTGTTTAGCTCCGTACCCCACTTTTTAATGGGGTTATTTGTTTCTCTGGGTTCTACCTTCTTGAGTTCTTTGTATATATTAGATATTAGCCCTCTGTCGGATTTAGGGTTGGTGAAGATCCTTTCCCAATCTGTTGGTTGGTTGACGTTTTGTCCTTTTGACAGTGCTCTTTGCCTTACAGAAACTTTGTAGTTTTATGAGGTCCCATTAGTCAGTTCTTGATCTTAGAGAGTAAGCTATTGGTGTTCTATTCAGGAACTTTTCCCCTGTGCCCATGTCCTCAAGGGTCTTCCCCAGTTTCTTTTGTATTAGTTTCAGTGTGTCAGGTTTTATGTGGAGGTCCTTGATCCATTTGGAGTTGAGCATAGTACAAGGAGATAAGAGTGAATCGATTCGCATTCTTCTGCATGCTGACCTCCAATTGAACCAGCACCATTTGTTGAAAAGATTATCTTTTTTCCACTGGATGCTTTCAGCTCCTTGTCGAAGATCAAGTGACCATAGGTGTGTTGGTTCATTTCTGGGTCTTCAATCCTATTCCATTGATCCGCTTGCCTGACATTGTACCAATACCATGCAGTTTTTATCACTATTGCTCTGTAGTAAAATTTAAAGTCTGGGATACTGAATCCCCCTGAAGTTCTTTTACTGTTGAGAATAGTTTTAGCTATCCTGGGTTTTTTGTTATTCCAGATGAATTTGAGAATTGCTCTTTCTAGCTCTATGAAGAACTGGGTTGGGATTTTTATGAGGATAGCCTTGAATCTGTAGATTGCCTTTGGCAAGATGGCCATTTTAACTATATTAATCCTGCCAATCCATGAGCATGGAAGATTTTTCCATTTTCTGAGATCTTCTTTGATTTCCTTCTTCAGAGATCTGAAGTTCTTGTCATATAGGTCTTTCACTTGTTTGGTTAGAGTCACCCCAAGATACTTTATGCTGTTTGTAGCTCTTGTGAAGGGAGTCATTTCCCTAATTTCTTTCTCAGTCTGCTTATCCTTTGAATATATAAAGGCCACTGATTTGCTTGTGTTGATTTTGTAGCCAGCCACTTTGCTGAAGTTGTTTATCAGCTGTAGGAGTTCTGTAGTACAGTTTTTAGGATCACTTAAGTATACTATCATATCATCTGCCAATAATGATAGTTTGACTTCTTCCTTTCCAATTTGTATCCCTTTGGCTTCCTTATGTTGTCTAATTGCTCTAGCTAGGACTTCAAGAACTATATTGAAAAGATATGGGGAGAGGGGGCAGCCTTGTCTAGTCCCTGATTTTAGTGGGATTGATTCAAGTTTCTCTCTATTTAGTTTGATGTTGGCTACCGGTTTGCTGTATATTGCTTTTACTATGTTTAGATATGGGCCTTGAATTCCTGTCCTTTCCAAGATTTTTAGCATGAAAGGATGCTGAATTTTGTCAAATGCTTTTTCAGCATCTAATGAAATGATCATGTGGTTTTTCTTTGAGCTTGTTTATGTAGTGGATAGCATTTATGGATTTCCTTATATTGAACCATCCCTGGATCCCTGGGATGAAGCCTACTTGATCATGGTGGATGATCATTTTGATGTGTTCTTGGATTTGGTGGGCAAGAATTTTATTGAGTATTTTTGCATCGATATTCATAAGGGAAATTGGCCTGAAATTCTCTTTCTTAGTTGGATCTTTGTGTGGTTTTGGTATCAGCATAATAGTGGCTTTGAAGAAGGAGTTGGGTAGTGTTCCTTCTGTTTCTATTTGGTGGAAAAGTTTGATGAGTATTGGTGTTAAGTCTTCTTTGAAGGTCTGATAGAATTCTGCACTGAAACCATCTGGTCCTGTGCTTTTTTTGGTCAGAAGCCTATCTATGACCCCTTCTATTTCTTTAGGGGTTATGGGTCTGTTTAGATGATCTATTTGATCCTGGTTTAATTTTGGTAATTGGTATCTGTCTAAGAAAATGTCCATTTCCTCCAGATTCTCCAGTTGTGTTGAGTACAGGTTTTTGTAGTAGAATCTGATGGGTTTTTTTTTGTGTGTGTGTGCTTTGTGTGTGTGTGTGTGTGTTTGTGAGTTGGCTTACCTACTTTAACAGAATGGTCTCCAGCCATTTGCACACGACAGTTCCCTCTTGTCACTGAAAACAGCTTCCCAGTGACTTAGGCCTAGCTTTCTTCATCCAAGGATTCATTAATAGGCATCTAGGCTGATTCCATCTCTTGGCTACTGTAAATATGGTCACAGTCGGCATGGGTGTTCAGGTGACTCTCTGGCATTCTGATTTAGACCCTTTTGGGTAAATGCTGAGGAATGGTACAGCTGGATTATATATGGTAATTCTAATTTTCATGTCCTGAGGAACTTCCATATTGGTTTCAATAGTGGCTACACTAATTTACAGGTTCACTGATAGTGTGTGAATAACGGTCTCCTGCAATCCTCACCAGCATTCATTCATTCCCTCTTTTCTTCCTTCCTTCCTTTGCTCTCTCTCTCTCTCTCTCTCTCTCTCTCTCTCTCTCTCTCTCTCTCTCTTTCAGAGTATTGGCTGGCTGTGGTGCCACACACACTTATTGTTGTGGGGTCTGCTTAAATCCAACATAACTCAAACACCAGGTCAATGCAGATGACAAAAAATTACTGTAATCAAGCCACTCCTGATTGATTAGGGCCGCAGAGCAGACTCGGGAGCTGAATTACAACCCTGAAGGGACATTGTATAGCATGTTTACAGGAGTAAGACCATAAAGCAGGGAAGAGCAGGGTGGACTATAGCACAGTCCAGTCATAGTTTGACATAAAGGGCTGAGCTAGGGGATTTCCACGAATCAGGATAGGAGTAAGTTCTTGGGCATGGGAACGTGAACTTGCTTGACCTTGCCAATCCAGATGGAGACATTGTCCTTGAGATGTTTGGAGTCAGACAACTGCCTCCTTACAAGTTGTCCCTGAGATGTGTGGACTTAGACAACGGTTTCCTTACAAGAGAAACTGTTCAGCTATTAGGGTGTCTCCAGGTCCCCTAGGATCTGGAACCTTGAGTTTAGTTTGTTCCTGTGATAGAATGGAGCCGGAGAAGGGAATGTCAGTACCAAGAATAGTTTCTTTTGCTTGTTCCCCACAGTTTGATTCCTGTGCTTGAGAGGTAGAGATGGGCAGAACTTTGTGAGTTCCAGGTCAACAAGGACTACAGTGAGTAGTCACGGAGAACTCAAAAAGTTCTGTTTGCCTCTGCCTCCACAGTGAGGGAATTAAAGGCTTGTACCATTGCTACCTGGCCAGGGTGGGGTTTCTAACTTCTAAGGATTTGGTCTTTGAGTGGGTTTTAATATCTCTAATAATCTAGCAAAAAAAAAAAGTATCTCTCTCAGCTGCTTGGGTTTTAGTTAATTTCAGATGTGGTCAAGTTGACAACCAAGATCCTAAGTGTTTTCCCGCGTCTCTGTCTGGGCAGTACGGGTGTGACACTGCAGGGAGGTCAGAAGAGTGCAGTGGATCCTTTACACTGGGCCTTGTGGATGGTTCTGAGGCTTCTTGTTGGTTTTGGAAGATAAACTGGGGTCCTCTGCAAGAGCAGGAGGCAGCTCATTTGTCCAAGTGTGAGCCTCTCTGCATACCCCTTTTTTTTGGTTATTTTTTAACTATGTTAATAAGTATATGTGCATAAGTGTGCATGTAGGTGTGTGTGTGTGTGTGTGTGTGTGTGTGTGTGTGTGTGTGTGTGTGTGTAGGTGCCCATGGAGGCTAGAGAAAGGCAGGCAGTATTCGTCACCCAGTGTCAGGGCTGGAAACTGAATTCTGGTCCTCTACAAGAGCAGCAGGTACTGTTAGCCACTCGCAGCCATCTCTCCATCCTTCTATTGTAGTTTGTGTTTGCATTTTCCTGATGGCTAGGATGTTGAGAACTTTTGCTCTTGATTCCTGGTCGCAGCCTCCTTTTTGTGTGCCTGCCTCAGCCTCTCAAATGTTGTGGCTCCTGACATGTCCACCATGCTCTGCACATATTGGGAGAGCTATGAATAAAAGGGTCCAGGCTGTGAGTAAATATGCTGCCACTAAGTCTGTGGAGCCAGAGTTGCAGGCGGGGACTTCTGGGAATGGACTCTGAGCCCTCTGCGAAGGCAAGTGCTCTCTCCTAACCACCAGGGCGCCTCTCCAGTGCCAGCTCCCTTTTTAGGAAAGAACTGATCTCTGGATTTTCCTGCCTCGACTTCCCAAAGTGCCAGATCACAGCCATGTGCCCCATGCCAGACTTTCAATAGAGCATTACGATTACTTTATTCTTGAGACAGGCTCTCACTGTACGGCCTTGGCTGCCCTGGAACTTGCTGTGTAGATTAGACTGCCCTCAAATGTACGGACTCACAGGTGCCTCTGCCTCCTGAGTGCTGGATTAAAGGTTAGGGTTCTCCCCATGCCTTGCTTTCAAGGTTTTTAACAGTATTTCAGGAAATCCTAGTTAGGGTGTTGCTCAGCCCTTAACACACACCTTTAATCCCTCCAACTAGAATACAGACACACCCTTTCCTTAATAAAAAAATCTTTATTTAATGTATATGAGCACACTGTAGCTGTCTTCAGACCCACCAGCAGAGGGCGTCAGATCCCATTACAGACGGTTGTGAGCCACCTTGTGGTTGCTGGGAACTGAAGCCAGCACCTCTGGATGAGCAGCCAGTGCTCTTAACTACTGAGCCATCTCTCCAACCCCCTAAAAGGTACTTTTACCTAACATTTCCTGTTTCTTGACAGTGGTATTGTTTAGGAATTGATGATAGACATTGGGTGGTTTTATTTTCGGGATCCCCCACTGTACTGAGGGACACTAAAACTCCCTTAGAGGATCTGCATATGAGTCCCAGCCTTTCTGACTCCAGGCCCACAGGGTTAAATAGGAAACACACCCCTTTTCTTTATTTGGTTTTTCCAGACCGGGTTTCTCTGTGTAGCCCTGGGTGTCCTGGAACTCACTATGTAGACCAGGATGTCCTCAAACTCAGAAATCTGCCTGCCTCTGCCTCCTGAGTGCAGGGATTACAGGTGTGTGCCACCATTGGCTAGCTAGGACCTGTTCTAAAAGGGTTGGTGCGTACATTCTCCTGTGTTTTGTTGATAAACAGTGCTCTGAAGATTGAGTTATTTTTTACTGTTTATTTTATTGTACTTTGGACAGGATCATATTTAGCCTAGACAGGCCCCAAACTTATGTACCTGAAGAGGACCTTGAACTCCTGACCCTTCTGTCTCTCTCTGCCAAGTCATGGGCTCAAAGTTGTGTGCCACCACCCAAGGCTGAGAATATTGTCCTTGAGAGTCCAGAGCCGTCTTCCTTTAGAGTCTTGATCTCGGGTAGGAGCTATCTGCCTGCTCCAGCCACTGATGAGAGTCTCACACCACCTTCCTTGAATCCGGGAGGTCAGGATGTAGCTTGTGTCCCCCCCCCCCCCCAGGGAGAGTGCATCACTCACTCCTTCCTTAACCTTAACTGGTCACAGAAGTAAACATTGTAGAATGAAACTGTAGTGGTCTTGTGGGCCTGGGGTCCAGACACTCACCAGTGTGACCATGAATTTATTTTGATAAAGAGACTTTTATTCAGATACTGGCCTATACTCTAGTCTCAGGCTGGGGATCCCCCAGTGTGACCTGCAGACACATAGGTCAAGGGCTTACAGAAGCAAAGAACATAGAATTACATCCCACACAGAGGCCTTTCGGGTGTCCTGATTATCTCCAGCAAAGCAAGATTTTCTTTACAGAATCAGAAACAAGGACTAACTTAGTGACCTATTATCTTAAATAAACAACAGTTTCATTAGAGTTGTACAAGGCCAGACAATTACAAAAAGCTCCCTTACCAGCCCTTAACCACTGATAGGTCCAATTTTGCTTTATAGTTCTCTTAAAGACATTCATATTCTTTTATTTTTTTATTAATCATTCCATTCATTTACATCTTAAGTGACATCCCATTTCCCAGTTACCCTCCACAATCCCCCACGCCACAACCTCCCTCTCCTCCCTCCCCTTTGCCTCTGTGAGTGTGCTCCCACACCCACCCTCCCTCCCCCTCCTCACACCTCCAGCATCCCCCCACACTGAGACATCAAACCTCCACAGGACCAAGGCCCTCCATGTCAGGCAAGGCCATGCTCTGCTACATATGCATCTGGAGCCATGGTTTCTCTAGTATACTCCGTGGTTGGTGGTCTAGCCCCAGGAGCACTGGCTGGTCCAGCCATCAGATGTTGTTCTTCCTATGGGGTTGCAATTCCTGTCAGCTCCTCCAGTCCCTCCACCAGCTCCCCCGCCAGGGTCGCTGAGCTCAGTCTGATGGTTGGCTCTGAGTATCCACATCTGCATTGGTCAGTTGCTGACTGAACCTCCCAAGGAACAACCACACCAGGTTCCTGTCAGCAGGTTCCTCCTGGCTACAGTGTCAGGTTTGGTGTCTGCAGAGGGGAGGAATCCCAAGGTGGGACGGTCCCCTGATGGCTCTTCCTTCAGTCTCTGCTCTAAAAAGAGACATTTTAAACTTTTGTTTGTGGTGCTTTTTGGTAATTTTGCTTTTTTAAAGATTTATTTAGGCCGGGTGGAGGTGGTGCAGGTTTTTTTAATTCCAGCACTTGAGAGGCAGAGGCGGGCGGATTTCTGAGTTCGAGGCCAGCCTGGTCTACAGAGTGAGTTCCAGGACAGCCAGGGCTACACGGAGAAAACCTGTCTTGAAAAAACAAAACAGAGTTAAAAAATATTTATTTATTTGTTTGTTTGTTCATTGTATATAAGTACACCATAGCTGTCTTCAGACACACCAGAAGACATCTGATTCCATTAAAGATGGTTGTGAGCCACCACGTGGTTGCTGGAAATTGAACTCAGGACCTCTGGAAGAGCAGTCAGCGCTCTTAACCACTGAGCCATCTTTGTAATCCCTAGTTTTCTTTTTTGGAGACTAAGTTTATCTGTGTAGCCCTAGCTATCCTAGAACTGGTTCTGTAGGCCAGGCTGGCCTCAAGGTCACAGTGATCCCCCTGCTCCTGCCTCTGGAACATTGGGATTAAAGGCAAGTGCTACCACTGCCTAGCTTAATGTTTTCTGAGAGGTGTCTCTAAACTCTCGATGATAGTGGCACACACGTTTAATCCTAGCACTCAGGAAGCAGAGGCAGGCTGATCTGTGAGTTCGAGGCTGGCCCAGTCTACAGAGTGATATAGGCATAAATTTTTTGTAGACTATTTTTAATAAATGTCCAACGACTCCTGTTGTCTACTACCCAGCAGAGGTAGTGGAAGAGAAATTATTAGGATGTGGGGAAAGTGGACTTGTTCAGCAATAGTTCTTTGGGGGTGAGTTCGATCTTTGGCTGTGGTTCAGTCCCATAGCAAACACCAAGTACACTCAGCAGGTACAGACCAGTCCTCTCGGCAGGCAGGCACCACACACAAACCAGCAGCTGTAGTTCAATCCTGAAGAAACAGCAAGGCTGGCCAACAGGCCTGAGGTGAGACTGCAGAAGCTGCCGCAGGAACCTATGGAGCAGCAGCTCCTGGGCAAATTTCTCTCGATGGCTGCATTATCACACATGTAGCTCAACAATGCTATGTAAGGAAACCAACACATGTGTGTCTTTACTGAAGAACAGCGAGGTGGAGCAAACCAAACCAAGACTCCGTGCTCGTCCCCGTCTGTGGAGTCATAGCTATACACCATCATCACCTGTCTTTTCTTGTGTCTGCTGTAGCAAGGCATCCTTTCATCTGTGTCTGCTTCAGGAAAACACCTTTTCCAGTGTCTGCAGGACATCCTTGCACCTGTGTGCCCCAGCAAAACATCATTTCACATAACTGACTTTCCAAAGAACTGGAGGTTTCCACTTCAGAGTAGATTGGAGCCCAGGACAGCCAGGGCTACACAGAGAAACCTTGACTTGAAAAACAAAACAAAAAGATCCCCTAGTAGATCTGTGAGTTTGCTGTCAGCCTGGTCTGCCAGGAGAGTTCCAGGCCAGGGAAGGCTATATAATGAGACCCTGTCCCCAGAAAAAAATTTTTTTAATATTTCGTATTTAACTAATTAGTTGACTTTTTTAAAAATAAGAGATATTTATTTTTATTTATATGAGTACACTGCAGCTGTCTTCAGACACACCAGAAGAGGGCGTGGGATCCCATTATAGATGGTTGTGAGCCACCACGTGGTTACTGGGAATTAAACTCAGGACCTCTGGAAGAGCAGTCAGTGCTCTTAACTGCTGAGCCATCTCTCCAGCTCTTGACCATTTTTGGACCATGAACTATTGACCTGTTGGGACTCTTTGCCTCTGCCTCCCAGATGTTGGGATTACAGGTGTGTACCACCAGACCTGGCTCTTAATTTAAGAAAATTATCTAGGGATAGCACCACAGTATAGAATCCAGGCTTATTCTGTAGCCCAGGCTAGCCTTGAATGTAAGTTTGCCTTCTCAGCGTTCTCAGTGCAGCGATCACTGGCCACCACGCAGAGCTGAGGCTTTCTTCTCCTTTTGTGACTATCCTGAATGGAGGGATGAACCTGGAGCTCGCAAACCTCTTTCCCGCCTCTCAGTGTCTTCCGTGAGAACTCAAGTCAAAATGGGTTCTGTAGAGTTTTTTGGATTTGGTTTTTTTGGTTTTTTTGAGACAGGGTTTCTCTGTATAGCCCTGGCTGTCCTGGAACTCACTCAGTAGAGCAGGCTGGCCTCGAACTCAAGAAATTTGCCTGCCTCTGTCGCCCAGAATGCTGGGATTGCAGGCGGACGCCACCACCTCCAGGCTTCTATAGAGTTTTGCACAGGAGAACATTACCCCTCTTGGATTAGGGAGGTTTTGGTCGTGGACTGATGATGTAGGTGTGATTGTATTTAAATCTCCATGTCCTGCCTCACTGAGGGCACAGTCTTTGGGGCACTCTAAGTGTTCGGACAGATGGAGAAGTCTGCTGCTCCGAGGGATTCGATGTCACGTGAGCAAAGTGCGGAAGCTGCGTGGCGGTGGGGGTGTGGGGGTGTGGGGGTGTGGGGTGTGGGTGGTTGTGGGGTGAGGTGGGGTCCCTGGCTGTGGCTGCTCCTCCATCGGAGGTGTCCAACTTCTCTTGGAGTCCCAAGGCCAGAACCCATTAGGGCTACAGACGCCTTTCTCCACATCTTTCATAGCTTTTGTCTGTTTCTTCTGCTTTCTGAGGCTAGAAGCCAAGGTATCGCCCGGGCTAGGGAAGGGTTCTACTGCTGAGCCACGCGCCAGCTACCTGTTCGACATTTTAATTAATTGTGTGTATTTGCCTGTGGGTTGGTGATCTTGAGTGCTCCCGGAAACCAGGAGAGAGTTAGAAATCCTTGAGGCAAGCCGGGCGGTGGCGGCACACGCCTGTAATCCCAGCACTCTGGGAGGCAGAGGCAGGCGGATTTTTGAGTTTGAGGCCAGCCTGGTCTACAGAGTGAGTTCCAGGACAGCCAGGGCTACCCTGAGGCAGAGGTCGTGGGTTCTGGGAATCAAACTGGATTTTTTTTTTTTTGCAAGAATAGAATTCAATCTATGAATTAAAGGTCGTTGGAATCAGCTGGTGTGGGTGTTGGGGACAGAACTGGGATCATTTGTAAGGGCAGCGAGGGCTCTGAACCTCAGTACCATCTCTACAGTGCCAAAAAATATTTTTTAAACTACAATTTTATTTAAAAATATTACATTTAGCCAGGCATATGCCTTTAATCCCAGCCCTCTGGAGGCAGAAACGGGACTTCTGAGTTCAAGGCCAGCCTGGTCTACAGAGCTAGTTTGGGGATAGCCAGGGCTATACAAAAACCCTATCTCCCAAAACAAACAAACAAACAAACAAACAAACAAACAAACACATCTGTCTCTCTATCTCCTGCACTTCAATTTTAAAAACTATTATGGTATTCATTGGTATATATTAGTTGTGCAGAATAATGGTTTCATATTTGTATACATGTTGGATAATATTTACTCCCCCTCTATGGCCTCCAAGTCACCCTCCACCTCCTTAGAGTGTCCTCCCTTCTTACTTCCTTTTCTCTCCCCTCCTTCTCCTTCCTCTGTATGACCGGCTTTCTCTGTGTAGCCCTGCCTGTCCTGGAACTCACCATGTAGACCAGGCTGGCCTCGAACTCAGAAATCTGCCTGCCTCTGCCTCCCAAGTGCTAGAACTAAGACATGTGCCACCCCAGCCTGGCTCCTTCCTCTCTCTCTCTCTCTCTCTCTCTCTCTCTCTCTCTCTCTCTCTCTCTCTCTCTCTTCTCTCTCTTCTCTCTCCCCTCTCTCCCCCTCACCCTTCTCCCCCTCTCTCTCTCTTTCTCTCTCTTTCTTTTGCTGGGGTGGTGGGGAGTGGGGAGGTGGGGCGTGGGGCAGGTGTGGTGGGGGCGTGGGGGGTGGGGACCAGGGAAACAGGGTCTCTATGTAACCCTGAGTATCCTGGAATTTAATTTATTCTGTTGGAGACTGGCCTCAAACTCTCAGAGAGCCGCCTGCCTGCCTCTGCTTCCTGAGGGCTGGGGTTAAAGGCACGTGCCAGCCAGCACACCCTACTTATTGCTTGTACTTTTTTATTTTCTTTTCTTTCTTTTTTGGTATAGAGTAGAGTTTATTCAGGGTAGAGGATGGGTGTTAATGGGGTAGTGGAGGTAGAGAAAGGCAGACAGAGAGAGACAGAGACAGAGACAGAGACACACAGAGAGAGAGACAGAGAGAGAGAGAGAGAGAGAGAGAGAGAGAGAGAGAGAGAGAGAGAGAGAGGAAGGAGAGAGTAGAGAAATGGAGCCTGGCTATGACCACGTGGAGAGAGCAGGGAGGGGAGGCGAGCCCAGGAGGGCAGAGAGGAGAGAGGTAAGAGTGCCAAGAGGAAGAGAGGCAAGAGAGCTGCGGGACTTTTAAGTTTAGCTCTCAGAGGAAACTATTTTATTTTTTTATTGATATATTTTTTATTTACATTTCAAATGATTTCCCCTTTTCTGGGTCCCCACTCTCCGCAAGTCCCATAAGCCCTCTTCCCTCTGCCTGTTCCTCCATCTACCCCTTCCCACTTCCCTGTTCTGGAATTCCCCTATTCTCTGGCACTGAGTCTTTCCAGAACCAGGGCCCACTCCTCCATTCTTTTTTGGACATCATTTAATATGTGGATTATGTCTTGGGTATTCAAAGTTTCTAGGCTAATAGCCACTTATCAGTGAGTGCATACCATGATTGATCTTTTGAGACTGTGTTACCTCACTTAGTATGATGTTCTCCAGCTCCATCCATTTGTCTAAGAATTTCATGGATTCATTGTTTCTAATGGCTGAATAGTATTCCATTGTGTAAATATACCACATTTTTGTATCCATTCCTCCGTTGAGGGACACCTGGGTTCTTTCCAGCTTCTGGCTACTACAAATAGGGCTGCTATGAACATAGTGGAGCATGTGTCCTTATTGCATGCTGAAGAATCCTCTGGGTATATGCCCAGGAGTGGTATAACAGGGCCCTCAGGAAGTGCCATGCCCAGTTTTCTGAGGAACCGCCAGACTGATTTCCAAAGTGGTTTTACCATCTAGCAATCCCACCAGCAGTGGAGGAGTGTTCCTCTTTCTCCACATCCTCGCCAATACCTGCTGTCTCCTGAGTTTTTGACCTTAGCCATTCTGACTGGTGTGAGGTGAAATCTCAGGGTTGTTTTGATTTGCATTTCCCTAATGATTAATGATGTTGAACATTTCTTAAGGTGTTTCTCAGCTCTCCGAAGTTCTTCATGTGAAAATTCTTTGTTTAGCTCCGTACCCCACTTTTTAATGGGGTTATTTGTTTCTCTGGGTTCTACCTTCTTGAGTTCTTTGTATATATTAGATATTAGCCCTCTGTCGGATTTAGGGTTGGTGAAGATCCTTTCCCAATCTGTTGGTTGGTTGACGTTTTGTCCTTTTGACAGTGCTCTTTGCCTTACAGAAACTTTGTAGTTTTATGAGGTCCCATTAGTCAGTTCTTGATCTTAGAGAGTAAGCTATTGGTGTTCTATTCAGGAACTTTTCCCCTGTGCCCATGTCCTCAAGGGTCTTCCCCAGTTTCTTTTCTATTAGTTTCAGTGTGTCAGGTTTTATGTGGAGGTCCTTGATCCATTTGGAGTTGAGCTTAGTACAAGGAGATAAGAATGGATCAATGCGCATTCTTGGGCATGCTGACCTCCAATTGAACCAGCACCATTTGTTGAAAAGACTATCTTTTTTTCCACTGGATGCTTTCAGCTCCTTGTTGAAGATCAAGTGACCATAGGTGTGTTGGTTCATTTCTGGGTCTTCAATCCTATTCCATTGATCTGCTTGCCTGACATTGTACCAATACCATGCAGTTTTTATCACTATTGCTCTGTAGTAAAATTTAAAGTCTGGGATACTGAATCCCCCTGAAGTTCTTTTACTGTTGAGAATAGTTTTAGCTATCCTGGGTTTTTTGTTATTCCAGATGAATTTGAGAATTGCTCTTTCTAGCTCTATGAAGAACTGGGTTGGGATTTTTATGAGGATAGCCTTGAATCTGTAGATTGCCTTTGGCAAGATGGCCATTTTAACTATATTAATCCTGCCAATCCACGAGCATGGAAGATTTTTCCATTTTCTGAGATCTTCTTTGATTTCCTTCTTCAGAGATCTGAAGTTCTTGTCATATAGGTCTTTCACTTGTTTGGTTAGAGTCACCCCAAGATACTTTATGCTGTTTGTAGCTATTGTGAAGGGAGTCATTTCCCTAATTTCTTTCTCAGTCTGCTTATCCTTTGAATATATAAAGGCTTGTGTTGATTTTGTAGCCAGCCACTTTGCTGAAGTTGTTTATCAGCTGTAGGAGTTCTGTAGTAGAGTTTTTAGGATCACTTAAGTATACTATCATATCACTGCCAATAATGATAGTTTGACTTCTTCCTTTCCAATTTGTATCCCTTTGGCTTCCTTATGTTGTCTAATTGCTCTAGCTAGGACTTCAAGAACTATATTGAAAAGATATGGAGAGAGGGGGCAGCCTTGTCTAGTCCCTGATTTTAGTGGGATTGCTTCAAGTTTCTCTCCATTTAGTTTGATGTTGGCTACCGGTTTGCTGTATATTGCTTTTACTATGTTTAGATATGGGCCTTGAATTCCTGTTCTTTCCAAGACTTTTAGCATGAAAGGATGCTGGATTTTGTCAAATGCTTTTTCAGCATCTAATGAAATGATCATGTGGTTTTTTTCTTGAACTTGTTTATGTAGTGGATTGCATTGTTGGATTTCCTTATATTGAACCAACCCTGCATCCCTGGGATGAAGCCTACTTGATCATGGTGGATGATCATTTTGATGTGTTCTTGGATTTGGTGGGCAAGAATTTTATTGAGTATTTTTGCATCGATATTCATAAGGGAAATTGGCCTGAAATTCTCTTTCTTAGTTGGATCTTTGTGTGGTTTTGGTATCAGCATAATAGTGGCTTCGAAGAAGGAGTTGGATAGTGTTCCTTCTGTTTCTATTTAGTGGAAAAGTTTGATGAGTATTGGTGTTAAGTCTTCTTTGAAGGTCTGATAGAATTCTGCACTGAAACCATCTGGTCCTGTGCTTTTTTTGGTCAGAAGCCTATCTATGACCCCTTCTATTTCTTTAGGGGTTATGGGTCTGTTTAGATGATCTATTTGATCCTGGTTTAATTTTGGTAATTGGTATCTGTCTAAGAAAATGTCCATTTCCTCCAGATTCTCCAGTTGTGTTGAGTACAGGTTTTTGTAGTAGAATCTGATGGGTTTTTTTTTTGTGTGTGTGTGTGCTTTGTGTGTGTGTGTGTGTGTTTGTGAGTTGGCTTACCTACTTTAACAGAATGGTCTCCAGCCATTTGCACACGACAGTTCCCTCTTGTCACTGAAAACAGCTTCCCAGTGACTTAGGCCTAGCTTTCTTCATCCAATGATTCATTAATAGGCATCTAGGCTGATTCCATCTCTTGGCTACTGTAAATATGGTCACAGTCGGCATGGGTGTTCAGGTGACTCTCTGGCATTCTGATTTAGACCCTTTTGGGTAAATGCTGAGGAATGGTACAGCTGGATTATGTGGTAATTCTAATTTTCATGTCCTGGGGAACTTCCATATTGGTTTCAATAGTGGCTACACTAATTTCCAGGTTCACTGATAGTGTGTGAATAACGGTCTCCTGCAGTCCTCACCAGCATTCATTCATTCCCTCTTTTCTTCCTTCCTTCCTTTGCTCTCACTCTCTCTCTCTGTCTCTCTCTCTCTCTCTCTCTCTCTCTCTCTCTTTCAGATTACTGGCTGGCTGTGGTGCCACACACACTTATTGTTGTGGGGTCTGCTTAAATCCAACATAACTCAAACACCAGGTCAATGCAGATGACAAAAAATTACTGTAATCAAGCCACTCCTGATTGATTAGGGCCGCAGAGCAGACTCGGAGCTGAATTACAACCTCGAAGGGACATTGTATAGCATGTTTACAGGAGTAAGACCATAAAGCAGGGAAGAGCAGGCTGGACTATAGCACAGTCCAGTCATAGTTTGACATAAAGGGCTGAGCTAGGGGATTTCCACGAATCAGGATAGGAGTAAGTTCTTGGGCATGGGAACGTGAACTTGCTTGACCTTGCCAATCAAGATGGAGACATTGTCCTTGAGATGTTTGGAGTCAGACAACTGCCTCCTTACAAGTTGTCCCTGAGATGTGTGGACTTAGACAACGGTTTCCTTACAAGAGAAACTGTTCAGCTATTAGGATGTCTCCAGGTCCCCTAGGATCTGGAACCTTGAGTTTAGTTTGTTCCTGTGATAGAATGGAGCCGGAGAAGGGAATGTCAGTACCAAGAATAGTTTCTTTTGCTTGTTCCCCACAGTTTGATTCCTGTGCTTGAGAGGTAGAGATGGGCAGAACTTTGTGAGTTCCAGGTCAACAAGGACTACAGTGAGTAGTCACGGAGAACTCAAAAAGTTCTGTTTGCCTCTGCCTCCACAGTGAGGGAATTAAAGGCTTGTACCATTGCTACCTGGCCAGGGTGGGGTTTCTAACTTCTAAGGATTTGGTCTTTGAGTGGGTTTTAATATCTCTAATAATCTAGCAAAAAAATGTATCTCACTCAGCTGCTTGGGTTTTAGTTAATTTCAGATGTGGTCAAGTTGACAACCAAGATCCTAAGTGTTTTCCTGCATCTCTGTCTGGGCAGTAGGGGTGTGACACTGCAGGGAGGTCAGAAGAGTGCAGTGGATCCTTTACACTGGGCCTTGTGGATGGTTCTGAGGCTTCTTGTTGGTTTTGGAAGATAAACTGGGGTCCTCTGCAAGAGCAGGAGGCAGCTCGTTTGGCCAAGTGTGAGCCTCTCTGCATACCCCTTTTTTTTTTGGTATTTTTTAACTATGTTAATAAGTATATGTGCATAAGTGTGCATGTAGGTGTGTGTGTGTGTGTGTGTGTAGGTGCCCATGGAGGCTAGAGAAAGGCAGGCAGTATTCATCACCCAGTGTCAGGGCTGGAACATGAATTCTGGTCCTCTACAAGAGCAGCAGGTACTGTTAGCCACTCTGCAGCCCTCTCTCCATCCTTCTATTGTAGTTTGTGTTTGCATTTTCCTGATGGCTAGGATGTTGAGAACTTTTGCTCTTGATTCCTGGTCGTAGACTCCTTTCTGTGTGCCTGCCTCAGCCTCTCAAATGCTGTGGCTCCTGGCATGTCCACCATGCTCTGCACATATTGGGAGAGCTATGAATAAAAGGGTCCAGGCTGTGAGTAAATATGCTGCCACTAAGTCTGTGGAGCCAGAGTTGCAGGCGGGGACTTCTGGGAATGGACTCTGAGCCCTCTGCGAAGGCAAGTGCTCTCTCTTAACCACCAGGGCGCCTCTCCAGTGCCAGCTCCCTTTTTAGGAAAGGACTGATCTCTGGATTTTCCTGCCTCGACTTCCCAAAGTGCCAGATCACAGCCATGTGCCCCATGCCTGACTTTCAATAGAGCATTACGATTACTTTATTCTTGAGACAGGCTCTCACTGTACGGCCTTGGCTGCCCTGGAACTTGCTGTGTAGATTAGACTGCCCTCAAATGTACGGACTCACAGGTGCCTCTGCCTCCTGAGTGCTGGATTAAAGGTTAGGGTTCTCCCCATGCCTTGCTTTCAAGGTTTTTAACAGTATTTCAGGATATCCTAGTTAGGGTGTGGCTCAGGCCTTAACACACACCTCCAACTAGAATACAGACACACCCTTTCCTTAATAAAAAAATCTTTATTTAATGTATATGAGCACACTGTAGCTGTTTTCAGACCCACCAGCAGAGGGCGTCAGATCCCATTACAGATGGTTGTGAGCCACCTTGTGGTTGCTGGGAACTGAAGCCAGCACCTCTGGATGAGCAGCCAGTGCTCTTAACTACTGAGCCATCTCTCCAACCCCCTAAAAGGTACTTTTACCTAACATTTCCTGTTTCTTGACAGTGGTATTGTTTAGGAATTGATGCTAGACATTGGGTGGTTTTATTTTCGTGATCCCCCACTTTACTGAGGGACACTAAGACTCCCTTAGAGGATCTGCATATGAGTCCCAGCCTTTCTGACTCCAGGCCCACAGGGTTAAATAGGAAACACACCCCTTTTCTTTATTTGGTTTTTCCAGACCGGGTTTCTCTGTGTAGCCCTGGGTGTCCTGGAACTCACTATGTAGACCAGGATGTCCTCAAACTCAGAAATCTGCCTGTCTCTGCCTCCTGAGTGCAGGGATTACAGGTGTGTGCCACCATTGGCTAGCTAGGACCTGTTCTAAAAGGGTTGGTGCGTACATTCTCCTGTGTTTTGTTGATAAACAGTGCTCTGAAGATTGAGTTATTTTTTACTGTTTATTTTATTGTACTTTGGACAGGATCATATTTAGCCTAGACAGGCCCCAAACTTATGTACCTGAAGAGGACCTTGAACTCCTGACCCTTCTGTCTCTCTCTGCCAAGTCATGGGCTCAAAGTTGTGTGCCACCACCCAAGGCTGAGAATATTGTCCTTGATAGTCCAGAGCCGTCTTCCCTTAGAGTCTTGATCTCGGGTAGGAGCTATGTGCCTGCTCCAGCCACTGATGAGAGTCTCACACCACCTTCCTTGAATCCGGGACATCAGGATGTAGCTTGTGTCCCCCCCCCCCCCCCCCAGGGAGAGTGCATCACTCACTCCTTCCTTAACCTTCTCTCAGGCCAATGGTGATGGGGGTCAGTTGGTTGGCCTGATCGCCCTGATGCCCAAGGCCCTGGGTTGTATCCCTGGTACAAACTCTACTGGCCTTGTCTCAAAAAGTAAATGAAGAAAAGATAAATTGCTGGGGCCACAGAGATAGTTCAGTCGTTAAGAGCAGTGGTTGTTCTTGCCAAAGGAGTGTGCTCATTTCCCAGCACCTACCTGGGATCTCACAGCCCAGCTTGAGGGGATCTAATACCCTCTTCCAGTGTCCATGGGCACTGCACTCATGTGCACAGGAACATAATTAAATATAACAATTAAAAATTTAAAAAGCCCTGCATGGTGGCATATGCTTTTAATCCCAGCATGTGAGAGGAAGATGCAGGCTGATCTCTGAGTTTGAGGCCAGCCTAGTATAGAGACTGAATTCTAGGATAGCCTGGACTATACAGAGAAACCCTGTCTCAAAAAACCATTATACATACATATATATATATATACTTTGTCTCTGGCAGGCTCTAACCAGGCCACACCAATGAGAGAAGCATCGTTTAACCAGGCCATGCCAGTGAGCGGAGCATCAATCAACCAGGCCATGCCAGTGAACGTAGGAGCATCATTCAACCAGGCCATGTCAGTGAGCGGAACATCATTCAACCAGGCCATGTCAGTGAGCGGAACATCATTCAACCAGGCCACGTCAGTGAGTGGAGCATCGTTCAACCAGGCCATGCAAGTGAGCGGAACATCAGTCAACCAGACCATGCCAGTGAATGAAGAAGCATCGTTCAACCAGGCCATGCAAGTGAGCGGAACATCAGTCAACCAGGCCATGCCAGTAAGCGGAACATCATTCAACCAGGCCATGCCAGTGAGCGGAACATCATTCAACCAGGCCATGCCAGTGAGCGGAACATCATTCAACCAGGCCATGCCAGTGAGCGGAACATCAGTCAACCAGGCCATGTCAGTGAGTGGAGCATCATTCAACCAGGCCATGTCAGGGAGCGGAACATCATTCAACCAGGCCATGTCAGTAAGCGGAACATCATTCAACCAGGCCATGTCAGGGAGCGGAACATCATTCAACCAGGCCATGTCAGTGAGCGGAACATCATTCAACCAGGCCACGTCAGTGAGTGGAGCATCGTTCAACCAGGCCATGCAAGTGAGCGGAACATCAGTCAACCAGACCATGCCAGTGAATGAAGAAGCATCGTTCAACCAGGCCATGCAAGTGAGCGGAACATCAGTCAACCAGGCCATGTCAGTAAGCGGAACATCATTCAACCAGGCCATGCCAGTGAGCGGAACATCATTCAACCAGGCCATGCCAGTGAACAGAGCATCAATCAACCAGGCCATGCCAGTGAACAGAGCATCATTCAACCAGGCCATGTCAGTAAGTGGAACATCATTCAACCAGGCCATGCCAGTGAACAGAGCATCAGTCAACCAGGCCATGTCAGTGAGCGGAACATCATTCAACCAGGCCACGTCAGTAAGTGGAACATCATTCAACCAGGCCATGCCAGTGAACAGAGCATCATTCAACCAGGCCATGTCAGTAAGTGGAACATCATTCAACCAGGCCATGCCAGTGAACAGAGCATCAGTCAACCAGGCCATGCCAGTGAACAGAGCATCAGTCAACCAGGCCATGCCAGTGAACAGAGCATCAATCAACCAGGCCATGTCAGTAAGTGGAACATCATTCAACCAGGCCATGTCAGTGAACAGAACATCATTCAACCAGGCCATGTCAGTGAACAGAGCATCATTCAACCAGGCCATGTCAGTGAGCGGAGCATCAGTCAACCAGGCCATGCCAGTGAACAGAGCATCAATCAACCAGGCCATGTCAGTGAGCGGAGCATCATTCAACCAGACCATGCCAGTGAGTGGAGCATCAATCAACCAGGCCATGTCAGTGAGCGGAGCATCATTCAACCAGGCCATGTCAGTGAGTGGAGCATCATTCAACCAGGCCATGCCAGTGAACAGAGCATCAATCAACCAGGCCATGTCAGTGAACAGAGCATCAATCAACCAGGCCATGCCAGTGAACAGAGCATCAATCAACCAGGCCATGTCAGTGAACAGAGCATCAATCAACCAGGCCATGCCAGTGAACAGAGCATCAATCAACAAGGCCATGCCAGTGAACAGAGCATCAATCAACCAGGCCATGCCAATGAACAGAGCATCAGTCAACCAGGCCATGTCAGTGAACAGAGCATCATTCAACCAGGCCATGCCAGTGAATGAAGAAGCATCATTCAACCAGGCCATGCCAGTGAGCAGAGCATCATTCAACCAGGCCATGCCAGTGAATGAAGAAGCATCATTCAACCAGGCCATGCCAGTGAGCAGAGCATCATTCAACCAGGCCATGCCAGTGAGTGGAGCATCATTCAACCAGACCATGCCAGTGAGTGGAGCATCATTCAACCAGACCATGCCAGTGAATGAAGAAGCATCGTTCAACCAGGCCATGCAAGTGAGCGGAACATCATTCAACCAGGCCATGTCAGTGAACAGAGCATCAGTCAACCAGGCCATGTCAGTGAGCGGAACATCATTCAGCCAGGCCATGCCAGTGAGCGGAACATCATTCAGCCAGGCCTTACCAGTGAGTGGAACATCATTCAGCCAGGCCTTGCCAGTGAGCGGAACATCATTCAACCAGGCCTTGCCAGTGAGCGGAACATCATTCAACCAGGCCTTGCCAGTGAGCGGAACATCAATCAACCAGGCCATGCCAGTGAGTGGAGCATCAATCAATCAGGTCAAGCCAAGGAGAAGAGCATCGGTCAACCAGGACAAGAAAAGGAGAAAAACATCATCCAACCAGGCCCCATCAGTGAGAGAAGCATTGATCAGCCAGGCCCCATCAGTGGAAGAAGCATTGATCAACCAGGCCCCATCAGTGGAAGAAGCATTGATCAACCAGGCCCCATCAGTGGAAGAAGCATTGATCAACCAGGCCCCATCAGTGGAAGAAGCATTGATCAACCAGGCCCCATCAGTGAGAGAAGCATTGATCAACCAGGCCCCATCAGTGGAAGAAGCATTGATCAACCAGGCCCCATCAGTGGAAGAAGCATCGATCAACCAGGCCCCATTAATGGAAGAAGCATTGATCAACCAGGCCCCATTAGTGGAAGAAGCATTGATCAACCAGGCCCCATTAGTGGAAGAAGCATTGATCAACCAGGTCCCATTAGTGGAAGAAGCATTGATCAACCAGGCCCCATTAGTGGAAGAAGCATTGATCAACCAGGTCCCATTAGTAGAAGAAGCATTGATCAACCAGGGCAAGGGAAGAAGAGTGTCATCCAATCAGGCTGTGCCGGTGAGAGGAGCATCATCTAGCAAGGCGAAGCCAAAGAGAAGAGCATTGTCTAACAAGGCAAAGGCGGCGAGAGGGGCACCATGCAAGCAGACCACATCCCTGGAAGATGACCAGAGCCAGATACCCAACGCTGACTGTGCTCAGAAGTTGGATACCAGTTGCTCAGACAACAACGACCAGGAGTCACAGAAGACCTTTGCTGGTACCTCTGCTGACTCTCAGCTTTTGGATGTGGACAAAATCTGCCTGGAAAATTCCCAGCTTTCCTGGGTGTCTATGCCCCTCGACATAGACGCGTTCATGGAGATGTATGCCTTGCCTGGGGACGATGACCCCCAAAGCATGGATAAGTATCTCTCCCCAGGGTGCCTCAGCGGAGGCGGAGAGGATGAGATGGCCTAGGAACATACCCATCGCTTTGGAGAAAGACCTGAAACGCCTCCCCCTGAGGGAGGTTACTAGAATGAATCTTGAGAGTTTGGAAACTCTTCTGAGGGAGGAATCACATCTTATGCATCTGAAAGGGTCATGTGAGTGCCTACAGCAAGATGGGATGTTTATAGATAGATAAGGACAGGCTAGCAGCTAGTGCTGTGCTGTGGCTATAACCCGTGGATTCCAGTTGCTCCGCGGGAGGCATGGCTTCCAGGCTTTGAGATCGGGCTGCTAACTCGCCTACATTCCGGAGTTAACCGGAGTGGCGTTCCAGAAGCCAGACTGACACAGTACGAGGGCGTCTCTCTGAGCAACAACTGCTTTGAGTGGGAAATCAGCCCGTCCCACGGTATGAAGAGGCTAATGGGCAGAAAACAAGACTTAACCGTGAGCTACCCAGGAAACACGACTTCATTTTAAGGTCACAGACTGATCGGGAAAAGAGGCAGAAGGATATTCCTGTTGGACTGTGTGGTTGAAGAACGTATGCGTAAAATGTGGGGATGCCTAACCTAGCCTGTCCCTCTTCAGGGCAAAGGCACATAGAGTGACAGAGGCATTCCGCTGTCACCTTTTCTGGGGTCCTGTTACAGACCTCCAAAGGGTCCCTGTAAGTCTCCAGTCATTTTCCTAGGCTTGAAGTCACTTTAGGGAATGCCTTCAGGGACAGCAGAGTCTTGAAGACAGATCACCAACAACCCCTGCCTCTAAAGCCATCTCCTGAGAACCTGCCTTTTCCTGGACATGGTTTGCATGTGCTCGGCCCGGGGAGGGGCACTATTATAAGATGTGGCCTTCTTGGAGTAGGTGGGTCACTGTGGGGTGGGCTTTGAGACCTTCCTCCTAGCTGCCTGGAAATCAGTATTCTGCTAGCAACTTTCAGATGAAGATGTAGAACTCTCAGCTCCATCTGTGCCATGCTTGTCTGGATGCTGCCATGGTCCCACCTTGATGATACTGGACTGAAGCTCTGAACCTGTAAGGCAGATCCAATTAAATGTCCTTTATAAAACTTGCGTTGGTCATGGAGTCTATTAATAGTAGTAAAACCCTAACTAAGACATCCCCCTAAGCAAATACACCTTGTTAAATTAGTGGCTGGCATCTATGTGGCACACACACACACACACACACACACACACACACACACACACACATGCACATGTGCACACGCACATACACACAAAACAAAAGCAAACTCCAAATCATGACGGGGTGCCCAGAGAACGGGACTGTTTCCACGCTTGCTGTCTGCCTGCGCAATGTGTCTGTGTTAAGGCTCAGCACGCCTCATCTTTACTTGGTGTGTGGAGTCAATGGCAGAGCCTAGAAATCCTTGCTGGGACTTCCAGAGGTGTTTTGCTTTTGCTTTTAGCTTTTTGAGAGAGAGAGAGAGAGAGAGAGAGAGAGAGAGAGAGAGAGAGAAATTTGTTTATATGCTCTATGTACAGAAATACATGCTCTATTTGCATGTATGTCTTCATACTTGAAGAGGGCATCAGACCCCATGACAGATGGTTGTGAGCCACCATGTGGGTACTGGGATTTGAACTCAGAACCTCTGGAAGAGCAGTTGGTGCTCTTAACTGCTGAGCCTGTTGAGCCATCTCTTTGGCCCTTGTTTTTTGTCTTCAGCACTTGGAAGGCAGAGGCAGGTGGATCTCTGTGAGTTTGAGGCCATCCTGGTTTACAGAGCCAAGTTCTGGAACAACTAGGACTACACAGAAACGCTGTCAACAAAGCCAAAACAAAAATTTGGTTTTCAATGGGCTGGAGGGATGGCTCAGCGGTTAAGAGCACTGACTGCTGCTCTTCCAGAAGTCCTGAGTTCAATTCCCGGCAACCACATGGGTGTTCACAACCACAGCAATGGGTTCTGACGTCCTCTTCTGGTGTATCTGAGTACACAGTGATGGTACATAAAGTCTTTATTAAAAAAATTAAAAATATTTGGTTTTGGGCTAGTGAGATGTCTCATAGAGTAAGAGGCCTTAGCTCTAGGGGAGGACCCCAGAGTTGTATCCCAGCATGCACATGGTGGCTCCCAGTTGCTTGTAAATGTAATCACAGGGGGTCCAAGGGCCTCTGTGGACACCACACACACACACACACACACACACACACACACACACACACACTGGTTGTCCACTCTGTATATAGACCAGGCTGGCTTGGAATGCACAGAATTCCTCTGCCTTTGTTTCTTGAATGCTGGGATTCCTAGTGTGCACTTCAGTGCCTGGTTATCGGATTTCGATCAGAGACAGGACAGCATGTAGCCCAGGCTGGCCTGGCTTTAAACTCATTTTCTTGCTTCCACCTGCAAAATATAAAATAGACACCAGGATGCCCAGTTTTGTCGCTTTGTTTGGGCTCTCTGCACTGTCAACATTGGCCAAATATGAGCCCAACCTTTTGGAACCGTCTGTTCCCAGGTGTGTGGGCAATAGCAGGTGAGTTGTTGCGCCTGGTTTCCATGACTCCCGATTTCTCTGTACAAACGAACACTTTTTTCATCCTAGGTGTTGTTTTCACTTTGAGTAACAGACTTTCTTGGCTCACAGTGCTTCTTCTGGGTTCACCAGGGTCAGGAGCCACCTAAATCCTTAACCTCGGTTCTGATTCCTTAGCCAGCTTTGGGAAGTGGTTGATACCAGTGACTGGGGCTAGGAAATCTGCAGTGTGCAAAAGCAGCCACGGGGAGGCGACAAAGGGCAACAAGGAACCAATAATCATGAGCTCTGAAAGCATCAAAGGGCTGTGAAGGAGATGGGTAGGCGGCCGCGGGTCCGGTCGGTTGTCATCCTTAAGGATTGTGGGGTGAAGAGTCATACTGACCAGTGTACTGCTGTAACCCCAACATAGGGAGGAGGAGAGGGAGGGGGGGTCACCGGTTTGAGGCCAACCTGAGCTACAAAGCCAGATCGTGTTTCTTCTGGCTGGAGACATGGTTAAGAGCATCACCCACTCTTGCAGGGGTCCCTGGTTGGATTCCCAGCCCCCACACATAGGAGTTTAACAGCGTTTGTAACTCCCATGCACATAAAATAAATAAACCTAAAACAAAACAAGACCCACATACAGAGCAAGGGCTGGGAGCAGCACGGCATGGTGGTGCATGTATGTGATCTCAGCGCTTGGATGGCTGAGGCAGAAGAGCCACCATGAGTTCCAGGCAGAAAAGCCAGGGCTACAGGGTCTCGAAACAAGCAAGCAAGCCAGCGCCTGGATCTGACTTCTATTCTTTTTTTTATTATTTATTAATTTATTTATTAATTAATTAATTAATTTATTTATTTATTATTTTTTGGTGTTTGGTGTTTTGAGACAGGGTTTCTCTGTGTAGCCCTGGCTGTCCTGGAACTCACTCTGTAGACCAGGCTGGCCTTGAACTCAGAAATCCGCCTGTCTCTGCTTCCCAAGTGCTGGGATTAAAGGCGTGCGCCACCACCGCCTGGCCCTGACCAAAGTACACCTTATCAACAGTACACCACTCAACAGACAAAAAAAATTTACCACAAATAGGGTCTGAGAAATGGTTCTCGTGGTAAAGTTTGTTCTGCAAGCATGAACATGTGAGACTGGATTCCCAAGTGTGGTTTGCACCCATGGTCCCATTGGGAGGCGGAGATAGGGGGACCTTTGGGGCTTCCTGGCAAGGTAGCCTAGCTGAGCTGTGAAACCTCTAGTTCAGTGAGAGAGCTTGCCTTGAAAAATAACAGAGAGAGCTATTGAAGATAGCACTCGATGCTGAGCCCCAGCCTGCAGTTGCATCTACACGCGTGTTCCCCAGCTGCCCATGCATGTGTGTGTGCATGCCCTCCCCCACTCACTCACAGGGTGCGACAGAGGGAGAGAGGGAAAGAAGGAGAGAGTGTGAGACAGAGAGTCCTTGCTTCCTGGCCTGGGGCAGGCTGGGAAGTTTGCAGAGGACGTTTGGCTCTGTCCTGCACTTCTAGGGCTGGGGGCGTGGCTCAGTATTAGAGCCCTGCCTAGAATCCCCCAGTGAGGTGGCTGGGGGCGTGGCTCAGTGAGAGCACTTGCTTATATAATAAGGCTCCAGGTTCCATTCCTAGAACCATAGGATTGGGGAAGGGGATGTGGAGAAAAGAAAAAAAAAATCTGAAATTTGACCTCTTGTTCTTTCCCCACAATGAAACACGAGCTGTAGAAGATTGCAGGAGCTTTTCGAGAACAAACTATTAGCTCATTGTTCTTGGATGAGAACTTGGCCATTCACATCTTTCCTCTGTCGACGATGGGATTTGAAAGGACGCCTGTGCCGTAGCTCTTCATGGTCGGGGTGTGTGTGTGTGACAGTTCTCGCAAAATACTAAAGGCAAACACAATGTCAGGAGTTGGGGGGCTCCCGTCTCCACTCCTTGAGGGAATACTACTCATAAATCTTTAGGTTCTAGAAAGTTCTTAGATGTCCAGGGAAGACCTCATGGTTTTCATTGTGGTTATGGGTTGGCAAGTGTCCTATATAAAAACTCATCAGATTTTCTGCTGTAGCTGTAGACTGTGTGATTTCACCAAGGTGAAATGTGCAGAGTAAGGGAGACCCACACAGACACGTGGGTACGTGGTTTGGGGTTGGGGGCTGGCAGTGACTGGTTCAATGAGTCTTGGGGTTTCTTTTGGGTAAGAAGGGAACAGGGCAGTGACAGAATCTGGAATTACAGCCGATGGCTGGAAGACACTGGGGACATGTGGGATTACTGAGCTCTGTGTGTGTGTGTGTGTGTGTGTGTGTGTGTGTGTGTGTGTGTGTGTGTGTGTGTGTCTGTCTTTGAGATGGAGTCGCTTTCTATATCCTGGGCTCAGCTGCAATTCATGGCAATCATCCCGCCTTGGCGTCCTCAGTGCTGGGGTTACAGGCGTAGGACACCATGTCTGATTTACAAAAGTGACTATGTCTCAGTCTGTGCCACTACCAAGACATTTACTTCAGATGTGTGTAGTCTATGGTATATCAGTCACATGTAATAAAGTTGTATAAGTCAGGGCCTGGAGAGACGGCCGCCAGGTCTAGCCCCTGGGCCAGCCTGTGCTCTCTGACATTACCATCTCCTGGGAGCACGCTGATCTTTGTGGGTAGGTATTGATATTGTGTAGGTATAGCAATTAGTTTTTGTGTGTTTTTTTTTTTAAGAAATCTGGGATGTTTTCAGCTATGCTTCTAAAATAGTGTTTTGGGAGAAAAGGTCTCGCTCTGTAGCCCATGCTGATCTTGAACTCAGGGCCATCCTATGGTCTCAGCTCTGAAAGTGTAGGCTTGTATGTGTGAGCCACTATATTAGGCTTCAAGCATAACATCTTAAAACATTTTGTGCTTTTTTTTTTTTTTTTTTTGGTTTTTCGAGACAGGGTTTCTCTGTGTAGCCCTGCCTGTCCTGGAACTCACCATGTAGACCAGGCTGGCCTCGAACTCAGAAATCTGCCTGCCTCTGCCTCCCAAGTGCTAGAACTAAGACATGTGCCACCCCAGCCTGGCTCCTGGCTCCTTCCTCTCTCTCTCTCTCTCTCTCTCTCTCTCTCTCTCTCTCTCTCTCTTCTCTCTCTTCTCTCTCCCCTCTCTCCCCCTCTCCCTTCTCCCCCTCTCTCTCTCTTTCTCTCTCGTTCTTTTGCTGGGGTGGGGGGGGAGTGGGGAGGTGGGGCGTGGGGCAGGTGGGGTGGGGGGCGTGGGGGGGTGGGGACCAGGGAAACAGGGTCTCTATGTAGCCCTGAGTATCCTGGAATTTAATTTATTCTGTTGGAGACTGGCCTCAAACTCTCAGAGAGCCGCCTGCCTGCCTCTGCTTCCTGAGGGCTGGGGTTAAAGGCACGTGCCAGCCAGCACACCCTACTTATTGCTTGTACTTTTTTATTTTCTTTTCTTTCTTTTTTGGTATAGAGTAGAGTTATTCAGGGTAGAAGATGGGAGTTAATGGGGTAGTGGAGGTAGAGAAAGGCAGAGAGAGAGAGACCGAGACAGAGAGAGAGAGAGAGAGGAAGGAGAGAGTAGAGAAATGGAGCCTGGCTATGACCACGTGGAGAGAGCAGGGAGGGGAGGCGAGCCCAGGAGGGCAGAGGAGAGAGGTAACAGTGCCAAGAGGAAGAGAGGCAAGAGAGCTGTGGGACTTTTAAGTTTAGCTCTCAGAGGAAACTATTTTATTTTTTTATTGATATATTTTTTATTTAAATTTCAAATGATTTCCCCTTTTCTGGGTCCCCACTCTCCGCAAGTCCCATAAGCCCTCTTCCCTCCGCCTGTTCCTCCATCTACCCCTTCCCGCTTCCCTGTTCTGGAATTCCCCTATTCTCTGGCACTGAGTCTTTCCAGAACCAGGGCCCACTCCTCCATTCTTTTTTGGACATCATTTAATATGTGGATTATGTCTTGGGTATTCAAAGTTTCTAGGCTAATAGCCACTTATCAGTGAGTGCATACCATGATTGATCTTTTGAGACTGTGTTACCTCACTTAGTATGATGTTCTCCAGCTCCATCCATTTGTCTAAGAATTTCATGGATTCATTGTTTCTAATGGCTGAATAGTATTCCATTGTGTAAATATACCACATTTTTGTATCCATTCCTCCGTTGAGGGACACCTGGGTTCTTTCCAGCTTCTGGCTACTACAAATAGGGCTGCTATGAACATAGTGGAGCATGTGTCCTTATTGCATGCTGAAGAATCCTCTGGGTATATGCCCAGGAGTGGTATAACAGGGCCCTCAGGAAGTGCCATGCCCAGTTTTCTGAGGAACCGCCAGACTGATTTCCAAAGTGGTTTTACCATCTAGCAATCCCACCAGCAGTGGAGGAGTGTTCCTCTTTCTCCACATCCTCGCCAATACCTGCTGTCTCCTGAGTTTTTGACCTTAGCCATTCTGACTGGTGTGAGGTGAAATCTCAGGGTTGTTTTGATTTGCATTTCCCTAATGATTAATGATGTTGAACATTTCTTAAGGTGTTTCTCAGCTCTCCGAAGTTCTTCATGTGAAAATTCTTTGTTTAGCTCCGTACCCCACTTTTTAATGGGGTTATTTGTTTCTCTGGGTTCTACCTTCTTGAGTTCTTTGTATATATTAGATATTAGCCCTCTGTCGGATTTAGGGTTGGTGAAGATCCTTTCCCAATCTGTTGGTTGGTTGACGTTTTGTCCTTTTGACAGTGCTCTTTGCCTTACAGAAACTTTGTAGTTTTATGAGGTCCCATTAGTCAGTTCTTGATCTTAGAGAGTAAGCTATTGGTGTTCTATTCAGGAACTTTTCCCCTGTGCCCATGTCCTCAAGGGTCTTCCCCAGTTTCTTTTCTATTAGTTTCAGTGTGTCAGGTTTTATGTGGAGGTCCTTGATCCATTTGGAGTTGAGCTTAGTACAAGGAGATAAGAATGGATCAATGCGCATTCTTGGGCATGCTGACCTCCAATTGAACCAGCACCATTTGTTGAAAAGACTATCTTTTTTTCCACTGGATGCTTTCAGCTCCTTGTTGAAGATCAAGTGACCATAGGTGTGTTGGTTCATTTCTGGGTCTTCAATCCTATTCCATTGATCTGCTTGCCTGACATTGTACCAATACCATGCAGTTTTTATCACTATTGCTCTGTAGTAAAATTTAAAGTCTGGGATACTGAATCCCCCTGAAGTTCTTTTACTGTTGAGAATAGTTTTAGCTATCCTGGGTTTTTTGTTATTCCAGATGAATTTGAGAATTGCTCTTTCTAGCTCTATGAAGAACTGGGTTGGGATTTTTATGAGGATAGCCTTGAATCTGTAGATTGCCTTTGGCAAGATGGCCATTTTAACTATATTAATCCTGCCAATCCACGAGCATGGAAGATTTTTCCATTTTCTGAGATCTTCTTTGATTTCCTTCTTCAGAGATCTGAAGTTCTTGTCATATAGGTCTTTCACTTGTTTGGTTAGAGTCACCCCAAGATACTTTATGCTGTTTGTAGCTATTGTGAAGGGAGTCATTTCCCTAATTTCTTTCTCAGTCTGCTTATCCTTTGAATATATAAAGGCTTGTGTTGATTTTGTAGCCAGCCACTTTGCTGAAGTTGTTTATCAGCTGTAGGAGTTCTGTAGTAGAGTTTTTAGGATCACTTAAGTATACTATCATATCACTGCCAATAATGATAGTTTGACTTCTTCCTTTCCAATTTGTATCCCTTTGGCTTCCTTATGTTGTCTAATTGCTCTAGCTAGGACTTCAAGAACTATATTGAAAAGATATGGAGAGAGGGGGCAGCCTTGTCTAGTCCCTGATTTTAGTGGGATTGCTTCAAGTTTCTCTCCATTTAGTTTGATGTTGGCTACCGGTTTGCTGTATATTGCTTTTACTATGTTTAGATATGGGCCTTGAATTCCTGTTCTTTCCAAGACTTTTAGCATGAAAGGATGCTGGATTTTGTCAAATGCTTTTTCAGCATCTAATGAAATGATCATGTGGTTTTTTTCTTGAACTTGTTTATGTAGTGGATTGCATTGTTGGATTTCCTTATATTGAACCAACCCTGCATCCCTGGGATGAAGCCTACTTGATCATGGTGGATGATCATTTTGATGTGTTCTTGGATTTGGTGGGCAAGAATTTTATTGAGTATTTTTGCATCGATATTCATAAGGGAAATTGGCCTGAAATTCTCTTTCTTAGTTGGATCTTTGTGTGGTTTTGGTATCAGCATAATAGTGGCTTCGAAGAAGGAGTTGGATAGTGTTCCTTCTGTTTCTATTTAGTGGAAAAGTTTGATGAGTATTGGTGTTAAGTCTTCTTTGAAGGTCTGATAGAATTCTGCACTGAAACCATCTGGTCCTGTGCTTTTTTTGGTCAGAAGCCTATCTATGACCCCTTCTATTTCTTTAGGGGTTATGGGTCTGTTTAGATGATCTATTTGATCCTGGTTTAATTTTGGTAATTGGTATCTGTCTAAGAAAATGTCCATTTCCTCCAGATTCTCCAGTTGTGTTGAGTACAGGTTTTTGTAGTAGAATCTGATGGGTTTTTTTTTTGTGTGTGTGTGTGCTTTGTGTGTGTGTGTGTGTGTTTGTGAGTTGGCTTACCTACTTTAACAGAATGGTCTCCAGCCATTTGCACACGACAGTTCCCTCTTGTCACTGAAAACAGCTTCCCAGTGACTTAGGCCTAGCTTTCTTCATCCAATGATTCATTAATAGGCATCTAGGCTGATTCCATCTCTTGGCTACTGTAAATATGGTCACAGTCGGCATGGGTGTTCAGGTGACTCTCTGGCATTCTGATTTAGACCCTTTTGGGTAAATGCTGAGGAATGGTACAGCTGGATTATGTGGTAATTCTAATTTTCATGTCCTGGGGAACTTCCATATTGGTTTCAATAGTGGCTACACTAATTTCCAGGTTCACTGATAGTGTGTGAATAACGGTCTCCTGCAGTCCTCACCAGCATTCATTCATTCCCTCTTTTCTTCCTTCCTTCCTTTGCTCTCACTCTCTCTCTCTGTCTCTCTCTCTCTCTCTCTCTCTCTCTCTCTCTTTCAGATTACTGGCTGGCTGTGGTGCCACACACACTTATTGTTGTGGGGTCTGCTTAAATCCAACATAACTCAAACACCAGGTCAATGCAGATGACAAAAAATTACTGTAATCAAGCCACTCCTGATTGATTAGGGCCGCAGAGCAGACTCGGAGCTGAATTACAACCTCGAAGGGACATTGTATAGCATGTTTACAGGAGTAAGACCATAAAGCAGGGAAGAGCAGGCTGGACTATAGCACAGTCCAGTCATAGTTTGACATAAAGGGCTGAGCTAGGGGATTTCCACGAATCAGGATAGGAGTAAGTTCTTGGGCATGGGAACGTGAACTTGCTTGACCTTGCCAATCAAGATGGAGACATTGTCCTTGAGATGTTTGGAGTCAGACAACTGCCTCCTTACAAGTTGTCCCTGAGATGTGTGGACTTAGACAACGGTTTCCTTACAAGAGAAACTGTTCAGCTATTAGGATGTCTCCAGGTCCCCTAGGATCTGGAACCTTGAGTTTAGTTTGTTCCTGTGATAGAATGGAGCCGGAGAAGGGAATGTCAGTACCAAGAATAGTTTCTTTTGCTTGTTCCCCACAGTTTGATTCCTGTGCTTGAGAGGTAGAGATGGGCAGAACTTTGTGAGTTCCAGGTCAACAAGGACTACAGTGAGTAGTCACGGAGAACTCAAAAAGTTCTGTTTGCCTCTGCCTCCACAGTGAGGGAATTAAAGGCTTGTACCATTGCTACCTGGCCAGGGTGGGGTTTCTAACTTCTAAGGATTTGGTCTTTGAGTGGGTTTTAATATCTCTAATAATCTAGCAAAAAAATGTATCTCACTCAGCTGCTTGGGTTTTAGTTAATTTCAGATGTGGTCAAGTTGACAACCAAGATCCTAAGTGTTTTCCTGCATCTCTGTCTGGGCAGTAGGGGTGTGACACTGCAGGGAGGTCAGAAGAGTGCAGTGGATCCTTTACACTGGGCCTTGTGGATGGTTCTGAGGCTTCTTGTTGGTTTTGGAAGATAAACTGGGGTCCTCTGCAAGAGCAGGAGGCAGCTCGTTTGGCCAAGTGTGAGCCTCTCTGCATACCCCTTTTTTTTTTGGTATTTTTTAACTATGTTAATAAGTATATGTGCATAAGTGTGCATGTAGGTGTGTGTGTGTGTGTGTGTGTAGGTGCCCATGGAGGCTAGAGAAAGGCAGGCAGTATTCATCACCCAGTGTCAGGGCTGGAACATGAATTCTGGTCCTCTACAAGAGCAGCAGGTACTGTTAGCCACTCTGCAGCCCTCTCTCCATCCTTCTATTGTAGTTTGTGTTTGCATTTTCCTGATGGCTAGGATGTTGAGAACTTTTGCTCTTGATTCCTGGTCGTAGACTCCTTTCTGTGTGCCTGCCTCAGCCTCTCAAATGCTGTGGCTCCTGGCATGTCCACCATGCTCTGCACATATTGGGAGAGCTATGAATAAAAGGGTCCAGGCTGTGAGTAAATATGCTGCCACTAAGTCTGTGGAGCCAGAGTTGCAGGCGGGGACTTCTGGGAATGGACTCTGAGCCCTCTGCGAAGGCAAGTGCTCTCTCTTAACCACCAGGGCGCCTCTCCAGTGCCAGCTCCCTTTTTAGGAAAGGACTGATCTCTGGATTTTCCTGCCTCGACTTCCCAAAGTGCCAGATCACAGCCATGTGCCCCATGCCTGACTTTCAATAGAGCATTACGATTACTTTATTCTTGAGACAGGCTCTCACTGTACGGCGTTGCCTGCCCTGGAACTTGCTGTGTAGATTAGACTGCCCTCAAATGTACGGACTCACAGGTGCCTCTGCCTCCTGAGTGCTGGATTAAAGGTTAGGGTTCTCCCCATGCCTTGCTTTCAAGGTTTTTAACAGTATTTCAGGATATCCTAGTTAGGGTGTGGCTCAGGCCTTAACACACACCTCCAACTAGAATACAGACACACCCTTTCCTTAATAAAAAAATCTTTATTTAATGTATATGAGCACACTGTAGCTGTTTTCAGACCCACCAGCAGAGGGCGTCAGATCCCATTACAGATGGTTGTGAGCCACCTTGTGGTTGCTGGGAACTGAAGCCAGCACCTCTGGATGAGCAGCCAGTGCTCTTAACTACTGAGCCATCTCTCCAACCCCTAAAAGGTACTTTTACCTAACATTTCCTGTTTCTTGACAGTGGTATTGTTTAGGAATTGATGCTAGACATTGGGTGGTTTTATTTTTGTGGTCCCCCACTTTACTGAGGGACACTAAGACTCCCTTAGAGGATCTGCATATGAGTCCCAGCCTTTCTGACTCCAGGCCCACAGGGTTAAATAGGAAACACACCCCTTTTCTTTATTTGGTTTTTCCAGACCGGGTTTCTCTGTGTAGCCCTGGGTGTCCTGGAACTCACTATGTAGACCAGGATGTCCTCAAACTCAGAAATCTGCCTGTCTCTGCCTCCTGAGTGCAGGGATTACAGGTGTGTGCCACCATTGGCTAGCTAGGACCTGTTCTAAAAGGGTTGGTGCGTACATTCTCCTGTGTTTTGTTGATAAACAGTGCTCTGAAGATTGAGTTATTTTTTACTGTTTATTTTATTGTACTTTGGACAGGATCATATTTAGCCTAGACAGGCCCCAAACTTATGTACCTGAAGAGGACCTTGAACTCCTGACCCTTCTGTCTCTCTCTGCCAAGTCATGGGCTCAAAGTTGTGTGCCACCACCCAAGGCTGAGAATATTGTCCTTGATAGTCCAGAGCCGTCTTCCCTTAGAGTCTTGATCTCGGGTAGGAGCTATGTGCCTGCTCCAGCCACTGATGAGAGTCTCACACCACCTTCCTTGAATCCGGGACATCAGGATGTAGCTTGTGTCCCCCCCCCCCCCCAGGGAGAGTGCATCACTCACTCCTTCCTTAACCTTCTCTCAGGCCAATGGTGATGGGGGTCAGTTGGTTGGCCTGATCGCCCTGATGCCCAAGGCCCTGGGTTGTATCCCTGGTACAAACTCTACTGGCCTTGTCTCAAAAAGTAAATGAAGAAAAGATAAATTGCTGGGGCCACAGAGATAGTTCAGTCGTTAAGAGCAGTGGTTGTTCTTGCCAAAGGAGTGTGCTCATTTCCCAGCACCTACCTGGGATCTCACAGCCCAGCTTGAGGGGATCTAATACCCTCTTCCAGTGTCCATGGGCACTGCACTCATGTGCACAGGAACATAATTAAATATAACAATTAAAAATTTAAAAAGCCCTGCATGGTGGCATATGCTTTTAATCCCAGCATGTGAGAGGAAGATGCAGGCTGATCTCTGAGTTTGAGGCCAGCCTAGTATAGAGACTGAATTCTAGGATAGCCTGGACTATACAGAGAAACCCTGTCTCAAAAAACCATTATACATACATATATATATATATACTTTGTCTCTGGCAGGCTCTAACCAGGCCACACCAATGAGAGAAGCATCGTTTAACCAGGCCATGCCAGTGAGCGGAGCATCAATCAACCAGGCCATGCCAGTGAACGTAGGAGCATCATTCAACCAGGCCATGTCAGTGAGCGGAACATCATTCAACCAGGCCATGTCAGTGAGCGGAACATCATTCAACCAGGCCACGTCAGTGAGTGGAGCATCGTTCAACCAGGCCATGCAAGTGAGCGGAACATCAGTCAACCAGACCATGCCAGTGAATGAAGAAGCATCGTTCAACCAGGCCATGCAAGTGAGCGGAACATCAGTCAACCAGGCCATGCCAGTAAGCGGAACATCATTCAACCAGGCCATGCCAGTGAGCGGAACATCATTCAACCAGGCCATGCCAGTGAGCGGAACATCATTCAACCAGGCCATGCCAGTGAGCGGAACATCAGTCAACCAGGCCATGTCAGTGAGTGGAGCATCATTCAACCAGGCCATGTCAGGGAGCGGAACATCATTCAACCAGGCCATGTCAGTAAGCGGAACATCATTCAACCAGGCCATGTCAGGGAGCGGAACATCATTCAACCAGGCCATGTCAGTGAGCGGAACATCATTCAACCAGGCCACTTCAGTGAGTGGAGCATCGTTCAACCAGGCCATGCAAGTGAGCGGAACATCAGTCAACCAGACCATGCCAGTGAATGAAGAAGCATCGTTCAACCAGGCCATGCAAGTGAGCGGAACATCAGTCAACCAGGCCATGTCAGTAAGCGGAACATCATTCAACCAGGCCATGCCAGTGAGCGGAACATCATTCAACCAGGCCATGCCAGTGAACAGAGCATCAATCAACCAGGCCATGCCAGTGAACAGAGCATCATTCAACCAGGCCATGTCAGTAAGTGGAACATCATTCAACCAGGCCATGCCAGTGAACAGAGCATCAGTCAACCAGGCCATGTCAGTGAGCGGAACATCATTCAACCAGGCCACGTCAGTAAGTGGAACATCATTCAACCAGGCCATGCCAGTGAACAGAGCATCATTCAACCAGGCCATGTCAGTAAGTGGAACATCATTCAACCAGGCCATGCCAGTGAACAGAGCATCAGTCAACCAGGCCATGCCAGTGAACAGAGCATCAGTCAACCAGGCCATGCCAGTGAACAGAGCATCAATCAACCAGGCCATGTCAGTAAGTGGAACATCATTCAACCAGGCCATGTCAGTGAACAGAACATCATTCAACCAGGCCATGTCAGTGAACAGAGCATCATTCAACCAGGCCATGTCAGTGAGCGGAGCATCAGTCAACCAGGCCATGCCAGTGAACAGAGCATCAATCAACCAGGCCATGTCAGTGAGCGGAGCATCATTCAACCAGACCATGCCAGTGAGTGGAGCATCAATCAACCAGGCCATGTCAGTGAGCGGAGCATCATTCAACCAGGCCATGTCAGTGAGTGGAGCATCATTCAACCAGGCCATGCCAGTGAACAGAGCATCAATCAACCAGGCCATGTCAGTGAACAGAGCATCAATCAACCAGGCCATGCCAGTGAACAGAGCATCAATCAACCAGGCCATGTCAGTGAACAGAGCATCAATCAACCAGGCCATGCCAGTGAACAGAGCATCAATCAACAAGGCCATGCCAGTGAACAGAGCATCAATCAACCAGGCCATGCCAATGAACAGAGCATCAGTCAACCAGGCCATGTCAGTGAACAGAGCATCATTCAACCAGGCCATGCCAGTGAATGAAGAAGCATCATTCAACCAGGCCATGCCAGTGAGCAGAGCATCATTCAACCAGGCCATGCCAGTGAATGAAGAAGCATCATTCAACCAGGCCATGCCAGTGAGCAGAGCATCATTCAACCAGGCCATGCCAGTGAGTGGAGCATCATTCAACCAGACCATGCCAGTGAGTGGAGCATCATTCAACCAGACCATGCCAGTGAATGAAGAAGCATCGTTCAACCAGGCCATGCAAGTGAGCGGAACATCATTCAACCAGGCCATGTCAGTGAACAGAGCATCAGTCAACCAGGCCATGTCAGTGAGCGGAACATCATTCAACCAGGCCATGTCAGTAAGCGGAACATCATTCAGCCAGGCCATGCCAGTGAGCGGAACATCATTCAGCCAGGCCTTGCCAGTGAGTGGAACATCATTCAGCCAGGCCTTGCCAGTGAGCGGAACATCATTCAACCAGGCCTTGCCAGTGAGCGGAACATCATTCAACCAGGCCTTGCCAGTGAGCGGAACATCAATCAACCAGGCCATGCCAGTGAGTGGAGCATCAATCAATCAGGTCAAGCCAAGGAGAAGAGCATCGGTCAACCAGGACAAGAAAAGGAGAAAAACATCATCCAACCAGGCCCCATCAGTGAGAGAAGCATTGATCAGCCAGGCCCCATCAGTGGAAGAAGCATTGATCAACCAGGCCCCATCAGTGGAAGAAGCATTGATCAACCAGGCCCCATCAGTGGAAGAAGCATTGATCAACCAGGCCCCATCAGTGGAAGAAGCATTGATCAACCAGGCCCCATCAGTGAGAGAAGCATTGATCAACCAGGCCCCATCAGTGGAAGAAGCATTGATCAACCAGGCCCCATCAGTGGAAGAAGCATCGATCAACCAGGCCCCATTAATGGAAGAAGCATTGATCAACCAGGCCCCATTAGTGGAAGAAGCATTGATCAACCAGGCCCCATTAGTGGAAGAAGCATTGATCAACCAGGTCCCATTAGTGGAAGAAGCATTGATCAACCAGGCCCCATTAGTGGAAGAAGCATTGATCAACCAGGTCCCATTAGTAGAAGAAGCATTGATCAACCAGGGCAAGGGAAGAAGAGTGTCATCCAATCAGGCTGTGCCGGTGAGAGGAGCATCATCTAGCAAGGCGAAGCCAAAGAGAAGAGCATTGTCTAACAAGGCAAAGGCGGCGAGAGGGGCACCATGCAAGCAGACCACATCCCTGGAAGATGACCAGAGCCAGATACCCAACGCTGACTGTGCTCAGAAGTTGGATACCAGTTGCTCAGACAACAACGACCAGGAGTCACAGAAGACCTTTGCTGGTACCTCTGCTGACTCTCAGCTTTTGGATGTGGACAAAATCTGCCTGGAAAATTCCCAGCTTTCCTGGGTGTCTATGCCCCTCGACATAGACGCGTTCATGGAGATGTATGCCTTGCCTGGGGACGATGACCCCCAAAGCATGGATAAGTATCTCTCCCCAGGGTGCCTCAGCGGAGGCGGAGAGGATGAGATGGCCTAGGAACATACCCATCGCTTTGGAGAAAGACCTGAAACGCCTCCCCCTGAGGGAGGTTACTAGAATGAATCTTGAGAGTTTGGAAACTCTTCTGAGGGAGGAATCACATCTTATGCATCTGAAAGGGTCATGTGAGTGCCTACAGCAAGATGGGATGTTTATAGATAGATAAGGACAGGCTAGCAGCTAGTGCTGTGCTGTGGCTATAACCCGTGGATTCCAGTTGCTCCGCGGGAGGCATGGCTTCCAGGCTTTGAGATCGGGCTGCTAACTCGCCTACATTCCGGAGTTAACCGGAGTGGCGTTCCAGAAGCCAGACTGACACAGTACGAGGGCGTCTCTCTGAGCAACAACTGCTTTGAGTGGGAAATCAGCCCGTCCCACGGTATGAAGAGGCTAATGGGCAGAAAACAAGACTTAACCGTGAGCTACCCAGGAAACACGACTTCATTTTAAGGTCACAGACTGATCGGGAAAAGAGGCAGAAGGATATTCCTGTTGGACTGTGTGGTTGAAGAACGTATGCGTAAAATGTGGGGATGCCTAACCTAGCCTGTCCCTCTTCAGGGCAAAGGCACATAGAGTGACAGAGGCATTCCGCTGTCACCTTTTCTGGGGTCCTGTTACAGACCTCCAAAGGGTCCCTGTAAGTCTCCAGTCATTTTCCTAGGCTTGAAGTCACTTTAGGGAATGCCTTCAGGGACAGCAGAGTCTTGAAGACAGATCACCAACAACCCCTGCCTCTAAAGCCATCTCCTGAGAACCTGCCTTTTCCTGGACATGGTTTGCATGTGCTCGGCCCGGGGAGGGGCACTATTATAAGATGTGGCCTTCTTGGAGTAGGTGGGTCACTGTGGGGTGGGCTTTGAGACCTTCCTCCTAGCTGCCTGGAAATCAGTATTCTGCTAGCAACTTTCAGATGAAGATGTAGAACTCTCAGCTCCATCTGTGCCATGCTTGTCTGGATGCTGCCATGGTCCCACCTTGATGATACTGGACTGAAGCTCTGAACCTGTAAGGCAGATCCAATTAAATGTCCTTTATAAAACTTGCGTTGGTCATGGAGTCTATTAATAGTAGTAAAACCCTAACTAAGACATCCCCCTAAGCAAATACACCTTGTTAAATTAGTGGCTGGCATCTATGTGGCACACACACACACACACACACACACACACACACACACACACACACATGCACATGTGCACACGCACATACACACAAAACAAAAGCAAACTCCAAATCATGACGGGGTGCCCAGAGAACGGGACTGTTTCCACGCTTGCTGTCTGCCTGCGCAATGTGTCTGTGTTAAGGCTCAGCACGCCTCATCTTTACTTGGTGTGTGGAGTCAATGGCAGAGCCTAGAAATCCTTGCTGGGACTTCCAGAGGTGTTTTGCTTTTGCTTTTAGCTTTTTGAGAGAGAGAGAGAGAGAGAGAGAGAGAGAGAGAGAGAGAGAAATTTGTTTATATGCTCTATGTACAGAAATACATGCTCTATTTGCATGTATGTCTTCATACTTGAAGAGGGCATCAGACCCCATGACAGATGGTTGTGAGCCACCATGTGGGTACTGGGATTTGAACTCAGAACCTCTGGAAGAGCAGTTGGTGCTCTTAACTGCTGAGCCTGTTGAGCCATCTCTTTGGCCCTTGTTTTTTGTCTTCAGCACTTGGAAGGCAGAGGCAGGTGGATCTCTGTGAGTTTGAGGCCATCCTGGTTTACAGAGCCAAGTTCTGGAACAACTAGGACTACACAGAAACGCTGTCAACAAAGCCAAAACAAAAATTTGGTTTTCAATGGGCTGGAGGGATGGCTCAGCGGTTAAGAGCACTGACTGCTGCTCTTCCAGAAGTCCTGAGTTCAATTCCCGGCAACCACATGGGTGTTCACAACCACAGCAATGGGTTCTGACGTCCTCTTCTGGTGTATCTGAGTACACAGTGATGGTACATAAAGTCTTTATTAAAAAAATTAAAAATATTTGGTTTTGGGCTAGTGAGATGTCTCATAGAGTAAGAGGCCTTAGCTCTAGGGGAGGACCCCAGAGTTGTATCCCAGCATGCACATGGTGGCTCCCAGTTGCTTGTAAATGTAATCACAGGGGGTCCAAGGGCCTCTGTGGACACCACACACACACACACACACACACACACACACACACACACACACACACTGGTTGTCCACTCTGTATATAGACCAGGCTGGCTTGGAATGCACAGAATTCCTCTGCCTTTGTTTCTTGAATGCTGGGATTCCTAGTGTGCACTTCAGTGCCTGGTTATCGGATTTCGATCAGAGACAGGACAGCATGTAGCCCAGGCTGGCCTGGCTTTAAACTCATTTTCTTGCTTCCACCTGCAAAATATAAAATAGACACCAGGATGCCCAGTTTTGTCGCTTTGTTTGGGCTCTCTGCACTGTCAACATTGGCCAAATATGAGCCCAACCTTTTGGAACCGTCTGTTCCCAGGTGTGTGGGCAATAGCAGGTGAGTTGTTGCGCCTGGTTTCCATGACTCCCGATTTCTCTGTACAAACGAACACTTTTTTCATCCTAGGTGTTGTTTTCACTTTGAGTAACAGACTTTCTTGGCTCACAGTGCTTCTTCTGGGTTCACCAGGGTCAGGAGCCACCTAAATCCTTAACCTCGGTTCTGATTCCTTAGCCAGCTTTGGGAAGTGGTTGATACCAGTGACTGGGGCTAGGAAATCTGCAGTGTGCAAAAGCAGCCACGGGGAGGCGACAAAGGGCAACAAGGAACCAATAATCATGAGCTCTGAAAGCATCAAAGGGCTGTGAAGGAGATGGGTAGGCGGCCGCGGGTCCGGTCGGTTGTCATCCTTAAGGATTGTGGGGTGAAGAGTCATACTGACCAGTGTACTGCTGTAACCCCAACATAGGGAGGAGGAGAGGGAGGGGGGGTCACCGGTTTGAGGCCAACCTGAGCTACAAAGCCAGATCGTGTTTCTTCTGGCTGGAGACATGGTTAAGAGCATCACCCACTCTTGCAGGGGTCCCTGGTTGGATTCCCAGCCCCCACACATAGGAGTTTAACAGCGTTTGTAACTCCCATGCACATAAAATAAATAAACCTAAAACAAAACAAGACCCACATACAGAGCAAGGGCTGGGAGCAGCACGGCATGGTGGTGCATGTATGTGATCTCAGCGCTTGGATGGCTGAGGCAGAAGAGCCACCATGAGTTCCAGGCAGAAAAGCCAGGGCTACAGGGTCTCGAAACAAGCAAGCAAGCCAGCGCCTGGATCTGACTTCTATTCTTTTTTTTATTATTTATTAATTTATTTATTAATTAATTAATTTAT
Organism: Apodemus sylvaticus; assembly: GCF_947179515.1. NCBI lineage: Eukaryota > Metazoa > Chordata > Mammalia > Rodentia > Muridae > Apodemus > Apodemus sylvaticus. The sequence continues at coordinate 184,531,452 of NC_067472.1, forward strand.
TTATTTATTTATTATTTTTTGGTGTTTGGTGTTTTGAGACAGGGTTTCTCTGTGTAGCCCTGGCTGTCCTGGAACTCACTCTGTAGACCAGGCTGGCCTTGAACTCAGAAATCCGCCTGTCTCTGCTTCCCAAGTGCTGGGATTAAAGGCGTGCGCCACCACCGCCTGGCCCTGACCAAAGTACACCTTATCAACAGTACACCACTCAACAGACAAAAAAAATTTACCACAAATAGGGTCTGAGAAATGGTTCTCGTGGTAAAGTTTGTTCTGCAAGCATGAACATGTGAGACTGGATTCCCAAGTGTGGTTTGCACCCATGGTCCCATTGGGAGGCGGAGATAGGGGGACCTTTGGGGCTTCCTGGCAAGGTAGCCTAGCTGAGCTGTGAAACCTCTAGTTCAGTGAGAGAGCTTGCCTTGAAAAATAACAGAGAGAGCTATTGAAGATAGCACTCGATGCTGAGCCCCAGCCTGCAGTTGCATCTACACGCGTGTTCCCCAGCTGCCCATGCATGTGTGTGTGCATGCCCTCCCCCACTCACTCACAGGGTGCGACAGAGGGAGAGAGGGAAAGAAGGAGAGAGTGTGAGACAGAGAGTCCTTGCTTCCTGGCCTGGGGCAGGCTGGGAAGTTTGCAGAGGACGTTTGGCTCTGTCCTGCACTTCTAGGGCTGGGGGCGTGGCTCAGTATTAGAGCCCTGCCTAGAATCCCCCAGTGAGGTGGCTGGGGGCGTGGCTCAGTGAGAGCACTTGCTTATATAATAAGGCTCCAGGTTCCATTCCTAGAACCATAGGATTGGGGAAGGGGATGTGGAGAAAAGAAAAAAAAAATCTGAAATTTGACCTCTTGTTCTTTCCCCACAATGAAACACGAGCTGTAGAAGATTGCAGGAGCTTTTCGAGAACAAACTATTAGCTCATTGTTCTTGGATGAGAACTTGGCCATTCACATCTTTCCTCTGTCGACGATGGGATTTGAAAGGACGCCTGTGCCGTAGCTCTTCATGGTCGGGGTGTGTGTGTGTGACAGTTCTCGCAAAATACTAAAGGCAAACACAATGTCAGGAGTTGGGGGGCTCCCGTCTCCACTCCTTGAGGGAATACTACTCATAAATCTTTAGGTTCTAGAAAGTTCTTAGATGTCCAGGGAAGACCTCATGGTTTTCATTGTGGTTATGGGTTGGCAAGTGTCCTATATAAAAACTCATCAGATTTTCTGCTGTAGCTGTAGACTGTGTGATTTCACCAAGGTGAAATGTGCAGAGTAAGGGAGACCCACACAGACACGTGGGTACGTGGTTTGGGGTTGGGGGCTGGCAGTGACTGGTTCAATGAGTCTTGGGGTTTCTTTTGGGTAAGAAGGGAACAGGGCAGTGACAGAATCTGGAATTACAGCCGATGGCTGGAAGACACTGGGGACATGTGGGATTACTGAGCTCTGTGTGTGTGTGTGTGTGTGTGTGTGTGTGTGTGTGTGTGTGTGTGTGTGTGTCTGTCTTTGAGATGGAGTCGCTTTCTATATCCTGGGCTCAGCTGCAATTCATGGCAATCATCCCGCCTTGGCGTCCTCAGTGCTGGGGTTACAGGCGTAGGACACCATGTCTGATTTACAAAAGTGACTATGTCTCAGTCTGTGCCACTACCAAGACATTTACTTCAGATGTGTGTAGTCTATGGTATATCAGTCACATGTAATAAAGTTGTATAAGTCAGGGCCTGGAGAGACGGCCGCCAGGTCTAGCCCCTGGGCCAGCCTGTGCTCTCTGACATTACCATCTCCTGGGAGCACGCTGATCTTTGTGGGTAGGTATTGATATTGTGTAGGTATAGCAATTAGTTTTTGTGTGTTTTTTTTTTTAAGAAATCTGGGATGTTTTCAGCTATGCTTCTAAAATAGTGTTTTGGGAGAAAAGGTCTCGCTCTGTAGCCCATGCTGATCTTGAACTCAGGGCCATCCTATGGTCTCAGCTCTGAAAGTGTAGGCTTGTATGTGTGAGCCACTATATTAGGCTTCAAGCATAACATCTTAAAACATTTTGTGCTTTTTTTTTTTTTTTTTTTGGTTTTTTCGAGACAGGGTTTCTCTGTGTAGCCCTGCCTGTCCTGGAACTCACCATGTAGACCAGGCTGGCCTCGAACTCAGAAATCTGCCTGCCTCTGCCTCCCAAGTGCTAGAACTAAGACATGTGCCACCCCAGCCTGGCTCCTGGCTCCTTCCTCTCTCTCTCTCTCTCTCTCTCTCTCTCTCTCTCTCTCTCTCTCTTCTCTCTCTTCTCTCTCCCCTCTCTCCCCCTCTCCCTTCTCCCCCTCTCTCTCTCTTTCTCTCTCGTTCTTTTGCTGGGGTGGGGGGGAGTGGGGAGGTGGGGCGTGGGGCAGGTGGGGTGGGGGCGTGGGGGGTGGGGACCAGGGAAACAGGGTCTCTATGTAGCCCTGAGTATCCTGGAATTTAATTTATTCTGTTGGAGACTGGCCTCAAACTCTCAGAGAGCCGCCTGCCTGCCTCTGCTTCCTGAGGGCTGGGGTTAAAGGCACGTGCCAGCCAGCACACCCTACTTATTGCTTGTACTTTTTTATTTTCTTTTCTTTCTTTTTTGGTATAGAGTAGAGTTATTCAGGGTAGAAGATGGGAGTTAATGGGGTAGTGGAGGTAGAGAAAGGCAGAGAGAGAGAGACCGAGACAGAGAGAGAGAGAGAGAGGAAGGAGAGAGTAGAGAAATGGAGCCTGGCTATGACCACGTGGAGAGAGCAGGGAGGGGAGGCGAGCCCAGGAGGGCAGAGGAGAGAGGTAACAGTGCCAAGAGGAAGAGAGGCAAGAGAGCTGTGGGACTTTTAAGTTTAGCTCTCAGAGGAAACTATTTTATTTTTTTATTGATATATTTTTTATTTAAATTTCAAATGATTTCCCCTTTTCTGGGTCCCCACTCTCCGCAAGTCCCATAAGCCCTCTTCCCTCCGCCTGTTCCTCCATCTACCCCTTCCCGCTTCCCTGTTCTGGAATTCCCCTATTCTCTGGCACTGAGTCTTTCCAGAACCAGGGCCCACTCCTCCATTCTTTTTTGGACATCATTTAATATGTGGATTATGTCTTGGGTATTCAAAGTTTCTAGGCTAATAGCCACTTATCAGTGAGTGCATACCATGATTGATCTTTTGAGACTGTGTTACCTCACTTAGTATGATGTTCTCCAGCTCCATCCATTTGTCTAAGAATTTCATGGATTCATTGTTTCTAATGGCTGAATAGTATTCCATTGTGTAAATATACCACATTTTTGTATCCATTCCTCCGTTGAGGGACACCTGGGTTCTTTCCAGCTTCTGGCTACTACAAATAGGGCTGCTATGAACATAGTGGAGCATGTGTCCTTATTGCATGCTGAAGAATCCTCTGGGTATATGCCCAGGAGTGGTATAACAGGGCCCTCAGGAAGTGCCATGCCCAGTTTTCTGAGGAACCGCCAGACTGATTTCCAAAGTGGTTTTACCATCTAGCAATCCCACCAGCAGTGGAGGAGTGTTCCTCTTTCTCCACATCCTCGCCAATACCTGCTGTCTCCTGAGTTTTTGACCTTAGCCATTCTGACTGGTGTGAGGTGAAATCTCAGGGTTGTTTTGATTTGCATTTCCCTAATGATTAATGATGTTGAACATTTCTTAAGGTGTTTCTCAGCTCTCCGAAGTTCTTCATGTGAAAATTCTTTGTTTAGCTCCGTACCCCACTTTTTAATGGGGTTATTTGTTTCTCTGGGTTCTACCTTCTTGAGTTCTTTGTATATATTAGATATTAGCCCTCTGTCGGATTTAGGGTTGGTGAAGATCCTTTCCCAATCTGTTGGTTGGTTGACGTTTTGTCCTTTTGACAGTGCTCTTTGCCTTACAGAAACTTTGTAGTTTTATGAGGTCCCATTAGTCAGTTCTTGATCTTAGAGAGTAAGCTATTGGTGTTCTATTCAGGAACTTTTCCCCTGTGCCCATGTCCTCAAGGGTCTTCCCCAGTTTCTTTTCTATTAGTTTCAGTGTGTCAGGTTTTATGTGGAGGTCCTTGATCCATTTGGAGTCGAGCTTAGTACAAGGAGATAAGAATGGATCGATTCGCATTCTTCTGCATGCTGACCTCCAATTGAACCAGCACCATTTGTTGAAAAGACTATCTTTTTTTCCACTGGATGCTTTCAGCTCCTTGTTGAAGATCAAGTGACCATAGGTGTGTTGGTTCATTTCTGGGTCTTAAATCCTATTCCATTGATCCGCTTGCCTGACATTGTACCAATACCATGCAGTTTTTATCACTATTGCTCTGTAGTAAAATTTAAAGTCTGGGATACTGAATCCCCCTGAAGTTCTTTTACTGTTGAGAATAGTTTTAGCTATCCTGGGTTTTTTTCTTATTCCAGATGAATTTGAGAATTGCTCTTTCTAGCTCTATGAAGAACTGGGTTGGGCTTTTTATGAGGATAGCCTTGAATCTGTAATTGCCTTTGGCAAGATGGCCATTTTAACTATATTAATCCTGCCAATCCATGAGCATGGAAGATTTTTCCATTTTCTGAGATCTTCTTTGATTTCCTTCTTCAGAGATCTGAAGTTCTTGTCATATAGGTCTTTCACTTGTTTGGTTAGAGTCACCCCAAGATACTTTATGCTGTTTGTAGCTATTGTGAAGGGAGTCATTTCCCTAATTTCTTTCTCAGTCTGCTTATCCTTTGAATATATAAAGGCTTGTGTTGATTTTGTAGCCAGCCACTTTGCTGAAGTTGTTTATCAGCTGTAGGAGTTCTGTAGTAGAGTTTTTAGGGTCACTTAAGTATACTATCATATCACTGCCAATAATGATAGTTTGACTTCTTCCTTTCCAATTTGTATCCCTTTGGCTTCCTTATGTTGTCTAATTGCTCTAGCTAGGACTTCAAGAACTATATTGAAAAGATATGGAGAGAGGGGGCAGCCTTGTCTAGTCCCTGATTTTAGTGGGATTGCTTCAAGTTTCTCTCCATTTAGTTTGATGTTGGCTACCGGTTTGCTGTATATTGCTTTTACTATGTTTAGATATGGGCCTTGAATTCCTGTCCTTTCCAAGACTTTTAGCATGAAAGGATGCTGAATTTTGTCAAATGCTTTTTCAGCATCTAATGAAATGATCATGTGGTTTTTTTCTTTGAGCTTGTTTATGTAGTGGATTGCATTGTTGGATTTCCTTATATTGAACCAACCCTGCATCCCTGGGATGAAGCCTACTTGATCATGGTGGATGATCATTTTGATGTGTTCTTGGATTTGGTGGGCAAGAATTTTATTGAGTATTTTTGCATCGATATTCATAAGGGAAATTGGCCTGAAATTCTCTTTCTTAGTTGGATCTTTGTGTGGTTTTGGTATCAGCATAATAGTGGCTTCGAAGAAGGAGTTGGATAGTGTTCCTTCTGTTTCTATTTAGTGGAAAAGTTTGATGAGTATTGCTGTTAAGTCTTCTTTGAAGGTCTGATAGAATTCTGCACTGAAACCATCTGGTCCTGTGCTTTTTTTGGTCAGAAGCCTATCTATGACCCCTTCTATTTCTTTAGGTGTTATGGGTCTGTTTAGATGATCTATTTGATCCTGGTTTAATTTTGGTAATTGGTATCTGTCTAAGAAAATGTCCATTTCCTCCAGATTCTCCAGTTGTGTTGAGTACAGGTTTTTGTAGTAGAATCTGATGGGTTTTTTTTGTGTGTGTGTGCTTTGTGTGTGTGTGTGTGTGTTTGTGAGTTGGCTTACCTACTTTAACAGAATGGTCTCCAGCCATTTGCACACGACAGTTCCCTCTTGTCACTGAAAACAGCTTCCCAGTGAATTAGGCCTAGCTTTCTTCATCCAATGATTCATTAATAGGCATCTAGGCTGATTCCATCTCTTGGCTACTGTAAATATGGTCACAGTCGGCATGGGTGTTCAGGTGACTCTCTGGCATTCTGATTTAGACCCTTTTGGGTAAATGCTGAGGAATGGTACAGCTGGATTATATGGTAATTCTAATTTTCATGTCCTGAGGAACTTCCATATTGGTTTCAATAGTGGCTACACTAATTTCCAGGTTCACTGAGAGTGTGTGAATAACGGTCTCCTGCAATCCTAACCAGCACTCATTCATTCCCTCTTTTCTTCCTTCCTTCCTTTGCTCTCTCTCTCTCTCTCTCTCTCTCTCTCTCTCTCTCTCTCTCTTTCAGATTACTGGCTGGCTGTGGTGCCACACACACTTATTGTTGTGGGGTCTGCTTAAATCCAACATAACTCAAACACCAGGTCAATGCAGATGACAAAAAATTACTGTAATCAAGCCACTCCTGATTGATTAGGGCCGCAAACAGACTCGGGAGCTGAATTACAACCCCGAAGGGACATTGTATAGCATGTTTAAAGGAGTAAGACCATAAAGCAGGGAAGAGCAGGGTGGACTATAGCACAGTCCAGTCATAGTTTGACATAAAGGGCTGAGCTAGGGGATTTCCACGAATCAGGATAGGAGTAAGTTCTTGGGCATGGGAACGTGAACTTGCTTGACCTTGCCAATCAAGATGGAGACATTGTCCTTGAGATGTTTGGAGTCAGACAACTGCCTCCTTACAAGTTGTCCCTGAGATGTGTGGACTTAGACAACGGTTTCCTTACAAGAGAAACTGTTCAGCTATTAGGATGTCTCCAGGTCCCCTAGGATCTGGAACCTTGAGTTTAGTTTGTTCCTGTGATAGAATGGAGCCGGAGAAGGGAATGTCAGTACCAAGAATAGTTTCTTTTGCTTGTTCCCCACAGTTTGATTCCTGTGCTTGAGAGGTAGAGATGGGCAGAACTTTGTGAGTTCCAGGTCAACAAGGACTACAGTGAGTAGTCACGGAGAACTCAAAAAGTTCTGTTTGCCTCTGCCTCCAGAGTGAGGGAATTAAAGGCTTGTACCATTGCTAGCTGGCCAGGGTGGGGTTTCTAACTTCTAAGGATTTGGTCTTTGAGTGGGTTTTAATATCTCTAATAATCTAGCAAAAAAATGTATCTCTCTCAGCTGCTTGGGTTTTAGTTAATTTCAGATGTGGTCAAGTTGACAACCAAGATCCTAAGTGTTTTCCTGCGTCTCTGTCTGGGCAGTACGGGTGTGACACTGCAGGGAGGTCAGAAGAGTGCAGTGGATCCTTTACACTGGGCCTTGTGGATAGTTCTGAGGCTTCTTGTTGGTTTTGGAAGATAAACTGGGGTCCTCTGCAAGAGCAGGAGGCAGCTCGTTTGTCCAAGTGTGAGCCTCTCTGCATACCCCTTTTTCTTTGGTATTTTTAAACTATGTTAATAAATATATGTGCATAAGTGTGTGTGTGTGTGTGTGTGTGTGTGTGTGTGTGTGTGTGTAGGTGCCCATGGAGGCTAGAGAAAGGCAGGCAGTATTTGTCAACCAGTGTCAGGGCTGGAAACTGAATTCTGGTCCTCTACAAGAGCAGCAGGTACTGTTAGCCACTCTGCAGCCATCTCTCCCTCCTTCTATTGTAGTTTGTGTTTGCATTTTCCTGATGGCTAGGATGTTGAGAACTTTTGCTCTTGATTCCTGGTCGCAGACTCCTTTCAGTGTGCCTGCCTCAGCCTCTCAAATGCTGTGGCTCCTGGCATGTCCACCATGCTCTGCACATATTGGGAGAGCTGTGAATAAAAGGGTCCAGGCTGTGAGTAAATATGCTGCCACTAAGTCTGTGGAGCCAGAGTTGCAGGCAGGGACTTCTGGGAATGGACTCTGAGCCCTCTGCGAAGGCAAGTGCTCTCTCTTAACCACCAGGGCGCCTCTCCAGTGCCAACTCCCTTTTTAGGAAAGAACTGATCTCTGGATTTTCCTGCCTCGACTTCCCAAAGTGCCAGATCACAACCATGTGCTCCATACCTGACTTTCAATAGAGCATTACGATTACTTTATTCTTGAGACAGGCTCTCACTGTACGGCGTTGCCTGCCCTGGAATTTGCTGTGTAGATTAGACTGCCCTCAAATGTACGGACTCACAGGTGCCTCTGCCTCCTGAGTGCTGGATTAAAGGTTAGGGTTCTCCCCATGCCTTGCTTTCAAGGTTTTTAACAGTATTTCAGGATATCCTAGTTAGGGTGTGGCTCAGCCCTTAACACACACCTCCAACTAGAATACAGACACACCCTTTCCTTAATAAAAAAATCTTTATTTAATGTATATGAGCACACTGTAGCTGTCTTCAGACCCACCAGCAGAGGGCGTCAGATCCCATTACAGATGGTTGTGAGCCACCTTGTGGTTGCTGGGAACTGAAGCCAGCACCTCTGGTTGAGCAGCCAGTGCTCTTAACTACTGAGCCATCTCTCCAACCCCCTAAAAGGTACTTTTACCTAACATTTCCTGTTTCTTGACAGTGGTATTGTTTAGGAATTGATGCTAGACATTGGGTGGTTTTATTTTCGTGATCCCCCACTGTACTGAGGGACACTAAGACTCCCTTAGAGGATCTGCATATGAGTCCCAGCCTTTCTGACTCCAGGCCCACAGGGTTAAATAGGAAACACACCCCTTTTCTTTTTTTGGTTTTTCCAGACCGGGTTTCTCTGTGTAGCCCTGGGTGTCCTGGAACTCACTATGTAGACCAGGATGTCCTCAAACTCAGAAATCTGCCTGTCTCTGCCTCCTGAGTGCAGGGATTACAGGTGTGTGCCACCATTGGCTAGCTAGAACCTGTTCTAAAAGGGTTGGTGCGTACATTCTCCTGTGTTTTGTTGATAAACAGTGCTCTGAAGATTGAGTTATTTTTTTACTGTTTATTTTATTGTACTTTGGACAGGATCATATTTAGCCTAGACAGGCCCCAAACTTATGTACCTGAAGAGGACCTTGAACTCCTGACCCTTCTGTCTCTCTCTGCCAAGTCATGGGCTCAAAGTTGTGTGCCACCACCCAAGGCTGAGAATATTGTCCTTGATAGTCCAGAGCCGTCTTCCCTTAGAGTCTTGATCTCGGGTAGGAGCTATCTGCCTGCTCCAGCCACTGATGAGAGTCTCACACAACCTTTCTTGAATCCGGGAGGTCAGGATGTAGCTTGTGTCCCCCCACCCCCCAGGGAGAGTGCATCACTCACTCCTTCCTTAACCTTAACTGGTCACAGAAGTAAACATTGTAGAATGAAACTGTAGTGGTCTTGTGGGCCTGGGGTCCAGACACTCACCAGTGTGACCATGAATTTATTTTGATAAAGAGACTTTTATTCAGATACTGGCCTATACTCTAGTCTCAGGCTGGGGATTTCCCAGTGTGACCTGCAGACACATAGGTCAAGGGCTTACAGAAGCAAAGAACATAGAATTACATCCCACACAGAGGCCTTTCGGGTGTCCTGATTTTCTCCAGCAAAGCAAGATTTTCTTTACAGAATCAGAAACAAGGACTAACTTAATGACCTATTATCTTAAATAAACAACAGTTTCGTTAGAGTTGTACAAGGCCAGACAATTACAAAAAGCACCCTTACCAGCCCTTAACCACTGATAGGTCCAATTTTGCTTTATAGTTCTCTTAAAGACATTCATATTATGTTATTTTTTTATTAATCATTCCATTCATTTACATCTTAAGTGACATCCCATTTCCCAGTTACCCTCCACAATTCCCCACGCCACAACCTCCCTCTCCTCCCTCCCCTTTGCCTCTATGAGGGTGCTCCCACACTCACCCACCCTCCCCTCCTCACACCTCCAGCATCCCCTACACTGAGACATCAAACCTCCACAGGACCAAGGCCCTCCATGTCAGGCAAGGCCATGCTCTGCTACATATGCATCTGGAGCCATGGTTTCTCTAGTATACTCCGTGGTTGGTGGTCTAGCCCCAGGAGCACTGCCTGGTCCAGCCATCAGATGTTGTTCTTCCTATGGGGTTGCAATTCCTGTCAGCTCCTCCAGTCCCTCCACCAGCTCCCCCGACCCGCCAGGGTCGCTGAGCTCAGTCTGATGGTTGGCTCTGAGTATCCACATCTGCATTGGTCAGTTGCTGACTGAACCTCCCAAGGAACAACCACACCAGGTTCCTGTCAGCAGGTGCCTCCTGGCTACAGTGTCAGGTTTGGTGTCTGCAGAGGGGAGGGATCCCAAGGTGGGACGGTCCCCTGATGGCTCTTCCTTCAGTCTCTGCTCTAAAAAGAGACATTTTAAACTTTTGTTTGTGGTGCTTTTTGGTAATTTTGCTTTTTTAAAGATTTATTTAGGCCGGGTGGAGGTGGTGCAGGTTTTTTTAATTCCAGCACTTGAGAGGCAGAGGCGGGCGGATTTCTGAGTTCGAGGCCAGCCTGGTCTACAGAGTGAGTTCCAGGACAGCCAGGGCTACACGGAGAAAACCTGTCTTGAAAAAACAAAACAGAGTTAAAAAATATTTATTTATTTGTTTGTTTGTTCATTGTATATAAGTACACCATAGCTGTCTTCAGACACACCAGAAGACATCTGATTCCATTAAAGATGGTTGTGAGCCACCACGTGGTTGCTGGAAATTGAACTCAGGACCTCTGGAAGAGCAGTCAGCGCTCTTAACCACTGAGCCATCTTTGTAATCCCTAGTTTTCTTTTTTGGAGACTAAGTTTATCTGTGTAGCCCTAGCTATCCTAGAACTGGTTCTGTAGGCCAGGCTGGCCTCAAGGTCACAGTGATCCCCCTGCTCCTGCCTCTGGAACATTGGGATTAAAGGCAAGTGCTACCACTGCCTAGCTTAATGTTTTCTGAGAGGTGTCTCTAAACTCTCGTTGATAGTGGCACACACGTTTAATCCTAGCACTCAGGAAGCAGAGGCAGGCTGATCTGTGAGTTCGAGGCTGGCCCAGTCTACAGAGTGATATAGGCATAAATTTTTTGTAGCCTATTTTTAATAAATGTCCAACCACTCCTGTTGTCTACTACCCAGCAGAGGTAGTGGAAGAGAAATTATTAGGATGTGGGGAAAGTGGACTTGTTCAGCAATAGTTCTTTGGGGGTGAGTTCGATCTTTGGCTGTGGTTCAGTCCCATAGCAAACACCAAGTACACTCAGCAGGTACAGACCAGTCCTCTCGGCAGGCAGGCACCACACACAAACCAGCAGCTGTAGTTCAATCCTGAAGAAACAGCAAGGCTGGCCAACAGGCCTGAGGTGAGACTGCAGAAGCTGCCGCAGGAACCTATGGAGCAGCAGCTCCTGGGCAAATTTCTCTCGATGGCTGCATTATCACACATGTAGCTCAACAATGCTATGTAAGGAAACCAACACATGTGTGTCTTTACTGAAGAACAGCGAGGTGGAGCAAACCAAACCAAGACTCCGTGCTCGTCCCCGTCTGTGGAGTCATAGCTATACACCATCATCACCTGTCTTTTCTTGTGTCTGCTGTAGCAAGGCATCCTTTCATCTGTGTCTGCTTCAGGAAAACACCTTTTCCAGTGTCTGCAGGACATCCTTGCACCTGTGTGCCCCAGCAAAACATCATTTCACATAACTGACTTTCCAAAGAACTGGAGGTTTCCACTTCAGAGTAGATTGGAGCCCAGGACAGCCAGGGCTACACAGAGAAACCTTGACTTGAAAAACAAAACAAAAAGATCCCCTAGTAGATCTGTGAGTTTGCTGTCAGCCTGGTCTGCCAGGAGAGTTCCAGGCCAGGGAAGGCTATATAATAAGACCCTGTCCCCAGAAAAAAATTTTTTTAATATTTCGTATTTAACTAATTAGTTGACTTTTTTAAAAATAAGAGATATTTATTTTTATTTATATGAGTACACTGCAGCTGTCTTCAGACACACCAGAAGAGGGCGTGGGATCCCATTATAGATGGTTGTGAGCCACCACGTGGTTACTGGGAATTGAACTCAGGACCTCTGGAAGAGCAGTCAGTGCTCTTAACTGCTGAGCCATCTCTCCAGCTCTTGACCATTTTTGGACCATGAACTATTGACCTGTTGGGACTCTTTGCCTCTGCCTCCCAGATGTTGGGATTACAGGTGTGTACCACCAGACCTGGCTCTTAATTTAAGAAAATTATCTAGGGATAGCACCACAGTATAGAATCCAGGCTTATTCTGTAGCCCAGGCTAGCCTTGAATGTAAGTTTGCCTTCTCAGCGTTCTCAGTGCAGCGATCACTGGCCACCACGCAGAGCTGAGGCTTTCTTCTCCTTTTGTGACTATCCTGAATGGAGGAATGAACCTGGAGCTCGCAAACCTCTTTCCCGCCTCTCAGTGTCTTCCGTGAGAACTCAAGTCAAAATGGGTTCTGTAGAGTTTTTTGGATTTGGTTTTTTTGGTTTTTTTGAGACAGGGTTTCTTTGTATAGCCCTGGCTGTCCTGGAACTCACTCAGTAGAGCAGGCTGGCCTCGAACTCAAGAAATTTGCCTGCCTCTGTCGCCCAGAATGCTGGGATTGCAGGTGGGCGCCACCACCTCCAGTCTTCTATAGAGTTTTGCGCAGGAGAACATTATCCCTCTTGGATTAGGGAGGTTTTGGTCGTGGACTGATGATGTAGGTGTGATTGTATTTAAATCTCCATGTCCTGCCTCACTGAGGGCACAGTCTTTGGGGCACTCTAAGTGTTCGGACAGATGGAGAAGTCTGCTGCTCCGAGGGATTCGATGTCACGTGAGCAAAGTGCGGAAGCTGCGTGGCGGTGGGGGTGTGGGGGTGTGGGGTGTGGGTGGTTGTGGGGTGAGGTGGGGTCCCTGGCTGTGGCTGCTCCTCCATCGGAGGTGTCCAACTTCTCTTGGAGTCCCAAGGCCAGAACCCATCAGGGCTACAGACGCCTTTCTCCACATCTTTCATAGCTTTTGTCTGTTTCTTCTGCTTTCTGAGGCTAGAAGCCAAGGTATCGCCCAGGCTAGGGAAGGGTTCTACTGCTGAGCCACGCGCCAGCTACCTGTTCGACATTTTAATTAATTGTGTGTATTTGCCTGTGGGTTGGTGATCTTGAGTGTTCCCGGAAACCAGGAGAGAGTTAGAAATCCTTGAGGCAAGCCGGGCGGTGGCGGCACACGCCTGTAATCCCAGCTCTCTGGGAGGCAGAGGCAGGCGGATTTTTGAGTTTGAGGCCAGCCTGGTCTACAGAGTGAGTTCCAGGACAGCCAGGGCTACCCTGAGGCAGAGGTCGTGGGTTCTGGGAATCAAACTGGATTTTTTTTTTTTTTTGCAAGAATAGAATTCAATCTATGAATTAAAGGTCGTTGGAATCAGCTGGTGTGGGTGTTGGGGACAGAACTGGGATCATTTGTAAGGGCAGCGAGGGCTCTGAACCTCAGTACCATCTCTACAGTGCCAAAAAATATTTTTTAAACTACAATTTTATTTAAAAATATTACATTTAGCCAGGCATATGCCTTTAATCCCAGCCCTCTGGAGGCAGAAACGGGACTTCTGAGTTCAAGGCCAGCCTGGTCTACAGAGCTAGTTTGGGGATAGCCAGCGCTATACAAAAACCCTATCTCCCAAAACAAACAAACAAACAAACAAACAAACAAACAAACAAACAAACACATCTGTCTCTCTATCTCCTGCACTTCAATTTTAAAAACTATTATGGCATTCATTGGTATATATTAGTTGTACAGAATAATGGTTTCACAGTTGTATACATGTTGGATAATATTTACTCCCCCTCTATGGCCTCCAAGTCACCCTCCACCTCCTTAGAGTGTCCTCCCTTCTTACTTCCTTTTCTCTCCCCTCCTTCTCCTTCCTCTGTCTGACAGGCTTTCTCTGTGTAGCCCTGCCTGTCCTGGAACTCACCATGTAGACCAGGCTGGCCTCGAACTCAGAAATCTGCCTGCCTCTGCCTCCCAAGTGCTAGAACTAAGACATGTGCCACCCCAGCCTGGCTCCTTCCCCTCTCTCTCTCTGTCTCTCTCTCTCTCTCTCTCTCTCTCTCTCTGTCTTCTCTCTCTTCTCTCTCTTCTCTCTCCCCTCTTTCCCCCTCTTTCTTCTCCCCCCCCTCTCTCTTTCTCTCTCTTTCTTTTGCCGGGGTGGGGGGAGTGGGGAGGTGGGGGGGTGGGGCAGGTGGGGTGGGGGAGTGGGGGTGGGAACCAGGGAAACAGGGTCTCTATGTAGCCCTGAGTATCCTGGAATTTAATTTATTCTGTTCGAGACTGGCCTCAAACTCTCAGAGAGCAGCCCGCCTGCCTCTGCTTCCTGAGGGCTGGGATTAAAGGCACGTGCCAGCCAGCACACCCTACTTATTGCTTGTACTTTTTTCTTTTCTTTTCTTCCTTTTTTGGTATAGAGTAGAGTTTATTCAGGGTAGAGGATGGGAGTTAATGGGGTAGTGGAGGTAGAGAAAGGCAGAGAGAGAGAGACAGAGACAGAGACACAGAGAGAGAGAGAGACAGAGACAGAGAGAGAGAGAGAGAGAGAGAGAGAGAGAGAGAGAGAGAGAGAGAGGAAGGAGAGAGTAGAGAAGTGGAGCCTGGCTATGACCACGAGGAGAGAGCAGGGAGGGGAAGCGAGCCCAGGAGGGCAGAGAGGAGAGAGGTAACAGTGCCAAGAGGAAGAGAGGCAAGAGAGCTGCAGGACTTTTAAGTTTAGCTCTCAGAGGAAACTATTTTATTTTTTTTATTGATATATTTTTTATTTACATTTCAAATGATTTCCCCTCTTCTGGGTCCCCACTCTCCGCAAGTCCCATAAGCCCTCTTCCCTCCGCCTGTTCCTCCATCTACCCCTTCCCGCTTCCCTGTTCTGGAATTCCCCTATACTCTTGCACTGAGTCTTTCCAGAACCAGGGCCCACTCCTCCATTCTTTTTGGACATCATTTAATTTGTGTATTATGTGTTGGGAATTCAAAGTTTCTAGGCTAATATCCACTTATCAGTGAGTGCATACCATGATTGATCTTTTGAGACTAGGTTACCTCACTTAGTATGATGTTCTCCAGCTCCATCCATTTGTCTAAGATTTCATGAATTCATTGTTTCTAATGGCTGAATAGTATTCCATTGTGTAAATATACCACATTTTTGTATCCATTCCTCCGTTGAGGGACACCTGGGTTCTTTCCAGCTTCTGGCTACTACAAATAGGGCTGCTATGAACATAGTGGAGCATGTGTCCTTATTGCATGCTGAAGAATCCTCTGGGTATACGCCCAGGAGTGGTATAACAGGGTCCTCAGGAAGTGCCATGCCCAGTTTTCTGAGGAACCGCCAGACTGATTTCCAAACTGGTTTTACCATCTAGCAATCCCACCAGCAGCGGAGGAGTGTTCCTCTTTCTCCACATCCTCGCCAATACCTGCTGTCTCCTGAGTTTTTGACCTTAGCCATTCTGACTGGTGTGAGGTGAAATCTCAGGGTTGTTTTGATTTGCATTTCCTTAATGATTAATGATGTTCAACATTTCTTAAGGTGTTTCTCAGCTCTCCGAAGTTCTTCATGTGAAAATTCTTTGTTTAGCTCCGTACCCCACTTTTTAATGGGGTTATTTGTTTCTCTGGGTTCTACCTTCTTGAGTTCTTTGTATATATTAGATATTAGCCCTCTGTCGGATTTAGGGTTGGTGAAGATCCTTTCCCAATCTGTTGGTTGGTTGACATTTTGTCCTTTTGACAGTGCTCTTTGCCTTACAGAAACTTTGTAGTTTTATGAGGTCCCATTAGTCAGTTCTTGATCTTAGAGAGTAAGCTATTGATATTCTATTCAGGAACTTTTCCCCTGTGCCCATGTCCTCAAGGGCCTTCCCCAGTTTCTTTTCTATTAGTTTCAGTGTGTCAGGTTTTATGTGGAGGTCCTTGATCCATTTGGAGTTGAGCTTAGTACAAGGAGATAAGAATGGATCGATTCGCATTCTTCTGCATTCTGACCTCCAATTGAACCAGCACCATTTGTTGAAAAGACTATCTTTTTTCCACTGGATGCTTTCAGCTCCTTTGTCGAAGATCAAGTGACCATAGGTGTGTTGGTTCATTTCTGGGTCTTCAATCCTATTCCATTGATCCGCTTGCCTGACATTGTACCAATACCATGCAGTTTTTATCACTATTGCTCTGTAGTAAAATTTAAAGTCTGGGATACTGAATCCCCCTGAAGTTCTTTAACTGTTGAGAATAGTTTTAGCTATCCTGGGTTTTTTGTTATTCCAGATGAATTTGAGAATTGCTCTTTCTAGCTCTATGAAGAACTGGGTTGGGATTTTTATGAGGATAGCCTTGAATCTGTAGATTGCCTTTGGCAAGATAGCCATTTTAACTATATTAATCCTGTCAATCCTCGAGCATGGAAGATTTTTCCATTTTCTGAGATCTTCTTTGATTTCCTTCTTCAGAGATCTGAAGTTCTTGTCATATAGGTCTTTACTTGTTTGGTTAGAGTCACCCCAAGATACTTTATGCTGTTTGTAGCTATTGTGAAGGGAGTCATTTCCCTAATTTCTTTCTCAGTCTGCTTATCCTTTGAATATATAAAGGCCACTGATTTGCTTGTGTTGATTTTGTAGCCAGCCACTTTGCTGAAGTTGTTTATCAGCTGTAGGAGTTCTGTAGTAGTGTTTTTAGGATCACTTAAGTATACTATCATATCATCTGCCAATAATGATAGTTTGACTTCTTCCTTTCCAATTTGTATCCCTTTGGCTTCCTTATGTTGTCTAATCGCTCTAGCTAGGACTTCAAGAACTATATTGAAAAGATATGGAGAGAGAGGACAGCCTTGTCTAGTCCCTGATTTTAGTGGGATTGCTTCAAGTTTCTCTCCATTTAGTTTGATGTTGGCTAGTTTGCTGTATATTGCTTTTACTATGTTTAGATATGGGCCTTGAATTCCTGTCCTTTCCAAGACTTTTAGCATGAAAGGATGCTGAATTTTGTCAAATGCTTTTTCAGCATCTAATGAAATGATCATGTGGTTTTTTTTCTTTGAGCTTGTTTATGTAGTGGATAGCATTTATGGATTTCCTTATATTGAACCAACCCTGCATCCCTGGGATGAAGCCTACTTGATCATGGTGGATGATCATTTTGATGTGTTCTTGGATTTGGTGGGCAAGAATTTTATTGAGTATTTTTGCATCGATATTCATAAGGGAAATTGGCCTGAAATTCTCTTTCTTAGTTGGATCTTTGTGTGGTTTTGGTATCAGCATAATAGTGGCTTCGAAGAAGGAGTTGGGTAGTGTTCCTTCTGTTTCTATTTGGTGGAATAGTTTGATGAGTATTGGTGTTAAGTCTTCTTTGAAGGTCTGATAGAATTCTGCACTGAAACCATCTGGTCCTGTGCTTTTTTTGGTCAGAAGCCTATCTATGACCCCTTCTATTTCTTTAGGGGTTATGGGTCTGTTTAGATGATCTATTTGATCCTGGTTTAATTTTGGTAATTGGTATCTGTCTAAGAAAATGTCCATTTCCTCTAGATTCTCCAGTTGTGTTGAGTACAGGTTTTTGTAGTAGAATCTGATGGTTTTTTTTTTTTGTGCTTTGTGTGTGTGTGTGTGTGTGTTTGTGAGTTAGCTTACCTACTTTAACAGAATGGTCTCCAGCCATTTGCACACGACAGTTCCCTCTTGTCACTGAAAACAGCTTCCCAGTGACTTAGGCCTAGCTTTCTTCATCCAATGATTCATTAATAGGCATCTAGGCTGATTCCATCTCTTGGCTACTGTAAATATGGTCACAGTCGGCATGGGTGTTCAGGTGACTCTCTGGCATGCTGATTTAGACTCTTTTGGTTAAATGCTGAGGAATGGTACAGCTGGATTATATGGTAATTCTAATTTTCATGTCCTGAGGAACTTCCATATTGGTTTCAATAGTGGCTACACTAATTTCCAGGTTCACTGATAGTGTGTGAATAACGGTCTCCTGCAGTCCTCACCAGCATTCATTCATTCCCTCTTTTCTTCCTTCCTTCCTTTGCTCTCTCTCTCTCTCTCTCTCTCTCTCTTTCAGATTACTGGCTGGCTGTGGTGCCACACACACTTATTGTTGTGAGGTCTGCTTAAATCCAACATAACTCAAACACCAGGTCAATGCAGATGACAAAAAATTACTGTAATCAAGCCACTCCTGATTGATTAGGGCCGCAGAGCAGACTCGGGAGCTGAATTACAACCCCGAAGGGACATTGTATAGCATGTTTACAGGAGTAAGACCATAAATCAGGGAAGAGCAGGCTGGACTATAGCACAGTCCAGTCATAGTTTGACATAAAGGGCTGAGCTAGGGGATTTCCACGAATCAGGATAGGAGTAAGTTCTTGGGCATGGGAACGTGAACTTGCTTGACCTTGCCAATCAAGATGGAGACATTGTCCTTGAGATGTTTGGAGTCAGACAACTGCCTCCTTACAAGTTGTCCCTGAGATGTGTGGACTTAGACAACGGTTTCCTTACAAGAGAAACTGTTCAGCTATTAGGATGTCTCCAGGTCCCCTAGGATCTGGAACCTTGAGTTTAGTTTGTTCCTGTGATAGAATGGAGCCGGAGAAGGGAATGTCAGTACCAAGAATAGTTTCTTTTGCTTGTTCCCCACAGTTTGATTCCTGTGCTTGAGAGGTAGAGATGGGCAGAACTTTGTGAGTTCCTGGTCAACAAGGACTACAGTGAGTAGTCACGGAGAACTCAAAAAGTTCTGTTTGCCTCTGCCTCCAGAGTGAGGGAATTAAAGGCTTGTACCATTGCTACCTGGCCAGGGTGGGGTTTCTAACTTCTAAGGATTTGGTCTTTGAGTGGGTTTTAATATCTCTAATAATCTAGCAAAAATATTCATCTCTCTCAGCTGCTGGGGTTTTAGTTAATTTCAGATGTGGTCAAGTTGACAACCAAGATCCTAAGTGTTTTCCTGCATCTCTGTCTGGGCAGTAGGGGTGTGACACTGCAGGGAGGTCAGAAGAGTGCAGTGGATCCTTTACACTGGGCCTTGTGGATGGTTCTGAGGCTTCTTGTTGGTTTTGGAAGATAAACTGGGGTCCTCTGCAAGAGCAGGAGGCAGCTCGTTTGGCCAAGTGTGAGCCTCTCCGCATACCCCCTTTTTTGGTTATTTTTTAACTATGTTAATAAGTATATGTGCATAAGTGTGTATGTAGGTGTGTGTATGTGTGTGTGTGTGTGTGTGTGTGTGTGTGTGTGTGTAGGTGCCCATGGAGGCTAGAGAAAGGCAGGCAGTATTTGTCACCCAGTGTCAGGGCTGGAAACTGAATTCTGGTCCTCTACAAGAGCAGCAGGTACTGTTAGCCACTCTGCAGCCATCTCTCCATCCTTCTATTGAAGTTTGTGTTTGCATTCTCCTGATGGCTAGGATGTTGAGAACTTTTGCTCTTGATTCCTGGTCGTAGACTCCTTTCTGTGTGCCTGCCTCAGCCTCTCAAATGCTGTGGCTCCTGGCATGTCCACCATGCTCTGCACATATTGGGAGAGCTATGAATAAAAGTGTCCAGGCTGTGAGTAAATATGCTGCCACTAAGTCTGTGGAGCCAGAGTTGCAGGCGGGGACTTCTGGGAATGGACTCTGAGCCCTCTGCGAAGGCAAGTGCTCTCTCTTAACCACCAGGGCGCCTCTCCAGTGCCAGCTCCCTGGATTTTCCTGCCTCGACTTCCCAAAGTGCCAGATCACAGCCATGTGCCCCATGCCTGACTTTCAATAGAGCATTACGATTACTTTATTCTTGAGACAGGCTCTCACTGTACGGCCTTGGCTGCCCTGGAACTTGCTGTGTAGATTAGACTGCCCTCAAATGTACGGACTCACAGGTGCCTCTGCCTCCTGAGTGCTGGATTAAAGGTTAGGGTTCTCCCCATGCCTTGCTTTCAAGGTTTTTAACAGTATTTCAGGATATCCTAGTTAGGGTGTGGCTCAGCCCTTAACACACACCTCCAACTAGACACACCCTTTCCTTAATAAAAAAAATCTTTATTTAATGTATATGAGCACACTGTAGCTGTTTTCAGACCCACCAGCAGAGGGCGTCAGATCCCATTACAGATGGTTGTGAGCCACCTTGTGGTTGCTGGGAACTGAAGCCAGCACCTCTGGATGAGCAGCCAGTGCTCTTAACTACTGAGCCATCTCTCCAACCCCCTAAAAGGTACTTTTACCTAACATTTCCTGTTTCTTGACAGTGGTATTGTTTAGGAATTGATGCTAGACATTGGGTGGTTTTATTTTCCTGATCCCCCACTTTACTGAGGGACACTAAGACTCCCTTAGAGGATCTGCATATGAGTCCCAGCCTTTCTGACTCCAGGCCCACAGGGTTAAATAGGAAACACACCCCTTTTCTTTATTTGGTTTTTCCAGACCGGGTTTCTCTGTGTAGCCCTGGGTGTCCTGGAACTCACTATGTAGACCAGGATGTCCTCAAACTCAGAAATCTGCCTGCCTCTGCCTCCTGAGTGCAGGGATTACAGGTGTGTGCCACCATTGGCTAGCTAGGACCTGTTCTAAAAGGGTTGGTGCGTACATTCTCCTGTGTTTTGTTGATAAACAGTGCTCTGAAGATTGAGTTATTTTTTACTGTTTATTTTATTGTACTTTGGACAGGATCATATTTAGCCTAGACAGGCCCCAAACTTATGTACCTGAAGAGGACCTTGAACTCCTGACCCTTCTGTCTCTCTCTGCCAAGTCATGGGCTCAAAGTTGTGTGCCACCACCCAAGGCTGAGAATATTGTCCTTGATAGTCCAGAGCCGTCTTCCCTTAGAGTCTTGATCTCGGGTAGGAGCTATCTGCCTGCTCCAGCCACTGATGAGAGTCTCACACCACCTTCCTTGAATCCGGGAGGTCAGGATGTAGCTTGTGTCCCACCCCCCTCCCCCCCAGGGAGAGTGCATCACTCACTCCTTCCTTAACCTTAACTGGTCACAGAAGTACACATTGTAGAATGAAACTGTAGTGGTCTTGTGGGCCTGGGGTCCAGACACTCACCAGTGTGACCATGAATTTATTTTGATAAAGAGACTTTTATTCAGATACTGGCCTATACTCTAGTCTCAGGCTGGGGATCCCCCAGTGTGACCTGCAGACACATAGGTCAACGGCTTACAGAAGCAAATAACATAGAATCACATCCCACACAGAGGCCTTTCGGGTGTCCTGATTATTTCCAGCAAAGCAAGATTTTCTTTACAGAATCAGAAAGAAGGACTAACTTAGTGACCTATTATCTTAAATAAACAACAGTTTCATTAGAGTTGTATAAGGCCAGACAATTACAAAAAGCACCCTTACCAGCCCTTAACCACTGATAGGTCCAATTTTGCTTTATAGTTCTCTTAAAGACATTCATATTATGTTATTTTTTTATTAATCATTCCATTCATTTACATCTTAAGTGACATCCCATTTCCCAGTTACCCTCCACAATCCCCCACGCCACAACCTCCCTCTCCTCCCTCCCCTTTGCCTCTATGAGGGTGCTCCTACACCCACCCTCCCTCCCCCTCCTCACACCTCCAGCATCCCCCTACACTGAGATATCAAACCTCCACAGGACCAAGGCCCTCCATGTCAGGCAAGGCCATGCTCTGCTACATATGCATCTGGAGCCATGGTTTCTCTAGTATACTCCGTGGTTGGTGGTCTAGCCCCAGGAGCACTGGCTGGTCCAGCCATCAGATGTTGTTCTTCCTATGGGGTTGCAATTCCTGTCAGCTCCTCCAGTCCCTCCACCAGCTCCCCCGACCCGCCAGGGTCGCTGAGCTCAGTCTGATGGTTGGCTCTGAGTATCCACATCTGCATTGGTCAGTTGCTGACTGAACCTCCCAAGGAACAACCACACCAGGTTCCTGTCAGCAGGTGCCTCCTGGCTACAGTGTCAGGTTTGGTGTCTGCAGAGGGGAGGAATCCCAAGGTGGGACGGTCCCCTGATGGCTCTTCCTTCAGTCTCTGCTCTAAAAACAGACATTTTAAACTTTTGTTTGTGGTGCTTTTTGGTAATTTTGCTTTTTTAAAGATTTATTTAGGCCGGGTGGAGGTGGTGCAGGTTTTTTAATTCCAGCACTTGAGAGGCAGAGGCGGGCGGATTTCTGAGTTCGAGGCCAGCCTGGTCTACAGAGTGAGTTCCAGGACAGCCAGGGCTACACGGAGAAAACCTGTCTTGAAAAAACAAAACAGAGCCAAAAAAATATTTATTTATTTGTTTGTTTGTTCATTGTATTTATAAGTACACTATAGCTGTCTTCAGACACACCAGAAGACATCTGATTCCATTAAAGATGGTTGTGAGCCACCACGTGGTTGCTGGAAATTGAACTCAGGACCTCTGGAAGAGCAGTCAGCGCTCTTAACCACTGAGCCATCTTTGTAATCCCTAGTTTTCTTTTTTGGAGACTAAGTTTATCTGTGTAGCCCTAGCTATCCTAGAACTGGTTCTGTAGGCCAGGCTGGCCTCAAGGTCACAGTGATCCCCCTGCTCCTGCCTCTGGAACATTGGGATTAAAGGCAAGTGCTACCACTGCCTAGCTTAATGTTTTCTGAGAGGTGTCTCTAAACTCTCGTTGATAGTGGCACACACGTTTAATCCTAGCACTCAGGAAGCAGAGGCAGGCTGATCTGTGAGTTCGAGGCTGGCCCAGTCTACAGAGTGATATAGGCATAAATTTTTTGTAGCCTATTTTTAATAAATGTCCAACAACTCCTGTTGTCTACTACCCAGCAGAGGTAGTGGAAGAGAAAGTATTAGGATGTGGGGGAAGTGGACTTGTTCAGCAATAGTTCTTTGGGGGTGAGTTCGATCTTTGGCTGTGGTTCAGTCCCATAGCAAACACCAAGTACACTCAGCAGGTACAGACCAGTCCTCTCGGCAGGCAGGCACCACACACAAACCAGCAGCTGTAGTTCAATCCTGAAGAAACAGCAAGGCAGGCCTGAGGTGAGACTGCAGAAGCTGCCGCAGGAACCTACGGAGCAGCAGCTCCTGGGCAAATTTCTCTCGATGGCTGCATTATCACACATGTAGCTCAAAAATGCTATGTAAGGAAACCAACACATGTGTGTCTTTACTGAAGAACAGCGAGGTGGAGCAAACCAAACCAAGACTCCGTGCTCGTCCCCGTCTGTGGGGTCATAGCTATACACCATCATCACCTGTCTTTTCTTGTGTCTGCTGTAGCAAGGCATCCTTTCATCTGTGTCTGCTTCAGGAAAACACCTTTTCCAGTGTCTGCAGGACATCCTTGCACTTGTGTGCCCCAGCAAAACATCATTTCACATAACCGACTTTCCAAAGAACTGGAGGTTTCCACTTCAGAGTAGATTGGAGCCCAGGACAGCCAGGGCTACACAGAGAAACCTTGACTTGAAAAACAAAACAAAAAGATCCCCTAGTAGATCTGTGAGTTTGCTGTCAGCCTGGTCTGCCAGGAGAGTTCCAGGCCAGGGAAGGCTACATAATGAGACCCTGTCCCCAGAAAAAAAATTTTTTTTTAATATTCCGTATTTAACTAATTAGTTGACTTTTTTAAAAATAAGAGATATTTATTTTTATTTATATGAGTACACTGCAGCTGTCTTCAGACACACCAGAAGAGGGCGTGGGATCCCATTACAGATGGTTGTGAGCCACCATGTGGTTGCTGGGAATTAAACTCAGGGCCTCTGGAAGAGCAGTCAGTGCTCTTAACTGCTGAGCCATCTCTCCAGCTCTTGACCATTTTTGGACCATGAACTATTGACCTGTTGGGACTCTTTGCCTCTGCCTCCCAGATGTTGGGATTACAGGTGTGTACCACCAGAACTGGCTCTTAATTTAAGAAAATTATCTAGGGACAGCACCACAGTATAGAATCCAGGCTTATTCTGTAGCCCAGGCTAGCCTTGAATGTAAGTTTCCCTTCTCAGCGTTCTCAGTGCAGCTATCACTGGCCACCATGCAGGGCTGAGGCTTTCTTCTGCTTTTGTGACTATCCTGAATGGAGGGATGAACCTGGAGCTGCAAACCTCTTTCCCGCCTCTCAGTGTCTTCCGTGAGAACTCAAGTCAAAATGGCTTCTGTAGAGTTTTTTGGATTTGGTTTTTTGGTTTTTTTGAGACAGGGTTTCTCTGTATAGCCCTGGCTGTCCTGGAACTCACTCAGTAGAGCAGGCTGGCCTCGAACTCAGAAATCTGCCTGCCTCTGCCGCCCAGAATGCTGGGATTGCAGGCAGGCACCACCACCTCCAGGCTTCTATAGAGTTTTGCACAGGAGAACATTACCCCTCTTGGATTAGGGAGGTTTTGGTCGTGGACTGATGATGTAGGTGTGATTGTATTTAAATCTCCATGTCCTGCCTCACTGAGGGCACAGTCTTTGGGGCACTCTAAGTGTTCGGACAGATGGAGAAGTCTGCTGCTCCGAGGGATTCGATGTCACGTGAGCAAAGTGCGGAAGCTGCGTGGCGGTGGGGGTGTGGGGGTGTGGGGTGTGGGTGGGTGTGGGGGTGAGGTGGGGTCCCTGGCTGTGGCTGCTCCTCCATCGGAGGTGTCCAACTTCTCTTGGAGTCCCACGGCCAGAACCCATCAGGGCTACAGACGCCTTTCTCCACATCTTTCATAGCTTTTTTCTATTTCTTCTGCTTTCTGAGGCTAGAAGCCAAGGTATCACCCGGGCTAGGGAAGGGTTCTACTGCTGAGCCACGTGCCAGCTACCTGTTCGACATTTTAATTAATTGTGTGTATTTGCCTGTGGGTTGGTGATCTTGAGTGTTCCCGGAAACCAGGAGAGAGTTAGAAATCCTTGAGGCAAGCCCGGCGGTGGCAGAGCACGCCTGTAATCCCAGCACTCTGGGAGGCAGAGGCAGGCGCATTTCTGAGTTTGAGGCCAGCCTGGTCTACAGAGTGAGTTCCAGGACAGCCAGGGCTACCCTGAGGCAGAGGCCGTGGGTTCTGGGAATCAGACTGGATTTTTTTTTTTTTTTGCAAGAATAGAATTCAATCTATGAATTAAAGGTCGTTGGAATCAGCTGGTGTGGGTGTTGGGGACAGAACTGGGATCATTTGTAAGGGCAGCGAGGGCTCTGAACCTCAGTACCATCTCTACAGTGCCAAAAAATATTTTTTAAAATACAATTTTATTAAAAAAAATTACATTTAGCCAGGCCCATGCCTTTAATCCCAGCCCTCTGGAGGCAGAAATGGGACTTCTGAGTTCAAGGCCAGCCTCGTCTACAGAGCTAGTTTGGGGATAGCCAGGGCTATACAAAAACCCTATCTCCCAAAACAAACAAACAAACAAACAAACAAACAAACAAACACATCTGTCTCTCTATCTCCTGCACTTCAATTTTAAAAACTATTATGGCATTCATTGGTATATATTAGTTGTGCAGAATAATGGTTTCATATTTGTATACATGTTGGATAATATTTACTCCCCCTCTATGGCCTCCAAGTCACCCTCCACCTCCTTAGAGTGTCCTCCCTTCTTACTTCCTTTTCTCTCCCCTCCTTCTCCTTCCTCTGTATGACTGGCTTTCTCTGTGTAGCCCTGCCTGTCCTGGAACTCACCATGTAGACCAGGCTGGCCTCGAACTCAGAAATCTGCCTGCCTCTGCCTCCCAAGTGCTAGAACTAAGACATGTGCCACCCCAGCCTGGCTCCTTCCTCTCTCTCTCTCTCTCTCTCTCTCTCTCTCTCTCTCTCTCTCTCTCTCTCTCTCTCTTCTCTCTCTTCTCTCTCCCCTCTCTCCCCCTCCCTTCTCCCCCTCTCTCTCTTTCTCTCTCTTTCTTTTGCTGGGGTGGGGGGGAGTGGGGAGGTGGGGCGTGGGGCAGGTGGGGTGGGGGCGTGGGGGGTGGGGACCAGGGAAACAGGGTCTCTATGTAGCCCTGAGTATCCTGGAATTTAATTTATTCTGTTGGAGACTGGCCTCAAACTCTCAGAGAGCCGCCTGCCTGCCTCTGCTTCCTGAGGGCTGGGGTTAAAGGCACGTGCCAGCCAGCACACCCTACTTATTGCTTGTACTTTTTTATTTTCTTTTCTTTCTTTTTTGGTATAGAGTAGAGTTTATTCAGGGTAGAGGATGGGAGTTAATGGGGTAGTGGAGGTAGAGAAAGGCAGACAGAGAGAGACAGAGACAGAGACAGAGACAGAGACACACAGAGAGAGAGACAGAGAGAGAGAGAGAGAGAGAGAGAGAGAGAGAGAGAGAGAGAAGGAGAGAGTAGAGAAATGGAGCCTGGCTATGACCACGTGGAGAGAGCAGGGAGGGGAGGCGAGCCCAGGAGGGCAGAGAGGAGAGAGGTAAGAGTGCCAAGAGGAAGAGAGGCAAGAGAGCTGAGGGACTTTTAAGTTTAGCTCTCAGAGGAAACTATTTTATTTTTTTTATTGATATATTTTTTATTTACATTTCAAATGATTTCCCCTTTTCTGGGTCCCCACTCTCCGCAAGTCCCATAAGCCCTCTTCCCTCCGCCTGTTCCTCCATCTACCCCTTCCCACTTCCCTGTTCTGGAATTCCCCTATTCTCTGGCACTGAGTCTTTCCAGAACCAGGGCCCACTCCTCCATTCTTTTTTGGACATCATTTAATATGTGGATTATGTCTTGGGTATTCAAAGTTTCTAGGCTAATAGCCACTTATCAGTGAGTGCATACCATGATTGATCTTTTGAGACTGGGTTACCTCACTTAGTGTGATGTTCTCCAGCTCCATCCATTTGTCTAAGAATTTCATGAATTCATTGTTTCTAATGGCTGAATAGTATTCCATTGTGTAAATATACCACATTTTTGTATCCATTCCTCCGTTGAGGGACACCTGGGTTCTTTCCAGCTTCTGGCTACTACAAATAGGGCTGCTATGAACATAGTGG
Organism: Apodemus sylvaticus; assembly: GCF_947179515.1. Taxonomy (NCBI): domain Eukaryota; kingdom Metazoa; phylum Chordata; class Mammalia; order Rodentia; family Muridae; genus Apodemus; species Apodemus sylvaticus. The sequence continues at coordinate 184,558,187 of NC_067472.1, forward strand.
AACATGTGTCCTTATTGCATGCTGAAGAATCCTCTGGGTATACGCCCAGGAGTGATATAACAGGGTCCTCAGGACGTGCCATGCCCAGTTTTCTGAGGAACCGCCAGACTGATTTCCAAAGAGGTTTTACCATCTAGCAATCCCACCAGCAGTGGAGGAGTGTTCCTCTTTCTCCACATCCTCGCCAATACCTGCTGTCTCCTGAGTTTTTGACCTTAGCCATTCTGACTGGTGTGAGGTGAAATCTCAGGGTTGTTTTGATTTGCATTTCCCTAATGATTAATGATGTTGAACATTTCTTAAGGTGTTTCTCAGCTCTCCGAAGTTCTTCATGTGAAAATTCTTTGTTTAGCTCCATACCCCACTTTTTAATGGGGTTATTTGTTTCTCTGGGTTCTACCTTCTTGAGTTCTTTGTATATATTAGATATTAGCCCTCTGTCGGATTTAGGGTTGGTGAAGATCCTTTCCCAATCTGTTGGTTGGTTGACGTTTTGTCCTTTTGACAGTGCTCTTTGCCTTACAGAAACTTTGTAGTTTTATGAGGTCCCATTAGTCAGTTCTTGATCTTAGAGAGTAAGCTATTGGTGTTCTATTCAGGAACTTTTCCCCTGTGCCCATGTCCTCAAGGGTCTTCCCCAGTTTCTTTTCTATTAGTTTCAGTGTGTCAGGTTTTATGTGGAGGTCCTTGATCCATTTGGAGTTGAGCTTAGTACAAGGAGATAAGAATGGATCGATTCGCATTCTTCTGCATGCTGACCTCCAATTTAACCAGCACCATTTGTTGAAAAGACTATCTTTTTTTCCACTGGATTCTTTCAGCTCCTTGTTGAAGATCAAGTGACCATAGGTGTGTTGGTTCATTTCTGGGTCTTCAATCCTATTCCATTGATCCGCTTGCCTGACATTGTACCAATACCATGCAGTTTTTATCACTATTGCTCTGTAGTAAAATTTAAAGTCTGGGATACTGAATCCCCCTGAAGTTCTTTTACTGTTGAGAATAGTTTTAGCTATCCTGGGTTTTTTGTTATTCCAGATGAATTTGAGAATTGCTCTTTCTAGCTCTATGAAGAACTGGGTTGGGCTTTTTATGAGGATAGCCTTGAATCTGTAGATTGCCTTTGGCAAGATGGCCATTTTAACTATATTAATCCTGCCAATCCATGAGCATGGAAGATTTTTCCATTTTCTGAGATCTTCTTTGATTTCCTTCTTCAGAGATCTGAAGTTCTTGTCATATAGGTCTTTCACTTGTTTGGTTAGAGTCACCCCAAGATACTTTATGCTGTTTGTAGCTATTGTGAAGGGAGTCATTTCCCTAATTTCTTTCTCAGTCTGCTTATCCTTTGAATATATAAAGGCTTGTGTTGATTTTGTAGCCAGCCACTTTGCTGAAGTTGTTTATCAGCTGTAGGAGTTCTGTAGTAGAGTTTTTAGGATCACTTAAGTATACTATCATATCATCTGCCAATAATGATAGTTTGACTTCTTCCTTTCCAAGTTGTATCCCTTTGGCTTCCTTATGTTGTCTAATTGCTCTAGCTAGGACTTCAAGAACTATATTGAAAAGATATGGAGAGAGTGGGCAGCCTTGTCTAGTCCCTGATTTTAGTAGGATTGCTTCAAGTTTCTCTCCATTTAGTTTGATGTTGGCTACCGGTTTGCTGTATATTGCTTTTACTATGTTTAGATATGGGCCTTGAATTCCTGTCCTTTCCAAGACTTTTAGCATGAAAGGATGCTGAATTTTGTCAAATGCTTTTTCAGCATCTAATGAAATGATCATGTGGTTTTTTTCTTTGAGCTTGTTTATGTAGTGGATAGCATTTATGGATTTCCTTATATTGAACCATCCCTGGATCCCTGGGATGAAGCCTACTTGATCATGGTGGATAATCATTTTGATGTGTTCTTGGATTTGGTGGGCAAGAATTTTATTGAGTATTTTTGCATCGATATTCATAAGGGAAATTGGCCTGAAATTCTCTTTTTTAGTTGGATCTTTGTGTGGTTTTGGTATCAGTATAATAGTGGCTTCGAAGAAGGAGTTGGATAGTGTTCCTTCTGTTTCTATTTAGTGGAAAAGTTTGATGAGTATTGGTGTTAAGTGTTCTTTGAAGGTCTGATAGAATTCTGCACTGAAACCATCTGGTCCTGTGCTTTTTTTGGTCAGAAGCCTATCTATGACCCCTTCTATTTCTTTAGGGGTTATGGGTCTGTTTAGATGATCTATTTGATCCTGGTTTAATTTTGGTAATTGGTATCTGTCTAAGAAAATGTCCATTTCCTCCAGATTCTCCAGTTGTGTTGAGTACAGGTTTTTGTAGTAGAATCTGATGGGTTTTTTTTTTTTTGTGTGTGTGTGTGTGTGTGTGTGTGTGTGTGTGTGTTTGTGAGTTGGCTTACCTACTTTAACAGAATGGTCTCCAGCCATTTGCACACGACAGTTCCCTCTTGTCACTGAAAACAGCTTCCCAGTGACTTAGGCCTAGCTTTCTTCATCCAATGATTCATTAATAGGCATCTAGGCTGATTCCATCTCTTGGCTACTGTAAATATGGTCACAGTCGGCATGGGTGTTCAGGTGACTCTCTGGCATTCTGATTTAGACCCTTTTGGGTAAATGCTGAGGAATGGTACAGTTGGATTATATGGTAATTCTAATTTTCATGTCCTGAGGAACTTCCATATTGGTTTCAATAGTGGCTACACTAATTTCCAGGTTCACTGATAGTGTGTGAATAACGGTCTCCTGCAGTCCTCACCAGCATTCATTCATTCCCTCTTTTCTTCCTTCCTTCGTTTGCTCTCTCTCTCTCTCTCTCTCTCTCTCTCTCTCTTTCAGATTACTGGCTGGCTGTGGTGCCACACACACTTATTGTTGTGGGGTCTGCTTAAATCCAACATAACTCAAACACCAGGTCAATGCAGATGACAAAAAATTACTGTAATCAAGCCACTCCTGATTGATTAGGGCCGCAAACAGACTCGGGAGCTGAATTACAACCCTGAAGGGACATTGTATAGCATGTTTACAGGAGTAAGACCATAAAGCAGGGAAGAGCAGGGTGGACTATAGCACAGTCCAGTCATAGTTTGACATAAAGGGCTGAGCTAGGGGATTTCCACGAATCAGGATAGGAGTAAGTTCTTGGGCATGGGAACGTGAACTTGCTTGACCTTGCCAATCAAGATGGAGACATTGTCCTTGAGATGTTTGGAGTCAGACAACTGCCTCCTTACAAGTTGTCCCTGAGATGTGTGGACTTAGACAACGGTTTCCTTACAAGAGAAACTGTTCAGCTATTAGGATGTCTCCAGGTCCCCTAGGATCTGGAACCTTGAGTTTAGTTTGTTCCTGTGATAGAATGGAGCCGGAGAAGGGAATGTCAGTACCAAGAATAGTTTCTTTTGCTTGTTCCCCACAGTTTGATTCCTGTGCTTGAGAGGTAGAGATGGGCAGAACTTTGTGAGTTCCAGGTCAACAAGGACTACAGTGAGTAGTCACGGAGAACTCAAAAAGTTCTGTTTGCCTCTGCCTCCAGAGTGAGGGAATTAAAGGCTTGTACCATTGCTAGCTGGCCAGGGTGGGGTTTCTAACTTCTAAGGATTTGGTCTTTGAGTGGGTTTTAATATCTCTAATAATCTAGCAAAAAAAATGTATCTCTCTCAGCTGCTTGGGTTTTAGTTAATTTCAGATGTGGTCAAGTTGACAACCAAGATCCTAAGTGTTTTCCTGCGTCTCTGTCTGGGCAGTACGGGTGTGACACTGCAGGGAGGTCAGAAGAGTGCAGTGGATCCTTTACACTGGGCCTTGTGGATGGTTCTGAGGCTTCTTGTTGGTTTTGGAAGATAAACTGGGGTCCTCTGCAAGAGCAGGAGGCAGCTCGTTTGGCCAAGTGTGAGCCTCTCTGCATACCCCTTTTTTTGGGTATTTTTTAACTATGTTAATAAGTATATGTGCATAAGTGTGTATGTAGGTGTGTGTGTGTGTGTGTGTGTGTGTGTGTGTGTGTGTGTATGTGTGTGTAGGTGCCCATGGAGGCTAGAGAAAGGCAGGCAGTATTCGTCACCCAGTGTCAGGGCTGGAAACTGAATTCTGGTCCTCTACAAGAGCAGCAGGTACTGTTAGCCACTCTGCAGCCCTCTCTCCCTCCTTCTATTGTAGTTTGTGTTTGCATTTTCCTGATGGCTAGGATGTTGAGAACTTTTGCTCTTGATTCCTGGTCGCAGAGTCCTTTCTGTGTGCCTGCCTCAGCCTCTCAAATGCTGTGGCTCCTGGCATGTCCACCATGCTCTGCACATATTGGGAGAGCTGTGAATAAAAGGGTCCAGGCTGTGAGTAAATATGCTGCCACTAAGTCTGTGGAGCCAGAGTTGCAGGCGGGGCGTTCTGGCAATGGACTCTGAGCCCTCTGCGAAGGCAAGTGCTCTCTCTTAACCACCAGGGCGCCTCTCCAGTGCCAGCTCCCTTTTTAGGAAAGAACTGATCTCTGGATTTTCCTGCCTCGACTTCCCAAAGTGCCAGATCACAGCCATGTGCCCCATGCCTGACTTTCAATAGAGCATTACGATTACTTTATTCTTGAGACAGGCTCTCACTGTACGGCGTTGCCTGCCCTGGAACTTGCTGTGTAGATTAGACTGCCCTCAAATGTACGGACTCACAGGTGCCTCTGCCTCCTGAGTGCTGGATTAAAGGTTAGGGTTCTCCCCATGCCTTGCTTTCAAGGTTTTTAACAGTATTTCAGGAAATCCTAGTTAGGGTGTTGCTCAGCCCTTAACACACACCTCCAACTAGAATACAGACACACCCTTTCCTTAATAAAAAAAATCTTTATTTAATGTATATGAGCACACTGTAGCTGTCTTCAGACCCACCAGCAGAGGGCGTCAGATCCCATTACAGATGGTTGTGAGCCACCTTGTGGTTGCTGGGAACTGAAGCCAGCACCTCTGGATGAGCAGCCAGTGCTCTTAACTACTGAGCCATCTCTCCAACCCCCTAAAAGGTACTTTTACCTAACATTTCCTGTTTCTTGACAGTGGTATTGTTTAGGAATTGATGCTAGACATTGGGTGGTTTTATTTTCGTGATCCCCCACTTTACTGAGGGACACTAAGACTCCCTTAGAGGATCTGCATATGAGTCCCAGCCTTTCTGACTCCAGGCCCACAGGGTTAAATAGGAAACACACCCCTTTTCTTTATTTGGTTTTTCCAGACCGGGTTTCTCTGTGTAGCCCTGGGTGTCCTGGAACTCACTATGTAGACCAGGATGTCCTCAAACTCAGAAATCTGCCTGTCTCTGCCTCCTGAGTGCAGGGATTACAGGTGTGTGCCACCATTGGCTAGCTAGGACCTGTTCTAAAAGGGTTGGTGCGTACATTCTCCTGTGTTTTGTTGATAAACAGTGCTCTGAAGATTGAGTTATTTTTTACTGTTTATTTTATTGTACTTTGGACAGGATCATATTTAGCCTAGACAGGCTCCAAACTTATGTACCTGAAGAGGACCTTGAACTCCTGACCCTTCTGTCTCTCTCTGCCAAGTCATGGGCTCAAAGTTGTGTGCCACCACCCAAGGCTGAGAATATTGTCCTTGATAGTCCAGAGCCGTCTTCCCTTAGAGTCTTGATCTCGGGTAGGAGCTATCTGCCTGCTCCAGCCACTGATGAGAGTCTCACACCACCTTCCTTGAATCCGGGAGGTCAGGATGTAGCTTGTGTCCCCCCCCCCCCAGGGAGAGTGCATCACTCACTCCTTCCTTAACCTGCTCTCAGGCCAATGGTGATGGGGGTCAGTTGGTTGGCCTGATCGCCCTGATGCCCAAGGCCCTGGGTTGTATCCCTGGTACAAACTCTACTGGCCTTGTCTCAAAAAGTAAATGAAGAAAAGATAAATTGCTGGGGCCACAGAGATAGTTCAGTCGTTAAGAGCAGTGGTTGTTCTTGCCAAAGGAGTGTGCTCATTTCCCAGCACCTACTTGGGATCTCACAGCCCAGCTTGAGGGGATCTAATACCCTCTTCCAGTGTCCATGGGCACTGCACTCATGTGCACAGGAACATAATTAAATATAACAATTAAAAATTTGAAAAGCCCTGCATGGTAGCATATGCTTTTAATCCCAGCATGTGAGAGGAAGATGCAGGCTGATCTCTGAGTTTGAGGCCAGCCTAGTATAGAGACTGAATTCTAGGATAGCCTGGACTATACAGAGAAACCCTGTCTCAAAAAACCATTATACATATATATATACTTTGTCTCTGGCAGGCTCTAACCAGGCCACACCAATGAGAGAAGCATCGTTTAACCAGGCCATGCCAGTGAGCGGAGCATCAATCAACCAGGCCATGCCAGTGAACGTAGGAGCATCATTCAACCAGGCCATGTCAGTGAGCGGAACATCATTCAACCAGGCCATGTCAGTGAGCGGAACATCATTCAACCAGGCCATGTCAGTGAGCGGAACATCATTCAACCAGGCCATGCCAGTGAACGTAGGAGCATCATTCAACCAGGCCATGTCAGTAAGCGGAACATCATTCAACCAGGCCATGTCAGTGAGCGGAACATCATTCAACCAGGCCATGTCAGTGAGTGGAGCATCGTTCAACCAGGCCATGCCAGTGAACAGAGCATCAGTCAACCAGGCCATGCCAGTGAACAGAGCATCAGTCAACCAGGCCATGCCAGTGAGCAGAGCATCAGTCAACCAGGCCATGCCAGTGAACAGAGCATCAGTCAACCAGGCCATGTCAGTGAGTGGAGCATCATTCAACCAGACCATGCCAGCGAGCAGAGCATCATTCAACCAGACTATGCCAGTGAATGAAGAAGCATCGTTCAACCAGGCCATGCAAGTGAGCGGAACATCATTCAACCAGGCCATGCCAGTGAACAGAGCATCAATCAACCAGGCCATGTCAGTGAACAGAGCATCAATCAACCAGGCCATGCCAATGAACAGAGCATCAGTCAACCAGGCCATGTCAGTGAACAGAGCATCAGTCAACCAGGCCATGCCAGTGAACAGAGCATCAGTCAACCAGGCCATGTCAGTGAGTGGAGCATCATTCAACCAGACCATGCCAGCGAGCAGAGCATCATTCAACCAGACCATGCCAGTGAATGAAGAAGCATCGTTCAACCAGGCCATGCAAGTGAGCGGAACATCATTCAACCAGGCCATGCCAGTGAACAGAGCATCAATCAACCAGGCCATGTCAGTGAACAGAGCATCAATCAACCAGGCCATGCCAATGAACAGAGCATCAGTCGACCAGGCCATGTCAGTGAACAGAGCATCATTCAACCAGGCCATGCCAGTGAATGAAGAAGCATCATTCAACCAGGCCATGCCAGTGAATGAAGAAGCATCGTTCAACCAGACCATGTCAGTGAACAGAACATTATTCAACCAGGCCATGCCAGTGAGCAGAGCATCATTCAACCAGGCCATGCCAGTGAGCAGAGCATCATTCAACCAGGCCATGCAAGTGAACAGAGCATCATTCAACCAGACCATGCCAGTGAGTGGAGCATCATTCAACCAGGCCATGCCAGTGAATGAAGAAGCATCGTTCAACCAGGCCATGCAAGTGAGAGGAACATCGTTCAACCAGGCCATGCAAGTGAGCGGAACATCATTCAACCAGGCCATGTCAGCGAACAGAGCATCAGTCAACCAGGCCATGTCAGTGAACAGAGCATCATTCAACCAGGCCATGTCAGTAAGTGGAACATCATTCAACCAGGCCATGTCAGTAAGCGGAACATCATTCAGCCAGGCCATGCCAGTGAACAGAGCATCATTCAACCAGGCCATGTCAGTGAGCAGAACATCATTCAACCAGGCCATGCCAGTGAGCGGAACATCATTCAACCAGGCCTTGCCAGTGAGCGGAACATCATTCAGCCAGGCCTTGCCAGTGAGCGGAACATCATTCAACCAGGCCTTGCCAGTTAGCGGAACATCATTCAACCAGGCCTTGCCAGTGAGCGGAACATCAATCAACCAGGCCATGCCAGTGAGTGGAGCATCAATCAATCAGGTCAAGCCAAGGAGAAGAGCATCGGTCAACCAGGACAAGAAAAGGAGAAAAACATCATCCAACCAGGCCCCATCAGTGAGAGAAGCATTGATCAACCAAGCCCCATCAGTGGAAGAAGCATTGATCAACCAGGCCCCATCAGTGGAAGAAGCATTGATCAACCAGGCCCCATCAGTGGAAGAAGCATTGATCAACCAGGCCCCATCAGTGGAAGAAGCATTGATCAACCAGGCCCCATCAGTGGAAGAAGCATTGATCAACCAGGCCCCATCAGTGAGAGAAGCATTGATCAACCAGGCCCCATCAGTGGAAGAAGCATTGATCAACCAGGCCCCATCAGTGGAAGAAGCATTGATCAACCAGGCCCCATCAGTGGAAGAAGCATTGATCAACCAGGCCCCATCAGTGGAAGAAGCATTGATCAACCAGGCCCCATCAGTGGAAGAAGCATTGATCAACCAGGCCCCATTAGTGGAAGAAGCATTGATCAACCAGGTCCCATTAGTGGAAGAAGCATTGATCAACCAGGCCCCATTAGTGGAAGAAACACTGATCAACCAGGTCCCATTAGTAGAAGAAGCATTGATCAACCAGGCCAAGGGAAGAAGAGTGTCATCCAATCAGGCTGTGCCGGTGAGAGGAGCATCATCTAGCAAGGCGAAGCCAAAGAGAAGAGCATTGTCTAACAAGGCAAAGGCGGCGAGAGGGGCACCATGCAAGCAGACCACATCCCTGGAAAATGACCAGAGCCAGATACCCAACGCTGACTGTGCTCAGAAGTTGGATACCAGGAGCTCAGACAACAACGACCAGGAGTCACAGAAGACCTTTGCTGGTACCTCTGCTGACTCTCAGCTTTTGGACGTGGACAAAATCTGCCTGGAAAATTCCCAGCTTTCCTGGGTGTCTATGCCCCTCGACATAGACGCGTTCATGGAGATGTATGCCTTGCCTGGGGACGATGACCCCCAAAGCATGGATAAGTATCTCTCCCCAGGGTGCCTCAGCGGAGGCGGAGAGGATGAGATGGCCTAGGAACATACCCATCGCTTTGGAGAAAGACCTGAAACGCCTCCCCCTGAGGGAGGTTACTAGAATGAATCTTGAGAGTTTGGAAACTCTTCTGAGGGAGGAATCACATCTTATGCATCTGAAAGGGTCATGTGAGTGCCTACAGCAAGATGGGATGTTTATAGATAGATAAGGACAGGCTAGCAGCTAGTGCTGTGCTGTGGCTATAACCCGTGGATTCCAGTTGCTCCGCGGGAGGCATGGCTTCCAGGCTTTGAGATCGGGCTGCTAACTCGCCTACATTCCGGAGTTAACCGGAGTGGCGTTCCAGAAGCCAGACTGACACAGTACGAGGGCGTCTCTCTGAGCAACAACTGCTTTGAGTGGGAAATCAGCCCGTCCCACGGTATGAAGAGGCTAATGGGCAGAAAACAAGACTTAACCGTGAGCTACCCAGGAAACACGACTTCATTTTAAGGTCACAGAATGATCGGGAAAAGAGGCAGAAGGATATTCCTGTTGGACTGTGTGGTTGAAGAACGTATGCGTAAAATGTGGGGATGCCTAACCTAGCCTGTCCCTCTTCAGGGCAAAGGCACATAGAGTGACAGAGGCATTCCGCTGTCACCTTTTCTGGGGTCCTGTTACAGACCTCCAAAGGGTCCCTGTAAGTCTCCAGTCATTTTCCTAGGCTTGAAGTCACTTTAGGGAATGCCTTCAGGGACAGCAGAGTCTTGAAGACAGATCACCAACAACCCCTGCCTCTAAAGCCATCTCCTGAGAACCTGCCTTTTCCTGGACATGGTTTGCATGTGCTCGGCCCGGGGAGGGGCACTATTATAAGATGCGGCCTTCTTGGAGTAGGTGGGTCACTGTGGGGTGGGCTTTGAGACCTTCCTCCTAGCTGCCTGGAAATCAGTATTCTGCTAGCAACTTTCAGATGAAGATGTAGAACTCTCAGCTCCATCTGTGCCATGCTTGTCTGGATGCTGCCATGGTCCCACCTTGATGATACTGGACTGAAGCTCTGAACCTGTAAGGCAGATCCAATTAAATGTCCTTTATAAAACTTGCGTTGGTCATGGAGTCTATTAATAGTAGTAAAACCCTAACTAAGACATCCCCCTAAGCAAATACACCTTGTTAAATTAGTGGCTGGCATCTATGTGGCACACACACACACACACACACACACACACACACACACACACACACATGCACATGTGCACACGCACATACACACAAAACAAAAGCAAACTCCAAATCATGACGGGGTGCCCAGAGAACGGGACTGTTTCCACGCTTGCTGTCTGCCTGCGCAATGTGTCTGTGTTAAGGCTCAGCACGCCTCATCTTTACTTGGTGTGTGGAGTCAATGGCAGAGCCTAGAAATCCTTGCTGGGACTTCCAGAGGTGTTTTGCTTTTGCTTTTAGCTTTTTGAGAGAGAGAGAGAGAGAGAGAGAGAGAGAGAGAGAGAGAGAGAGAGAGAGAGAGAGAGAGAGAAATTTGTTTATATACTCTATGTACAGAAATACATGCTCTATTTGCATGTATGTCTTCATACTTGAAGAGGGCATCAGACCCCATGACAGATGGTTGTGAGCCACCATGTGGGTACTGGGATTTGAACTCAGAACCTCTGGAAGAGCAGTTGGTGCTCTTAACTGCTGAGCCTGTTGAGCCATCTCTTTGGCCCTTGTTTTTTGTCTTCAGCACTTGGAAGGCAGAGGCAGGTGGATCTCTGTGAGTTTGAGGCCATCCTGGTTTACAGAGCCAAGTTCTGGAACAACTAGGACTACACAGAAACGCTGTCAACAAAGCCAAAACAAAAATTTGGTTTTCAATGGGCTGGAGGGATGGCTCAGCGGTTAAGAGCACTGACTGCTGCTCTTCCAGAAGTCCTGAGTTCAATTCCCAGCAACCACATGGGTGTTCACAACCACAGCAATGGGTTCTGACGTCCTCTTCTGGTATATCTGAGTACACAGTGATGGCACATAAAGTCTTTATTAAAAAAATTTAAAATATTTGGTTTTGGGCTAGTGAGATGTCTCATAGAGTAAGAGGCCTTAGCTCTAGGGGAGGACCCCAGAGTTGTATCCCAGCATGCACATGGTGGCTCCCAGTTGCTTGTAAATGTAATCACAGGGGGTCCAAGGGCCTCTGTGGACACCACACACACACACACACACACACACACACACACACACACACTGGTTGTCCACTCTGTATATAGACCAGCCTGGCTTGGAATGCACAGAATTCCTCTGCCTTTGTTTCTTGAATGCTGGGATTACTAGTGTGCACTTCAGTGCCTGGTTATCGGATTTCGATCAGAGACAGGACAGCATGTAGCCCAGGCTGGCCTGGCTTTAAACTCATTTTCTTGCTTCCACCTGCAAAATATAAAATAGACACCAGGATGCCCAGTTTTGTCGCTTTGTTTGGGCTCTCTGCACTGTCAACATTGGCCAAATATGAGCCCAACCTTTTGGAACCGTCTGTTCCCAGGTGTGTGGGCAATAGCAGGTGAGTTGTTGCGCCTGGTTTCCATGACTCCCGATTTCTCTGTACAAACGAACACTTTTTTCATCCTAGGTGTTGTTTTCACTTTGAGTAACAGACTTTCTTGGCTCACAGTGCTTCTTCTGGGTTCACCAGGGTCAGGAGCCACCTAAATCCTTAACCTCGGTTCTGATTCCTTAGCCAGCTTTGGGAAGTGGTTGATACCAGTGACTGGGGCTAGGAAATCTGCAGTGTGCAAAAGCAGCCACGGGGAGGCGACAAAGGGCAACAAGGGACCAGGAATCATGAGCTCTGAAAGCATCAAAGGGCTGTGAAGGAGATGGGTAGGCGGCCGCGGGTCCGGTCGGTTGTCATCCTTAAGGATTGTGGGGTGAAGAGTCATACTGACCAGTGTACTGCTGTAACCCCAACATAGGGAGGAGGAGAGGGAGGGGGGTCACCGGTTTGAGGTCAACCTGAGCTACAAAGCCAGATCGTGTTTCTTCTGGCTGGAGACATGGTTAAGAGCATCACCCGCTCTTGCAGGGGTCCCTGGTTGGATTCCCAGCCCCCACACATAGGAGTTTAACAGCGTTTGTAACTCCCATGCACATAAAATAAATAAACCTAAAACAAAACAAGACCCACATACAGAGCAAGGGCTGGGAGCAGCAAGGCATGGTGGTGCATGTATGTGATCTCAGCGCTTGGATGGCTGAGGCAGAAGAGCCACCATGAGTTCCAGGCAGAAAAGCCAGGGCTACAGGGTCTCGAAACAAGCAAGCAAGCCAGCGCCTGGATCTGACTTCTATTCTTTTTTTTATTATTTATTTATTTATTTATTTATTTATTTATTTATTTATTTATTATTTTTTGGTGTTTGGTGTTTTGAGACAGGGTTTCTCTGTGTAGCCCTGGCTGTCCTGGAACTCACTCTGTAGACCAGGCTGGCCTTGAACTCAGAAATCCGCCTGTCTCTGCTTCCCAAGTGCTGGGATTAAAGGCGTGCGCCACCACCGCCTGGCCCTGACCAAAGTACACCTTATCAACAGTACACCACTCAAACAGACAAAAAAAATTTACCACAAATAGGGTCTGAGAAATGGTTCTCGTGGTAAAGTTTGTTCTGCAAGCATGAACATGTGAGACTGGATTCCCAAGTGTGGTTTGCACCCATGGTCCCATTGGGAGGCGGAGATAGGGGGACCTCTGGGGCTTCCTGGCAAGGTAGCCTAGCTGAGCTGTGAAACCTCTAGTTCAGTGAGAGAGCTTGCCTTGAAAAATAACAGAGAGAGCTATTGAAGATAGCACTCGATGCTGAGCCCCAGCCTGCAGTTGCATCTACACGCGTGTTCCCCAGCTGCCCATGCATGTGTGTGTGCATGCCCTCCCCCACTCACTCACAGGGTGCGACAGAAGGAGAGAGGGAAAGAAGGAGAGAGTGTGAGACAGAGAGTCCTTGCTTCCTGGCCTGGGGCAGGCTGGGAGGTTTGCAGAGGACGTTTGGCTCTGTCCTGCACTTCTAGGGCTGGGGGAGTGGCTCAGTATTAGAGCCCTGCCTAGAATCCCCCAGTGAGGTGGCTGGGGGCGTGGCTCAGTGAGAGCACTTGCTTATATAATAAGGCTCCAGGTTCCATTCCTAGAACCATAGGATTGGGGAAGGGGATGTGGAGAAAAGAAAAAAAAAAGTCTGAAATTTGACCTCTTGTTCTTTCCCCACAATGAAACACGAGCTGTAGAAGATTGCAGGAGCTTTTCGAGAACAAACTATTAGCTCATTGTTCTTGGATGAGAACTTGGCCATCCACATCTTTCCTCTGTCGACGATGGGATTTGAAAGGACGCCTGTGCCGTAGCTCTTCATGGTCGGGGTGTGTGTGTGTGACAGTTCTCGCAAAATACTAAAGGCAAACACAATGTCAGGAGTTGGGGGGCTCCCGTCTCCACTCCTTGAGGGAATACTACTCATAAATCTTTAGGTTCTAGAAAGTTCTTAGATGTCCAGGGAAGACCTCATGGTTTTCATTGTGGTTATGGGTTGGCAAGTGTCCTATATAAAAACTCATCAGATTTTCTGCTGTAGCTGTAGACTGTGTGATTTCACCAAGGTGAAATGTGCAGAGTAAGGGAGACCCACACAGACACGTGGGTACCTGGTTTGGGGTTGGGGGCTGGCAGTGACTGGTTCAATGAGTCTTGGGGTTTCTTTTGGGTAAGAAGGGAACAGGGCAGTGACAGAATCTGGAATTACGGCCGATGGCTGGAAGACACTGGGGACATGTGGGATTACTGAGCTCTGTGTGTGTGTGTGTGTGTGTGTGTGTGTGTGTGTCTTTGAGATGGAGTCTCTTTCTATATCCTGGGCTCAGCTGCAATTCATGGCAATCATCCCGCCTTGGCGTCCTCAGTGCTGGGGTTACAGGTGTAGGACACCATGTCTGATTTACAAAAGTGACTATGTCTCAGTCTGTGCCACTACCAAGACATTTACTTCAGATGTGTGTAGTCTATGGTATATCAGTCACATGTAATAAAGTTGTATAAGTCAGGGCCTGGAGAGACGGCCGCCAGGTCTAGCCCCTGGGCCAGCCTGTGCTCTCTGACATTACCATCTCCTGGGAGCACGCTGATCTTTGTGGGTAGGTATTGATATTGTGTAGGTATAGCAATTAGTTTTTGTGTTTTTTTTTTTTTTAAGAAATCTGGGATGTTTTCAGCTATGCTTCTAAAATAGTGTTTTGGGAGAAAAGGTCTCGCTCTGTAGCCCATGCTGATCTTGAACTCAGGGCCATCCTCTGGTCTCAGCTCTGAAAGTGTAGGCTTGTATGTGTGAGCCACTATATTAGGCTTCAAGCATAACATCTTAAAACATTTTGTGCTTTTTTTTTTTTTTTTTTTTTTGGTTTTTCGAGACAGGGTTTCTCTGTGTAGCCCTGCCTGTCCTGGAACTCACCATGTAGACCAGGTTGGCCTCGAACTCAGAAATCTGCCTGCCTCTGCCTCCCAAGTGCTAGAACTAAGACATGTGCCACCCCAGCCTGGCTCCTTCCTCTCTCTCTCTCTCTCTCTCTCTCTCTCCCTCTCTCTCTTCTCTCTCTTCTCTCTCCCCCTCTCCCTTCCCCCCCCTCTCTCTTTCTCTCTTGTTCTTTTGCTGGGGTGGGGGGGGAGTGGGGAGGTGGGGCGTGGGGCAGGTGGGGTGGGGGCGTGGGGGGTGGGGACCAGGGAAACAGGGTCTCTATGTAGCCCTGAGTATCCTGGAATTTAATTTATTCTGTTGGAGACTGGCCTCAAACTCTCAGAGAGCCGCCTGCCTGCCTCTGCTTCCTGAGGGCTGGGGTTAAAGGCACGTGCCAGCCAGCACACCCTACTTATTGCTTGTACTTTTTTCTTTTCTTTTCTTTCTTTTTTGGTATAGAGTAGAGTTTATTCAGGCTAGAGGATGGGAGTTAATGGGGTAGTGGAGGTAGAGAAAGGCAGAGAGAGAGAGACAGAGACAGAGAGAGAGAGAGACAGAGAGAGAGAGAGAGAGGAAGGAGAGAGTAGAGAAATGGAGCCTGGCTATGACCACGTGGAGAGAGCAGGGAGGGGAGGCGAGCCCAGGAGGGCAGAGGAGAGAGGTAACAGTGCCAAGAAGAAGAGAGGCAAGAGAGCTGTGGGACTTTTAAGTTTAGCTCTCAGAGGAAACTATTTTATTTTTTTTATTGATATATTTTTTATTTACATTTCAAATGATTTCCCCTTTTCTGGGTCCCCACTCTCCGCAAGTCCCATAAGCCCTCTTCCCTCTGCCTGTTCCTCCATCTACCCCTTCCTGCTTCCCTGTTCTGGAATTCCCCTATTCTCTGGCACTGAGTCTTTCCAGAACCAGGGCCCACTCCTCCATTCTTTTTTGGACATCATTTAATATGTGGATTATGTCTTGGGTATTCAAAGTTTCTAGGCTAATATCCACTTATCAGTGAGTGCATACCATGATTGATCTTTTGAGACTGTGTTACCTCACTTAGTATGATGTTCTCCAGCTCCATCCATTTGTCTAAGAATTTCATGGATTCATTGTTTCTAATGGCTGAATAGTATTCCATTGTGTAAATATACCACATTTTTGTATCCATTCCTCCGTTGAGGGACACCTGGGTTCTTTCCAGCTTCTGGCTAGTACAAATAGGGCTGCTATGAACATAGTGGAGCATGTGTCCTTATTGCATGCTGAAGAATCCTCTGGGTATCCGCCCAGGAGTGGTATAACAGGGTCCTCAGGAAGTGCCATGCCCAGTTTTCTGAGGAACCGCCAGACTGATTTCCAAAGTGGTTTTACCATCTAGCAATCCCACCAGCAGTGGAGGAGTGTTCCTCTTTCTCCACATCCTCACCAATACCTGCTGTCTCCTGAGTTTTTTACCTTAGCCATTCTGACTGGCGTGAGGTGAAATCTCAGTGTTGTTTTGATTTGCATTTCCCTAATGATTAATGATGTTGAACATTTCTTAAGGTGTTTCTCAGCTCTCCGAAGTTCTTCATGTGAAAATTCTTTGTTTAGCTCCGTACCCCACTTTTTAATGGGGTTATTTGTTTCTCTGGGTTCTACCTTCTTGAGTTCTTTGTATATATTAGATATTAGCCCTCTGTCGGATTTAGGGTTGGTGAAGATCCTTTCCCAATCTGTTGGTTGGTTGACGTTTTGTCCTTTTGACAGTGCTCTTTGCCTTATAGAAACTTTGTAGTTTTATGAGGTCCCATTAGTCAGTTCTTGATCTTAGAGAGTAAGCTATTGGTGTTCTATTCAGGAACTTTTCCCCTGTGCCCATGTCCTCAAGGGTCTTCCCCAGTTTCTTTTCTATTAGTTTCAGTGTGTCAGGTTTTATGTGGAGGTCCTTGATCCATTTGGAGTTGAGCTTAGTACAAGGAGATAAGAATGGATCGATTCGCATTCTTCTGCATGCTGACCTCCAATTGAACCAGCACCATTTGTTGAAAAGACTATCTTTTTTTCCACTGGATGCTTTCAGCTCCTTGTTGAAGATCAAGTGACCATAGGTGTGTTGGTTCATTTCTGGGTCTTCAATCCTATTCCATTGATCCGCTTGCCTGACATTGTACCAATACCATGCAGTTTTTATCACTATTGCTCTGTAGTAAAATTTAAAGTCTGGGATACTGAATCCCCCTGAAGTTCTTTTACTGTTGAGAATAGTTTTAGCTATACTGGGTTTTTTGTTATTCCAGATGAATTTGAGAATTGCTCTTTCTAGCTCTATGAAGAACTGGGTTGGGCTTTTTATGAGGATAGCCTTGAATCTGTAGATTGCCTTTGGCAAGATGGCCATTTTAACTATATTAATCCTGCCAATCCATGAGCATGGAAGATTTTTCCATTTTCTGAGATCTTCTTTGATTTCCTTCTTCAGAGATCTGAAGTTCTTGTCATATAGGTCTTTCACTTGTTTGGTTAGAGTCACCCCAAGATACTTTATGCTGTTTGTAGCTATTGTGAAGGGAGTCATTTCCCTAATTTCTTTCTCAGTCTGCTTATCCTTTGAATATATAAAGGCTTGTGTTGATTTTGTAGCCAGCCACTTTGCTGAAGTTGTTTATCAGCTGTAGGAGTTCTGTAGTAGAGTTTTTAGGATCACTTAAGTATACTATCATATCATCTGCCAATAATGATAGTTTGACTTCTTCCTTTCCAATTTGTATCCCTTTGGCTTCCTTATGTTGTCTAATTGCTCTAGCTAGGACTTCAAGAACTATACTGAAAAGATATGGAGAGAGAGGGGGCAGCCTTGTCTAGTCCCTGATTTTAGTGGGATTGCTTCAAGTTTCTCTCCATTTAGTTTGATGTTGGCTACCGGTTTGCTGTATATTGCTTTTACTATGTTTAGATATGGGCCTTGAATTCCTGTCCTTTCCAAGACTTTTAGCATGAAAGGATGCTGGATTTTGTCAAATGCTTTTTCAGCATCTAATGAAATGATCATGTGGTTTTTTTCTTGAACTTGTTTATGTAGTGGATTGCATTGTTGGATTTCCTTATATTGAACCAACCCTGCATCCCTGGGATGAAGCCTACTTGATCATGGTGGATGATCATTTTGATGTGTTCTTGGATTTGGTGGGCAAGAATTTTATTGAGTATTTTTGCATCGATATTCATAAGGGAAATTGGCCTGAAATTCTCTTTCTTAGTTGGATCTTTGTGTGGTTTTGGTATCAGCATAATAGTGGCTTCGAAGAAGGAGTTGGATAGTGTTCCTTCTGTTTCTATTTAGTGGAAAAGTTTGATGAGTATTGGTGTTAAGTCTTCTTTGAAGGTCTGATAGAATTCTGCACTGAAACCATCTGGTCCTGTGCTTTTTTTGGTCAGAAGCCTATCTATGACCCCTTCTATTTCTTTAGGGGTTATGGGTCTGTTTAAATGATCTATTTGATCCTGGTTTAATTTTGGTAATTGGTATCTGTCTAAGAAAATGTCCATTTCCTCCAGATTCTCCAGTTGTGTTGAGTACAGGTTTTTGTAGTAGAATCTGATGGGGTTTTTTTTGTGTGCTTTGTGTGTGTGTGTGTGTGTGTGTGTGTTTGTGAGTTGGCTTACCTACTTTAACAGAATGGTCTCCAGCCATTTGCACACGACAGTTCCCTCTTGTCACTGAAAACAGCTTCCCAGTGACTTAGGCCTAGCTTTCTTCATCCAATGATTCATTAATAGGCATCTAGGCTGATTCCATCTCTTGGCTACTGTAAATATGGTCACAGTCGGCATGGGTGTTCAGGTGACTCTTTGGCATTCTGATTTAGACCCTTTTGGGTAAATGCTGAGGAATGGTACAGCTGGATTATATGGTAATTCTAATTTTCATGTCCTGAGGAACTTCCATATTGGTTTCAATAGTGGCTACACTAATTTACAGGTTCACTGATAGTATGTGAATAACGGTCTCCTGCAGTCCTCACCAGCATTCATTCATTCCCTCTTTTCTTCCTTCCTTCCTTTGCTCTCTCTCTCTCTCTCTCTCTCTCTCTCTCTCTCTCTTTCAGATTACTGGCTGGCTGTGGTGCCACACACACTTATTGTTGTGGGGTCTGCTTAAATCCAACATAACTCAAACACCAGGTCAATGCAGATGACAAAAAATTACTGTAATCAAGCCACTCCTGATTGATTAGGGCCGCACAGCAGACTCGGAGCTGAATTACAACCCCGAAGGGACATTGTATAGCATGTTTACAGGAGTAAGACCATAAAGCAGGGAAGAGCAGGCTGGACTATAGCACAGTCCAGTCATAGTTTGACATAAAGGGCTGAGCTAGGGGATTTCCACGAATCAGGATAGGAGTAAGTTCTTGGGCATGGGAACGTGAACTTGCTTGACCTTGCCAATCAAGATGGAGACATTGTCCTTGAGATGTTTGGAGTCAGACAACTGCCTCCTTACAAGTTGTCCCTGAGATGTGTGGACTTAGACAACGGTTTCCTTACAAGAGAAACTGTTCAGCTATTAGGATGTCTCCAGGTCCCCTAGGATCTGGAACCTTGAGTTTAGTTTGTTCCTGTGATAGAATGGAGCCGGAGAAGGGAATGTCAGTACCAAGAATAGTTTCTTTTGCTTGTTCCCCACAGTTTGATTCCTGTGCTTGAGAGGTAGAGATGGGCAGAACTTTGTGAGTTCCAGGTCAACAAGGACTACAGTGAGTAGTCACGGAGAACTCAAAAAGTTCTGTTTGCCTCTGCCTCCAGAGTGAGGGAATTAAAGGCTTGTACCATTGCTAGCTGGCCAGGGTGGGGTTTCTAACTTCTAAGGATTTGGTCTTTGAGTGGGTTTTAATATCTCTAATAATCTAGCAAAAAAATGTATCTCTCTCAGCTGCTTGGGTTTTAGTTAATTTCAGATGTGGTCAAGTTGACAACCAAGATCCTAAGTGTTTTCCTGCATCTCTGTCTGGGCAGTAGGGGTGTGACACTGCAGGGAGGTCAGAAGAGTGCAGTGGATCCTTTACACTGGGCCTTGTGGATTGTTCTGAGGCTTCTTGTTGGTTTTGGAAGATAAACTGGGGTCCTCTGCAAGAGCAGGAGGCAGCTCGTTTGGCCAAGTGTGAGCCTCTCTGCATACCCCCTTTTTTTGGTATTTTTTAACTATGTTAATAAGTATATGTGCATAAGTGTGCATGTAGGTGTGTGTGTGTGTGTGTGTAGGTGCCCATGGAGGCTAGAGAAAGGCAGGCAGTATTCCTCACCCAGTGTCAGGGCTGGAACATGAATTCTGGTCCTCTACAAGAGCAGCAGGTACAGTTAGCCACTCTGCAGCCCTCTCTCCATCCTTCTATTGTAGTTTGTGTTTGCATTTTCCTGATGGCTAGGATGTTGAGAACTTTTGCTCTTGATTCCTGGTCGTAGACTCCTTTCTGTGTGCCTGCCTCAGCCTCTCAAATGCTGTAGCTCCTGGCATGTCCACCATGCTCTGCACATATTGGGAGAGCTATGAATAAAAGGGTCCAGGCTGTGAGTAAATATGCTGCCACTAAGTCTGTGGAGCCAGAGTTGCAGGCGGGGACTTCTGGGAATGGACTCTGAGCCCTCTGCGAAGGCAAGTGCTCTCTCTTAACCACCAGGGCGCCTCTCCAGTGCCAGCTCCCTTTTTAGGAAAGGACTGATCTCTGGATTTTCCTGCCTCGACTTCCCAAAGTGCCAGATCACAGCCATGTGCCCCATGCCTGACTTTCAATAGAGCATTACGATTACTTTATTCTTGAGACAGGCTCTCACTGTACGGCCTTGGCTGCCCTGGAACTTGCTGTGTAGATTAGACTGCCCTCAAATGTACGGACTCACAGGTGCCTCTGCCTCCTGAGTGCTGGATTAAAGGTTAGGGTTCTCCCCATGCCTTGCTTTCAAGGTTTTTAACAGTATTTCAGGAAATCCTAGTTAGGGTGTTGCTCAGCCCTTAACACACACCTTTAATCCCTCCAACTCGAATACAGACACACCCTTTTCTTAATAAAAAAATCTTTATTTAATGTATATGAGCACACTGTAGCTGTCTTCAGACCCACCAGCAGAGGGCGTCAGATCCCATTACAGATGGTTGTGAGCCACCTTGTGGCTGCTGGGAACTGAAGCCAGCACCTCTGGATGAGCAGCCAGTGCTCTTAACTACTGAGCCATCTCTCCAACCCCCTAAAAGGTACTTTTACCTAACATTTCCTGTTTCTTGACAGTGGTATTGTTTAGGAATTGATGCTAGACATTGGGTGGTTTTATTTTCCTGATCCCCCACTTTACTGAGGGACACTAAGACTCCCTTAGAGGATCTGCATATGAGTCCCAGCCTTTCTGACTCCAGGCCCACAGGGTTAAATAGGAAACACACCCCTTTTCTTTATTTGGTTTTTCCAGACCGGGTTTCTCTGTGTAGCCCTGGGTGTCCTGGAACTCACTATGTAGACCAGGATGTCCTCAAACTCAGAAATCTGCCTGCCTCTGCCTCCTGAGTGCAGGGATTACAGGTGTGCGCCACCATTGGCTAGCTAGGACCTGTTCTAAAAGGGTTGGTGCGTACATTCTCCTGTGTTTTGTTGATAAACAGTGCTCTGAAGATTGAGTTATTTTTTACTGTTTATTTTATTGTACTTTGGACAGGATCATATTTAGCCTAGACAGGCCCCAAACTTATGTACCTGAAGAGGACCTTGAACTCCTGACCGTTCTGTCTCTCTCTGCCAAGTCATGGGCTCAAAGTTGTGTGCCACCACCCAATGCTGAGAATATTGTCCTTGATAGTCCAGAGCCGTCTTCCCTTAGAGTCTTGATCTCGGGTAGGAGCTATCTGCCTGCTCCAGCCACTGATGAGAGTCTCACACCACCTTCCTTGAATCCGGGAAGTCAGGATGTAGCTTGTGTCTCCCCCCCCCCCCCCAGGGAGAGTGCATCACTCACTCCTTCCTTAACCTTAACTGGTCACAGAAGTAAACATTGTAGAATGAAACAGTAGTGGTCTTATGGGCCTGGGGTCCAGACACTCACCAGTGTGACCATGAATTTATTTTGATAAAGAGACTTTTATTCAGATACTGGCCTATACTCTAGTCTCAGGCTGGGGATCCCCCAGTGTGACCTGCAGACACATAGGTCAAGGGCTTACAGAAGCAAAGAACATAGAATTACATCCCACACAGAGGCCTTTCGGGTGTCCTGATTATTTCCAGCAAAGCAAGATTTTCTTTACAGAATCAGAAACAAGGACTAACTTAGTGACCTATTATCTTAAATAAACAACAGTTTTATTAGAGTTGTACAAGGCCAGACAATTACAAAAAGCACCCTTACCAGCCCTTAACCACTGATAGGTCCAATTTTGCTTTATAGTTCTCTTAAAGACATTCATATTATGTTATTTTTTATTAATCATTCCATTCATTTACATCTTAAGTGACATCCCATTTCCCAGTTACCCTCCACAATCCCCCACGCCACAACCTCCCTCTCCTCCCTCCCCTTTGCCTCTATGAGGGTGCTCCCACACCCACCCTCCCTCCCCCTCCTCACACCTCCAGCATCCCCTACACTGAGACATCAAACCTCCACAGGACCAAGGCCCTCCATGTCAGGCAAGGCCATGCTCTGCTACATATGCATCTGGAGCCATGGTTTCTCTAGTATACTCCATGGTTGGTGGTCTAGCCCCAGGAGCACTGGCTGGTCCAGCCATCAGATGTTGTTCTTCCTATGGGGTTGCAATTCCTGTCAGCTCCTCCAGTCCCTCCACCAGCTCCCCCGACCCGCCAGGGTCGCTGAGCTCAGTCTGATGGTTGGCTCTGAGTATCCACATCTGCATTGGTCAGTTGCTGACTGAACCTCCCAAGGAACAACCACACCAGGTTCCTGTCAGCAGGTGCCTCCTGGCTACAGTGTCAGGTTTGGTGTCTGCAGAGGGGAGGGATCCCAAGGTGGGACGGTCCCCTGATGGCTCTTCCTTCAGTCTCTGCTCTAAAAAGAGACATTTTAAACTTTTGTTTGTGGGGCTTTTTGGTAATTTTGCTTTTTTAAAGATTTATTTAGGCCGGGTGGAGGTGGTGCAGGTTTTTTAATTCCAGCACTTGAGAGGCAGAGGCGGGCGGATTTCTGAGTTCGAGGCCAGCCTGGTCTACAGAGTGAGTTCCAGGACAGCCAGGGCTACAAGGAGAAAACCTGTCTTGAAAAAACAAAACAGAGCCAAAAAAATATTTATTTATTTGTTTGTTTGTTCATTGTATATAAGAACACCATAGCTGTCTTCAGACACACCAGAAGACATCTGATCCCATTAAAGATGGTTGTGAGCCACCACATGGTTGCTGGAATTTGAACTCAGGACCTCTGGAAGAGCAGTCAGCGCTCTTAACCACTGAGCCATCTTTGTAATCCCTAGTTTTCTTTTTTGGAGACTAAATTTATCTGTGTAGCCCTAGCTATCCTAGAACTGGTTCTGTAGGCCAGGCTGGCCTCAAGGTCACAGTGATCCCCCTGCTCCTGCCTCTGGAACATTGGGATTAAAGGCAAGTGCTACCACTGCCTAGCTTAATGTTTTCTGAGAGGTGTCTCTAAACTCTCGTTGATAGTGGCACACACGTTTAATCCTAGCACTCAGGAAGCAGAGGCAGGCTGATCTGTGAGTTCGAGGCTGGCCCAGTCTACAGAGTGATATAGGCATAAATTTTTTGTAGCCTATTTTTAATAAATGTCCAACCACTCCTGTTGTCTACTACCCAGCAGAGGTAGTGGAAGAGAAATTATTAGGATGTGGGGGAAGTGGACTTGTTCAGCAATAGTTCTTTGGGGGTGAGTTCGATCTTTGGCTGTGGTTCAGTCCCATAGCAAACACCAAGTACACTCAGCAGGTACAGACCGGTCCTCTCGGCAGGCAGGCACCACACACAAACCAGCAGCTGTAGTTCAATCCTGAAGAAACAGCAAGGCTGGCCAACAGGCCTGAGGTGAGACTGCAGAAGCTGCCGCAGGAACCTACGGAGCAGCAGCTCCTGGGCAAATTTCTCTCAATGGCTGCATTATCACACATGTAGCTCAAAAATGCTATGTAAGGAAACCACCACATGTGTGTCTTTACTGAAGAACAGCGAGGTGGAGCAAACCAAACCAAGCCTCCGTGCTCGTCCCCGTCTGTGGGGTCATAGCTATACACCATCATCACCTGTCTTTTCTTGTGTCTGCTGTAGCAAGGCATCCTTTCATCTGTGTCTGCTTCAGGAAAACACCTTTTCCAGTGTCTGCAGGACATCCTTGCACCTGTGTGCCCCAGCAAAGCATCATTTCACATAACCGACTTTCCAAAGAACTGGAGGTTTCCACTTCAGAGTAGATTGGAGCCCAGGACAGCCAGGGCTACACAGAGAAACCTTGACTTGAAAAACAAAACAAAAAGATCCCCTAGTAGATCTGTGAGTTTGCTGTCAGCCTGGTCTGCCAGGAGAGTTCCAGGCCAGGGAAGGCTACATAATGAGACCCTGTCCCCAGAAAAAAAATTTTTTTAATATTTCGTATTTAACTAATTAGTTGACTTTTTTTTAAAAAATAAGAGATATTTATTTTTATTTATATGAGTACACTGCAGCTGTCTTCAGACACACCAGAAGAGGACATGGGATCCCATTACAGATGGTTGTGAGCCACCATGTGGTTGCTGGGAATTAAACTCAGGACCTCTGGAAGAGCAGTCAGTGCTCTTAACTGCTGAGCCATCTCTCCAGCTCTTGACCATTTTTGGACCATGAACTATTGACCTGTTGGGACTCTTTGCCTCTGCCTCCCAGATGTTGGGATTACAGGTGTGTACCACCAGACCTGGCTCTTAATTTAAGAGAATTATCTAGGGACAGCACCACAGTATAGAATCCAGGCTTATTCTGTAGCCCAGGCTAGCCTTGAATGTAAGTTTCCCTTCTCAGCGTTCTCAGTGCAGCTATCACTGGCCACCATGCAGGGCTGAGACTTTCTTCTGCTTTTGTGACTATCCTGAATGGAGGGATGAACCTGGAGCTCGCAAACCTCTTTCCCGACTCTCAGTGTCTTCCGTGAGAACTCAAATCAAAATGGCTTCTGTAGAGTTTTTTGGATTTGGTTTTTTGGTTTTTTTGAGACAGGGTTTCTCTGGTTTTTTGGTTTTTTTGAGACAGGGTTTCTCAGGGTTTCTCTTCAGCCTGCTCTACTGAGTGAGTTCTCTGTCCTGGAACTCACTCAGTAGAGCAGGCTGGCCTGGAACTCAGAAATCTGCCTGCCTCTGCCGCCCAGAATGCTGGGAATGCAGGCGGGTGCCACCACCTCCAGGCTTCTATAGAGTTTTGCGCAGGAGAACATTATCCCTCTTGGATTAGGGAGGTTTTGGTCGTGGACTGATGATGTAGGTGTGATTGTATTTAAATCTCCATGTCCTGCCTCACTGAGGGCACAGTCTTTGGGGCACTCTAAGTGTTCGGACAGATGGAGAAGTCTGCTGCTCCGAGGGATTCGATGTCACGTGAGCAAAGTGCGGAAGCTGCGTGGCGGTGGGGCTGTGGGGGTGTGGGTGGGTGTGGGGTGTGGGTGGGTGTGGGGGTGAGGTGGGGTCCCTGGCTGTGGCTGCTCCTCCATCGGAGGTGTCCAACTTCTCTTGGAGTCCCACGGCCAGAACCCATCAGGGTTACAGACGCCTTTCTCCCCATCTTTCATAGCTTTTTTCTGTTTCTTCTGCTTTCTGAGGCTAGAAGCCAAGGTATCACCCGGGCTAGGGAAGGGTTCTACTGCTGAGCCACGCGCCAGCTACCTGTTCGACATTTTAATTAATTGTGTGTATTTGCCTGTGGGTTGGTGATCTTGAGTGTTCCCGGAAACCAGGAGAGAGTTAGAAATCCTTGAGGCAAGCCCGGCGGTGGCAGAGCACGCCTGTAATCCCAGCACTCTGGGAGGCAGAGGCAGGTGCATTTCTGAGTTTGAGGCCAGCCTGGTCTACAGAGTGAGTTCCAGGACAGCCAGGGCTACCCTGAGGCAGAGGCCGTGGGTTCTGGGAATCAGACTGGATTTTTTTTTTTTTTTTGCAAGAATAGAATTCAATCTATGAATTAAAGGTCGTTGGAATCAGCTGGTGTGGGTGTTGGGGACAGAACTGGGATCATTTGTAAGGGCAGCAAGGGCTCTGAACCTCAGTACCATCTCTACAGTGCCAAAAAATATTTTTTAAAATACAATTTTATTAAAAAAAATTACATTTAGCCAGGCCCATGCCTTTAATCCCAGCCCTCTGGAGGCAGAAATGGGACTTCTGAGTTCAAGGCCAGCCTCGTCTACAGAGCTAGTTTGGGGATAGCCAGGGCTATACAAAAACCCTATCTCCCAAAACAAACAAACAAACAAACAAACAAACAAACAAACACATCTGTCTCTCTATCTCCTGCACTTCAATTTTAAAAACTATTATGGCATTCATTGGTATATATTAGTTGTGCAGAATAATGGTTTCATATTTGTATACATGTTGGATAATATTTACTCCCCCTCTATGGCCTCCAAGTCACCCTCCACCTCCTTAGAGTGTCCTCCCTTCTTACTTCCTTTTCTCTCCCCTCCTTCTCCTTCCTCTGTATGACCGGCTTTCTCTGTGTAGCCCTGCCTGTCCTGGAACTCACCATGTAGACCAGGCTGGCCTCGAACTCAGAAATCTGCCTGCCTCTGCCTCCCAAGTGCTAGAACTAAGACATGTGCCACCCCAGCCTGGCTCCTTCCTCTCTCTCTCTCTCTCTCTCTCTCTCTCTCTCTCTCTCTCTCTCTCTCCTCTCTCTTCTCTCTCCCCTCTCTCCCCCTCTCCCTTCTCCCCCCCTCTCTCTCTTTCTCTCTCTTTCTTTTGCTGGGGTGGGGGGGAGTGGGGAGGTGGGGCGTGGGGCAGGTGGGGTGGGGGCATGTTGGGTGGGGACCAGCGAAACAGGGTCTCTATGTAGCCCTGAGTATCCTGGAATTTAATTTATTCTGTTGGAGACTGGCCTCAAACTCTCAGAGAGCCGCCTGCCTGCCTCTGCTTCCTGAGGGCTGGGGTTAAAGGCACGTGCCAGCCAGCACACCCTACTTATTGCTTGTACTTTTTTCTTTTCTTTTCTTTCTTTTTTGGTATAGAGTAGAGTTTATTCAGGCTAGAGGATGGGAGTTAATGGGGTAGTGGAGGTAGAGAAAGGCAGAGAGAGAGAGACAGAGACAGAGAGAGAGAGAGACAGAGAGAGAGAGAGAGAGGAAGGAGAGAGTAGAGAAATGGAGCCTGGCTATGACCACGTGGAGAGAGCAGGGAGGGGAGGCGAGCCCAGGAGGGCAGAGGAGAGAGGTAACAGTGCCAAGAAGAAGAGAGGCAAGAGAGCTGTGGGACTTTTAAGTTTAGCTCTCAGAGGAAACTATTTTATTTTTTTTATTGATATATTTTTTATTTACATTTCAAATGATTTCCCCTTTTCTGGGTCCCCACTCTCCGCAAGTCCCATAAGCCCTCTTCCCTCTGCCTGTTCCTCCATCTACCCCTTCCTGCTTCCCTGTTCTGGAATTCCCCTATTCTCTGGCACTGAGTCTTTCCAGAACCAGGGCCCACTCCTCCATTCTTTTTTGGACATCATTTAATATGTGGATTATGTCTTGGGTATTCAAAGTTTCTAGGCTAATATCCACTTATCAGTGAGTGCATACCATGATTGATCTTTTGAGACTGTGTTACCTCACTTAGTATGATGTTCTCCAGCTCCATCCATTTGTCTAAGAATTTCATGGATTCATTGTTTCTAATGGCTGAATAGTATTCCATTGTGTAAATATACCACATTTTTGTATCCATTCCTCCGTTGAGGGACACCTGGGTTCTTTCCAGCTTCTGGCTAGTACAAATAGGGCTGCTATGAACATAGTGGAGCATGTGTCCTTATTGCATGCTGAAGAATCCTCTGGGTATCCGCCCAGGGGTGGTATAACAGGGTCCTCAGGAAGTGCCATGCCCAGTTTTCTGAGGAACCGCCAGACTGATTTCCAAAGTGGTTTTACCATCTAGCAATCCCACCAGCAGTGGAGGAGTGTTCCTCTTTCTCCACATCCTCGCCAATACCTGCTGTCTCCTGAGTTTTTGACCTTAGCCATTCTGACTGGCGTGAGGTGAAATCTCAGGGTTGTTTTGATTTGCATTTCCCTAATGATTAATGATGTTGAACATTTCTTAAGGTGTTTCTCAGCTCTCCGAAGTTCTTCATGTGAAAATTCTTTGTTTAGCTCCATACCCCACTTTTTAATGGGGTTATTTGTTTCTCTGGGTTCTACCTTCTTGAGTTCTTTGTATATATTAGATATTAGCCCTCTGTCGGATTTAGGGTTGGTGAAGATCCTTTCCCAATCTGTTGGTTGGTTGACGTTTTGTCCTTTTGACAGTGCCCTTTGCCTTACAGAAACTTTGTAGTTTTATGAGGTCCCATTAGTCAGTTCTTGATCTTAGAGAGTAAGCTATTGGTGTTCTATTCAGGAACTTTTCCCCTGTGCCCATGTCCTCAAGGGTCTTCCCCAGTTTCTTTTCTATTAGTTTCAGTGTGTCAGGTTTTATGTGGAGGTCCTTGATCCATTTGGAGTTGAGCTTAGTACAAGGAGATAAGAATGGATCGATTCGCATTCTTCTGCATGCTGACCTCCAATTGAACCAGCACCATTTGTTGAAAAGACTATCTTTTTTTCCACTGGATGCTTTCAGCTCCTTGTTGAAGATCAAGTGACCATAGGTGTGTTGGTTCATTTCTGGGTCTTCAATCCTATTCCATTGATCCGCTTGCCTGACATTGTACCAATACCATGCAGTTTTTATCACTATTGCTCTGTAGTAAAATTTAAAGTCTGGGATACTGAATCCCCCTGAAGTTCTTTTACTGTTGAGAATAGTTTTAGCTATCCTGGGTTTTTTGTTATTCCAGATGAATTTGAGAATTGCTCTTTCTAGCTCTATGAAGAACTGGGTTGGGATTTTTATGAGGATAGCCTTGAATCTGTAGATTGCCTTTGGCAAGATGGCCATTTTAACTATATTAATCCTGCCAATCCACGAGCATGGAAGATTTTTCCATTTTCTGAGATCTTCTTTGATTTCCTTCTTCAGAGATCTGAAGTTCTTGTCATATAGGTCTTTCACTTGTTTGGTTAGAGTCACCCCAAGATACTTTATGCTGTTTGTAGCTATTGTGAAGGGAGTCATTTCCCTAATTTCTTTCTCAGTCTGCTTATCCTTTGAATATATAAAGGCTTGTGTTGATTTTGTAGCCAGCCACTTTGCTGAAGTTGTTTATCAGCTGTAGGAGTTCTGTAGTAGAGTTTTTAGGATCACTTAAGTATACTATCATATCATCTGCCAATAATGATAGTTTGACTTCTTCCTTTCCAATTTGTATCCCTTTGGCTTCCTTATGTTGTCTAATTGCTCTAGCTAGGACTTCAAGAACTATACTGAAAAGATATGGAGAGAGAGGGGGCAGCCTTGTCTAGTCCCTGATTTTAGTGGGATTGCTTCAAGTTTCTCTCCATTTAGTTTGATGTTGGCTACCGGTTTGCTGTATATTGCTTTTACTATGTTTAGATATGGGCCTTGAATTCCTGTTCTTTCCAAGACTTTTAGCATGAAAGGATGCTGGATTTTGTCAAATGCTTTTTCAGCATCTAATGAAATGATCATGTGGTTTTTTTCTTGAACTTGTTTATGTAGTGGATTGCATTGTTGGATTTCCTTATATTGAACCAACCCTGCATCCCTGGGATGAAGCCTACTTGATCATGGTGGATGATCATTTTGATGTGTTCTTGGATTTGGTGGGCAAGAATTTTATTGAGTATTTTTGCATCGATATTCATAAGGGAAATTGGCCTGAAATTCTCTTTCTTAGTTGGATCTTTGTGTGGTTTTGGTATCAGCATAATAGTGGCTTCGAAGAAGGAGTTGGATAGTGTTCCTTCTGTTTCTATTTAGTGGAAAAGTTTGATGAGTATTGGTGTTAAGTCTTCTTTGAAGGTCTGATAGAATTCTGCACTGAAACCATCTGGTCCTGTGCTTTTTTTGGTCAGAAGCCTATCTATGACCCCTTCTATTTCTTTAGGGGTTATGGGTCTGTTTAGATGATCTATTTGATCCTGGTTTAATTTTGGTAATTGGTATCTGTCTAAGAAAATGTCCATTTCCTCCAGATTCTCCAGTTGTGTTGAGTACAGGTTTTTGTAGTAGAATCTGATGGGGTTTTTTTTTGTGTGCTTTGTGTGTGTGTGTGTGTGTGTGTGTGTGTGTGTGTGTGTGTGTTTGTGAGTTGGCTTACCTACTTTAACAGAATGGTCTCCAGCCATTTGCACACGACAGTTCCCTCTTGTCACTGAAAACAGCTTCCCAGTGACTTAGGCCTAGCTTTCTTCATCCAATGATTCATTAATAGGCATCTAGGCTGATTCCATCTCTTGGCTACTGTAAATATGGTCACAGTCGGCATGGGTGTTCAGGTGACTCTCTGGCATTCTGATTTAGACCCTTTTGGGTAAATGCTGAGGAATGGTACAGCTGGATTATATGGTAATTCTAATTTTCATGTCCCGAGGAACTTCCATATTGGTTTCAATAGTGGCTACACTAATTTACAGGTTCACTGATAGTATGTGAATAACGGTCTCCTGCAGTCCTCACCAGCATTCATTCATTCCCTCTTTTCTTCCTTCCTTCCTTTGCTCTCTCTCTCTCTCTCTCTCTCTCTCTCTTTCAGATTACTGGCTGGCTGTGGTGCCACACACACTTATTGTTGTGGGGTCTGCTTAAATCCAACATAACTCAAACACCAGGTCAATGCAGATGACAAAAAATTATTGTAATCAAGCCACTCCTGATTGATTAGGGCCGCACAGCAGACTCGGAGCTGAATTACAACCCCGAAGGGACATTGTATAGCATGTTTACAGGAGTAAGACCATAAAGCAGGGAAGAGCAGGCTGGACTATAGCACAGTCCAGTCATAGTTTGACATAAAGGGCTGAGCTAGGGGATTTCCACGAATCAGGATAGGAGTAAGTTCTTGGGCATGGGAACGTGAACTTGCTTGACCTTGCCAATCAAGATGGAGACATTGTCCTTGAGATGTTTGGAGTCAGACAACTGCCTCCTTACAAGTTGTCCCTGAGATGTGTGGACTTAGACAACGGTTTCCTTACAAGAGAAACTGTTCAGCTATTAGGATGTCTCCAGGTCCCCTAGGATCTGGAACCTTGAGTTTAGTTTGTTCCTGTGATAGAATGGAGCCGGAGAAGGGAATGTCAGTACCAAGAATAGTTTCTTTTGCTTGTTCCCCACAGTTTGATTCCTGTGCTTGAGAGGTAGAGATGGGCAGAACTTTGTGAGTTCCAGGTCAACAAGGACTACAGTGAGTAGTCACGGAGAACTCAAAAAGTTCTGTTTGCCTCTGCCTCCAGAGTGAGGGAATTAAAGGCTTGTACCATTGCTAGCTGGCCAGGGTGGGGTTTCTAACTTCTAAGGATTTGGTCTTTGAGTGGGTTTTAATATCTCTAATAATCTAGCAAAAAAATGTATCTCTCTCAGCTGCTTGGGTTTTAGTTAATTTCAGATGTGGTCAAGTTGACAACCAAGATCCTAAGTGTTTTCCTGCATCTCTGTCTGGGCAGTAGGGGTGTGACACTGCAGGGAGGTCAGAAGAGTGCAGTGGATCCTTTACACTGGGCCTTGTGGATTGTTCTGAGGCTTCTTGTTGGTTTTGGAAGATAAACTGGGGTCCTCTGCAAGAGCAGGAGGCAGCTCGTTTGGCCAAGTGTGAGCCTCTCTGCATACCCCCTTTTTTTGGTATTTTTTAACTATGTTAATAAGTATATGTGCATAAGTGTGCATGTAGGTGTGTGTGTGTGTGTGTGTAGGTGCCCATGGAGGCTAGAGAAAGGCAGGCAGTATTCCTCACCCAGTGTCAGGGCTGGAACATGAATTCTGGTCCTCTACAAGAGCAGCAGGTACAGTTAGCCACTCTGCAGCCCTCTCTCCATCCTTCTATTGTAGTTTGTGTTTGCATTTTCCTGATGGCTAGGATGTTGAGAACTTTTGCTCTTGATTCCTGGTCGTAGACTCCTTTCTGTGTGCCTGCCTCAGCCTCTCAAATGCTGTGGCTCCTGGCATGTCCACCATGCTCTGCACATATTGGGAGAGCTATGAATAAAAGGGTCCAGGCTGTGAGTAAATATGCTGCCACTAAGTCTGTGGAGCCAGAGTTGCAGGCGGGGACTTCTGGGAATGGACTCTGAGCCCTCTGCGAAGGCAAGTGCTCTCTCTTAACCACCAGGGCGCCTCTCCAGTGCCAGCTCCCTTTTTAGGAAAGGACTGATCTCTGGATTTTCCTGCCTCGACTTCCCAAAGTGCCAGATCACAGCCATGTGCCCCATGCCTGACTTTCAATAGAGCATTACGATTACTTTATTCTTGAGACAGGCTCTCACTGTACGGCCTTGGCTGCCCTGGAACTTGCTGTGTAGATTAGACTGCCCTCAAATGTACGGACTCACAGGTGCCTCTGCCTCCTGAGTGCTGGATTAAAGGTTAGGGTTCTCCCCATGCCTTGCTTTCAAGGTTTTTAACAGTATTTCAGGAAATCCTAGTTAGGGTGTTGCTCAGCCCTTAACACACACCTTTAATCCCTCCAACTTGAATACAGACACACCCTTTTCTTAATAAAAAAATCTTTATTTAATGTATATGAGCACACTGTAGCTGTTTTCAGACCCACCAGCAGAGGGCGTCAGATCCCATTACAGATGGTTGTGAGCCACCTTGTGGCTGCTGGGAACTGAAGCCAGCACCTCTGGATGAGCAGCCAGTGCTCTTAACTACTGAGCCATCTCTCCAACCCCCTAAAAGGTACTTTTACCTAACATTTCCTGTTTCTTGACAGTGGTATTGTTTAGGAATTGATGCTAGACATTGGGTGGTTTTATTTTCCTGATCCCCCACTTTACTGAGGGACACTAAGACTCCCTTAGAGGATCTGCATATGAGTCCCAGCCTTTCTGACTCCAGGCCCACAGGGTTAAATAGGAAACACACCCCTTTTCTTTATTTGGTTTTTCCAGACCGGGTTTCTCTGTGTAGCCCTGGGTGTCCTGGAACTCACTATGTAGACCAGGATGTCCTCAAACTCAGAAATCTGCCTGCCTCTGCC
Organism: Apodemus sylvaticus; assembly: GCF_947179515.1. Lineage (NCBI taxonomy): Eukaryota > Metazoa > Chordata > Mammalia > Rodentia > Muridae > Apodemus > Apodemus sylvaticus. The sequence continues at coordinate 184,590,964 of NC_067472.1, forward strand.
TCCTGAGTGCAGGGATTACAGGTGTGCGCCACCATTGGCTAGCTAGGACCTGTTCTAAAAGGGTTGGTGCGTACATTCTCCTGTGTTTTGTTGATAAACAGTGCTCTGAAGATTGAGTTATTTTTTACTGTTTATTTTATTGTACTTTGGACAGGATCATATTTAGCCTAGACAGGCCCCAAACTTATGTACCTGAAGAGGACCTTGAACTCCTGACCGTTCTGTCTCTCTCTGCCAAGTCATGGGCTCAAAGTTGTGTGCCACCACCCAATGCTGAGAATATTGTCCTTGATAGTCCAGAGCCGTCTTCCCTTAGAGTCTTGATCTCGGGTAGGAGCTATCTGCCTGCTCCAGCCACTGATGAGAGTCTCACACCACCTTCCTTGAATCCGGGACATCAGGATGTAGCTTGTGTCTCTCCCCCCCCCCCCCAGGGAGAGTGCATCACTCACTCCTTCCTTAACCTTAACTGGTCACAGAAGTAAACATTGTAGAATGAAACAGTAGTGGTCTTATGGGCCTGGGGTCCAGACACTCACCAGTGTGACCATGAATTGATTTTGATAAAGAGACTTTTATTCAGATACTGGCCTATACTCTAGTCTCAGGCTGGGGATCCCCCAGTGTGACCTGCAGACACATAGGTCAAGGGCTTACAGAAGCAAAGAACATAGAATTACATCCCACACAGAGGCCTTTCGGGTGTCCTGATTATTTCCAGCAAAGCAAGATTTTCTTTACAGAATCAGAAACAAGGACTAACTTAGTGACCTATTATCTTAAATAAACAACAGTTTTATTAGAGTTGTACAAGGCCAGACAATTACAAAAAGCACCCTTACCAGCCCTTAACCACTGATAGGTCCAATTTTGCTTTATAGTTCTCTTAAAGACATTCATATTATGTTATTTTTTATTAATCATTCCATTCATTTACATCTTAAGTGACATCCCATTTCCCAGTTACCCTCCACAATCCCCCACGCCACAACCTCCCTCTCCTCCCTCCCCTTTGCCTCTATGAGGGTGCTCCCACACCCACCCTCCCTCCCCCTCCTCACACCTCCAGCATCCCCTACACTGAGACATCAAACCTCCACAGGACCAAGGCCCTCCATGTCAGGCAAGGCCATGCTCTGCTACATATGCATCTGGAGCCATGGTTTCTCTAGTATACTCCATGGTTGGTGGTCTAGCCCCAGGAGCACTGGCTGGTCCAGCCATCAGATGTTGTTCTTCCTATGGGGTTGCAATTCCTGTCAGCTCCTCCAGTCCCTCCACCAGCTCCCCCGACCCGCCAGGGTCGCTGAGCTCAGTCTGATGGTTGGCTCTGAGTATCCACATCTGCATTGGTCAGTTGCTGACTGAACCTCCCAAGGAACAACCACACCAGGTTCCTGTCAGCAGGTGCCTCCTGGCTACAGTGTCAGGTTTGGTGTCTGCAGAGGGGAGGGATCCCAAGGTGGGACGGTCCCCTGATGGCTCTTCCTTCAGTCTCTGCTCTAAAAAGAGACATTTTAAACTTTTGTTTGTGGGGCTTTTTGGTAATTTTGCTTTTTTAAAGATTTATTTAGGCCGGGTGGAGGTGGTGCAGGTTTTTTAATTCCAGCACTTGAGAGGCAGAGGCGGGCGGATTTCTGAGTTCGAGGCCAGCCTGGTCTACAGAGTGAGTTCCAGGACAGCCAGGGCTACAAGGAGAAAACCTGTCTTGAAAAAACAAAACAGAGCCAAAAAAATATTTATTTATTTGTTTGTTTGTTCATTGTATATAAGAACACCATAGCTGTCTTCAGACACACCAGAAGACATCTGATCCCATTAAAGATGGTTGTGAGCCACCACATGGTTGCTGGAATTTGAACTCAGGACCTCTGGAAGAGCAGTCAGCGCTCTTAACCACTGAGCCATCTTTGTAATCCCTAGTTTTCTTTTTTGGAGACTAAATTTATCTGTGTAGCCCTAGCTATCCTAGAACTGGTTCTGTAGGCCAGGCTGGCCTCAAGGTCACAGTGATCCCCCTGCTCCTGCCTCTGGAACATTGGGATTAAAGGCAAGTGCTACCACTGCCTAGCTTAATGTTTTCTGAGAGGTGTCTCTAAACTCTCGTTGATAGTGGCACACACGTTTAATCCTAGCACTCAGGAAGCAGAGGCAGGCTGATCTGTGAGTTCGAGGCTGGCCCAGTCTACAGAGTGATATAGGCATAAATTTTTTGTAGCCTATTTTTAATAAATGTCCAACCACTCCTGTTGTCTACTACCCAGCAGAGGTAGTGGAAGAGAAATTATTAGGATGTGGGGGAAGTGGACTTGTTCAGCAATAGTTCTTTGGGGGTGAGTTCGATCTTTGGCTGTGGTTCAGTCCCATAGCAAACACCAAGTACACTCAGCAGGTACAGACCGGTCCTCTCGGCAGGCAGGCACCACACACAAACCAGCAGCTGTAGTTCAATCCTGAAGAAACAGCAAGGCTGGCCAACAGGCCTGAGGTGAGACTGCAGAAGCTGCCGCAGGAACCTACGGAGCAGCAGCTCCTGGGCAAATTTCTCTCAATGGCTGCATTATCACACATGTAGCTCAAAAATGCTATGTAAGGAAACCACCACATGTGTGTCTTTACTGAAGAACAGCGAGGTGGAGCAAACCAAACCAAGCCTCCGTGCTCGTCCCCGTCTGTGGGGTCATAGCTATACACCATCATCACCTGTCTTTTCTTGTGTCTGCTGTAGCAAGGCATCCTTTCATCTGTGTCTGCTTCAGGAAAACACCTTTTCCAGTGTCTGCAGGACATCCTTGCACCTGTGTGCCCCAGCAAAGCATCATTTCACATAACCGACTTTCCAAAGAACTGGAGGTTTCCACTTCAGAGTAGATTGGAGCCCAGGACAGCCAGGGCTACACAGAGAAACCTTGACTTGAAAAACAAAACAAAAAGATCCCCTAGTAGATCTGTGAGTTTGCTGTCAGCCTGGTCTGCCAGGAGAGTTCCAGGCCAGGGAAGGCTACATAATGAGACCCTGTCCCCAGAAAAAAATTTTTTTTAATATTTCGTATTTAACTAATTAGTTGACTTTTTTTTAAAAAATAAGAGATATTTATTTTTATTTATATGAGTACACTGCAGCTGTCTTCAGACACACCAGAAGAGGACATGGGATCCCATTACAGATGGTTGTGAGCCACCATGTGGTTGCTGGGAATTAAACTCAGGACCTCTGGAAGAGCAGTCAGTGCTCTTAACTGCTGAGCCATCTCTCCAGCTCTTGACCATTTTTGGACCATGAACTATTGACCTGTTGGGACTCTTTGCCTCTGCCTCCCAGATGTTGGGATTACAGGTGTGTACCACCAGACCTGGCTCTTAATTTAAGAGAATTATCTAGGGACAGCACCACAGTATAGAATCCAGGCTTATTCTGTAGCCCAGGCTAGCCTTGAATGTAAGTTTCCCTTCTCAGCGTTCTCAGTGCAGCTATCACTGGCCACCATGCAGGGCTGAGACTTTCTTCTGCTTTTGTGACTATCCTGAATGGAGGGATGAACCTGGAGCTCGCAAACCTCTTTCCCGACTCTCAGTGTCTTCCGTGAGAACTCAAATCAAAATGGCTTCTGTAGAGTTTTTTGGATTTGGTTTTTTGGTTTTTTTGAGACAGGGTTTCTCTGGTTTTTTGGTTTTTTTGAGACAGGGTTTCTCAGGGTTTCTCTTCAGCCTGCTCTACTGAGTGAGTTCTCTGTCCTGGAACTCACTCAGTAGAGCAGGCTGGCCTGGAACTCAGAAATCTGCCTGCCTCTGCCGCCCAGAATGCTGGGAATGCAGGCGGGTGCCACCACCTCCAGGCTTCTATAGAGTTTTGCGCAGGAGAACATTATCCCTCTTGGATTAGGGAGGTTTTGGTCGTGGACTGATGATGTAGGTGTGATTGTATTTAAATCTCCATGTCCTGCCTCACTGAGGGCACAGTCTTTGGGGCACTCTAAGTGTTCGGACAGATGGAGAAGTCTGCTGCTCCGAGGGATTCGATGTCACGTGAGCAAAGTGCGGAAGCTGCGTGGCGGTGGGGGTGTGGGGGTGTGGGTGGGTGTGGGGTGTGGGTGGGTGTGGGGGTGAGGTGGGGTCCCTGGCTGTGGCTGCTCCTCCATCGGAGGTGTCCAACTTCTCTTGGAGTCCCACGGCCAGAACCCATCAGGGTTACAGACGCCTTTCTCCCCATCTTTCATAGCTTTTTTCTGTTTCTTCTGCTTTCTGAGGCTAGAAGCCAAGGTATCACCCGGGCTAGGGAAGGGTTCTACTGCTGAGCCACGCGCCAGCTACCTGTTCGACATTTTAATTAATTGTGTGTATTTGCCTGTGGGTTGGTGATCTTGAGTGTTCCCGGAAACCAGGAGAGAGTTAGAAATCCTTGAGGCAAGCCCGGCGGTGGCAGAGCACGCCTGTAATCCCAGCACTCTGGGAGGCAGAGGCAGGTGCATTTCTGAGTTTGAGGCCAGCCTGGTCTACAGAGTGAGTTCCAGGACAGCCAGGGCTACCCTGAGGCAGAGGCCGTGGGTTCTGGGAATCAGACTGGATTTTTTTTTTTGTTGCAAGAATAGAATTCAATCTATGAATTAAAGGTCGTTGGAATCAGCTGGTGTGGGTGTTGGGGACAGAACTGGGATCATTTGTAAGGGCAGCAAGGGCTCTGAACCTCAGTACCATCTCTACAGTACCAAAAAATATTTTTTAAAATACAATTTTATTAAAAAAAATTACATTTAGCCAGGCCCATGCCTTTAATCCCAGCCCTCTGGAGGCAGAAATGGGACTTCTGAGTTCAAGGCCAGCCTCGTCTACAGAGCTAGTTTGGGGATAGCCAGGGCTATACAAAAACCCTATCTCCCAAAACAAACAAACAAACAAACAAACAAACAAACAAACAAACACATCTGTCTCTCTATCTCCTGCACTTCAATTTTAAAAACTATTATGGCATTCATTGGTATATATTAGTTGTGCAGAATAATGGTTTCATATTTGTATACATGTTGGATAATATTTACTCCCCCTCTATGGCCTCCAAGTCACCCTCCACCTCCTTAGAGTGTCCTCCCTTCTTACTTCCTTTTCTCTCCCCTCCTTCTCCTTCCTCTGTATGACCGGCTTTCTCTGTGTAGCCCTGCCTGTCCTGGAACTCACCATGTAGACCAGGCTGGCCTCGAACTCAGAAGTCTGCCTGCCTCTGCCTCCCAAGTGCTAGAACTAAGACATGTGCCACCCCAGCCTGGCTCCTTCCTCTCTCTCTCTCTCTCTCTCTCTCTCTCTCTCTCTCTCTCTCTCTCTCTCTCTTCTCTCTCTTCTCTCTCCCCTCTCTCCCCCTCTCCCTTCTCCCCCCCCTCTCTCTCTTTCTCTCTCTTTCTTTTGCTGGGGTGGGGGGGAGTGGGGAGGTGGGGCGTGGGGCAGGTGGGGTGGGGGCATGTTGGGTGGGGACCAGCGAAACAGGGTCTCTATGTAGCCCTGAGTATCCTGGAATTTAATTTATTCTGTTGGAGACTGGCCTCAAACTCTCAGAGAGCCGCCTGCCTGCCTCTGCTTCCTGAGGGCTGGGGTTAAAGGCACGTGCCAGCCAGCACACCCTACTTATTGCTTGTACTTTTTTCTTTTCTTTTCTTTCTTTTTTGGTATAGAGTAGAGTTTATTCAGGGTAGAGGATGGGAGTTAATGGGGTAGTGGAGGTAGAGAAAGGCAGACAGAGAGAGACAGAGACAGAGACAGAGACACACAGAGAGAGAGACAGAGAGAGAGAGAGAGAGAGGAGAGAGAGAGAGAGAGAGAGAGAGAGGAAGGAGAGAGTAGAGAAATGGAGCCTGGCTATGACCACGTGGAGAGAGCAGGGAGGGGAGGCGAGCCCAGGAGGGCAGAGAGGAGAGAGGTAAGAGTGCCAAGAGGAAGAGAGGCAAGAGAGCTGCGGGACTTTTAAGTTTAGCTCTCAGAGGAAACTATTTTATTTTTTTTATTGATATATTTTTTCTTTACATTTCAAATGATTTCCCCTTTTCTGGGTCCCCACTCTCCGCAAGTCCCATAAGCCCTCTTCCCTCCGCCTGTTCCTCCATCTACCCCTTCCCACTTCCCTGTTCTGGAATTCCCCTATTCTCTGGCACTGAGTCTTTCCAGAACCAGGGCCCACTCCTCCATTCTTTTTTGGACATCATTTAATATGTGGATTATGTCTTGGGTATTCAAAGTTTCTAGGCTAATAGCCACTTATCAGTGAGTGCATACCATGATTGATCTTTTGAGACTGGGTTACCTCACTTAGTGTGATGTTCTCCAGCTCCATCCATTTGTCTAAGATTTTCATGAATTCATTGTTTCTAATGGCTGAATAGTATTCCATTGTGTAAATATACCACATTTTTGTATCCATTCCTCCGTTGAGGGACACCTGGGTTCTTTCCAGCTTCTGGCTACTACAAATAGGGCTGCTATGAACATAGTGGAGCATGTGTCCTTATTGCATGCTGAAGAATCCTCTGGGTATACGCCCAGGAGTGGTATAACAGGGTCCTCAGGAAGTGCCATGCCCAGTTTTCTGAGGAACCGCCAGACTGATTTCCAAAGTGGTTTTACCATCTAGCAATCCCACCAGCAGTGGAGGAGTGTTCCTCTTTCTCCACATCCTCGCCAATACCTGCTGTCTCCTGAGTTTTTGACCTTAGCCATTCTGACTGGTGTGAGGTGAAATCTCAGGGTTGTTTTGATTTGCATTTCCCTAATGATTAATGATGTTGAACATTTCTTAAGGTGTTTCTCAGCTCTCCGAAGTTCTTCATGTGAAAATTCTTTGTTTAGCTCCATACCCCACTTTTTAATGGGGTTATTTGTTTCTCTGGGTTCTACCTTCTTGAGTTCTTTGTATATATTAGATATTAGCCCTCTGTCGGATTTAGGGTTGGTGAAGATCCTTTCCCAATCTGTTGGTTGGTTGACGTTTTGTCCTTTTGACAGTGCCCTTTGCCTTACAGAAACTTTGTAGTTTTATGAGGTCCCATTAGTCAGTTCTTGATCTTAGAGAGTAAGCTATTGGTGTTCTATTCAGGAACTTTTCCCCTGTGCCCATGTCCTCAAGGGTCTTCCCCAGTTTCTTTTCTATTAGTTTCAGTGTGTCAGGTTTTATGTGGAGGTCCTTGATCCATTTGGAGTTGAGCTTAGTACAAGGAGATAAGAATGGATCGATTCGCATTCTTCTGCATGCTGACCTCCAATTGAACCAGCACCATTTGTTGAAAAGACTATCTTTTTTTCCACTGGATGCTTTCAGCTCCTTGTTGAAGATCAAGTGACCATAGGTGTGTTGGTTCATTTCTGGGTCTTCAATCCTATTCCATTGATCCGCTTGCCTGACATTGTACCAATACCATGCAGTTTTTATCACTATTGCTCTGTAGTAAAATTTAAAGTCTGGGATACTGAATCCCCCTGAAGTTCTTTTACTGTTGAGAATAGTTTTAGCTATCCTGGGTTTTTTGTTATTCCAGATGAATTTGAGAATTGCTCTTTCTAGCTCTATGAAGAACTGGGTTGGGCTTTTTATGAGGATAGCCTTGAATCTGTAGATTGCCTTTGGCAAGATGGCCATTTTAACTATATTAATCCTGCCAATCCACGAGCATGGAAGATTTTTCCATTTTCTGAGATCTTCTTTGATTTCCTTCTTCAGAGATCTGAAGTTCTTGTCATATAGGTCTTTCACTTGTTTGGTTAGAGTCACCCCAAGATGCTTTATGCTGTTTGTAGCTATTGTGAAGGGAGTCATTTCCCTAATTTCTTTCTCAGTCTGCTTATCCTTTGAATATATAAAGGCTTGTGTTGATTTTGTAGCCAGCCACTTTGCTGAAGTTGTTTATCAGCTGTAGGAGTTCTGTAGTAGAGTTTTTAGGATCACTTAAGTATACTATCATATCATCTGCCAATAATGATAGTTTGACTTCTTCCTTTCCAAGTTGTATCCCTTTGGCTTCCTTATGTTGTCTAATTGCTCTAGCTAGGACTTCAAGAACTATATTGAAAAGATATGGAGAGAGTGGGCAGCCTTGTCTAGTCCCTGATTTTAGTAGGATTGCTTCAAGTTTCTCTCCATTTAGTTTGATGTTGGCTACCGGTTTGCTGTATATTGCTTTTACTATGTTTAGATATGGGCCTTGAATTCCTGTCCTTTCCAAGACTTTTAGCATGAAAGGATGCTGAATTTTGTCAAATGCTTTTTCAGCATCTAATGAAATGATCATGTGTTTTTTTTCTTTGAGCTTGTTTATGTAGTGGATAGCATTTATGGATTTCCTTATATTGAACCATCCCTGGATCCCTGGGATGAAGCCTACTTGATCATGGTGGATGATCATTTTGATGTGTTCTTGGATTTGGTGGGCAATAATTTTATTGAGTATTTTTGCATCGATATTCATAAGGGAAATTGGCCTGAAATTCTCTTTCTTAGTTGGATCTTTGTGTGGTTTTGGTATCAGTATAATAGTGGCTTTGAAGAAGGAGTTGGATAGTGTTCCTTCTGTTTCTATTTAGTGGAAAAGTTTGATGAGTATTGGTGTTAAGTGTTCTTTGAAGGTCTGATAGAATTCTGCACTGAAACCATCTGGTCCTGTGCTTTTTTTGGTCAGAAGCCTATCTATGACCCCTTCTATTTCTTTAGGGGTTATGGGTCTGTTTAGATGATCTATTTGATCCTGGTTTAATTTTGGTAATTGGTATCTGTCTAAGAAAATGTCCATTTCCTCCAGATTCTCCAGTTGTGTTGAGTACAGGTTTTTGTAGTAGCATCTGATGGGTTTTTTTTTTTTGTGTGTGTGTGTGTGTGTGTGTGTGTGTGTTTGTGAGTTGGCTTACCTACTTTAACAGAATGGTCTCCAGCCATTTGCACACGACAGTTCCCTCTTGTCACTGAAAACAGCTTCCCAGTGACTTAGGCCTAGCTTTCTTCATCCAATGATTCATTAATAGGCATCTAGGCTGATTCCATCTCTTGGCTACTGTAAATATGGTCACAGTCGGCATGGGTGTTCAGGTGACTCTCTGGCATTCTGATTTAGACCCTTTTGGGTAAATGCTGAGGAATGGTACAGCTGGATTATATGGTAATTCTAATTTTCATGTCCTGAGGAACTTCCATATTGGTTTCAATAGTGGCTACACTAATTTCCAGGTTCACTGATAGTGTGTGAATAACGGTCTCCTGCAGTCCTCACCAGCATTCAGTCATTCCCTCTTTTCTTCCTTCCTTCCTTTGCTCTCTCTCTCTCTCTCTCTCTCTCTCTCTCTCTCTCTCTCTTTCAGATTACTGGCTGGCTGTGGTGCCACACACACTTATTGTTGTGGGGTCTGCTTAAATCCAACATAACTCAAACACCAGGTCAATGCAGATGACAAAAAATTACTGTAATCAAGCCACTCCTGATTGATTAGGGCCGCAAACAGACTCGGGAGCTGAATTACAACCCTGAAGGGACATTGTATAGCATGTTTACAGGAGTAAGACCATAAAGCAGGGAAGAGCAGGCTGGACTATAGCACAGTCCAGTCATAGTTTGACATAAAGGGCTGAGCTAGGGGATTTCCACGAATCAGGATAGGAGTAAGTTCTTGGGCATGGGAACGTGAACTTGCTTGACCTTGCCAATCAAGATGGAGACATTGTCCTTGAGATGTTTGGAGTCAGACAACTGCCTCCTTACAAGTTGTCCCTGAGATGTGTGGACTTAGACAACGGTTTCCTTACAAGAGAAACTGTTCAGCTATTAGGATGTCTCCAGGTCCCCTAGGATCTGGAACCTTGAGTTTAGTTTGTTCCTGTGATAGAATGGAGCCGGAGAAGGGAATGTCAGTACCAAGAATAGTTTCTTTTGCTTGTTCCCCACAGTTTGATTCCTGTGCTTGAGAGGTAGAGATGGGCAGAACTTTGTGAGTTCCAGGTCAACAAGGACTACAGTGAGTAGTCACGGAGAACTCAAAAAGTTCTGTTTGCCTCTGCCTCCAGAGTGAGGGAATTAAAGGCTTGTACCATTGCTAGCTGGCCAGGGTGGGGTTTCTAACTTCTAAGGATTTGGTCTTTGAGTGGGTTTTAATATCTCTAATAATCTAGCAAAAAAATGTATCTCTCTCAGCTGCTTGGGTTTTAGTTAATTTCAGATGTGGTCAAGTTGACAACCAAGATCCTAAGTGTTTTCCTGCGTCTCTGTCTGGGCAGTACGGGTGTGACACTGCAGGGAGGTCAGAAGAGTGCAGTGGATCCTTTACACTGGGCCTTGTGGATGGTTCTGAGGCTTCTTGTTGGTTTTGGAAGATAAACTAGGGTCCTCTGCAAGAGCAGGAGGCAGCTCGTTTGGCCAAGTGTGAGCCTCTCTGCATACCCCTTTTTTTTTTGGTATTTTTTAACTATGTTAATAAGTATATGTGCATAAGTGTGTATGTAGGTGTGTGTGTGTGTGTGTGTGTGTGTGTGTGTGTGTGTGTAGGTGCCCATGGAGGCTAGAGAAAGGCAGGCAGTATTCGTCACCCAGTGTCAGGGCTGGAAACTGAATTCTGGTCCTCTACAAGAGCAGCAGGTACTGTTAGCCACTCTGCAGCCATCTCTCCCTCCTTCTATTGTAGTTTGTGTTTGCATTTTCCTGATGGCTAGGATGTTGAGAACTTTTGCTCTTGATTCCTGGTCGCAGACTCCTTTCTGTGTGCCTGCCTCAGCCTCTCAAATGCTGTGGCTCCTGGCATGTCCACCATGCTCTGCACATATTGGGAGAGCTGTGAATAAAAGGGTCCAGGCTGTGAGTAAATATGCTGCCACTAAGTCTGTGGAGCCAGAGTTGCAGGCGGGGCATTCTGGGAATGGACTCTGAGCCCTCTGCGAAGGCAAGTGCTCTCTCTTAACCACCAGGGCGCCTCTCCAGTGCCAGCTCCCTTTTTAGGAAAGAACTGATCTCTGGATTTTCCTGCCTCGACTTCCCAAAGTGCCAGATCACAGCCATGTGCCCCATGCCTGACTTTCAATAGAGCATTACGATTACTTTATTCTTGAGACAGGCTCTCACTGTACGGTGTTGCCTGCCCTGGAACTTGCTGTGTAGATTAGACTGCCCTCAAATGTACGGACTCACAGGTGCCTCTGCCTCCTGAGTGCTGGATTAAAGGTTAGGGTTCTCCCCATGCCTTGCTTTCAAGGTTTTTAACAGTATTTCAGGAAATCCTAGTTAGGGTGTTGCTCAGCCCTTAACACACACCTCCAACTAGAATACAGACACACCCTTTCCTTAATAAAAAAATCTTTATTTAATGTATATGAGCACACTGTAGCTGTCTTCAGACCCACCAGCAGAGGGCGTCAGATCCCATTACAGATGGTTGTGAGCCACCTTGTGGTTGCTGGGAACTGAAGCCAGCACCTCTGGATGAGCAGCCAGTGCTCTTAACTACTGAGCCATCTCTCCAACCCCTAAAAGGTACTTTTACCTAACATTTCCTGTTTCTTGACAGTGGTATTGTTTAGGAATTGATGCTAGACATTGGGTGGTTTTATTTTCGTGATCCCCCACTTTACTGAGGGACACTAAGACTCCCTTAGAGGATCTGCATATGAGTCCCAGCCTTTCTGACTCCAGGCCCACAGGGTTAAATAGGAAACACACCCCTTTTCTTTATTTGGTTTTTCCAGACCGGGTTTCTCTGTGTAGCCCTGGGTGTCCTGGAACTCACTATGTAGACCAGGATGTCCTCAAACTCAGAAATCTGCCTGTCTCTGCCTCCTGAGTGCAGGGATTACAGGTGTGTGCCACCATTGGCTAGCTAGGACCTGTTCTAAAAGGGTTGGTGCGTACATTCTCCTGTGTTTTGTTGATAAACAGTGCTCTGAAGATTGAGTTATTTTTTACTGTTTATTTTATTGTACTTTGGACAGGATCATATTTAGCCTAGACAGGCCCCAAACTTATGTACCTGAAGAGGACCTTGAACTCCTGACCCTTCTGTCTCTCTCTGCCAAGTCATGGGCTCAAAGTTGTGTGCCACCACCCAAGGCTGAGAATATTGTCCTTGATAGTCCAGAGCCGTCTTCCCTTAGAGTCTTGATCTCGGGTAGGAGCTATCTGCCTGCTCCAGCCACTGATGAGAGTCTCACACCACCTTCCTTGAATCCGGGAGGTCAGGATGTAGCTTGTGTCCCCCCCCCCCAGGGAGAGTGCATCACTCACTCCTTCCTTAACCTGCTCTCAGGCCAATGGTGATGGGGGTCAGTTGGTTGGCCTGATCGCCCTGATGCCCAAGGCCCTGGGTTGTATCCCTGGTACAAACTCTACTGGCCTTGTCTCAAAAAGTAAATGAAGAAAAGATAAATTGCTGGGGCCACAGAGATAGTTCAGTCGTTAAGAGCAGTGGTTGTTCTTGCCAAAGGAGTGTGCTCATTTCCCAGCACCTACCTGGGATCTCACAGCCCAGCTTGAGGGGATCTAATACCCTCTTCCAGTGTCCATGGGCACTGCACTCATGTGCACAGGAACATAATTAAATATAACAATTAAAAATTTGAAAAGCCGTGCATGGTAGCATATGCTTTTAATCCCAGCATGTGAGAGGAAGATGCAGGCTGATCTCTGAGTTTGAGGCCAGCCTAGTATAGAGACTGAATTCTAGGATAGCCTGGACTATACAGAGAAACCCTGTCTCAAAAAACCATTATACATATATATATACTTTGTCTCTGGCAGGCTCTAACCAGGCCACACCAATGAGAGAAGCATCATTTAACCAGGCCATGCCAGTGAGCGGAGCATCAATCAACCAGGCCATGCCAGTGAACGTAGGAGCATCATTCAACCAGGCCATGTCAGTGAGCGGAACATCATTCAACCAGGCCATGTCAGTGAGCGGAACATCATTCAACCAGGCCATGCCAGTGAGCGGAGCATCAATCAACCAGGCCATGCCAGTGAACGTAGGAGCATCATTCAACCAGGCCATGTCAGTGAGCGGAACATCATTCAACCAGGCCATGTCAGTGAGCGGAACATCATTCAACCAGGCCACGTCAGTGAGTGGAGCATCATTCAACCAGGCCATGTCAGTGAATGAAGAAGCATCGTTCAACCAGGCCATGTCAGTGAATGAAGAAGCATCGTTCAACCAGGCCATGCAAGTGAATGAAGAAGCATCGTTCAACCAGGCCATGCAAGTGAGCGGAACATCAGTCAACCAGGCCATGCCAGTGAACAGAGCATCAATCAACCAGGCCATGTCAGTGAGCAGAGCATCATTCAACCAGGCCATGTCAGTGAGCGGAACATCATTCAACCAGACCATGCCAGTGAACAGAGCATCATTCAACCAGGCCATGCCAGTGAACAGAGCATCATTCAACCAGGTCATGCCAGTGAGCAGAGCATCATTCAAGCAGGCCATGCCAGTGAACAGAGCATCAATCAACCAGGCCACGGCAGTAAGTGGAACATCATTCAACCAGGCCATGCCAGTGAGCGGAACATCATTCAACCAGGCCATGCCAGTGAACAGAGCATCATTCAACCAGGCCATGCCAGTGAACAGAGCATCAGTCAACCAGGCCATGCCAGTGAACAGAGCATCAGTCAACCAGGCCATGCCAGTGAACAGAGCATCAGTCAACCAGGCCACGCCAGTGAGCAGAGCATCATTCAACCAGGCCATGCCAGTGAACAGAGCATCAATCAACCAGGCCATGTCAGTAAGTGGAACATCATTCAACCAGGCCATGCCAGTGAGCGGAACATCATTCAACCAGGCCATGCCAGTGAACAGAGCATCAGTCAACCAGACCATGGCAGTGAACAGAGCATCAGTCAACCAGGCCATGTCAGTGAACAGAGCATCAATCAACCAGGCCATTTCAGTAAGTGGAACATCATTCAACCAGGCCATGCCAGTGAACAGAGCATCAGTCAACCAGGCCATGCCAGTGAGCGGAACATCATTCAACCAGACCATGCCAGTGAGCGGAGCATCAGTCAACCAGGCCATGCCAGTGAACAGAGCATCAGTCAACCAGGCCATGTCAGTGAACAGAGCATCAGTCAACCAGGCCATGCCAGTGAACAGAGCATCAGTCAACCAGGCCATGTCAGTGAACAGAGCATCAGTCAACCAGGCCATGCCAGTGAGCAGAGCATCATTCAACCAGGCCATGCCAGTGAGCAGAGCATCATTCAACCAGGCCATGCCAGTGAACAGAGCATCAATCAACCAGGCCATGCAAGTGAACAGAGCATCAATCAACCAGGCCATGCCAGTGAGTGGAGCATCATTCAACCAGGCCATGCCAGCGAGCAGAGCATCATTCAACCAGACCATGCCAGTGAATGAAGAAGCATCGTTCAACCAGGCCATGCAAGTGAGCGGAACATCATTCAACCAGGCCATGTCAGTGAACAGAGCATCAGTCAACCAGGCCATGTCAGTGAGCGGAACATCATTCAACCAGGCCATGTCAGTGAGCGGAACATCATTCAACCAGGCCACGTCAGTGAGTGGAGCATCATTCAACCAGGCCATGTCAGTGAATGAAGAAGCATCGTTCAACCAGGCCATGTCAGTGAATGAAGAAGCATCGTTCAACCAGGCCATGCAAGTGAATGAAGAAGCATCGTTCAACCAGGCCATGCAAGTGAGCGGAACATCAGTCAACCAGGCCATGCCAGTGAACAGAGCATCAATCAACCAGGCCATGTCAGTGAGCAGAGCATCATTCAACCAGGCCATGTCAGTGAGCGGAACATCATTCAACCAGACCATGCCAGTGAACAGAGCATCATTCAACCAGGCCATGCCAGTGAACAGAGCATCATTCAACCAGGTCATGCCAGTGAGCAGAGCATCATTCAAGCAGGCCATGCCAGTGAACAGAGCATCAATCAACCAGGCCACGGCAGTAAGTGGAACATCATTCAACCAGGCCATGCCAGTGAGCGGAACATCATTCAACCAGGCCATGCCAGTGAACAGAGCATCATTCAACCAGGCCATGCCAGTGAACAGAGCATCAGTCAACCAGGCCATGCCAGTGAACAGAGCATCAGTCAACCAGGCCATGCCAGTGAACAGAGCATCAGTCAACCAGGCCACGCCAGTGAGCAGAGCATCATTCAACCAGGCCATGCCAGTGAACAGAGCATCAATCAACCAGGCCATGTCAGTAAGTGGAACATCATTCAACCAGGCCATGCCAGTGAGCGGAACATCATTCAACCAGGCCATGCCAGTGAACAGAGCATCAGTCAACCAGACCATGGCAGTGAACAGAGCATCAGTCAACCAGGCCATGTCAGTGAACAGAGCATCAATCAACCAGGCCATTTCAGTAAGTGGAACATCATTCAACCAGGCCATGCCAGTGAACAGAGCATCAGTCAACCAGGCCATGCCAGTGAGCGGAACATCATTCAACCAGACCATGCCAGTGAGCGGAGCATCAGTCAACCAGGCCATGCCAGTGAACAGAGCATCAGTCAACCAGGCCATGTCAGTGAACAGAGCATCAGTCAACCAGGCCATGCCAGTGAACAGAGCATCAGTCAACCAGGCCATGTCAGTGAACAGAGCATCAGTCAACCAGGCCATGCCAGTGAGCAGAGCATCATTCAACCAGGCCATGCCAGTGAGCAGAGCATCATTCAACCAGGCCATGCCAGTGAACAGAGCATCAATCAACCAGGCCATGCAAGTGAACAGAGCATCAATCAACCAGGCCATGCCAGTGAGTGGAGCATCATTCAACCAGGCCATGCCAGCGAGCAGAGCATCATTCAACCAGACCATGCCAGTGAATGAAGAAGCATTGTTCAACCAGGCCATGCAAGTGAGCGGAACATCATTCAACCAGGCCATGCCAGTGAACAGAGCATCAATCAACCAGGCCATGTCAGTGAACAGAGCATCAATCAACCAGGCCATGCCAATGAACAGAGCATCAGTCAACCAGGCCATGTCAGTGAACAGAGCATCATTCAACCAGGCCATGCCAGTGAATGAAGAAGCATCATTCAACCAGGCCATGCCAGTGAGCAGAGCATCGTTCAACCAGGCCATGCAAGTGAGCGGAACATCATTCAACCAGGCCATGTCAGCGAACAGAGCATCAGTCAACCAGGCCATGTCAGTGAACAGAGCATCATTCAACCAGGCCATGTCAGTAAGTGGAACATCATTCAACCAGGCCATGTCAGTAAGCGGAACATCATTCAGCCAGGCCATGCCAGTGAACAGAGCATCATTCAACCAGGCCATGTCAGTGAGCAGAACATCATTCAACCAGGCCATGCCAGTGAGCGGAACATCATTCAACCAGGCCTTGCCAGTGAGCGGAACATCATTCAGCCAGGCCTTGCCAGTGAGCGGAACATCATTCGGCCAGGCCTTGCCAGTGAGCGGAACATCATTCAACCAGGCCTTGCCAGTGAGCGGAACATCATTCAACCAGGCCTTGCCAGTGAGCGGAACATCAATCAACCAGGCCATGCCAGTGAGTGGAGCATCAATCAATCAGGTCAAGCCAAGGAGAAGAGCATCGGTCAACCAGGACAAGAAAAGGAGAAAAACATCATCCAACCAGGCCCCATCAGTGAGAGAAGCATTGATCAACCAAGCCCCATCAGTGGAAGAAGCATTGATCAACCAGGCCCCATCAGTGGAAGAAGCATTGATCAACCAGGCCCCATCAGTGGAAGAAGCATTGATCAACCAGGCCCCATCAGTGGAAGAAGCATTGATCAACCAGGCCCCATCAGTGGAAGAAGCATTGATCAACCAGGCCCCATCAGTGAGAGAAGCATTGATCAACCAGGCCCCATCAGTGGAAGAAGCATTGATCAACCAGGCCCCATCAGTGGAAGAAGCATTGATCAACCAGGCCCCATCAGTAAGAGAAGCATTGATCAACCAGGCCATGCCAGTGAGCGGAGCATCAGTCAATCAGGTCAAGCCAAGGAGAAGAGCATCGACCAACCAGGCCAAGAAAAGGAGAAAAACATCCAACCAGGCCCCATCAGTGGAAGAAGCATTGATCAAGCAGGCCCCATTAATGGAAGAAGCATTGATCAACCAGGCCCCATTAGTGGAAGAAGCATTGATCAACCAGGCCCCATTAGTGGAAGAAGCATTGATCAACCAGGTCCCATTAGTGGAAGAAGCATTGATCAACCAGGTCCCATTAGTAGAAGAAGCATTGATCAACCAGGTCCCATTAGTAGAAGAAGCATTGATCAACCAGGCCAAGGGAAGAAGAGTGTCATCCAATCAGGCTGTGCCGGTGAGAGGAGCATCATCTATCAAGGCGAAGCCAAAGAGAAGAGCATTGTCTAACAAGGCAAAGGCGGCGAGAGGGGCACCATGCAAGCAGACCACATCCCTGGAAGATGACCAGAGCCAGATACCCAACGCTGACTGTGCTCAGAAGTTGGATACCAGGAGCTCAGACAACAACGACCAGGAGTCACAGAAGACCTTTGCTGGTACCTCTGCTGACTCTCAGCTTTTGGACGTGGACAAAATCTACCTGGAAAATTCCCAGCTTTCCTGGGTGTCTATGCCCCTCGACATAGACGCGTTCATGGAGATGTATGCCTTGCCTGGGGACGATGACCCCCCAAAGCATGGATAAGTATCTCTCCCCAGGGTGCCTCAGCGGAGGCGGAGAGGATGAGATGGCCTAGGAACATACCCATCGCTTTGGAGAAAGACCTGAAACGCCTCCCCCTGAGGGAGGTTACTAGAATGAATCTTGAGAGTTTGGAAACTCTTCTGAGGGAGGAATCACATCTTATGCATCTGAAAGGGTCATGTGAGTGCCTACAGCAAGATGGGATGTTTATAGATAGATAAGGACAGGCTAGCAGCTAGTGCTGTGCTGTGGCTATAACCCGTGGATTCCAGTTGCTCCGCGGGAGGCATGGCTTCCAGGCTTTGAGATCGGGCTGCTAACTCGCCTACATTCCGGAGTTAACCGGAGTGGCGTTCCAGAAGCCAGACTGACACAGTACGAGGGCGTCTCTCTGAGCAACAACTGCTTTGAGTGGGAAATCAGCCCGTCCCACGGTATGAAGAGGCTAATGGGCAGAAAACAAGACTTAACCGTGAGCTACCCAGGAAACACGACTTCATTTTAAGGTCACAGACTGATCGGGAAAAGAGGCAGAAGGATATTCCTGTTGGACTGTGTGGTTGAAGAACGTATGCGTAAAATGTGGGGATGCCTAACCTAGCCTGTCCCTCTTCAGGGCAAAGGCACATAGAGTGACAGAGGCATTCCGCTGTCACCTTTTCTGGGGTCCTGTTACAGACCTCCAAAGGGTCCCTGTAAGTCTCCAGTCATTTTCCTAGGCTTGAAGTCACTTTAGGGAATGCCTTCAGGGACAGCAGAGTCTTGAAGACAGATCACCAACAACCCCTGCCTCTAAAGCCATCTCCTGAGAACCTGCCTTTTCCTGGACATGGTTTGCATGTGCTCGGCCCGGGGAGGGGCACTATTATAAGATGTGGCCTTCTTGGAGTAGGTGGGTCACTGTGGGGTGGGCTTTGAGACCTTCCTCCTAGCTGCCTGGAAATCAGTATTCTGCTAGCAACTTTCAGATGAAGATGTAGAACTCTCAGCTCCATCTGTGCCATGCTTGTCTGGATGCTGCCATGGTCCCACCTTGATGATACTGGACTGAAGCTCTGAACCTGTAAGGCAGATCCAATTAAATGTCCTTTATAAAACTTGCGTTGGTCATGGAGTCTGTTAATAGTAGTAAAACCCTAACTAAGACATCCCCTTAAGCAAATACACCTTGTTAAATTAGTGGCTGGCATCTATGTGGCACACACACACGCACATGTGCACACGCACATACACACAAAACAAAAGCAAACTCCAAATCATGACGGGGTGCCCAGAGAACGGGACGGTTTCCACGCTTGCTGTCTGCCTGCGCAATGTGTCCGTGTTAAGGCTCAGCACGCCTCATCTTTACTTGGTGTGTGGAGTCAATGGCAGAGCCTAGAAATCCTTGCTGGGACTTCCAGAGGTGTTTTGCTTTTGCTTTTAGCTTTTTCAGAGAGAGAGAGAGAGAGAGAGAGAGAGAGAGAGAGAGAGAGAGAGAGAGAGAGAGAGAGAGAGAGAGTAATTTGTTTATATGCTCTATGTACAGAAATACATGCTCTATTTGCATGTATGTCTTCATACTTGAAGAGGGCATCAGACCCCATGACAGATGGTTGTGAGCCACCATGTGGGTACTGGGATTTGAACTCAGAACCTCTGGAAGAGCAGTTGGTGCTCTTAACTGCTGAGCCTGTTGAGCCATCTCTTTGGCCCTTGTTTTTTGTCTTCAGCACTTGGAAGGCAGAGGCAGGTGGATCTCTGTGAGTTTGAGGCCATCCTGGTTTACAGAGCCAAGTTCTGGAACAACTAGGGCTACACAGAAACGCTGTCAACAAAGCCAAAACAAAAATTTGGTTTTCAATGGGCTGGAGGGATGGCTCAGCGGTTAAGAGTACTGACTGCTGCTCTTCCAGAAGTCCTGAGTTCAATTCCCGGCAACCACATGGGTGTTCACAACCACAGCAATGGGTTCTGACGTCCTCTTCTGGTGTATCTGAGTACACAGTGATGGCACATAAAGTCTTTATTAAAAAAATTAAAAATATTTGGTTTTGGGCTAGTGAGATGTCTCATAGAGTAAGAGGCCTTAGCTCTAGGGGAGGACCCCAGAGTTGTATCCCAGCATGCACATGGTGGCTCCCAGTTGCTTGTAAATGTAATCACAGGGGGTCCAAGGGCCTCTGTGGACACCACACACACACACACACACACACACACACACACACACACACACTGGTTGTCCACTCTGTATATAGACCAGGCTGGCTTGGAATGCACAGAATTCCTCTGCCTTTGTGTCTTGAATGCTGGGATTACTAGTGTGCACTTCAGTGCCTGGTTATCGGATTTCGATCAGAGACAGGACAGCATGTAGCCCAGGCTGGCCTGGCTTTAAACTCATTTTCTTGCTTCCACATGCAAAATATAAAATAGACACCAGGATGCCCAGTTTTGTCGCTTTGTTTGGGCTCTCTGCACTGTCAACATTGGCCAAATATGAGCCCAACCTTTTGGAACCGTCTGTTCCCAGGTGTGTGGGCAATAGCAGGTGAGTTGTTGCGCCTGGTTTCCATGACTCCCGATTTCTCTGTACAAACGAACACTTTTTTCATCCTAGGTGTTGTTTTCACTTTGAGTAACAGACTTTCTTGGCTCACAGTGCTTCTTCTGGGTTCACCAGGGTCAGGAGCCACCTAAATCCTTAACCTCGGTTCTGATTCCTTAGCCAGCTTTGGGAAGTGGTTGATACCAGTGACTGGGGCTAGGAAATCTGCAGTGTGCAAAAGCAGCCACGGGGAGGCGACAAAGGGCAACAAGGGACCAGGAATCATGAGCTCTGAAAGCATCAAAGAGCTGTGAAGGAGATGGGTAGGCGGCCGCGGGTCCGGTCGGTTGTCATCCTTAAGGATTGTGGGGTGAAGAGTCATACTGACCAGTGTACTGCTGTAACCCCAACATAGGGAGGAGGAGAGGGAGGGGGGGTCACCGGTTTGAGGCCAACCTGAGCTACAAAGCCAGATCGTGTTTCTTCTGGCTGGAGACATGGTTAAGAGCATCACCCGCTCCTGCAGGGGTCCCTGGTTGGATTCCCAGCCCCCACACATAGGAGTTTAACAGCGTTTGTAACTCCCATGCACATAAAATAAATAAACCTAAAACAAAACAAGACCCACACACAGAGCAAGGGCTGGGAGCAGCAAGGCATGGTGGTGCATGTATGTGATCTCAGCGCTTGGATGGCTGAGGCAGAAGAGCCACCATGAGTTCCAGGCAGAAAAGCCAGGGCTACAGGGTCTCGAAACAAGCAAGCAAGCCAGCGCCTGGATCTGACTTCTATTCTTTTTTTATTATTTATTTATTTATTTATTTATTTATTTATTTATTATTTTTTGGTGTTTGGTGTTTTGAGACAGGGTTTCTCTGTGTAGCCCTGGCTGTCCTGGAACTCACTCTGTAGACCAGGCTGGCCTTGAACTCAGAAATCCGCCTGTCTCTGCTTCCCAAGTGCTGGGATTAAAGGCGTGCGCCACCACCGCCTGGCCCTGACCAAAGTACACCTTATCAACAGTACACCACTCAACAGACAAAAAAAATTTACCACAAATAGGGTCTGAGAAATGGTTCTCGTGGTAAAGTTTGTTCTGCAAGCATGAACATGTGAGACTGGATTCCCAAGTGTGGTTTGCACCCATGGTCCCATGGGGAGGCGGAGATAGGGGGACCTTTGGGGCTTCCTGGCAAGGTAGCCTAGCTGAGTTGTGGAACCTCTAGTTCAGCGAGAGAGCTTGCCTTGAAAAATAACAGAGAGAGCTATTGAAGATAGCACTCGATGCTGAGCCCCAGCCTGCAGTTGCATCTACACGCGTGTTCCCCAGCTGCCCATGCATGTGTGTGTGCATGCCCTCCCCCACTCACTCACAGGGTGAGACAGAGGGAGAGAGGGAAAGAAGGAGAGAGTGTGAGACAGAGAGTCCTTGCTTCCTGGCCTGGGGCAGGCTGGGAGGTTTGCAGAGGACGTTTGGCTCTGTCCTGCACTTCTAGGGCTGGGGGAGTGGCTCAGTATTAGAGCCCTGCCTAGAATCCCCCAGTGAGGTGGCTGGGGGCGTGGCTCAGTATTAGAGCCCTGCCTAGAATCCCCCAGTGAGGTGGCTGGGGGCGTGGCTCAGTATTAGAGCCCTGCCTAGAATCCCCCAGTGAGGTGGCTGGGGGCGTGGCTCAGTGAGAGCACTTGCTTATATAATAAGGCTCCAGGTTCCATTCCTAGAACCATAGGATTGGGGAAGGGGATGTGGAGAAAAGAAAAAAAAAATCTGAAATTTGACCTCTTGTTCTTTCCCCACAATGAAACACGAGCTGTAGAAGATTGCAGGAGCTTTTCTAGAACAAACTATTAGCTCATTGTTCTTGGATGAGAACTTGGCCGTTCACATCTTTCCTCTGTCGACGATGGGATTTGAAAGGACGCCTGTGCCGTAGCTCTTCATGGTCGGGGTGTGTGTGTGTGACAGTTCTCGCAAAATACTAAAGGCAAACACAATGTCAGGAGTTGGGGGGCTCCCGTCTCCACTCCTTGAGGGAATACTACTCATAAATCTTTAGGTTCTAGAAAGTTCTTAGATGTCCAGGGAAGACCTCATGGTTTTCATTGTGGTTATGGGTTGGCAAGTGTCCTATATAAAAACTCATCAGATTTTCTGCTGTAGCTGTAGACTGTGTGATTTCACCAAGGTGAAATGTGCAGAGTAAGGGAGACCCACACAGACACGTGGGTACGTGGTTTGGGGTTGGGGGCTGGCAGTGACTGGTTCAATGAGTCTTGGGGTTTCTTTTGGGTAAGAAGGGAACAGGGCAGTGACAGAATCTGGAATTACGGCCGATGGCTGGAAGACACTGGGGACATGTGGGATTACTGAGCTCTGTGTGTGTGTGTGTGTGTGTGTGTGTGTGTGTGTGTGTGTCTTTGAGATGGAGTCGCTTTCTATATCCTGGGCTCAGCTGCAATTCATGGCAATCATCCCGCCTTGGCGTCCTCAGTGCTGGGGTTACAGGCGTAGGACACCATGTCTGATTTACAAAAGTGACTATGTCTCAGTCTGTGCCACTACCAAGACATTTACTTCAGATGTGTGTAGTCTATGGTATATCAGTCACATGTAATAAAGTTGTATAAGTCAGGGCCTGGAGAGACGGCCGCCAGGTCTAGCCCCTGGGCCAGCCTGTGCTCTCTGACATTACCATCTCCTGGGAGCACGCTGATCTTTGTGGGTAGGTATTGATATTGTGTAGGTATAGCAATTAGTTTTTGTGTTTTTTTTTTTTTAAGAAATCTGGGATGTTTTCAGCTATGCTTCTAAAATAGTGTTTTGGGAGAAAAGGTCTCGCTCTGTAGCCCATGCTGATCTTGAACTCAGGGCCATCCTCTGGTCTCAGCTCTGAAAGTGTAGGCTTGTATGTGTGAGCCACTATATTAGGCTTCAAGCATAACATCTTAAAACATTTTGTGCTTTTTTTTTTTTTTTTGGTTTTTCGAGACAGGGTTTCTCTGTGTAGCCCTGCCTGTCCTGGAACTCACCATGTAGACCAGGCTGGCCTCGAACTCAGAAATCTGCCTGTCTCTGCCTCCCAAGTGCTAGAACTAAGACATGTGCCACCCCAGCCTGGCTCCTTCCTCTCTCTCTCTCTCTCTCTCTCTCTCTCTCTCTCTCTCTCTCTCTCTCTTCTCTCTCTTCTCTCTCCCCTCTCTCCCCCTCTCCCTTCTCCCCCTCTCTCTCTCTTTCTCTCTCGTTCTTTTGCTGGGGTGGGGGGGGAGTGGGGAGGTGGGGCGTGGGGCAGGTGGGGTGGGGGCGTGGGGGGTGGGGACCAGGGAACCAGGGTCTCTATGTAGCCCTGAGTATCCTGGAATTTAATTTATTCTGTTGGAGACTGGCCTCAAACTCTCAGAGAGCCGCCTGCCTGCCTCTGCTTCCTGAGGGCTGGGGTTAAAGGCACGTGCCAGCCAGCACACCCTACTTATTGCTTGTACTTTTTTATTTTCTTTTCTTTCTTTTTTGGTATAGAGTAGAGTTTATTCAGGGTAGAGGATGGGAGTTAATGGGGTAGTGGAGGTAGAGAAAGGCAGAGAGAGAGAGACAGAGAGAGAGAGAGAGAGAGACAGAGAGAGAGAGAGAGAGGAAGGAGAGAGTAGAGAAATGGAGCCTGGCTATGACCACGTGGAGAGAGCAGGGAGGGGAGGCGAGCCCAGGAGGGCAGAGGAGAGAGGTAACAGTGCCAAGAGGAAGAGAGGCAAGAGAGCTGTGGGACTTTTAAGTTTAGCTCTCAGAGGAAACTATTTTATTTTTTTTATTGATATATTTTTTATTTACATTTCAAATGATTTCCCCTTTTCTGGGTCCCCACTCTCCGCAAGTCCCATAAGCCCTCTTCCCTCCGCCTGTTCCTCCATCTACCCCTTCCCGCTTCCCTGTTCTGGAATTCCCCTATTCTCTGGCACTGAGTCTTTCCAGAACCAGGGCCCACTCCTCCATTCTTTTTTGGACATCATTTAATATGTGGATTATGTCTTGGGTATTCAAAGTTTCTAGGCTAATATCCACTTATCAGTGAGTGCATACCATGATTGATCTTTTGAGACTGTGTTACCTCACTTAGTATGATGTTCTCCAGCTCCATCCATTTGTCTAAGAATTTCATGGATTCATTGTTTCTAATGGCTGAATAGTATTCCATTGTGTAAATATACCACATTTTTGTATCCATTCCTCCGTTGAGGGACACCTGGGTTCTTTCCAGCTTCTGGCTACTACAAATAGGGCTGCTATGAACATAGTGGAGCATGTGTCCTTATTGCATGCTGAAGAATCCTCTGGGTATCCGCCCAGGAGTGGTATAACAGGGTCCTCAGGAAGTGCCATGCCCAGTTTTCTGAGGAACCGCCAGACTGATTTCCAAACTGGTTTTACCATCTAGCAATCCCACCAGCAGTGGAGGAGTGTTCCTCTTTCTCCACATCCTCGCCAATACCTGCTGTCTCCTGAGTTTTTGACCTTAGCCATTCTGACTGGCGTGAGGTGAAATCTCAGGGTTGTTTTGATTTGCATTTCCCTAATGATTAATGATGTTGAACATTTCTTAAGGTGTTTCTCAGCTCTCCGAAGTTCTTCATGTGAAAATTCTTTGTTTAGCTCCGTACCCCACTTTTTAATGGGGTTATTTGTTTCTCTGGGTTCTACCTTCTTGAGTTCTTTGTATATATTAGATATTAGCCCTCTGTCGGATTTAGGGTTGGTGAAGATCCTTTCCCAATCTGTTGGTTGGTTGACGTTTTGTCCTTTTGACAGTGCTCTTTGCCTTATAGAAACTTTGTAGTTTTATGAGGTCCCATTAGTCAGTTCTTGATCTTAGAGAGTAAGCTATTGGTGTTCTATTCAGGAACTTTTCCCCTGTGCCCATGTCCTCAAGGGTCTTCCCCAGTTTCTTTTCTATTAGTTTCAGTGTGTCAGGTTTTATGTGGAGGTCCTTGATCCATTTGGAGTTGAGCTTAGTACAAGGAGATAAGAATGGATCGATTCGAATTCTTCTGCATGCTGACCTCCAATTGAACCAGCACCATTTGTTGAAAAGACTATCTTTTTTTCCACTGGATGCTTTCAGCTCCTTGTTGAAGATCAAGTGACCATAGGTGTGTTGGTTCATTTCTGGGTCTTCAATCCTATTCCATTGATCCGCTTGCCTGACATTGTACCAATACCATGCAGGTTTTATCACTATTGCTCTGTAGTAAAATTTAAAGTCTGGGATACTGAATCCCCCTGAAGTTCTTTTACTGTTGAGAATAGTTTTAGCTATCCTGGGTTTTTTGTTATTCCAGATGAATTTGAGAATTGCTCTTTCTAGCTCTATGAAGAACTGGGTTGGGCTTTTTATGAGGATAGCCTTGAATCTGTAGATTGCCTTTGGCAAGATGGCCATTTTAACTATATTAATCCTGCCAATCCATGAGCATGGAAGATTTTTCCATTTTCTGAGATCTTCTTTGATTTCCTTCTTCAGAGATCTGAAGTTCTTGTCATATAGGTCTTTCACTTGTTTGGTTAGAGTCACCCCAAGATACTTTATGCTGTTTGTAGCTATTGTGAAGGGAGTCATTTCCCTAATTTCTTTCTCAGTCTGCTTATCCTTTGAATATATAAAGGCTTGTGTTGATTTTGTAGCCAGCCACTTTGCTGAAGTTGTTTATCAGCTGTAGGAGTTCTGTAGTAGAGTTTTTAGGATCACTTAAGTATACTATCATATCATCTGCCAATAATGATAGTTTGACTTCTTCCTTTCCAATTTGTATCCCTTTGGCTTCCTTATGTTGTCTAATTGCTCTAGCTAGGACTTCAAGAACTATACTGAAAAGATATGGAGAGAGAGGGGGCAGCCTTGTCTAGTCCCTGATTTTAGTGGGATTGCTTCAAGTTTCTCTCCATTTAGTTTGATGTTGGCTACCGGTTTGCTGTATATTACTTTTACTATGTTTAGATATGGGCCTTGAATTCCTGTTCTTTCCAAGACTTTTAGCATGAAAGGATGCTGGATTTTGTCAAATGCTTTTTCAGCATCTAATGAAATGATCATGTGGTTTTTTTCTTGAACTTGTTTATGTAGTGGATTGCATTGTTGGATTTCCTTATATTGAACCAACCCTGCATCCCTGGGATGAAGCCTACTTGATCATGGTGGATGATCATTTTGATGTGTTCTTGGATTTGATGGGCAAGAATTTTATTGAGTATTTTTGCATCGATATTCATAAGGGAAATTGGCCTGAAATTCTCTTTCTTAGTTGGATCTTTGTGTGGTTTTGGTATCAGCATAATAGTGGCTTCGAAGAAGGAGTTGGATAGTGTTCCTTCTGTTTCTATTTAGTGGAAAAGTTTGATGAGTATTGGTGTTAAGTCTTCTTTGAAGGTCTGATAGAATTCTGCACTGAAACCATCTGGTCCTGTGCTTTTTTTGGTCAGAAGCCTATCTATGACCCCTTCTATTTCTTTAGGGGTTATGGGTCTGTTTAGATGATCTATTTGATCCTGGTTTAATTTTGGTAATTGGTATCTGTCTAAGAAAATGTCCATTTCCTCCAGATTCTCCAGTTGTGTTGAGTACAGGTTTTTGTAGTAGAATCTGATGGGGTTTTTTTGTGTGCTTTGTGTGTGTGCTTTGTGTGTGTGTGTGTGTGTTTGTGAGTTGGCTTACCTACTTTAACAGAATGGTCTCCAGCCATTTGCACACGACAGTTCCCTCTTGTCACTGAAAACAGCTTCCCAGTGACTTAGGCCTAGCTTTCTTCATCCAATGATTCATTAATAGGCATCTAGGCTGATTCCATCTCTTGGCTACTGTAAATATGGTCACAGTCGGCATGGGTGTTCAGGTGACTCTCTGGCATTCTGATTTAGACCCTTTTGGGTAAATGCTGAGGAATGGTACAGCTGGATTATATGGTAATTCTAATTTTCATGTCCTGAGGAACTTCCATATTGGTTTAAATAGTGGCTACACTAATTTACAGGTTCACTGATAGTGTGTGAATAACGGTCTCCTGCAGTCCTCACCAGCATTCATTCATTCCCTCTTTTCTTCCTTCCTTCCTTTGCTCTCTCTCTCTCACTCTCTCTCTCTCTCTCTTTCAGATTATTGGCTGGCTGTGGTGCCACACACACTTATTGTTGTGGGGTCTGCTTAAATCCAACATAACTCAAACACCAGGTCAATGCAGATGACAAAAAATTACTGTAATCAAGCCACTCCTGATTGATTAGGGCCACAGAACAGACTCGGAGCTGAATTACAACCCCGAAGGGACATTGTATAGCATGTTTACAGGAGTAAGACCATAAAGCAGGGAAGAGCAGGGTGGACTATAGCACAGTCCAGTCATAGTTTGACATAAAGGGCTGAGCTAGGGGATTTCCACGAATCAGGATAGGAGTAAGTTCTTGGGCATGGGAACGTGAACTTGCTTGACCTTGCCAATCAAGATGGAGACATTGTCCTTGAGATGTTTGCAGTCAGACAACTGCCTCCTTACAAGTTGTCCCTGAGATGTGTGGACTTAGACAACGGTTACCTTACAAGAGAAACTGTTCAGCTATTAGGATGTCTCCAGGTCCCCTAGGATCTGGAACCTTAAGTTTAGTTTGTTCCTGTGATAGAATGGAGCCGGAGAAGGGAATGTCAGTACCAAGAATAGTTTCTTTTGCTTGTTCCCCACAGTTTGATTCCTGTGCTTGAGAGGTAGAGATGGGCAGAACTTTGTGAGTTCCAGGTCAACAAGGACTACAGTGAGTAGTCACGGAGAACTCAAAAAGTTCTGTTTGCCTCTGCCTCCAGAGTGAGGGAATTAAAGGCTTGTACCATTGCTACCTGGCCAGGGTGGGGTTTCTAACTTCTAAGGATTTGGTCTTTGAGTGGGTTTTAATATCTCTAATAATCTAGCAAAAAAAAATGTATCTCTCTCAGCTGCTTGGGTTTTAGTTAATTTCAGATGTGGTCAAGTTGACAACCAAGATCCTAAGTGTTTTCCTGCGTCTCTGTCTGGGCAGTACGGGTGTGACACTGCAGGGAGGTCAGAAGAGTGCAGTGGATCCTTTACACTGGGCCTTGTGGATGGTTCTGAGGCTTCTTGTTGGTTTTGGAAGATAAGCTGGGGTCCTCTGCAAGAGCAGGAGGCAGCTCGTTTGGCCAAGTGTGAGCCTCTCTGCATACCCCTTTTTTTGGTTATTTTTTAACTATGTTAATAAGTATATGTGCATAAGTGTGCATGTAGGTGTGTGTGTGTGTGTGTGTGTGTGTGTGTAGGTGCCCATGGAGGCTAGAGAAAGGCAGGCAGTATTCGTCACCCAGTGTCAGGGCTGGAAACTGAATTCTGGTCCTCTACAAGAGCAGCAGGTCCTGTTAGCCACTCTGCAGCCATCTCTCCCTCCTTCTATTGTAGTTTGTGTTTGCATTTTCCTGATGGCTAGGATGTTGAGAACTTTTGCTCTTGATTCCTGGTCGTAGACTCCTTTCTGTGTGCCTGCCTCAGCCTCTCAAATGCTGTGGCTCCTGGCATGTCCACCATGCTCTGCACATATTGGGAGAGCTATGAATAAAAGGGTCCAGGCTGTGAGTAAATATGCTGCCACTAAGTCTGTGGAGCCAGAGTTGCAGGTGGGGCATTCTGGGAATGGACTCTGAGCCCTCTGCGAAGGCAAGTGCTCTCTCTTAACCACCAGGGCGCCTCTCCACTGCCAACTCCCTTTTTAGGAAAGGACTGATCTCTGGATTTTCCTGCCTCTACTTCCCAAAGTGCCAGATCACAGCCATGTGCCCCATGCCTGACTTTCAATAGAGCATTACGATTACTTTATTCTTGAGACAGGCTCTCACTGTACGGCATTGCCTGCCCTGGAACTTGCTGTGTAGATTAGACTGCCCTCAAATGTACGGACTCACAGGACTCTGCCTCCTGAGTGCTGGATTAAAGGTTAGGGTTCTCCCCATGCCTTGCTTTCAAGGTTTTTAACAGTATTTCAGGAAATCCTAGTTAGGGTGTTGCTCAGCCCTTAACACACACCTTTAATCCCTCCAACTAGAATACAGACACACCCTTTTCTTAATAAAAAAATCTTTATTTAATGTATATGAGCACACTGTAGCTGTTTTCAGACCCACCAGCAGAGGGCGTCAGATCCCATTACAGATGGTTGTGAGCCACCTTGTGGTTGCTGGGAACTGAAGCCAGCACCTCTGGATGAGCAGCCAGTGCTCTTAACTACTGAGCCATCTCTCCAACCCCCTAAAAGGTACTTTTACCTAACATTTCCTGTTTCTTGACAGTGGTATTGTTTAGGAATTGATGCTAGACATTGGGTGGTTTTATTTTCGTGATCCCCCACTTTACTGAGGGACACTAAGACTCCCTTAGAGGATCTGCATATGAGTCCCAGCCTTTCTGACTCCAGGCCCACAGGGTTAAATAGGAAACACACCCCTTTTCTTTATTTGGTTTTTCCAGACCGGGTTTCTCTGTGTAGCCCTGGGTGTCCTGGAACTCACTATGTAGACCAGGATGTCCTCAAACTCAGAAATCTGCCTGTCTCTGCCTCCTGAGTGCAGGGATTACAGGTGTGTGCCACCATTGGCTAGCTAGGACCTGTTCTAAAAGGGTTGGTGCGTACATTCTCCTGTGTTTTGTTGATAAACAGTGCTCTGAAGATTGAGTTATTTTTACTGTTTATTTTATTGTACTTTGGACAGGATCATATTTAGCCTAGACAGGCCCCAAACTTATGTACCTGAAGAGGACCTTGAACTCCTGACCCTTCTGTCTCTCTCTGCCAAGTCATGGGCTCAAAGTTGTGTGCCACCACCCAAGGCTGAGAATATTGTCCTTGATAATCCAGAGCCGTCTTCCCTTAGACTCTTGATCTCGGGTAGGAGCTATCTGCCTGCTCCAGCCACTGATGAGAGTCTCACACCACCTTCCTTGAATCCGGGAGGTCAGGATGTAGCTTGTGTCCCCCCTCCCCCAGGGAGAGTGCATCACTCACTCCTTCCTTAACCTTAACTGGTCACAGAAGTAAACATTGTAGAATGAAACAGTAGTGGTCTTATGGGCCTGGGGTCCAGACACTCACCAGTGTGACCATGAATTTATTTTGATAAAGAGACTTTTATTCAGATACTGGCCTATACTCTAGTCTCAGGCTGGGGATCCCCCAGTGTGACCTGCAGACCCATAGGTCAACGGCTTACAGAAGCAAAGAACATAGAATTACATCCCACACAGAGGCCTTTCGGGTGTCCTGATTATTTCCAGCAAAGCAAGATTTTCTTTACAGAATCAGAAACAAGGACTAACTTAGTGACCTATTATCTTAAATAAACAACAGTTTCATTAGAGTTGTACAAGGCCAGACAATTACAAAAAGCACCCTTACCAGCCCTTAACCACTGATAGGTCCAATTTTGCTTTATAGTTCTCTTAAAGACATTCATATTATGTTATTTTTTTATTAATCATTCCATTCATTTACATCTTAAGTGACATCCCATTTCCCAGTTACCCTCCACAATCCCCCACGCCACAACCTCCCTCTCCTCCCTCCCCTTTGCCTCTATGAGGGTGCTCCCACACCCACCCTCCCTCCCCCTCCTCACACCTCCAGCATCCCCCTACACTGAGACATCAAACCTCCACAGGACCAAGGCCCTCCATGTCAGGCAAGGCCATGCTCTGCTACATATGCATCTGGAGCCATGGTTTCTCTAGTATACTCCGTGGTTGGTGGTCTAGCCCCAGGAGCACTGGCTGGTCCAGCCATCAGATGTTGTTCTTCCTATGGGGTTGCAATTCCTGTCAGCTCCTCCAGTCCCTCCACCAGCTCCCCCGACCCGCCAGGGTCGCTGAGCTCAGTCTGATGGTTGGCTCTGAGTATCCACATCTGCATTGGTCAGTTGCTGACTGAACCTCCCAAGGAACAACCACACCAGGTTCCTGTCAGCAGGTGCCTCCTGGCTACAGTGTCAGGTTTGGTGTCTGCAGAGGGGAGGGATCCCAAGGTGGGACGGTCCCCTGATGGCTCTTCCTTCAGTCTCTGCTCTAAAAAGAGACATTTTAAACTTTTGTTTGTGGGGCTTTTTGGTAATTTTGCTTTTTTAAAGATTTATTTAGGCCGGGTGGAGGTGGTGCAGGTTTTTTAATTCCAGCACTTGAGAGGCAGAGGCGGGCGGATTTCTTAGTTCGCGGCCAGCCTGGTCTACAGAGTGAGTTCCAGGACAGCCAGGGCTACAAGGAGAAAACCTGTCTTGAAAAAACAAAACAGAGCCAAAAAAAATTATTTATTTGTTTGTTTGTTCATTGTATATAAGTACACCATAGCTGTCTTCAGACACACCAGAAGACATCTGATTCCATTAAAGATGGTTGTGAGCCACCACGTGGTTGCTGGAATTTGAACTCAGGACCTCTGGAAGAGCAGTCAGCGCTCTTAACCACTGAGCCATCTTTGTAATCCCCAGTTTTCTTTTTTGGAGACTAAGTTTATCTGTGTAGCCCTAGCTATCCTAGAACTGGTTCTGTAGGCCAGGCTGGCCTCAAGGTCACAGTGATCCCCCTGCTCCTGCCTCTGGAACATTGGGATTAAAGGCAAGTGCTACCACTGCCTAGCTTAATGTTTTCTGAGAGGTGTCTCTAAACTCTCGATGATAGTGGCACACACGTTTAATCCTAGCACTCAGGAAGCAGAGGCAGGCTGATCTGTGAGTTCGAGGCTGGCCCAGTCTACAGAGTGATATAGGCATAAATTTTTTGTAGCCTATTTTTAATAAATGTCCAACGACTCCTGTTGTCTACTACCCAGCAGAGGTAGTGGAAGAGAAATTATTAGGATGTGGGGGAAGTGGACTTGTTCAGCAATAGTTCTTTGGGGGTGAGTTCGATCTTTGGCTGTGGTTCAGTCCCATAGCAAACACCAAGTACACTCAGCAGGTACAGACCAGTCCTCTCGGCAGGCAGGCACCACACACAAACCAGCAGCTGTAGTTCAATCCTGAAGAAACAGCAAGGCTGGCCAACAGGCCTGAGGTGAGACTGCAGAAGCTGCCGCAGGAACCTATGGAGCAGCAGCTCCTGGGCAAATTTCTCTCGATGGCTGCATTATCACACATGTAGCTCAACAATGCTATGTAAGGAAACCAACACATGTGTGTCTTTACTGAAGAACAGCGAGGTGGAGCAAACCAAACCAAGACTCCGTGCTCGTCCCCGTCTGTGGGGTCATAGCTATACACCATCATCACCTGTCTTTTCTTGTGTCTGCTGTAGCAAGGCATCCTTTCATCTGTGTCTGCTTCAGGAAAACACCTTTTCCAGTGTCTGCAGGACATCCTTGCACCTGTGTGCCCCAGCAAAACATCATTTCACATAACTGACTTTCCAAAGAACTGGAGGTTTCCACTTCAGAGTAGATTGGAGCCCAGGACAGCCAGGGCTACACAGAGAAACCTTGACTTGAAAAACAAAACAAAAAGATCCCCTAGTAGATCTGTGAGTTTGCTGTCAGCCTGGTCTGCCAGGAGAGTTCCAGGCCAGGGAAGGCTATATAATGAGACCCTGTCCCCAGAAAAAATTTTTTTTAATATTTCGTATTTAACTAATTAGTTGACTTTTTTAAAAATAAGAGATATTTATTTTTATTTATATGAGTACACTGCAGCTGTCTTCAGACACACCAGAAGAGGGCGTGGGATCCCATTATAGATGGTTGTGAGCCACCACGTGGTTACTGGGAATTAAACTCAGGACCTCTGGAAGAGCAGTCAGTGCTCTTAACTGCTGAGCCATCTCTCCAGCTCTTGACCATTTTTGGACCATGAACTATTGACCTGTTGGGACTCTTTGCCTCTGCCTCCCAGATGTTGGGATTACAGGTGTGTACCACCAGACCTGGCTCTTAATTTAAGAAAATTATCTAGGGACAGCACCACAGTATAGAATCCAGGCTTATTCTGTAGCCCAGGCTAGCCTTGAATGTAAGTTTGCCTTCTCAGCGTTCTCAGTGCAGCGATCACTGGCCACCAAGCAGAGCTGAGGCTTTCTTCTCCTTTTGTGACTATCCTGAATGGAGGGATGAACCTGGAGCTCGCAAACCTCTTTCCCGCCTCTCAGTGTCTTCCGTGAGAACTCAAGTCAAAATGGCTTCTGTAGAGTTTTTTGGATTTGGTTTTTTTGGTTTTTTTGAGACAGGGTTTCTCTGTATAGCCCTGGCTGTCCTGGAACTCACTCAGTAGAGCAGGCTGGCCTCGAACTCAAGAAATTTGCCTGCCTCTGTCGCCCAGAATGCTGGGATTGCAGGCAGGCGCCACCACCTCCAGGCTTCTATAGAGTTTTGCACAGGAGAACATTATCCCTCTTGGATTAGGGAGGTTTTGGTCGTGGACTGATGATGTAGGTGTGAT
The DNA here is from genome assembly GCF_947179515.1 of Apodemus sylvaticus. Lineage (NCBI taxonomy): Eukaryota > Metazoa > Chordata > Mammalia > Rodentia > Muridae > Apodemus > Apodemus sylvaticus. Next base: position 184,624,589 of record NC_067472.1, read on the forward strand.
TGTATTTAAATCTCCATGTCCTGCCTCACTGAGGGCACAGTCTTTGGGGCACTCTAAGTGTTCGGACAGATGGAGAAGTCTGCTGCTCCGAGGGATTCGATGTCACGTGAGCAAAGTGCGGAAGCTGCGTGGTGGTGGGGGTGTGGGGGTGTGGGGGTGTGGGGTGTGGGTGGTTGTGGGGTGAGGTGGGGTCCCTGGCTGTGGCTGCTCCTCCATCGGAGGTGTCCAACTTCTCTTGGAGTCCCAAGGCCAGAACCCATTAGGGCTACAGACGCCTTTCTCCACATCTTTCATAGCTTTTGTCTGTTTCTTCTGCTTTCTGAGGCTAGAAGCCAAGGTATCGCCCGGGCTAGGGAAGGGTTCTACTGCTGAGCCACGCGCCAGCTACCTGTTCGACATTTTAATTAATTGTGTGTATTTGCCTGTGGGTTGGTGATCTTGAGTGCTCCCGGAAACCAGGAGAGAGTTAGAAATCCTTGAGGCAAGCCGGGCGGTGGCGGCACACGCCTGTAATCCCAGCACTCTGGGAGGCAGAGGCAGGCGGATTTTTGAGTTTGAGGCCAGCCTGGTCTACAGAGTGAGTTCCAGGACAGCCAGGGCTACCCTGAGGCAGAGGTCGTGGGTTCTGGGAATCAAACTGGATTTTTTTTTTTTTTGCAAGAATAGAATTCAATCTATGAATTAAAGGTCGTTGGAATCAGCTGGTGTGGGTGTTGGGGACAGAACTGGGATCATTTGTAAGGGCAGCGAGGGCTCTGAACCTCAGTACCATCTCTACAGTGCCAAAAAATATTTTTTAAACTACAATTTTATTTAAAAATATTACATTTAGCCAGGCATATGCCTTTAATCCCAGCCCTCTGGAGGCAGAAACGGGACTTCTGAGTTCAAGGCCAGCCTGGTCTACAGAGCTAGTTTGGGGATAGCCAGGGCTATACAAAAACCCTATCTCCCAAAACAAACAAACAAACAAACAAACAAACAAACACATCTGTCTCTCTATCTCCTGCACTTCAATTTTAAAAACTATTATGGTATTCATTGGTATATATTAGTTGTGCAGAATAATGGTTTCATATTTGTATACATGTTGGATAATATTTACTCCCCCTCTATGGCCTCCAAGTCACCCTCCACCTCCTTAGAGTGTCCTCCCTTCTTACTTCCTTTTCTCTCCCCTCCTTCTCCTTCCTCTGTCTGACCGGCTTTCTCTGTGTAGCCCTGCCTGTCCTGGAACTCACCATGTAGACCAGGCTGGCCTCGAACTCAGAAATCTGCCTGCCTCTGCCTCCCAAGTGCTAGAACTAAGACATGTGCCACCCCAGCCTGGCTCCTTCCTCTCTCTCTCTCTCTCTCTCTCTCTCTCTCTCTCTCTCTCTCTCTCTCTCTCTCTCTTCTCTCTCCCCTCTCTCCCCCTCACCCTTCTCCCCCTCTCTCTCTCTTTCTCTCTCTTTCTTTTGCTGGGGTGGGGGGGAGTGGGGAGGTGGGGCGTGGGGCAGGTGTGGTGGGGGCGTGGGGGGTGGGGACCAGGGAAACAGGGTCTCTATGTAACCCTGAGTATCCTGGAATTTAATTTATTCTGTTGGAGACTGGCCTCAAACTCTCAGAGAGCCGCCTGCCTGCCTCTGCTTCCTGAGGGCTGGGGTTAAAGGCACGTGCCAGCCAGCACACCCTACTTATTGCTTGTACTTTTTTATTTTCTTTTCTTTCTTTTTTGGTATAGAGTAGAGTTTATTCAGGGTAGAGGATGGGAGTTAATGGGGTAGTGGAGGTAGAGAAAGGCAGACAGAGAGAGACAGAGACAGAGACAGAGACAGAGACACACAGAGAGAGAGACAGAGAGAGAGAGAGAGAGAGAGAGAGAGAGAGGAAGGAGAGAGTAGAGAAATGGAGCCTGGCTATGACCACGTGGAGAGAGCAGGGAGGGGAGGCGAGCCCAGGAGGGCAGAGAGGAGAGAGGTAAGAGTGCCAAGAGGAAGAGAGGCAAGAGAGCTGCGGGACTTTTAAGTTTAGCTCTCAGAGGAAACTATTTTATTTTTTTTATTGATATATTTTTTATTTACATTTCAAATGATTTCCCCTTTTCTGGGTCCCCACTCTCCGCAAGTCCCATAAGCCCTCTTCCCTCTGCCTGTTCCTCCATCTACCCCTTCCCACTTCCCTGTTCTGGAATTCCCCTATTCTCTGGCACTGAGTCTTTCCAGAACCAGGGCCCACTCCTCCATTCTTTTTTGGACATCATTTAATATGTGGATTATGTCTTGGGTATTCAAAGTTTCTAGGCTAATAGCCACTTATCAGTGAGTGCACACCATGATTGATCTTTTGAGACTGGGTTACCTCACTTAGTGTGATGTTCTCCAGCTCAAACCATTTGTCTAAGAATTTCATGAATTCATTGTTTCTAATGGCTGAATAGTATTCCATTGTGTAAATATACCACATTTTTGTATCCATTCCTCCGTTGAGGGACACCTGGGTTCTTTCCAGCTTCTGGCAACTACAAATAGGGCTGCTATGAACATAGTGGAGCATGTGTCCTTATTGCATGCTGAAGAATCCTCTGGGTATAGGCCCAGGAGTGGTATAACAGGGTCCTCAGGAAGTGCCATGCCCAGTTTTCTGAGGAACCGCCAGACTGATTTCCAAACTGGTTTTACCATCTAGCAATCCCACCAGCAGTGGAGGAGTGTTCCTCTTTCTCCACATCCTCGCCAATACCTGCTGTCTCCTGAGTTTTTGACCTTAGCCATTCTGACCGGTGTGAGGTGAAATCTCAGGGTTGTTTTGATTTGCATTTCCCTAATGATTAATGATGTTGAACATTTCTTAAGGTGTTTCTCAGCTCTCCGAAGTTCTTCATGTGAAAATTCTTTGTTTAGCTCCATACCCCACTTTTTAATGGGGTTATTTGTTTCTCTGGGTTCTACCTTCTTGAGTTCTTTGTATATATTAGATATTAGCCCTCTGTCGGATTTAGGGTTGGTGAAGATCCTTTCCCAATCTGTTGGTTGGTTGACGTTTTGTCCTTTTGACAGTGCTCTTTGCCTTACAGAAACTTTGTAGTTTTATGAGGTCCCATTAGTCAGTTCTTGATCTTAGAGAGTAAGCTATTGGTGTTCTATTCAGGAACTTTTCCCCTGTGCCCATGTCCTCAAGGGTCTTCCCCAGTTTCTTTTCTATTAGTTTCAGTGTGTCAGGTTTTATGTGGAGGTCCTTGATCCATTTGGAGTTGAGCTTAGTACAAGGAGATAAGAATGGATCGATTCGCATTCTTCTGCATGCTGACCTCCAATTGAACCAGCACCATTTGTTGAAAAGACTATCTTTTTTTCCACTGGATGCTTTCAGCTCCTTGTTGAAGATCAAGTGACCATAGGTGTGTTGGTTCATTTCTGGGTCTTCAATCCTATTCCATTGATCCGCTTGCCTGACATTGTACCAATACCATGCAGTTTTTATCACTATTGCTCTGTAGTAAAATTTAAAGTCTGGGATACTGAATCCCCCTGAAGTTCTTTTACTGTTGAGAATAGTTTTAGCTATCCTGGGTTTTTTGTTATTCCAGATGAATTTGAGAATTGCTCTTTCTAGCTCTATGAAGAACTGGGTTGGGATTTTTATGAGGATAGCCTTGAATCTGTAGATTGCCTTTGGCAAGATGGCCATTTTAACTATATTAATCCTGCCAATCCACGAACATGGAAGATTTTTCCATTTTCTGAGATCTTCTTTGATTTCCTTCTTCAGAGATCTGAAGTTCTTGTCATATAGGTCTTTCACTTGTTTGGTTAGAGTCACCCCAAGATACTTTATGCTGTTTGTAGCTATTGTGAAGGGAGTCATTTCCCTAATTTCTTTCTCAGTCTGCTTATCCTTTGAATATATAAAGGTTTGTGTTGATTTTGTAGCCAGCCACTTTGCTGAAGTTGTTTATCAGCTGTAGGAGTTCTGTAGTAGAGTTTTTAGGATCACTTAAGTATACTATCATATCATCTGCCAATAATGATAGTTTGACTTCTTCCTTTCCAAGTTGTATCCCTTTGGCTTCCTTATGTTGTCTAATTGCTCTAGCTAGGACTTCAAGAACTATATTGAAAAGATATGGAGAGAGTGGGCAGCCTTGTCTAGTCCCTGATTTTAGTAGGATTGCTTCAAGTTTCTCTCCATTTAGTTTGATGTTGGCTACCGGTTTGCTGTATATTGCTTTTACTATGTTTAGATATGGGCCTTGAATTCCTGTCCTTTCCAAGACTTTTAGCATGAAAGGATGCTGAATTTTGTCAAATGCTTTTTCAGCATCTAATGAAATGATCATGTGGTTTTTTTCTTTGAGCTTGTTTATGTAGTGGATAGCATTTATGGATTTCCTTATATGGAACCATCCCTGGATCCCTGGGATGAAGCCTACTTGATCATGGTGGATGATCATTTTGATGTGTTCTTGGATTTGGTGGGCAAGAATTTTATTGAGTATTTTTGCATCTATATTCATAAGGGAAATTGGCCTGAAATTCTCTTTCTTAGTTGGATCTTTGTGTGGTTTTGGTATCAGCATAATAGTGGCTTCGAAGAAGGAGTTGGATAGTGTTCCTTCTGTTTCTATTTAGTGGAAAAGTTTGATGAGTATTGGTGTTAAGTGTTCTTTGAAGGTCGGATAGAATTCTGCACTGAAACCATCTGGTCCTGTGCTTTTTTTGGTCAGAAGCCTATCTATGACCCCTTCTATTTCTTTAGGGGTTATGGGTCTGTTTAGATGATCTATTTGATCCTGGTTTAATTTTGGTAATTGGTATCTGTCTAAGAAAATGTCCATTTCCTCCAGATTCTCCAGTTGTGTTGAGTACAGGTTTTTGTAGTAGAATCTGATGGGTTTTTTTGTGTGCTTTGTGTGTGTGTGTGTGTGTGTGTGTGTTTGTGAGTTGGCTTACCTACTTTAACAGAATGGTCTCCAGCCATTTGCACACGACAGTTCCCTCTTGTCACTGAAAACAGCTTCCCAGTGACTTAGGCCTAGCTTTCCTCATCCAATGATTCATTAATAGGCATCTAGGCTGATTCCATCTCTTGGCTACTGTAAATATGGTCACAGTCGGCATGGGTGCTCAGGTGACTCTCTGGCATTCTGATTTAGACCCTTTTGGGTAAATGCTGAGGAATGGTACAGCTGGATTATGTGGTAATTCTAATTTTCATGTCCTGGGGAACTTCCATATTGGTTTCAATAGTGGCTACACTAATTTCCAGGTTCACTGATAGTGTGTGAATAACGGTCTCCTGCAGTCCTCACCAGCATTCATTCATTCCCTCTTTTCTTCCTTCCTTCCTTTGCTCTCTCTCTCTCTCTCTCTCTCTCTCTCTCTCTCTCTCTCTCTCTCTCTCTCTTTCAGATTACTGGCTGGCTGTGGTGCCACACACACTTATTGTTGTGGGGTCTGCTTAAATCCAACATAACTCAAACACCAGGTCAATGCAGATGACAAAAAATTACTGTAATCAAGCCACTCCTGATTGATTAGGGCCGCAGAGCAGACTCGGAGCTGAATTACAACCCCGAAGGGACATTGTATAGCATGTTTACAGGAGTAAACCATAAAGCAGGGAAGAGCAGGCTGGAATATAGCACAGTCCAGTCATAGTTTGACATAAAGGGCTGAGCTAGGGGATTTCCACGAATCAGGATAGGAGTAAGTTCTTGGGCATGGGAACGTGAACTTGCTTGACCTTGCCAATCAAGATGGAGACATTGTCCTTGAGATGTTTGCAGTCAGACAACTGCCTCCTTACAAGTTGTCCCTGAGATGTGTGGACTTAGACAACGGTTTCCTTACAAGAGAAACTGTTCAGCTATTAGGATGTCTCCAGGTCCCCTAGGATCTGGAACCTTGAGTTTAGTTTGTTCCTGTGATAGAATGGAGCCGGAGAAGGGAATGTCAGTACCAAGAATAGTTTCTTTTGCTTGTTCCCCACAGTTTGATTCCTGTGCTTGAGAGGTAGAGATGGGCAGAACTTTGTGAGTTCCAGGTCAACAAGGACTACAGTGAGTAGTCACGGAGAACTCAAAAAGTTCTGTTTGCCTCTGCCTCCAGAGTGAGGGAATTAAAGGCTTGTACCATTGCTACCTGGCCAGGGTGGGGTTTCTAACTTCTAAGGATTTGGTCTTTGAGTGGGTTTTAATATCTCTAATAATCTAGCAAAAAAAAATGTATCTCTCTCAGCTGCTTGGGTTTTAGTTAATTTCAGATGTGGTCAAGTTGACAACCAAGATCCTAAGTGTTTTCCTGCGTCTCTGTCTGGGCAGTACGGGTGTGACACTGCAGGGAGGTCAGAAGAGTGCAGTGGATCCTTTACACTGGGCCTTGTGGATGGTTCTGAGGCTTCTTGTTGGTTTTGGAAGATAAACTGGGGTCCTCTGCAAGAGCAGGAGGCAGCTCGTTTGTCCAAGTGTGAGCCTCTCTGCATACCCCTTTTTTTTTTGGTATTTTTTAACTATGTTAATAAGTATATGTGCATAAGTGTGTATGTAGGTGTTGTGTGTGTGTGTGTGTGTGTGTGTGTGTGTAGGTGCCCATGGAGGCTAGAGAAAGGCAGGCAGTATTCGTCACCCAGTGTCAGGGCTGGAACATGAATTCTGGTCCTCTACTAGAGCAGCAGGTCCTGTTAGCCACTCTGCAGCCATCTCTCCCTCCTTCTATTGTAGTTTGTGTTTGCATTTTCCTGATGGCTAGGATGTTGAGAACTTTTGCTCTTGATTCCTGGTCGCAGACTCCTTTCTGTGTGCCTGCCTCAGCCTCTCAAATGCTGTGGCTCCTGGCATGTCCACCATGCTCTGCACATATTGGGAGAGCTGTGAATAAAAGGGTCCAGGCTGTGAGTAAATATGCTGCCACTAAGTCTGTGGAGCCAGAGTTGCAGGTGGGGCATTCTGGGAATGGACTCTGAGCCCTCTGCGAAGGCAAGTGCTCTCTCTTAACCACCAGGGCGCCTCTCCAGTGCCAGCTCCCTTTTTAGGAAAGAACTGATCTCTGGATTTTCCTGCCTGGACTTCCCAAAGTGCCAGATCACAGCCATGTGCCCCATGCCTGACTTTCAATAGAGCATTACGATTACTTTATTCTTGAGACAGGCTCTCACTGTACGGCGTTGCCTGCCCTGGAACTTGCTGTGTAGATTAGACTGCCCTCAAATGTACGGACTCACAGGTGCCTCTGCCTCCTGAGTGCTGGATTAAAGGTTAGGGTTCTCCCCATGCCTTGCTTTCAAGGTTTTTAACAGTATTTCAGGAAATCCTAGTTAGGGTGTGGCTCAGCCCTTAAAACACACCTCCAACTAGAATACAGACACACCCTTTCCTTAATAAAAAAATCTTTATTTAATGTATATGAGCACACTGTAGCTGTTTTCAGACCCACCAGCAGAGGGCGTCAGATCCCATTACAGATGGTTGTGAGCCACCTTGTGGTTGCTGGGAACTGAAGCCAGCACCTCTGGATGAGCAGCCAGTGCTCTTAACTACTGAGCCATCTCTCCAACCCCCTAAAAGGTACTTTTACCTAACATTTCCTGTTTCTTGACAGTGGTATTGTTTAGGAATTGATGCTAGACATTGGGTGGTTTTATTTTTGTGATCCCCCACTTTACTGAGGGACACTAAGACTCCCTTAGAGGATCTGCATATGAGTCCCAGCCTTTCTGACTCCAGGCCCACAGGGTTAAATAGGAAACACACCCCTTTTCTTTATTTGGTTTTTCCAGACCGGGTTTCTCTGTGTAGCCCTGGGTGTCCTGGAACTCACTATGTAGACCAGGATGTCCTCAAACTCAGAAATCTGCCTGTCTCTGCCTCCTGAGTGCAGGGATTACAGGTGTGTGCCACCATTGGCTAGCTAGGACCTGTTCTAAAAGGGTTGGTGCGTACATTCTCCTGTGTTTTGTTGATAAACAGTGCTCTGAAGATTGAGTTATTTTTTACTGTTTATTTTATTGTACTTTGGACAGGATCATATTTAGCCTAGACAGGCCCCAAACTTATGTACCTGAAGAGGACCTTGAACTCCTGACCCTTCTGTCTCTCTCTGCCAAGTCATGGGCTCAAAGTTGTGTGCCACCACCCAAGGCTGAGAATATTGTCCTTGATAGTCCAGAGCCGTCTTCCCTTAGAGTCTTGATCTCGGGTAGGAGCTATCTGCCTGCTCCAGCCACTGATGAGAGTCTCACACAACCTTTCTTGAATCCGGGAGGTCAGGATGTAGCTTGTGTCCCCCCCCCCCCAGGGAGAGTGCATCACTCACTCCTTCCTTAACCTTAACTGGTCACAGAAGTAAACATTGTAGAATGAAACAGTAGTGGTCTTGTGGGCCTGGGGTCCAGACACTCACCAGTGTGACCATGAATTTATTTTGATAAAGAGACTTTTATTCAGATACTGGCCTATACTCTAGTCTCAGGCTGGGGATCCCCCAGTGTGACCTGCAGACACATAGGTCAAGGGCTTACAGAAGCAAAGAACATAGAATTACATCCCACACAGAGGCCTTTCGGGTGTCCTGATTATCTCCAGCAAAGCAAGATTTTCTTTACAGAATCAGAAACAAGGACTAACTTAGTGACCTATTATCTTAAATAAACAACAGTTTCATTAGAGTTGTACAAGGCCAGACAATTACAAAAAGCACCCTTACCAGCCCTTAACCACTGATAGGTCCAATTTTGCTTTATAGTTCTCTTAAAGACATTCATATTATTTTATTTTTTTATTAATCATTCCATTCATTTACATCTTAAGTGACATCCCATTTCCCAGTTACCCTCCACAATCCCCCACGCCACAACCTCCCTCTCCTCCCTCCCCTTTGCCTCTATGAGGGTGCTCCCACACCCACCCTCCCTCCCCCTCCTCACACCTCCAGCATCCCCTACACTGAGACATCAAACCTCCACAGGACCAAGGCCCTCCATGTCAGGCAAGGCCATGCTCTGCTACATATGCATCTGGAGCCATGGGTTCTCTAGTATACTCCGTGGTTGGTGGTCTAGCCCCAGGGGCACTGGCTGGTCCAGCCATCAGATGTTGTTCTTCCTATGGGGTTGCAATTCTTGTCAGCTCCTCCAGTCCCTCCATTAGCTCCCCCGCCAGGGTCGCTGAGCTCAGTCTGATGGTTGGCTCTGAGTATCCACATCTGCATTGGTCAGTTGCTGACTGAACCTCCCAAGGAACAACCACACCAGGTTCCTGTCAGCAGGTGCCTCCTGGCTACAGTGTCAGGTTTGGTGTCTGCAGAGGGGAGGGATCCCAAGGTGGGACGGTCCCCTGATGGCTCTTCCTTCAGTCTCTGCTCTAAAAAGAGACATTTTAAACTTTTGTTTGTGGGGCTTTTTGGTAATTTTGCTTTTTTAAAGATTTATTTAGGCCGGGTGGAGGTGTTGCACGCTTTTAATCCCAGCACTTGGGAGGCAGAGGCAGGCAGATTTCTGAGTTCGAGGCCAGCCTGGTCTACAGAGTGAGTTCCAGGACAGCCAGGGCTACACAGAGAAACCCTGTCTTGAAAAAACCAAACAGAGCCAAAAAAAGATTTATTTATTTGTTTGTTTGTTCATTGTTTGTTTGTTCATTTGTACACCATAGCTGTCTTCAGACACACCAGAAGACATCTGATTCCATTAAAGATGGTTGTGAGCCACCACGTGGTTGCTGGAAATTGAACTCAGGACCTCTGGAAGAGCAGTCAGCGCTCTTAACCACTGAGCCATCTTTGTAATCCCTAGTTTTCTTTTTTGGAGACTAAGTTTATCTGTGTAGCCCTAGCTATCCTAGAACTGGTTCTGTAGGCCAGGCTGGCCTCAAGGTCACAGTGATCCCCCTGCTCCTGCCTCTGGAACATTGGGATTAAAGGCAAGTGCTACCACTGCCTAGCTTAATGTTTTCTGAGAGGTGTCTCTAAACTCTCGTTGATAGTGGCACACACGTTTAATCCTAGCACTCAGGAAGCAGAGGCAGGCTGATCTGTGAGTTCGAGGCTGGCCCAGTCTACAGAGTGATATAGGCATAAATTTTTTGTAGCCTATTTTTAATAAATGTCCAACCACTCCTGTTGTCTACTACCCAGCAGAGGTAGTGGAAGAGAAATTATTAGGATGTGGGGGAAGTGGACTTGTTCAGCAATAGTTCTTTGGGGGTGAGTTCGATCTTTGGCTGTGGTTCAGTCCCATAGCAAACACCAAGTACACTCAGCAGGTACAGACCAGTCCTCTCGGCAGGCAGGCACCACACACAAACCAGCAGCTGTAGTTCAATCCTGAAGAAACAGCAAGGCTGGCCAACAGGCCTGAGGTGAGACTGCAGAAGCTGCCGCAGGAACCTATGGAGCAGCAGCTCCTGGGCAAATTTCTCTCGATGGCTGCATTATCACACATGTAGCTCAACAATGCTATGTAAGGAAACCAACACATGTGTGTCTTTACTGAAGAACAGCGAGGTGGAGCAAACCAAACCAAGACTCCGTGCTCGTCCCCGTCTGTGGGGTCATAGCTATACACCATCATCACCTGTCTTTTCTTGTGTCTGCTGTAGCAAGGCATCCTTTCATCTGTGTCTGCTTCAGGAAAACACCTTTTCCAGTGTCTGCAGGACATCCTTGCACCTGTGTGCCCCAGCAAAACATCATTTCACATAACTGACTTTCCAAAGAACTGGAGGTTTCCACTTCAGAGTAGATTGGAGCCCAGGACAGCCAGGGCTACACAGAGAAACCTTGACTTGAAAAACAAAACAAAAAGATCCCCTAGTAGATCTGTGAGTTTGCTGTCAGCCTGGTCTGCCAGGAGAGTTCCAGGCCAGGGAAGGCTACATAATGAGACCCTGTCCCCAGAAAAAAAATTTTTTAATATTTCGTATTTAACTAATTAGTTGACTTTTTTAAAAATAAGAGATATTTATTTTTATTTATATGAGTACACTGCAGCTGTCTTCAGACACACCAGAAGAGGACGTGGGATCCCATTACAGATGGTTGTGAGCCACCATGTGGTTGCTGGGAATTGAACTCAGGACCTCTGGAAGAGCAGTCAGTGCTCTTAACTGCTGAGCCATCTCTCCAGCTCTTGACCATTTTTGGACCATGAACTATTGACCTGTTGGGACTCTTTGCCTCTGTCTCCCAGATGTTGGGATTACAGGTGTGTACCACCAGACCTGGCTCTTAATTTAAGAAAATTATCTAGGGACAGCACCACAGTATAGAATCCAGGCTTATTCTGTAGCCCAGGCTAGCCTTGAATGTAAGTTTCCCTTCTCAGCGTTCTCAGTGCAGCTATCACTGGCCACCATGCAGGGCTGAGGCTTTCTTCTGCTTTTGTGACTATCCTGAATGGAGGGATGAACCTGGAGCTCGCAAATCTCTTTCCCGCCTCTCAGTGTCTTCCGTGAGAACTCAAGTCAAAATGGCTTCTGTAGAGTTTTTTGGATTTGGTTTTTTTCGTTTTTTTGAGACAGGGTTTCTCTGTATAGCCCTGGCTGTCCTGGAACTCACTCAGTAGAGCAGGCTGGCCTCGAACTCAGAAATCTGCCTGCCTCTGCCGACCAGAATGCTGGGATTGCAGGCGGGCGCCACCACCTCCAGGCTTCTATAGAGTTTTGCACAGGAGAACATTATCCCTCTTGGATTAGGGAGGTTTTGGTCGTGGACTGATGATGTAGGTGTGATTGTATTTAAATCTCCATGTCCTGCCTCACTGAGGGCACAGTCTTTGGGGCACTCTAAGTGTTCGGACAGATGGAGAAGTCTGCTGCTCCGAGGGATTCGATGTCACGTGAGCAAAGTGCGGAAGCTGCGTGGCGGTGGGGGTGTGGGGGTGTGGGGTGGGTGTGGGGGTGAGGTGGGGTCCCTGGCTGTGGCTGCTCCTCCATCGGAGGTGTCCAACTTCTCTTGGAGTCCCACGGCCAGAACCCATCAGGGCTACAGACGCCTTTCTCCCCATCTTTCATAGCTTTTTTCTCTTTCTTCTGCTTTCTGAGGCTAGAAGCCAAGGTATCGCCCGGGCTAGGGAAGGGTTCTACTGCTGAGCCACGCGCCAGCTACCTGTTCGACATTTTAATTAATTGTGTGTATTTGCCTGTGGGTTGGTGATCTTGAGTGCTCCCGGAAACCAGGAGAGAGTTAGAAATCCTTGAGGCAAGCCCGGCGGTGGCAGAGCACGCCTGTAATCCCAGCACTCTGGGAGGCAGAGGCAGGCGCATTTCTGAGTTTGAGGCCAGCCTGGTCTACAGAGTGAGTTCCAGGACAGCCAGGGCTACCCTGAGGCAGAGGCCGTGGGTTCTGGGAATCAGACTGGATTTTTTTTTTTTTTTGCAAGAATAGAATTCAATCTATGAATTAAAGGTCGTTGGAATCAGCTGGTGTGGGTGTTGGGGACAAAACTGGGATCATTTGTAAGGGCAGCGAGGGCTCTGAACCTCAGTACCATCTCTACAGTGCCAAAAAATATTTTTTAAAATACAATTTTATTTAAAAAAAAATTACATTTAGCCAGGCCCATGCCTTTAATCCCAGCCCTCTGGAGGCAGAAATGGGACTTCTGAGTTCAAGGCCAGCCTCGTCTACAGAGCTAGTTTGGGGATAGCCAGGGCTATACAAAAACCCTATCTCCCAAAACAAACAAACAAACAAACAAACAAACAAACAAACAAACAAACACATCTGTCTCTCTATCTCCTGTACTTCAATTTTAAAAACTATTATGGTATTCATTGGTATATATTAGTTGTGCAGAATAATGGTTTCATATTTGTATACATGTTGGATAATATTTACTCCCCCTCTATGGCCTCCAAGTCACCCTCCACCTCCTTAGAGTGTCCTCCCTTCTTACTTCCTTTTCTCTCCCCTCCTTCTCCTTCCTCTGTCTGACCGGCTTTCTCTGTGTAGCCCTGCCTGTCCTGGAACTCACCATGTAGACCAGGCTGGCCTCGAACTCAGAAATCTACCTGCCTCTGCCTCCCAAGTGCTAGAACTAAGACATGTGCCACCCCAGCCTGGCTCCTTCCTCTCTCTCTCTCTCTCTCTCTCTCTCTCTCTCTCTCTCTCTCTCTCTCCCTCTCTCTCTCCTCTCTCTTCTCTCTCCCCTCTCTCCCCCTCTCCCTTCTCCCCCCCTCACTCTCTTTCTCTTTCTTTTGCCGGGGTGGGGGGGAGTGGGGAGGTGGGGCGTGGGGCAGGTGGGGTGGGGGCGTGGGGGGTGGGGACCAGGGAAACAGGGTCTCTATGTAGCCCTGAGTATCCTGGAATTTAATTTATTCTGTTGGAGACTGGCCTCAAACTCTCAGAGAGCCGCCTGCCTGCCTCTGCTTCCTGAGGGCTGGGATTAAAGGCACGTGCCAGCCAGCACACCCTACTTATTGCTTGTACTTTTTTCTTTTCTTTTCTTTCTTTTTTGGTATAGAGTAGAGTTTATTCAGGGTAGAGGATGGGAGTTAATGGGGTAGTGGAGGTAGAGAAAGGCAGAGAGAGAGAGACAGAGACAGAGACAGAGAGAGAGAGACAGAGAGAGAGAGAGAGAGAGAGAGAGAGAGAGAGAGAGAGAGAGAGAGAGAAAGAGAGAGAGAGAGAGAGAGAGAGAGGAAGGAGAGAGTAGAGAAATGGAGCCTGTCTATGACCACGTGGAGAGAGCAGGGAGGGGAGGAAAGCCCAGGAGGGCAGAGAGGAGAGAGGTAACAGTGCCAAGAGGAAGAGAGGCAAGAGAGCTGCGGGACTTTTAAGTTTAGCTCTCAGAGGAAACTATTTTATTTTTTTTATTGATATATTTTTTATTTACATTTCAAATGATTTCCCCTTTTCTGGGTCCCCACTCTCCGCAAGTCCCATAAGCCCTCTTCCCTCCGCCTGTTCCTCCATCTACCCCTTCCCGCTTCCCTGTTCTGGAATTCCCTTATTCTCTGGCACTGAGTCTTTCCAGAACCAGGGCCCACTCCTCAATTCTTTTTTTGGACATCATTTAATATGTGGATTATGTCTTGGGTATTCAAAGTTTCTAGGCTAATAGCCACTTATCAGTGAGTGCATACCATGATTGATCTTTTGAGACTGGGTTACCTCACTTAGTGTGATGTTCTCCAGCTCCATCCATTTGTCTAAGAATTTCATGGATTCATTGTTTCTAATGGCTGAATAGTATTCCATTGTGTAAATATACCACATTTTTGTATCCATTCCTCCGTTGAGGGACACCTGGGTTCTTTCCAGCTTCTGGCTACTACAAATAGGGCTGCTATGAACATAGTGGAGCATGTGTCCTTATTGCATGCTGAAGAATCCTCTGGGTATACGCCCAGGAGTGGTATAACAGGGTCCTCAGGAAGTGCCATGCCCAGTTTTCTGAGGAACCGCCAGACTGATTTCCAAACTGGTTTTACCATCTAGCAATCCCACCAGCAGTGGAGGAGTGTTCCTCTTTCTCCACATCCTTGCCAATACCTGCTGTCTCCTGAGTTTTTGACCTTAGCCATTCTGACTGGTGTGAGGTGAAATCTCAGGGTTGTTTTGATTTGCATTTCCCTAATGATTAATGATGTTGAACATTTCTTAAGGTGTTTCTCAGCTCTCCAATGTTCTTCATGTGAAAATTCTTTGTTTAGCTCCATACCCCACTTTTTAATGGGGTTATTTGTTTCTCTGGGTTCTACCTTCTTGAGTTCTTTGTATATATTAGATATTAGCCCTCTGTCGGATTTAGGGTTGGTGAAGATCCTTTCCCAATCTGTTGGTTGGTTGATGTTTTGTCCTTTTGACAGTGCTCTTTGCCTTACAGAAACTTTGTAGTTTTATGAGGTCCCATTAGTCAGTTCTTGATCTTAGAGAGTAAGCTATTGGTGTTCTATTCAGGAACTTTTCCCCTGTGCCCATGTCCTCAAGGGTCTTCCCCAGTTTCTTTTCTATTAGTTTCAGTGTGTCAGGTTTTATGTGGAGGTCCTTGATCCATTTGGAGTTGAGCTTAGTACAAGGAGATAAGAATGGATCAATTCGCATTCTTCTGCATGCTGACCTCCAATTGAACCAGCACCATTTGTTGAAAAGACTATCTTTTTTTCCACTGGATGCTTTCAGCTCCTTGTTGAAGATCAAGTGACCATAGGTGTGTTGGTTCATTTCTGGGTCTTCAATCCTATTCCATTGATCTGCTTGCCTGACATTGTACCAATACCATGCAGTTTTTATCACTATTGCTCTGTAGTAAAGTTTAAAGTCTGGGATACTGAATCCCCCTGAAGTTCTTTTACTGTTGAGAATAGTTTTAGCTATCCTGGGTTTTTTGTTATTCCAGATGAATTTGAGAATTGCTCTTTCTAGCTCTATGAAGAACTGGGTTGGGATTTTTATGAGGATAGCCTTGAATCTGTAGATTGCCTTTGGCAAGATGGCCATTTTAACTATATTAATCCTGCCAATCCACGAGCATGGAAGATTTTTCCATTTTCTGAGATCTTCTTTGATTTCCTTCTTCAGAGATCTGAAGTTCTTGTCATATAGGTCTTTCACTTGTTTGGTTAGAGTCACCCCAAGATACTTTATGCTGTTTGTAGCTATTGTGAAGGGAGTCATTTCCCTAATTTCTTTCTCAGTCTGCTTATCCTTTGAATATATAAAGGCTTGTGTTGATTTTGTAGCCAGCCACTTTGCTGAAGTTGTTTATCAGCTGTAGGAGTTCTGTAGTAGAGTTTTTAGGATCACTTAAGTATACTATCATATCATCTGCCAATAATGATAGTTTGACTTCTTCCTTTCCAATTTGTATCCCTTTGGCTTCCTTATGTTGTCTAATTGCTCTAGCTAGGACTTCAAGAACTATACTGAAAAGATATGGAGAGAGAGGGGGCAGCCTTGTCTAGTCCCTGATTTTAGTGGGATTGCTTCAAGTTTCTCTCCATTTAGTTTGATGTTGGCTACCGGTTTGCTGTATATTGCTTTTACTATGTTTAGATATGGGCCTTGAATTCCTGTCCTTTCCAAGACTTTTAGCATGAAAGGATGCTGGATTTTGTCAAATGCTTTTTCAGCATCTAATGAAATGATCATGTGGTTTTTTTCTTGAACTTGTTTATGTAGTGGATTGCATTGTTGGATTTCCTTATATTGAACCAACCCTGCATCCCTGGGATGAAGCCTACTTGATCATGGTGGATGATCATTTTGATGTGTTCTTGGATTTGGTGGGCAAGAATTTTATTGAGTATTTTTGCATCGATATTCATAAGGGAAATTGGCCTGAAATTCTCTTTCTTAGTTGGATCTTTGTGTGGTTTTGGTATCAGCATAATAGTGGCTTCAAAGAAGGAGTTGGATAGTGTTCCTTCTGTTTCTATTTAGTGGAAAAGTTTGATGAGTATTGGTGTTAAGTCTTCTTTGAAGGTCTGATAGAATTCTGCACTGAAACCATTTGGTCCTGTGCTTTTTTTGGTCAGAAGCCTATCTATGACCCCTTCTATTTCTTTAGGGGTTATGGGTCTGTTTAGATGATCTATTTGATCCTGGTTTAATTTTGGTAATTGGTATCTGTCTAAGAAAATGTCCATTTCCTCCAGATTCTCCAGTTGTGTTGAGTACAGGTTTTTGTAGTAGAATCTGATGGGGTTTTTTTTGTGTGTGCTTTGTGTGTGTGTGTGTGTGTTTGTGAGTTGGCTTACCTACTTTAACAGAATGGTCTCCAGCCATTTGCACACGACAGTTCCCTCTTGTCACTGAAAACAGCTTCCCAGTGACTTAGGCCTAGCTTTCTTCATCCAATGATTCATTAATAGGCATCTAGGCTGATTCCATCTCTTGGCTACTGTAAATATGGTCACAGTCGGCATGGGTGTTCAGGTGACTCTCTGGCATTCTGATTTAGACCCTTTTGGGTAAATGCTGAGGAATGGTACAGCTGGATTATATGGTAATTCTAATTTTCATGTCCTGAGGAACTTCCATATTGGTTTCAATAGTGGCTACACTAATTTCCAGGTTCACTGATAGTGTGTGAATAACGGTCTCCTGCAGTCCTCACCAGCATTCATTCATTCCCTCTTTTCTTCCTTCCTTCCTTTGCTCTCTCTCTCTCTCTCTCTCTCTCTCTCTCTCTCTCTCTCTATCTCTCTTTCAGGTTACTGGCTGGCTGTGGTGCCACACACACTTATTGTTGTGGGGTCTGCTTAAATCCAACATAACTCAAACACCAGGTCAATGCAGATGACAAAAAATTACTGTAATCAAGCCACTCCTGATTGATTAGGGCCGCAGAGCAGACTCGGAGCTGAATTACAACCCTGACGGGACATTGTATAGCATGTTTACAGGAGTAAGACCATAAAGCAGGGAAGAGCAGGCTGGACTATAGCACAGTCCAGTCATAGTTTGACATAAAGGGCTGAGCTAGGGGATTTCCACGAATCAGGATAGGAGTAAGTTCTTGGGCATGGGAATGTGAACTTGCTTGACCTTGCCAATCAAGATGGAGACATTGTCCTTGAGATGTTTGGAGTCAGACAACTGCCTCCTTACAAGTTGTCCCTGAGATGTGTGGACTTAGACAACGGTTTCCTTACAAGAGAAACTGTTCAGCTATTAGGATGTCTCCAGGTCCCCTAGGATCTGGAACTTTGAGTTTAGTTTGTTCCTGTGATAGAATGGAGCCGGAGAAGGGAATGTCAGTACCAAGAATAGTTTCTTTTGCTTGTTCCCCACAGTTTGATTCCTGTGCTTGAGAGGTAGAGATGGGCAGAACTTTGTGAGTTCCAGGTCAACAAGGACTACAGTGAGTAGTCACGGAGAACTCAAAAAGTTCTGTTTGCCTCTGCCTCCAGAGTGAGGGAATTAAAGGCTTGTACCATTGCTACCTGGCCAGGGTGGGGTTTCTAACTTCTAAGGATTTGGTCTTTGAGTGGGTTTTAATATCTCTAATAATCTAGCAAAAAAATGTATCTCACTCAGCTGCTTGGGTTTAGTTAATTTCAGATGTGGTCAAGTTGACAACCAAGATCCTAAGTGTTTTCCTGCATCTCTGTCTGGGCAGTAGGGGTGTGACACTGCAGGGAGGTCAGAAGAGTGCAGTGGATCCTTTACACTGGGCCTTGTGGATGGTTCTGAGGCTTCTTGTTGGTTTTGGAAGATAAACTGGGGTCCTCTGCAAGAGCAGGAGGCAGCTCGTTTGGCCAAGTGTGAGCCTCTCTGCATACCCCCTTTTTTTTTTGGTATTTTTTAACTATGTTAATAAGTATATGTGCATAAGTGTGCATGTAGGTGTGTGTGTGTGTGTGTAGGTGCCCATGGAGGCTAGAGAAAGGCAGGCAGTATTCGTCACCCAGTGTCAGGGCTGGAACATGAATTCTGGTCCTCTACAAGAGCAGCAGGTACTGTTAGCCACTCTGCAGCCCTCTCTCCATCCTTCTATTGTAGTTTGTGTTTGCATTTTCCTGATGGCTAGGATGTTGAGAACTTTTGCTCTTGATTCCTGGTCGTAGACTCCTTTCTGTGTGCCTGCCTCAGCCTCTCAAATGCTGTGGCTCCTGGCATGTCCACCATGCTCTGCACATATTGGGAGAGCTATGAATAAAAGGGTCCAGGCTGTGAGTAAATATGCTGCCACTAAGTCTGTGTAGCCAGAGTTGCAGGCGGGGACTTCTGGGAATGGACTCTGAGCCCTCTGCGAAGGCAAGTGCTCTCTCTTAACCACCAGGGCGCCTCTCCAGTGCCAGCTCCCTTTTTAGGAAAGGACTGATCTCTGGATTTTCCTGCCTCGACTTCCCAAAGTGCCAGATCACAGCCATGTGCCCCATGCCTGACTTTCAATAGAGCATTACGATTACTTTATTCTTGAGACAGGCTCTCACTGTACGGCCTTGGCTGCCCTGGAACTTGCTGTGTAGATTAGACTGCCCTCAAATGTACGGACTCACAGGTGCCTCTGCCTCCTGAGTGCTGGATTAAAGGTTAGGGTTCTCCCCATGCCTTGCTTTCAAGGTTTTTAACAGTATTTCAGGATATCCTAGTTAGGGTGTGGCTCAGGCCTTAACACACACCTCCAACTAGAATACAGACACACCCTTTCCTTAATAAAAAAATCTTTATTTAATGTATATGAGCACACTGTAGCTGTTTTCAGACCCACCAGCAGAGGGCGTCAGATCCCATTACAGATGGTTGTGAGCCACCTTGTGGTTGCTGGGAACTGAAGCCAGCACCTCTGGATGAGCAGCCAGTGCTCTTAACTACTGAGCCATCTCTCCAACCCCCTAAAAGGTACTTTTACCTAACATTTCCTGTTTCTTGACAGTGGTATTGTTTAGGAATTGATGCTAGACATTGGGTGGTTTTATTTTCGTGATCCCCCACTTTACTGAGGGACACTAAGACTCCCTTAGAGGATCTGCATATGAGTCCCAGCCTTTCTGACTCCAGGCCCACAGGGTTAAATAGGAAACACACCCCTTTTCTTTATTTGGTTTTTCCAGACCGGGTTTCTCTGTGTAGCCCTGGGTGTCCTGGAACTCACTATGTAGACCAGGATGTCCTCAAACTCAGAAATCTGCCTGTCTCTGCCTCCTGAGTGCAGGGATTACAGGTGTGTGCCACCACTGGCTAGCTAGGACCTGTTCTAAAAGGGTTGGTGCGTACATTCTCCTGTGTTTTGTTGATAAACAGTGCTCTGAAGATTGAGTTATTTTTTACTGTTTATTTTATTGTACTTTGGACAGGATCATATTTAGCCTAGACAGGCCCCAAACTTATGTACCTGAAGAGGACCTTGAACTCCTGACCCTTCTGTCTCTCTCTGCCAAGTCATGGGCTCAAAGTTGTGTGCCACCACCCAAGGCTGAGAATATTGTCCTTGATAGTCCAGAGCCGTCTTCCCTTAGAGTCTTGATCTCGGGTAGGAGCTATGTGCCTGCTCCAGCCACTGATGAGAGTCTCACACCACCTTCCTTGAATCCGGGAGGTCAGGATGTAGCTTGTGTCCCCCCCCCCCCCAGGGAGAGTGCATCACTCACTCCTTCCTTAACCTGCTCTCAGGCCAATGGTGATGGGGGTCAGTTGGTTGGCCTGATCGCCCTGATGCCCAAGGCCCTGGGTTGTATCCCTGGTACAAACTCTACTGGCCTTGTCTCAAAAAGTAAATGAAGAAAAGATAAATTGCTGGGGCCACAGAGATAGTTCAGTCGTTAAGAGCACTGGTTGTTCTTGCCAAAGGAGTGTGCTCATTTCCCAGCACCTACCTGGGATCTCACAGCCCAGCTTGAGGGGATCTAATACCCTCTTCCAGTGTCCATGGGCACTGCACTCATGTGCACAGGAACATAATTAAATATAACAATTAAAAATTTAAAAAGCCCTGCATGGTGGCATATGCTTTTAATCCCAGCATGTGAGAGGAAGATGCAGGCTGATCTCTGAGTTTGAGGCCAGCCTAGTATAGAGACTGAATTCTAGGATAGCCTGGACTATACAGAGAAACCCTGTCTCAAAAAACCATTATACATACATATATATATATATATATATATATATATATATATATATATATATATATATACTTTGTCTCTGGCAGGCTCTAACCAGGCCACACCAATGAGAGAAGCATCGTTTAACCAGGCCATGCCAGTGAGCGGAGCATCAATCAACCAGGCCATGCCAGTGAACGTAGGAGCATCATTCAACCAGGCCATGTCAGTGAGCGGAACATCATTCAACCAGGCCATGTCAGTAAGCGGAACATCATTCAACCAGGCCATGTCAGGGAGCGGAACATCATTCAACCAGGCCATGTCAGTGAGCGGAACATCATTCAACCAGGCCACGTCAGTGAGTGGAGCATCGTTCAACCAGGCCATGCAAGTGAGCGGAACATCAGTCAACCAGACCATGCCAGTGAATGAAGAAGCATCGTTCAACCAGGCCATGCAAGTGAGCGGAACATCAGTCAACCAGGCCATGCCAGTAAGCGGAACATCATTCAACCAGGCCATGCCAGTGAGCGGAACATCATTCAACCAGGCCATGCCAGTGAGCGGAACATCATTCAACCAGGCCATGCCAGTGAGCGGAACATCAGTCAACCAGGCCATGTCAGTAAGCGGAACATCATTCAACCAGGCCATGCCAGTGAGCGGAACATCATTCAACCAGGCCATGCCAGTGAACAGAGCATCATTCAACCAGGCCATGTCAGTGAGTGGAGCATCATTCAACCAGGCCATGTCAGGGAGCGGAACATCATTCAACCAGGCCATGTCAGTAAGCGGAACATCATTCAACCAGGCCATGTCAGGGAGCGGAACATCAGTCAACCAGGCCATGTCAGTAAGCGGAACATCATTCAACCAGGCCATGCCAGAGAGCGGAACATCATTCAACCAGGCCATGC